>NW_027043050.1:0-630412 GCF_036013475.1 Columba livia
TAAGAAAGAAGTAAGAGGGAATGAAGAAAGAAGCTAGAAAGAAGTAAGAAATAAGTAAGAAAGAAGTAAGAAAGAATTAAGAAAGAAGTAAGAAAGAAGTAAGAAGGAATGAAGAAAGAAGTAAGAAAGAAGTAAGAAAGAAGTAAGAAAGAAGTAAGAAAGAAGAAAGAAAGAAGAAAGAAGTAAGAAAGAAGTAAGAAAGAAGTATGAAAGAAGTAAGAAAGAAGAAAGAAAGAAGCAAGAAAGAAGTAAGAAGGAATGAAGAAAGAAGTAAGAAAGAAGAAAGAAAGAAGAAAGAAAGAAGAAGTAAGAAGAAGAAAGAAAGAAGTAAGAAAGAAGTAAGAAAGAAGTAAGAAAGAAGTAAGAAAGAAAGAAGAAAGAAGTAAGAAAGAAGTAAGAAAGAAGAAAGAAAGAAGTAAGAGGGAATGAAGAAAGAAGTTAGAAAGAAGTAAGAAATAAGTAAGAAAGAAGTAAGAAAGAATTAAGAAAGAAGTAAGAAAGAAGTAAGAAGGAATGAAGAAAGAAGTAAGAAAGAAGTAAGAAAGAAGTAAGAAAGAAGAGAGAAAGAAGTAAGAAAGAAGTAAGAAAGAAGTAAGAAATAAGTAAGAAAGAAGTAAGAAAGAAGTAAAGAAAGAAGAAAGAAGTAAGAAAGAAGTAAGAAAGAAGTATGAAAGAAGTAAGAAAGAAGAAAGAAAGAAGTAAGAAAGAAGTAAGAAAGAAGTAAGAAAGAAGAAGAAAGAAAGAAGAAAGAAGAAAGAAAGAAGTAAGAAAGAAGTAAGAAAGAAGTAAGAAAGAAGTAAGAAGGAATGAAGAAAGAAGTAAGAAAGAAGTAAGAAAGAAGTAAGAAAGAAGTAAGAAAGAAGTAAGAAAGAAGTAGAAGAAAGAAAGAAGAAGAAAGAAGTAAGAAAGAAGTAAGAAAGAAGTAAGAAAGAAGTAAGAAAGAAGAAAGAAAGAAGTAAGAAAGAAGTAAGAAAGAAGTAAGAAGGAAGAAAGAAAGAAGTAAGAAAGAAGTAAGAAAGAAGTAAGAAAGAAGAAAGAAAGAAGTAAGAAAGAAGTAAGAAAGAAGTAAGAAAGAAGTAAGAAAGAAAGAAGAAAGAAGAAAGAAAGAAGTAAGAAAGAAGTAAGAAAGAAGTAAGAAGGAATGAAGAAAGAAGTAAGAAAGAAGTAAGAAAGAAGAGAGAAAGAAGTAAGAAAGAAGTAAGAAAGAAGTAAGAAATAAGTAAGAAAGAAGTAAGAAAGAAGTAAGAAAGAAAGAAGAAAGAAGTAAGAAAGAAGTAAGAAAGAAGTATGAAAGAAGTAAGAAAGAAGAAAGAAAGAAGTAAGAAAGAAGTAAGAAAGAAGTAAGAAAGAAGTAAGAAAGAAGAAGAAAGAAGAAAGAAAGAAGTAAGAAAGAAGTAAGAAAGAAGTAAGAAGGAATGAAGAAAGAAGTAAGAAAGAAGTAAGAAAGAAGTAAGAAAGAAGTAAGAAAGAAAGAAGAAAGAAGTAAGAGAAAGAAGTAAGAAAGAAGTAAGAAAGAAGAAAGAAAGAAGAAAGATAGAAAGAACAAATAAGTAAGAAAGAAGTAAGAAAGAATTAAGAAAGAAAGAAGAAAGAAGAAAGAAAGAAGAAGTAAGAAAGAAGTAAGAAAGAAGTAAGAAGGAATGAAGAAAGAAGTAAGAAAGAAGTAAGAAAGAAGTAAGAAAGAAGTAAGAAAGAAGAAAGAAAGAAGTAAGAAAGAAGTAATAAAGAAGTAGGAAAGAAGTAAGAAAGAAAGAAGAAAGAAGAAAGAAAGAAGTAAGAAAGAAGTAAGAAAGAAGTAAGAAAGAAGAAGAAAGAAAGAAGTAAGAAAGAAGAAAGAAAGAAGTAAGAAAGAAGTAAGAAAGAAAGAAGAAAGAAGTAAGAAAGAAGTAAGAAAGAAGTAAGAAAGAAGAAAGAAAGAAGTAAGAAAGAAGTATGAAAGAAGTAAGAAAGAAGAAAGAAAGAAGTAAGAAGGAATGAGGAAAGAACTAAGAAAGAAGTAAGAAAGAAAGAAGAAAGAAGAAAGAAAGAAGTAAGAAAGAAGTAAGAAAGAAGTAAGAAAGAAGTAAGAAGGAATGAAGAAAGAAGTAAGGAAGAAGTAAGAAAGAAGTAAGAAAGAAAGAAGAAAGAAGAAAGAAGAAAGAAAGAAGTAAGAAAGAAGTAAGAAAGAAGTAAGAAAGAAGTAAGAAAGAAGTAAGAAAGAAGTAAGAAGGAATGAAGAAAGAAGTAAGGAAGAAGTAAGAAAGAAGTAAGAAAGAAAGAAGAAAGAAGAAAGAAGAAAGAAAGAAGTAAGAAAGAAGTAAGAATGAAGTAAGAAAGAAGTAAGAAGGAATAAAGAAAGAAGTAAGAAAGAAGTAAGAAGGACTGAAGAAAGAAGTAAGAAAGAAGTAAGAAAGAAGTAAGAAAGAAAGAAGAAAGAAGTAAGAAAGAAGTAAGAAAGAAGTAAGAAAGAAGTAAGAAAGAAGAAAGAAAGAAGTAAGAAAGAAGTAAGAAAGAAGTAAGAAAGAAGAGAGAAAGAAGTAAGAAAGAAGTAAGAAAGAAGTAAGAAAGAAGTAAGAAAGAAAGAAGAAAGAAGAAAGAAGTAAGAAAGAAGTAAGAAAGAAGTAAGAAAGAAGTAAGAAGTAAGAAATAAGTAAAAAGGAATGAAGAAAGAAGTAAGAAAGAAGTAAGAAAGAAGTAAGAAAGGTAAGAAAGAAGTAAGAAAGAAAGAAGAAAGAAGTAAGAAAGAAGTAAGAAAGAAGTAAGAAAGAAGTAAGAAAGAAGAAAGAAAGAAGAAAGAAGTAAGAAAGAAGTAAGAAAGAAGTATGAAAGAAGTAAGAAAGAAGAAAGAAAGAAGCAGAAAGAAGTAAGAAGGAATGAAGAAAGAAGTAAGAAAGAAGTAAGAAAGAAGAAAGAAAGAAGTAAGAAAGAAGTAAGAAAGAAGTAAGAAAGAAGTAAGAAAGAAGTAAGAAAGAAGTAAGAAAGAAAGAAGAAAGAAGTAAGAAAGAAGTAAGAAAGAAGAAAGAAAGAAGTAAGAGGGAATGAAGAAAGAAGCTAGAAAGAAGTAAGAAATAAGTAAGAAAGAAGTAAGAAAGAATTAAGAAAGAAGTAAGAAAGAAGTAAGAAGGAATGAAGAAAGAAGTAAGAAAGAAGTAAGAAAGAAGTAAGAAAGAAGTAAGAAAGAAGAAAGAAAGAAGAAAGAAGTAAGAAAGAAGTAAGAAAGAAGTATGAAAGAAGTAAGAAAGAAGAAAGAAAGAAGCAAGAAAGAAGTAAGAAGGAATGAAGAAAGAAGTAAGAAAGAAGAAAGAAAGAAGAAAGAAAGAAGTAAGAAAGAAGAAAGAAAGAAGTAAGAAAGAAGTAAGAAAGAAGTAAGAAAGAAGTAAGAAAGAAAGAAGAAAGAAGTAAGAAAGAAGTAAGAAAGAAGAAAGAAAGAAGTAAGAGGGAATGAAGAAAGAAGTTAGAAAGAAGTAAGAAATAAGTAAGAAAGAAGTAAGAAAGAATTAAGAAAGAAGTAAGAAAGAAGTAAGAAGGAATGAAGAAAGAAGTAAGAAAGAAGTAAGAAAGAAGTAAGAAAGAAGAGAGAAAGAAGTAAGAAAGAAGTAAGAAAGAAGTAAGAAATAAGTAAGAAAGAAGTAAGAAAGAAGAAAGAAAGAAGAAAGAAGTAAGAAAGAAGTAAGAAAGAAGTATGAAAGAAGTAAGAAAGAAGAAAGAAAGAAGTAAGAAAGAAGTAAGAAAGAAGTAAGAAAGAAAGAAGAAAGAAAGAAGAAAGAAGAAGAAGAAAGAAGTAAGAAAGAAGTAAGAAAGAAGTAAGAAAGAAGTAAGAAGGAATGAAGAAAGAAGTAAGAAAGAAGTAAGAAAGAAGTAAGAAAGAAGTAAGAAAGAAGTAAGAAAGAAGTAAGAAAGAAAGAAGAAAGAAGTAAGAAAGAAGTAAGAAAGAAGTAAGAAAGAAGTAAGAAAGAAGAAAGAAAGAAGTAAGAAAGAAGTAAGAAAGAAGTAAGAAGGAAGAAAGAAAGAAGTAAGAAAGAAGTAAGAAAGAAGTAAGAAAGAAGAAAGAAAGAAGTAAGAAAGAAGTAAGAAAGAAGTATGAAAGAAGTAAGAAAGAAGAAAGAAAGAAGTAAGAAAGAAGTAAGAAAGAAGTAAGAAAGAAGTAAGAAAGAAAGAAGAAGAAAGAAGAAAGAAAGAAGTAAGAAAGAAGTAAGAAAGAAGTAAGAAGGAATGAAGAAAGAAGTAAGAAAGAAGTAAGAAAGAAGAGAGAAAGAAGTAAGAAAGAAGTAAGAAAGAAGTAAGAAATAAGTAAGAAAGAAGTAAGAAAGAAGTAAGAAAGAAAGAAGAAAGAAGTAAGAAAGAAGTAAGAAAGAAGTATGAAAGAAGTAAGAAAGAAGAAAGAAAGAAGTTAGAAAGAAGTAAGAAAGTAGTAAGAAAGAAGTAAGAAAGAAAAGAAAGAAGAAAGAAAGAAGAAGTAAGAAAGAAGTAAGAAAGAAGTAAGAAGGAATGAAGAAAGAAGTAAGAAAGAAGTAAGAAAGAAGTAAGAAAGAAGTAAGAAAGAAAGAAGAAAGAAGTAAGAAAGAAGTAAGAAAGAAGTAAGAAAGAAGAAAGAAAGAAGAAAGATAGAAAGAACAAATAAGTAAGAAAGAAGTAAGAAAGAATTAAGAAAGAAAGAAGAAAGAAGAAAGAAAGAAGTAAGAAAGAAGTAAGAAAGAAGTAAGAAGGAATGAAGAAAGAAGTAAGAAAGAAGTAAGAAAGAAGTAAGAAAGAAGTAAGAAAGAAGAAAGAAAGAAGTAAGAAAGAAGTAATAAAGAAGTAGGAAAGAAGTAAGAAAGAAAGAAGAAAGAAGAAAGAAAGAAGTAAGAAAGAAGTAAGAAAGAAGTAAGAAAGAAGAAAGAAAGAAGTAAGAAAGAAGAAAGAAAGAAGTAAGAAAGAAGTAAGAAGGAATGAAGAAAGAAGTAAGAAAGAAGTTAGAAAGAAGAAATAAGTAAGAAAGAAATAAGAAAGAAGTAAGAAAGAAGTAAGAAAGAAGTAAGAAGGAATGAAGAAAGAAGTAAGAAAGAAGTAAGAAAGAAGAAGAAAGAAGTAAGAAAGAAGAAAGAGAGAAGTAAGAAAGAAGTAAGAAGAAGTATGAAAGAAGTATGAAAGAAGTAAGAAAGAAGTAAGAAAGAAGTAAGAAAGAAGTAGAAAGAAGTAAGAAAAAGAACAAGAAAAGAAAAAAAGAAGAAAAAAGAAGAAAGAAGAAAGAAGTAAGAAAGAAGTAAGAAAGAAGTAAGAAAGAAGAAAGAAAGAAGTAAGAAAGAAGTATGAAAGAAGTAAGAAAGAAGAAAGAAAGAAGTAAGAAGGAATGAAGAAAGAAGTAAGAAAGAAGTAAGAAAGAAAGAAGAAAGAAGAAAGAAAGAAGTAAGAAAGAAGTAAGAAAGAAGTAAGAAAGAAGTAAGAAGGAATGAAGAAAGAAGTAAGAAAGAAGAAAGAAAGAAGTATGAAAGAAGTAAGAAAGAAGTAAGAAAGAAGTAAGAAAGAAGTAAGAAAGAAGAAGAAAGAAGAAAGAAAGAAGTAAGAAAGAAGTAAGAAAGAAGTAAGAAAGAAGTAAGAAAGAAGTAAGAAGGAATGAAGAAAGAAGTAAGAAAGAAGTAAGAAAGAAGTAAGAAAGAAGTAAGAAAGAAGTAAGAAAGAAGTAAGAAAGAAGTAAGAAAGAAAGAAGAAAGAAGAAAGAAGTAAGAAAGAAGTAAGAAAGAAGTAAGAAAGAAGAAAGAAAGAAGTAAGAAAGAAGTAAGAAAGAAGTAAGAAAGAAGAGAGAAAGAAGTAAGAAAGAAGTAAGAAAGAAGTAAGAAAGAAGTAAGAAAGAAAGAAGAAAGAAGAAAGAAAGAAGTAAGAAAGAAGTAAGAAAGAAGTAAGAAAGAAGTAAGAAATAAGTAAAAGGAATGAAGAAAGAAGTAAGAAAGAAGTAAGAAAGAAGTAAGAAAGAAGTAAGAAAGAAAGAAGAAAGAAGTAAGAAAGAAGTAAGAAAGAAGTAAGAAAGAAGTAAGAAAGAAGTATGAAAGAAGAAAGAAAGAAGCAAGAAAGAAGTAAGAAGGAATGAAGAAAGAAGTAAGAAAGAAGTAAGAAAGAAGAAAGAAAGAAGTAAGAAAGAAGAAAGAAAGAAGTAAGAAAGAAGTAAGAAAGAAGTAAGAAAGAAGTAAGAAGAAAGAAGAAAGAAGTAAGAAAGAAGTAAGAAAGAAGAAAGAAAGAAGTAAGAGGGAATGAAGAAAGAAGTTAGAAAGAAGTAAGAAATAAGTAAGAAAGAAGTAAGAAAGAATTAAGAAAGAAGTAAGAAAGAAGTAAGAAGGAATGAAGAAAGAAGTAAGAAAGAAGTAAGAAAGAAGTAAGAAAGAAGAGAGAAAGAAGTAAGAAAGAAGTAAGAAAGAAGTAAGAAATAAGTAAGAAAGAAGTAAGAAGAAAGAAGAAAGAAGTAAGAAAGAAGTAAGAAAGAAGTAAGAAAGAAGTAAGAAAGAAGAAAGAAAGAAGTAAGAAAGAAGTAAGAAAGAAGTAAGAAAGAAGTAAGAAAGAAAGAAGAAAGAAGAAAGAAAGAAGTAAGAAAGAAGTAAGAAAGAAGAAAGAAAGAAGTAAGAAGGAATGAAGAAAGAAGTAAGAAAGAAGTAAGAAAGAAGTAAGAAAGAAGTAAGAAAGAAGTAAGAAAGAAGTAAGAAAGAAGAAAGAAAGAAGAAAGAAGTAAGAAAGAAGTAAGAAAGAAGTAAGAAAGAAGTAAGAAAGAAGAAGAAAGAAGTAAGAAAGAAGTAAGAAAGAATAAGAAAAGAAGAAAGAAAGAAGTAAGAAAGAAAGAATAAAGAAGAAGAGAAGAAGTAAGAAAGAAGTAAGAAAGAAGTAAGAAAGAAGTAAAAGGAATGAAGAAAGAAGTAAGAAATAAGTAAGAAAGAAGAAAGAAAGAAGTAAGAAAGAAGTAAGAAAGAAGTAAGAAAGAAGAAAGAAAGAAGTAAGAAAGAAGTAAGAAGAAGAAGAAAGAAGTAAGAAAGAAGTAAGAAAGAAGTAAGAAAGAAGAGAGAAAGAAGTTAGAAAGAGTAAGAAAGAAGTAAGAAAGAAGTAAGAAAGAAGTAAGAAAGAAGAAAGAAAGAAGTAAGAAAGAAGTAAGAAGAATGAAGAAAGAAGTAAGAAGAAGAAGAAGAAGTATGAAAGAAGTAAGAAAGAAGTAAGAAGGAAGAAGAAAGAAGTAAGAAAGAAGTAAGAAAGAAGTAAGAAAGAAGTAAGAAAGAAGTAAGAAAGAAGAAGAAGAAGTAAGAAAGAAGTAAGAAAGAAGTAAGAAAGAAGTAAGAAAGAAGTAAGAAAGAAGTAAGAAAGAAGTAAGAAAGAAGTAAGAAAGAAGTAAGAAAGAAGTAAGAAAGAAGTAAGAAAGAAGAAGAAAGAAGAAGAAAGAAGAAAGAAAGAAGAAAGAAAGAAGTAAGAAAGAAGTAAGAAAGAAGTAAGAAATAAGAAAAGAAGAATGAAGAAAGAAGTAAGAAAGAAGTAAGAAAGAAGTAAGAAAGAAGTAAGAAAGAAAGAAGAAAGAAGTAAGAAAGAAGTAAGAAAGAAGTAAGAAAGAAGTAAGAAAGAAGAAAGAAAGAAGAAAGAAGTAAGAAAGAAGTAAGAAAGAAGTAAGAAAGAAGTAAGAAAGAAGAAAGAAAGAAGTAAGAAAGAAGTAAGAAGAATGAAGAAAGAAGTAAGAAAGAAGTAAGAAAGAAGAAGAAAGAAGTAAGAAAGAAGAAAGAAGAAGTAAGAAAGAAGTAAGAAAGAAGTAAGAAGAAGTAAGAAGTAAGAAAGAAGAAAGAAGTAAGAAGAAGTAAGAAAGAAGAAGAAAGAAGTAAGAGAATGAAGAAAGAAGTAAGAAAGAAGTAAGAAAGAAGTAAGAAAGAAGTAAGAAAGAAGTAAGAAAGAAGTAAGAAAGAAGTAAGAAGGAATGAAGAAAGAAGTAAGAAGAAGTAAGAAGAAGTAAGAAAGAAGAAGAAGAAAGAAGAAGAAAGAAGTAAGAAGAAGTAAGAAAAAGTAGAAAGAAGTAAGAAAGAAGTAAGAAAGAAGAAGAAAGAAGTAAGAAAGAAGTAAGAAAGAAGTAAGAAAGAAGTAAGAAAGAAGAAAGAAAGAAGTAAGAAAGAAGTAAGAAAGAAGTAAGAAAGAAGTAAGAAAGAAAGAAGAAAGAAGAAGAAGAAGTAAGAAAGAAGTAAGAAAGAAGTAAGAAAGAAGTAAGAAGAAGAAGAAAGAAGTAAGAAAGAAGTAAGAAAGAAGTAAGAAAGAAGTAAGAAAGAAGTAAGAAAGAAGTAAGAAAGAAGAAAGAAGTAAGAAAGAAGTAAGAAAGAAGTAAGAAAGAAGTAAGAAAGAAGAAAGAAAGAAGTAAGAAAGAAGTAAGAAAGAAGTAAGAAAGAAGTAAGAAGAAGAAGTAAGAAAGAAGTAAGAAAGAAGTAAGAAAGAAGAAAGAAAGAAGTAAGAAGAAGTAAGAAAGAAGTAAAGAAAGAAGAAAGAGTAAGAAGAAGAAAGAAGAAGTAAGAAAGAAGTAAGAAAGAAGTAAGAAAGAAGTAAAAGGAAAGAAGAAAGTAAGAAATAAGTAAGGAAGAAGAAGAAAGAAGTAAGAAAGAAGTAAGAAAGAAGTAAGAAAGAAGTAAGAAAGAAGTAAGAAAGAAGTAAGAAGAAGAAGAAAGAAGTAAGAAAGAAGTAAGAAAGAATAAGAAATAAGTAAGAAAGAAGTAAGAAAGAAGTAAGAAAGAAAGAAGAAAGAAGTAAGAAAGAAGTAAGAAAGAAGTATGAAAGAAGTAAGAAAGAAGAAAGAAAGACGTAAGAAAGAAGTAAGAAAGAAGTAAGAAAGAAGTAAGAAAGAAGAAAGAAAGAAGAAGAAAGAAGAAAGAAGTAAGAAAGAAGTAAGAAAGAAAGAAGAAAGAAGAAAGAAAGAAGTATGAAAGAAGTAAGAAAGAAGTAAGAAAGAAGTAAGAAGACGAAGAAAGAATTAAGAAAGAAGTAAGAAGAAGAAGAAGAAAGAAGAAAGAAAGAAGTAAGAAAGAAGTAAGAAGAAAGAAGTAAGAAAGAAGTAAGAAGAAGAAGAAAGAAGTAAGAAAGAAGTAAGAAAGAAGTAAGAAAGAAGAAAGAAAGAAGTAAGAAAGAAGTAAGAAAGAAGTAAGAAGAAGAGAAAGAAGTAAGAAAGAAGTAAGAAAGAAGTAAGAAAGAAGTAAGAAAGAAGAAGAAGACGAAGAAAGAAGTAAGAAAGAAGTAAAGAGTAAGAAAGAAGTAAGAAATAAGTAAAAGGAAGAAGAAAGAAGTAAGAAGAAAGATAAGAAAGAAGTAAGAAAGAAGTAAGAAAGAAGTAAGAAAGAAGTAGAAGAAAGAAAGAAGAAAGAAGTAAGAAAGAAGTAAGAAAGAAGATGAAAGAAAGAAGTAAGAAAGAAAGAAGCAAGAAAGAAGTAAGAAGGAAGAAGAAAGAAGTAAGAAAGAATTAAAGAAAGAAGAAAGAAAGAAGTAAGAAAGAAGAAGAAAGAAGTAAGAAAGAAAGTAAGAAAGAAGAAAGAAAGAAGTAAGAGGAATGAAGAAAGAAGTAAGAAAGAAGTAAGAAAGAAGTAAGAAAGAAGTAAGAAAGAAGTAAGAAAGAAGTAAGAAAGAAGTAAGAAAGAAGTAAGAAAGAAGAAGAAAGAAGTAAGAAAGAAGTAAGAAAGAAGAAGAAAGAAGTAAGAAAGAAGTAAGAAAGAAGTAAGAAAGAAGTAAGAAAGAAGTAAGAAAGAAGTAGAAAGAAGTAAGAAAGAAGTAAGAAAGAAGTAAGAAAGAAGTAAGAAAGAAGTAAGAAAGAAGTAAGAAGTAAGAAAGAAGAAGAAGAAAGAAGTAGAAAGAAGTAAGAAAGAAGTAAGAAAGAAGTAAGAAAGAAAGAAGAAAGAAGAAAGAAAGAAGTAAGAAAGAAGTAAGAAAGAAGTAAGAAAGAAGTAAGAAGGAATGAAGAAAGAAGTAAGAAAGAAGTAAGAAAGAAGTAAGAAAGAAGTAAGAAAGAAGTAAGAAAGAAGTAAGAAAGAAGTAGAAAGAAGAAGAAAGAAGTAAGAAAGAAGTAAGAAAGAAGTAAGAAAGAAGTAAGAAAGAAGTAAGAAAGAAGAAGAAAGAAGAGAAGAAAGAAGTAAGAAAGAAGTAAGAAAGAAGTAAGAAAGAAGTAAGAAAGAAGAAGAAAGAAGTAAGAAAGAAGTAAGAAGAAGAAGAAAGAAGTAAGAAAGAAGTAAGAAAGAAGTAAGAAAAGAAGAAAGAAGAAGAAAGAAGTAAGAAGAAAGAAGTAAGAAAGAAGTAAGAAAGAAGTAAGAAAGAATGAAGAAGAAGAAGTAAGAAAGAAGTAAGAAAGAAGAAGAAAGAAGTAAGAAAGAAAGAAAGAAGTAAGAAGAAGAAAGAAAGAAGTAAGAAAGAAGTAAGAAAGAAGTAAGAAAGAAGTAAGAAAGAAGAAAGAAGTAAGAAAGAAGTAAGAAAGAAGTAAGAAAGAAGTATGAAAGAAGTAAGAAAGAAGAAAGAAAGAAGTAAGAAAGAAGTAAGAAGGAATGAAGAAAGAAGTAAGAAAGAAGTAAGAAAGAAGTAAGAAAGAAGTAAGAAAGAAGTAAGAAAGAAGTAAGAAGAATGAAGAAAGAAGTAAGAAAGAAGTAAGAAAGAAGAAAGAAAGAAGTAAGAAGGAATGAAGAAAGAAGTAAGAAAGAAGAAAGAAGAAGTATGAAAGAAGTATGAAAGAAGTAAGAAGAAAGAAGTAAGAAAGAAGTAAGAAGAAGTAGAAGAAGTAAGAAAGAAGTAAGAAAGAAGTTAGAAAGAAGTAAGAAAGAAGTAAGAAAGAAGTAAGAAGAAGTAAGGAAAGAAAGAAGTAAGAAAATTAAGAAAGAAGTAAGAAAGAAGTAAGAAAGTAAGAAAGAAGAAAAAAGAAGTTAGAAAGAAGTAAGAAAGAAGTAAAAAAGAAGTAAGAAAGAAGAAAGTAAGAAGAAAGAAAGAAAGAACAAAGAAGTAAGAAAGAAGTAAGAAAGAAGTAAGAAGGAATGAAGAAAGAAGTAAGAGAGAAGTAAGAAAGAAGAAAGAAAGAAGTAAGAAAGAAGTAAGAAAGAAGAAAGAAAGAAGTAAGAAAGAAGTAAGAAAGAAGTAAGAAAGAACGAAGAAAGAAGAAAGAAAGAAGTAAGAAAGAAGTAAGAAAGAAGTAAGAAAGAAGTAAGAAAGAAGTAAAAAGGAATGAAGAAAGAAGTAATAAAGAAGTAAGAAAGAAGAAAGAAAGAAGTAAGAAAGAAGAAAGAAAGAAGAAAGAAGTAAGAAGGAACGAAGAAAGAAGTAAGAAAGAAGTTAGAAAGAAGTAAGAAATAAGTAAGAAAGAAGTAAGAAAGAAGTAAGAAAGAAGTAAGAAAGAAGTAAGAAGGAATGAAGAAAGAAGTAAGAAAGAAGTAAGACAGAAGAAAGAAAGAAGTAAGAAAGAAGAAAGAAAGAAGTAAGAAAGAAGTAAGAAAGAAAGAAGAAAGAAGTAAGAAAGAAGTAAGAAAGAAGAAAGAAAGAAGTAAGAAGGAATGAAGAAAGAAGTAAGAAAGAAGAAAGAAAGAAGTATGAAAGAAGTATGAAAGAAGTAAGAAAGGAAGAAGTAAGAAAGAAGTATGAAAGAAGTAAGAAAGAAGTTAGAAAGAAGTAAGAAAGAAGTAAGAAAGAAGTTAGAAAGAAGTAAGAAAGAAGTAAGAAAGAAGGAAGAAAGAAGTAGGAAGGAATGAAGAAAGAAGTAAGAAAGAAGTATGAAAGAAGTAAGAAAGAAGAAAGAAAGAAGTAAGAAAGAAGTAAGAAAGAAAGAAGAAAGAAGAAAGAAAGAAGTAAGAAAGAAGTAAGAAAGAAGTATGAAAGAAGTAAGAAAGAAGTAAGAAAGAAAGAAGTAAGAAAGAAGTCAGAAAGAAGTTAGAAAGAAGTAGGAAAGAAGTAAGAAAGAAGTAAGAAAGAAAGAAGAAAGAAGTAAGAAAGAAGTAAGAAAGAAGTAAGAAAGAAGTAAGAAAGAAAGAAGAAAGAAGTAAGAAAGAAGTAAGAAAGAAGAAAGAAAGAAGTAAGAGGGAATGAAGAAAGGAGTTAGAAAGAAGTAAGAAATAAGTAAGAAAGAAGTAAGAAAGAATTAGGAAAGAAGAAAGAAAAGAAGGAATGAAGAAAGAAGTAAGAAAGAAGTAAGAAAGAAGAAAGAAAGAAGTAAGAAAGAAGAAAGAAAGAAGAAAGAAGTAAGAAAGAAGTAAGAAAGAAGTATGAAAGAAGTAAGAAAGAAGCAAGAAAGAAGCAAGAAAGAAGTAAGAAGGAATGAAGAAAGAAGTAAGAAAGAAGTAAGAAAGAAGAAAGAAAGAAGTAAGAAAGAAGAAAGAAAGAACTAAGAAAGAAGTAAGAAAGAAGTAAGAAAGAAGTAAGAAAGAGAGAAGAAAGAAGTAAGAAAGAAGTAAGATAGAAGAAAGAAAGAATTAAGAGGGAATGAAGAAAGAAGTTAGAAAGAAGTAAGAAATAAGTAAGAAAGAAGTAAGAAAGAATTAAGAAGAAGTAAGAAAGAAGTAAGAAGGAATGAAGAAAGAAGAAAGAAGTAAGAAAGAAGTAAGAAAGAAGAGAGAAAGAAGTAAGAAAGAAGTAAGAAAGAAGTAAGAAATAAGTAAGAAAGAAGTAAGAAAGAAGTAAGAAAGAAGTTAGAAAGAAGTAAGAAAGAAGTAAGAAAGAAGGAAGAAAGAAGTAAGAAGGAATGAAGAAAGAAGTAAGAAAGAAGTATGAAAGAAGTAAGAAAGAAGAAAGAAAGAAGTAAGAAAGAAGTAAGAAAGAAAGAAGAAAGAAGAAAGAAAGAAGTAAGAAAGAAGTAAGAAAGAAGTATGAAAGAAGTAAGAAAGAAGTAAGAAAGAAAGAAGTAAGAAAGAAGTCAGAAAGAAGTTAGAAAGAAGTAAGAAAGAAGTAAGAAAGAAGTAAGAAAGAAAGAAGAAAGAAGTAAGAAAGAAGTAAGAAAGAAGTAAGAAAGAAGTAAGAAAGAAGAAAGAAAGAAGTAAGAAAGAAGTATGAAAGAAGTAAGAAAGAAGAAAGAAAGAAGTAAGAAGGAATGAAGAAAGAAGTAAGAAAGAAGTAAGAAAGAAAGAAGAAAGAAGAAAGAAAGAAGTAAGAAAGAAGTAAGAAAGAAGTAAGAAAGAAGTATGAAAGAAGTAAGAAAGAAGAAAGAAAGAAGCAAGAAAGAAGTAAGAAGGAATGAAGAAAGAAGTAAGAAAGAAGTAAGAAAGAAGAAAGAAAGAAGTAAGAAAGAAGAAAGAAAGAAGTAAGAAAGAAGTAAGAAAGAAGTAAGAAAGAAGTAAGAAAGAAAGAAGAAAGAAGTAAGAAAGAAGTAAGAAAGAAGAAAGAAAGAATTAAGAGGGAATGAAGAAAGAAGTTAGAAAGAAGTAAGAAATAATTAAGAAAGAAGTAAGAAAGAATTAAGAAAGAATTAAGAAAGAAGTAAGAAGGAATGAAGAAAGAAGTAAGAAAGAAGTAAGAAAGAAGTAAGAAGAATGAAGAAAGAAGTAAGAAAGAAGTAAGAAAGAAGTAAGAAAGAAGAGAGAAAGAAGTAAGAAAGAAGAAAGAAAGAAGTAAGAAAGAAGTAAGAAAGAAGTAAGAAAGAAGTAAGAAAGAAAGAATAAAGAAGAAAGAAAGAAGTAAGAAAGAAGTAAGAAAGAAGTAAGAAAGAAGTAAAAAGGAATGAAGAAAGAAGTAAGAAATAAGTAAGAAAGAAGAAAGAAAGAAGTAAGAAAGAAGTAAGAAAGAAGGAAGAAAGAAGAAAGAAAGAAGTAAGAAAGAAGTAAGAAAGAAGTAAGAAAGAAAGAAGAAAGAAGAAAGAAAGAAGTAAGAAAGAAGTAATAAAGAAGTAAGAAAGAAGTAAAAAGGAATGAAGAAAGAAGTAAGAAAGAAGTAAGAAAGAAGTAAGAAAGAAGTAAGAAAGAAGTAAGAAAGAAAGAAGAAAGAAGAAAGAAAGAAGTAAGAAAGAAGTAAGAAAGAAGTAAGAAAGAAGTAAGAAGGAATGAAGAAAGAAGTAAGAAAGAAGTAAGAAAGAAGGAAGAAAGAAGTAAGAAAGAAAGAAGAAAGAAGTAAGAAAGAAGTAAGAAAGAAGTAAGAAAGAAGAAAGAAAGAAGAAAGAAAGAAAGAACAAATAAGTAAGAAAGAAGTAAGAAAGAAGTAAGAAGGAATGAAGAAAGAAGTAAGAAAGAAGTAAGAAAGAAGTAAGAAAGAAGAAAGAAAGAAGTAAGAAAGAAGTTAGAAAGAAGTAAGAAAGAAGTAAGAAAGAAGTAATAAAGAAGTAAGAAAGAAGTAAGAAAGAAAGAAGAAAGAAGAAAGAAAGAAGTAAGAAAGAAGTAAGAAAGAAGTAAGAAAGAAGTAAGAAAGAAGTAAAAAGGAATGAAGAAAGAAGTAAGAAAGATGTAAGAAAGAAGTAAGAAAGAAGTAAGAAAGAAGAAAGAAAGAACTAAGAAAGAAGAAAGAAAGAAGTAAGAAAGAAGTAAGAAGGAATGAAGAAAGAAGTAAGAAAGAAGTTAGAAAGAAGTAAGAAATAAGTATGAAAGAAGTAAGAAAGAAGTAAGAAAGAAGTAAGAAAGAAGTAAGAAGGAATGAAGAAAGAAGTAAGAAAGAAGTAAGAAAGGAGAAAGAAAGAAGTAAGAAAGAAGAAAGAAAGAAGTAAGAAAGAAGTAAGAAAGAAAGAAGAAAGAAGTAAGAAAGAAGAAAGAAAGAAGTAAGAAGGAATGAAGAAAGAAGTAAGAAAGAAGAAAGAAAGAAGTATGAAAGAAGTATAAAAGAAGTAAGAAAGAAAGAAGTAAGAAAGAAGTATGAAAGAAGTAAGAAAGAAGTTAGAAAGAAGTAAGAAAGAAGTAAGAAAGAAGTTAGAAAGAAGTAAGAAATAAGTAAGAAAGAAGTAAGAAAGAAGGAAGAAAGAAGTAAGAAGGAATGAAGAAAGAAGTAAGAAAGAAGTATGAAAGAAGTAAGAAAGAAGAAAGAAAGAAGTAAGAAAGAAGTAAGAAAGAAAGAGGAAAGAAGAAGAAAGAAGTAAGAAAAAGTAAGAAAGAAGTATGAAAGAAGTAAGAAAGAAGTAAGAAAGAAAGAAGTAAGAAAGAAGTCAGAAAGAAGTTAGAAAGAAGTAAGAAAGAAGTAAGAAAGAGGTAAGAATGAAAGAAGAAAGAAGTAAGAAAGAAGTAAGAAAGAAGTAAGAAAGAAGTAAGAAAGAAGAAAGAAAGAAGTAAGAAAGAAGTATGAAAGAAGTAAGAAAGAAGAAAGAAAGAAGTAAGAAAGAATGAAGAAAGAAGTAAGAAAGAAGTAAGAAAGAAAGAAGAAAGAAGAAAGAAAGAAGTAAGAAAGAAGTAAGAAAGAAGTAAGAAAGAAGTAAGAAGGAATGAAGAAAGAAGTAAGAAAGAAGAAAGAAAGAAGTATGAAAGAATTATGAAAGAAGTTAGAAAGAAAGAACTTAGAAAGAAGTAAGAAATAAGTAAGAAAGAAGTAAGAAAGAAGTAAGAAAGAAAGAAGAAAGAAGAAAGAAAGAAGTAAAAAAGAAGTAAGAAAGAAGTAAGAAATAAGTAAAAAGGAATGAAGAAAGAAGTAAGAAAGAAGTAAGAAAGAAGTAAGAAAGAAGTAAGAAAGAAGTAAGAAAGAAGTAAAAAGGAATGAAGAAAGAAGTAAGAAAGAAGTAAGAAAGAAGTAAGAAAGAAGTAAGAAGGAATGAAGAAAGAAGTAAGAAAGAAGAAAGAAAGAAGTATGAAAGAATTATGAAAGAAGTTAGAAAGAAAGAACTTAGAAAGAAGTAAGAAAGAAGTAAGAAAGAAGTAAGAAAGAAGTAAGAAAGAAAGAAGAAAGAAGAAAGAAAGAATTAAAAAAGAAGTAAGAAAGAAGTAAGAAGGAATGAAGAAAGAAGTAAGAAAGAAGTAAGAAAGAAGTAAGAAAGAAGTAAGAAAGAAGTAAGAAAGAAGTAAGAAAGAAGTAAGAAAGAAAGAAGAAAGAAGTAAGAAAGAAGTAAGAAAGAAGTAAGAAAGAAGTAAGAAAGAAGAAAGAAAGAAGAAAGAAAGAAGTAAGAAAGAAGTAAGAAAGAAGTACGAAAGAAGTAAGAAAGAAGTAAGAAAGAAGTAAGAAAGAAGATAGAAAGAAGTAAGAAAGAAGTAAGAAAGAAGTAAGAAACAAAGAATAAAGAAGAAAGAAAGAAGTAAGAAAGAAGTAAGAAAGAAGTAAGAAAGAAGTAAAAAGGAATGAAGAAAGAAGTAAGAAATAAGTAAGAAAGAAGAAAGAAAGAAGTAAGAAAGAAGAAAGAAATAAGTAAGAAAGAAGAAAGAAAGAAGTAAGAAAGAAGTAAGAAAGAAGTAAGAAAGAAGTAAGAAAGAAGAAAGAAAGAAGAAAGAAGTAAGAAAGAAGTAAGAAAGAAGTATGAAAGAAGTAAGAAAGAAGAAAGAAAGAAGTAAGAAAGAAGTAAGAAGGAATGAAGAAAGAAGTAAGAAAGAAGTTAGAAAGAAGTAAGAAATAAGTAAGAAAGAAGTAAGAAAGAAGTAAGAAGGAATGAAGAAAGAAGTAAGAAAGAAGTAAGAAAGAAGAAAGAAAGAAGTAAGAAGGAATGAAGAAAGAAGTAAGAAAGAAGAAAGAAAGAAGTATGAAAGAAGTATGAAAGAAGTAAGAAAGAAAGAAGTAAGAAAGAAGTAAGAAAGAAGTTAGAAAGAAGTAAGAAAGAAGTAAGAAACAAGTTAGAAAGAAGTAAGAAAGAAGTAAGAAAGAAGTAAGAAAGAAGTAAGGAAGAAAGAAGTAAGAAAAAAGTAAGAAAGAAGTAAGAAAGAAGTAAGAAAGAAGAAAAAAGAAGTTAGAAAGAAGTAAGAAAGAAGTAAAAAAGAAGTAAGAAAGAAGAAAGTAAGAAGAAAGAAAGAAAGAACAAAGAAGTAAGAAAGAAGTAAGAAAGAAGTAAGAAGGAATGAAGAAAGAAGTAAGAGAGAAGTAAGAAAGAAGAAAGAAAGAAGTAAGAAAGAAGTAAGAAAGAAGAAAGAAAGAAGTAAGAAAGAAGTAAGAAAGAAGTAAGAAAGAACGAAGAAAGAAGAAAGAAAGAAGTAAGAAAGAAGTAAGAAAGAAGTAAGAAAGAAGTAAGAAAGAAGTAAAAAGGAATGAAGAAAGAAGTAAGAAAGAAGTAAGAAAGAAGAAAGAAAGAAGTAAGAAAGAAGAAAGAAAGAAGAAAGAAGTAAGAAGGAACGAAGAAAGAAGTAAGAAAGAAGTTAGAAAGAAGTAAGAAATAAGTAAGAAAGAAGTAAGAAAGAAGTAAGAAAGAAGTAAGAAAGAAGTAAGAAGGAATGAAGAAAGAAGTAAGAAAGAAGTAAGACAGAAGAAAGAAAGAAGTAAGAAAGAAGAAAGAAAGAAGTAAGAAAGAAGTAAGAAAGAAAGAAGAAAGAAGTAAGAAAGAAGTAAGAAAGAAGAAAGAAAGAAGTAAGAAGGAATGAAGAAAGAAGTAAGAAAGAAGAAAGAAAGAAGTATGAAAGAAGTATGAAAGAAGTAAGAAAGGAAGAAGTAAGAAAGAAGTATGAAAGAAGTAAGAAAGAAGTTAGAAAGAAGTAAGAAAGAAGTAAGAAAGAAGTTAGAAAGAAGTAAGAAAGAAGTAAGAAAGAAGGAAGAAAGAAGTAGGAAGGAATGAAGAAAGAAGTAAGAAAGAAGTATGAAAGAAGTAAGAAAGAAGAAAGAAAGAAGTAAGAAAGAAGTAAGAAAGAAAGAAGAAAGAAGAAAGAAAGAAGTAAGAAAGAAGTAAGAAAGAAGTATGAAAGAAGTAAGAAAGAAGTAAGAAAGAAAGAAGTAAGAAAGAAGTCAGAAAGAAGTTAGAAAGAAGTAGGAAAGAAGTAAGAAAGAAGTAAGAAAGAAAGAAGAAAGAAGTAAGAAATAAGTAAGAAAGAAGTAAGAAAGAAGTAAGAAAGAAAGAAGAAAGAAGTAAGAAAGAAGTAAGAAAGAAGAAAGAAAGAAGTAAGAGGGAATGAAGAAAGGAGTTAGAAAGAAGTAAGAAATAAGTAAGAAAGAAGTAAGAAAGAATTAAGAAAGAAGTAAGAAAGAAGTAAGAAGGAATGAAGAAAGAAGTAAGAAAGAAGTAAGAAAGAAGAAAGAAAGAAGTAAGAAAGAAGAAAGAAAGAAGAAAGAAGTAAGAAAGAAGTAAGAAAGAAGTATGAAAGAAGTAAGAAAGAAGCAAGAAAGAAGCAAGAAAGAAGTAAGAAGGAATGAAGAAAGAAGTAAGAAAGAAGTAAGAAAGAAGAAAGAAAGAAGTAAGAAAGAAGAAAGAAAGAACTAAGAAAGAAGTAAGAAAGAAGTAAGAAAGAAGTAAGAAAGAGAGAAGAAAGAAGTAAGAAAGAAGTAAGAAAGAAGAAAGAAAGAATTAAGAGGGAATGAAGAAAGAAGTTAGAAAGAAGTAAGAAATAAGTAAGAAAGAAGTAAGAAAGAATTAAGAAAGAAGTAAGAAAGAAGTAAGAAGGAATGAAGAAAGAAGAAAGAAGTAAGAAAGAAGTAAGAAAGAAGAGAGAAAGAAGTAAGAAAGAAGTAAGAAAGAAGTAAGAAATAAGTAAGAAAGAAGTAAGAAAGAAGTAAGAAAGAAGTTAGAAAGAAGTAAGAAAGAAGTAAGAAAGAAGGAAGAAAGAAGTAAGAAGGAATGAAGAAAGAAGTAAGAAAGAAGTATGAAAGAAGTAAGAAAGAAGAAAGAAAGAAGTAAGAAAGAAGTAAGAAAGAAAGAAGAAAGATGAAAGAAAGAAGTAAGAAAGAAGTAAGAAAGAAGTATGAAAGAAGTAAGAAAGAAGTAAGAAAGAAAGAAGTAAGAAAGAAGTCAGAAAGAAGTTAGAAAGAAGTAAGAAAGAAGTAAGAAAGAAGTAAGAAAGAAGAAAGAAAGAAGTAAGAAAGAAGTATGAAAGAAGTAAGAAAGAAGAAAGAAAGAAGTAAGAAAGAATGAAGAAAGAAGTAAGAAAGAAGTAAGAAAGAAAGAAGAAAGAAGAAAGAAAGAAGTAAGAAAGAAGTAAGAAAGAAGTAAGAAAGAAGTAAGAAGGAATGAAGAAAGAAGTAAGAAAGAAGAAAGAAAGAAGTATGAAAGAATTATGAAAGAAGTTAGAAAGAAAGAACTTAGAAAGAAGTAAGAAATAAGTAAGAAAGAAGTAAGAAAGAAGTAAGAAAGAAAGAAGAAAGAAGAAAGAAAGAAGTAAAAAAGAAGTAAGAAAGAAGTAAGAAATAAGTAAAAAGGAATGAAGAAAGAAGTAAGAAAGAAGTAAGAAAGAAGTAAGAAAGAAGTAAGAAAGAAGTAAAAAGGAATGAAGAAAGAAGTAAGAAAGAAGTAAGAAAGAAGTAAGAAAGAAGTAAGAAGGAATGAAGAAAGAAGTAAGAAAGAAGTTAGAAAGGAGTAAGAAATAAGTAAGAAAGAAGTAAGAAAGAAGTAAGAAAGAAGTAAGAAAGAAGTAAGAAAGAAGTGAGAAGGAATGAAGAAAGAAGTAAGAAAGAAGTAAGAAAGAAGAAAGAAAGAAGTAAGAAAGAAGAAAGAAAGAAGTAAGAAAGAAGTAAGAAAGAAAGAAGAAAGAAAGAAGTATGAAAGAAGTAAGAAAGAAGTTAGAAAGAAGTAAGAAAGAAGTAAGAAAGAAGTTAGAAAGAAGTAAGAAATAAGTAAGAAAGAAGTAAGAAAGAAGGAAGAAAGAAGTAAGAAGGGATGAAGAAAGAAGTAAGAAAGAAGTATGAAAGAAGTAAGAAAGAAGAAAGAAAGAAGTAAGAAAGAAGTAAGAAAGAAAGAAGAAAGAAGAAAGAAAGAAGTAAGAAAGAAGTAAGAAAGAAGTATGAAAGAAGTAAGAAAGAAGTAAGAAAGAAAGAAGTAAGAAAGATGTCAGAAAGAAGTTAGAAAGAAGTAAGAAAGAAGTAAGAAAGAAGTAAGAAAGAAAGAAGAAAGAAGTAAGAAAGAAGTAAGAAAGAAGTAAGAAAGAAGAAAGAAAGAAGTAAGAAAGAAGTATGAAAGAAGTAAGAAAGAAGAAAGAAAGAAGTAAGAAGGAATGAAGAAAGAACTAAGAAAGAAGTAAGAAAGAAAGAAGAAAGAAGAAAGAAAGAAGTAAGAAAGAAGTAAGAAAGAAGTAAGAAAGAAGTAAGAAGGAATGAAGAAAGAAGTAAGGAAGAAGTAAGAAAGAAGTAAGAAAGAAAGAAGAAAGAAGAAAGAAGAAAGAAAGAAGTAAGAAAGAAGTAAGAAAGAAGTAAGAAAGAAGTAAGAAAGAAGTAAGAAGGAATGAAGAAAGAAGTAAGGAAGAAGTAAGAAAGAAGTAAGAAAGAAAGAAGAAAGAAGAAAGAAGAAAGAAAGAAGTAAGAAAGAAGTAAGAAAGAAGTAAGAAAGAAGTAAGAAAGAAGTAAGAAGGAATAAAGAAAGAAGTAAGAAAGAAGTAAGAAGGAATGAAGAAAGAAGTAAGAAAGAAGTAAGAAAGAAAGAAGAAAGAAGTAAGAAAGAAGTAAGAAAGAAGTAAGAAAGAAGTAAGAAAGAAGAAAGAAAGAAGTAAGAAAGAAGTAAGAAAGAAGTAAGAAAGAAGAGAGAAAGAAGTAAGAAAGAAGTAAGAAAGAAGTAAGAAAGAAGTAAGAAAGAAAGAAGAAAGAAGAAAGAAGTAAGAAAGAAGTAAGAAAGAAGTAAGAAAGAAGTAAGAAATAAGTAAAAAGGAATGAAGAAAGAAGTAAGAAAGAAGTAAGAAAGAAGTAAGAAAGAGGTAAGAAAGAAGTAAGAAAGAAAGAAGAAAGAAGTAAGAAAGAAGTAAGAAAGAAGAAAGAAAGAAGTAAGAGGGAATGAAGAAAGAAGTTAGAAAGAAGTAAGAAAGAAGTAAGAAAGAAGTATGAAAGAAGTAAGAAAGAAGAAAGAAAGAAGCAAGAAAGAAGTAAGAAGGAATGAAGAAAGAAGTAAGAAAGAAGTAAGAAAGAAGAAAGAAAGAAGTAAGAAAGAAGTAAGAAAGAAGTAAGAAAGAAGTAAGAAAGAAGTAAGAAAGAAGTAAGAAAGAAAGAAGAAAGAAGTAAGAAAGAAGTAAGAAAGAAGAAAGAAAGAAGTAAGAGGGAATGAAGAAAGAAGCTAGAAAGAAGTAAGAAATAAGTAAGAAAGAAGTAAGAAAGAATTAAGAAAGAAGTAAGAAAGAAGTAAGAAGGAATGAAGAAAGAAGTAAGAAAGAAGTAAGAAAGAAGTAAGAAAGAAGTAAGAAAGAAGAAAGAAAGAAGAAAGAAGTAAGAAAGAAGTAAGAAAGAAGTATGAAAGAAGTAAGAAAGAAGAAAGAAAGAAGCAAGAAAGAAGTAAGAAGGAATGAAGAAAGAAGTAAGAAAGAAGTAAGAAAGAAGAAAGAAAGAAGTAAGAAAGAAGAAAGAAAGAAGTAAGAAAGAAGTAAGAAAGAAGTAAGAAAGAATTAAGAAAGAAAGAAGAAAGAAGTAAGAAAGAAGTAAGAAAGAAGAAAGAAAGAAGTAAGAGGGAATGAAGAAAGAAGTTAGAAAGAAGTAAGAAATAAGTAAGAAAGAAGTAAGAAAGAATTAAGAAAGAAGTAAGAAAGAAGTAAGAAGGAATGAAGAAAGAAGTAAGAAAGAAGTAAGAAAGAAGTAAGAAAGAAGAGAGAAAGAAGTAAGAAAGAAGTAAGAAAGAAGTAAGAAATAAGTAAGAAAGAAGTAAGAAAGAAGTAAGAAAGAAAGAAGAAAGAAGTAAGAAAGAAGTAAGAAAGAAGTATGAAAGAAGTAAGAAAGAAGAAAGAAAGAAGTAAGAAAGAAGTAAGAAAGAAGTAAGAAAGAAAGAAGAAAGAAAGAAGAAAGAAGAAAGAAAGAAGTAAGAAAGAAGTAAGAAAGAAGTAAGAAAGAAGTAAGAAGGAATGAAGAAAGAAGTAAGAAAGAAGTAAGAAAGAAGTAAGAAAGAAGTAAGAAAGAAGTAAGAAAGAAGTAAGAAAGAAAGAAGAAAGAAGTAAGAAAGAAAGAAGAAAGAAGTAAGAAAGAAGTAAGAAAGAAGTAAGAAAGAAGTAAGAAAGAAGAAAGAAAGAAGAAAGAAAGAAGTAAGAAAGAAGTAAGAAGGAAGAAAGAAAGAAGTAAGAAAGAAGTAAGAAAGAAAGAAGAAAGAAAGAAGTATGAAAGAAGTAAGAAAGAAGTTAGAAAGAAGTAAGAAAGAAGTAAGAAAGAAGTTAGAAAGAAGTAAGAAATAAGTAAGAAAGAAGTAAGAAAGAAGGAAGAAAGAAGTAAGAAGGGATGAAGAAAGAAGTAAGAAAGAAGTATGAAAGAAGTAAGAAAGAAGTAAGAAAGAAGTAAGAAAGAAGTAAGAAGGAATGAAGAAAGAAGTAAGAAAGAAGTAAGAAAGAAGAAAGAAAGAAGTAAGAAAGAAGAAAGAAAGAAGTAAGAAAGAAGTAAGAAAGAAAGAAGAAAGAAAGAAGTATGAAAGAAGTAAGAAAGAAGTAAGAAAGAAGTATGAAAGAAGTAAGAAAGAAGTAAGAAAGAAAGAAGTAAGAAAGATGTCAGAAAGAAGTTAGAAAGAAGTAAGAAAGAAGTAAGAAAGAAGTAAGAAAGAAAGAAGAAAGAAGTAAGAAAGAAGTAAGAAAGAAGTAAGAAAGAAGAAAGAAAGAAGTAAGAAAGAAGTATGAAAGAAGTAAGAAAGAAGAAAGAAAGAAGTAAGAAGGAATGAAGAAAGAACTAAGAAAGAAGTAAGAAAGAAAGAAGAAAGAAGAAAGAAAGAAGTAAGAAAGAAGTAAGAAAGAAGTAAGAAAGAAGTAAGAAGGAATGAAGAAAGAAGTAAGGAAGAAGTAAGAAAGAAGTAAGAAAGAAAGAAGAAAGAAGTAAGAAGAAAGAAAGAAGTAAGAAAGAAGTAAGAAAGAAGTAAGAAAGAAGTAAGAAAGAAGTAAGAAGGAATGAAGAAAGAAGTAAGGAAGAAGTAAGAAAGAAGTAAGAAAGAAAGAAGAAAGAAGAAAGAAGAAAGAAAGAAGTAAGAAAGAAGTAAGAAAGAAGTAAGAAAGAAGTAAGAAAGAAGTAAGAAGGAATAAAGAAAGAAGTAAGAAAGAAGTAAGAAGGAATGAAGAAAGAAGTAAGAAAGAAGTAAGAAAGAAGTAAGAAAGAAAGAAGAAAGAAGTAAGAAAGAAGTAAGAAAGAAGTAAGAAAGAAGTAAGAAAGAAGAAAGAAAGAAGTAAGAAAGAAGTAAGAAAGAAGTAAGAAAGAAGAGAGAAAGAAGTAAGAAAGAAGTAAGAAAGAAGTAAGAAAGAAGTAAGGAAGAAAGAAGAAAGAAGAAAGAAGTAAGAAAGAAGTAAGAAAGAAGTAAGAAAGAAGTAAGAAATAAGTAAAAAGGAATGAAGAAAGAAGTAAGAAAGAAGTAAGAAAGAAGTAAGAAAGAGGTAAGAAAGAAGTAAGAAAGAAAGAAGAAAGAAGTAAGAAAGAAGTAAGAAAGAAGAAAGAAAGAAGTAAGAGGGAATGAAGAAAGAAGTTAGAAAGAAGTAAGAAAGAAGTAAGAAAGAAGTATGAAAGAAGTAAGAAAGAAGAAAGAAAGAAGCAAGAAAGAAGTAAGAAGGAATGAAGAAAGAAGTAAGAAAGAAGTAAGAAAGAAGAAAGAAAGAAGTAAGAAAGAAGTAAGAAAGAAGTAAGAAAGAAGTAAGAAAGAAGTAAGAAAGAAGTAAGAAAGAAAGAAGAAAGAAGTAAGAAAGAAGTAAGAAAGAAGAAAGAAAGAAGTAAGAGGGAATGAAGAAAGAAGCTAGAAAGAAGTAAGAAATAAGTAAGAAAGAAGTAAGAATGAATTAAGAAAGAAGTAAGAAAGAAGTAAGAAGGAATGAAGAAAGAAGTAAGAAAGAAGTAAGAAAGAAGTAAGAAAGAAGTAAGAAAGAAGAAAGAAAGAAGAAAGAAGTAAGAAGGAATGAAGAAAGAAGTAAGAAAGAAGTAAGAAAGAAGAAAGAAAGAAGTAAGAAAGAAGAAAGAAAGAAGTAAGAAAGAAGTAAGAAAGAAGTAAGAAAGAATTAAGAAAGAAAGAAGAAAGAAGTAAGAAAGAAGTAAGAAAGAAGAAAGAAAGAAGTAAGAGGGAATGAAGAAAGAAGTTAGAAAGAAGTAAGAAATAAGTAAGAAAGAAGTAAGAAAGAATTAAGAAAGAAGTAAGAAAGAAGTAAGAAGGAATGAAGAAAGAAGTAAGAAAGAAGTAAGAAAGAAGTAAGAAAGAAAGAAGAAAGAAGTAAGAAAGAAAGAAGAAAGAAGTAAGAAAGAAGTAAGAAAGAAGTAAGAAAGAAGTAAGAAAGAAGAAAGAAAGAAGAAAGAAAGAAGTAAGAAAGAAGTAAGAAGGAAGAAAGAAAGAAGTAAGAAAGAAGTAAGAAAGAAGTAAGAAAGAAGAAAGAAAGAAGTAAGAAAGAAGTAAGAAAGAAGTATGAAAGAAGTAAGAAAGAAGAAAGAAAGAAGTAAGAAAGAAGTAAGAAAGAAGTAAGAAAGAAGTAAGAAAGAAAGAAGAAAGAAGAAAGAAAGAAGTAAGAAAGAAGTAAGAAAGAAGTAAGAAGGAATGAAGAAAGAAGTAAGAAAGAAGTAAGAAAGAAGTATGAAAGAAGTAAGAAAGAAGAAAGAAAGAAGTAAGAAAGAAGTAAGAAAGAAGTAAGAAAGAAGTAAGAAAGAAAGAAGAAAGAAGAAAGAAAGAAGTAAGAAAGAAGTAAGAAAGAAGTAAGAAGGAATGAAGAAAGAAGTAAGAAAGAAGTAAGAAAGAAGTAAGAAAGAAGTAAGAAAGAAAGAAGAAAGAAGTAAGAAAGAAGTAAGAAAGAAGTAAGAAAGAAGAAAGAAAGAAGAAAGAAAGAAAGAACAAATAAGTAAGAAAGAAGTAAGAAAGAAGTAAGAAAGAAAGAAGAAAGAAGAAAGAAAGAAGTAAGAAAGAAGTAAGAAAGAAGTAAGAAGGAATGAAGAAAGAAGTAAGAAAGAAGTAAGAAAGAAGTAAGAAAGAAGTAAGAAAGAAGTAAGAAAGAAGAAAGAAAGAAGTAAGAAAGAAGTAATAAAGAAGTAGGAAAGAAGTAAGAAAGAAAGAAGAAAGAAGAAAGAAAGAAGTAAGAAAGAAGTAAGAAAGAAGTAAGAAAGAAGAAAGAAAGAAGTAAGAAAGAAGAAAGAAAGAAGTAAGAAAGAAGTAAGAAGGAATGAAGAAAGAAGTAAGAAAGAAGTTAGAAAGAAGAAATAAGTAAGAAAGAAATAAGAAAGAAGTAAGAAAGAAGTAAGAAAGAAGTAAGAAGGAATGAAGAAAGAAGTAAGAAAGAAGTAAGAAAGAAGAAAGAAAGAAGTAAGAAAGAAGAAAGAAAGAAGTAAGAAAGAAGTAAGAAAGAAGTATGAAAGAAGTATGAAAGAAGTAAGAAAGAAAGAAGTAAGAAAGAAGTACGAAAGAAGTAAGAAAGAAGTTAGAAAGAAGTAAGAAAGAAGTAAGAAAGAAGTTAGAAAGAAGTAAGAAATAAGTAAGAAAGAAGTAAGAAAGAAGGAAGAAAGAAGTAAGAAGGAATGGAGAAAGAAGTAAGAAAGTAGTATGAAAGAAGTAAGAAAGAAGAAAGAAAGAAGTAAGAAAGAAGTAAGAAAGAAAGAAGAAAGAAGAAAGAAAGAAGTAAGAAAGAAGTAAGAAAGAAGTAAGAAAGAAGTAAGAAAGAAGTAAGAAGGAATGAAGAAAGAAGTAAGGAAGAAGTAAGAAAGAAGTAAGAAAGAAAGAAGAAAGAAGAAAGAAGAAAGAAAGAAGTAAGAAAGAAGTAAGAAAGAAGTAAGAAAGAAGTAAGAAAGAAGTAAGAAGGAATGAAGAAAGAAGTAAGGAAGAAGTAAGAAAGAAGTAAGAAAGAAAGAAGAAAGAAGAAAGAAGAAAGAAAGAAGTAAGAAAGAAGTAAGAAAGAAGTAAGAAAGAAGTAAGAAAGAAGTAAGAAGGAATAAAGAAAGAAGTAAGAAAGAAGTAAGAAGGAATGAAGAAAGAAGTAAGAAAGAAGTAAGAAAGAAGTAAGAAAGAAAGAAGAAAGAAGTAAGAAAGAAGTAAGAAAGAAGTAAGAAAGAAGTAAGAAAGAAGAAAGAAAGAAGTAAGAAAGAAGTAAGAAAGAAGTAAGAAAGAAGAGAGAAAGAAGTAAGAAAGAAGTAAGAAAGAAGTAAGAAAGAAGTAAGAAAGAAAGAAGAAAGAAGAAAGAAGTAAGAAAGAAGTAAGAAAGAAGTAAGAAAGAAGTAAGAAATAAGTAAAAAGGAATGAAGAAAGAAGTAAGAAAGAAGTAAGAAAGAAGTAAGAAAGAGGTAAGAAAGAAGTAAGAAAGAAAGAAGAAAGAAGTAAGAAAGAAGTAAGAAAGAAGAAAGAAAGAAGTAAGAGGGAATGAAGAAAGAAGTTAGAAAGAAGTAAGAAAGAAGTAAGAAAGAAGTATGAAAGAAGTAAGAAAGAAGAAAGAAAGAAGCAAGAAAGAAGTAAGAAGGAATGAAGAAAGAAGTAAGAAAGAAGTAAGAAAGAAGAAAGAAAGAAGTAAGAAAGAAGTAAGAAAGAAGTAAGAAAGAAGTAAGAAAGAAGTAAGAAAGAAGTAAGAAAGAAAGAAGAAAGAAGTAAGAAAGAAGTAAGAAAGAAGAAAGAAAGAAGTAAGAGGGAATGAAGAAAGAAGCTAGAAAGAAGTAAGAAATAAGTAAGAAAGAAGTAAGAAAGAATTAAGAAAGAAGTAAGAAAGAAGTAAGAAGGAATGAAGAAAGAAGTAAGAAAGAAGTAAGAAAGAAGTAAGAAAGAAGTAAGAAAGAAGAAAGAAAGAAGAAAGAAGTAAGAAAGAAGTAAGAAAGAAGTATGAAAGAAGTAAGAAAGAAGAAAGAAAGAAGCAAGAAAGAAGTAAGAAGGAATGAAGAAAGAAGTAAGAAAGAAGTAAGAAAGAAGAAAGAAAGAAGTAAGAAAGAAGAAAGAAAGAAGTAAGAAAGAAGTAAGAAAGAAGTAAGAAAGAATTAAGAAAGAAAGAAGAAAGAAGTAAGAAAGAAGTAAGAAAGAAGAAAGAAAGAAGTAAGAGGGAATGAAGAAAGAAGTTAGAAAGAAGTAAGAAATAAGTAAGAAAGAAGTAAGAAAGAATTAAGAAAGAAGTAAGAAAGAAGTAAGAAGGAATGAAGAAAGAAGTAAGAAAGAAGTAAGAAAGAAGTAAGAAAGAAGAGAGAAAGAAGTAAGAAAGAAGTAAGAAAGAAGTAAGAAATAAGTAAGAAAGAAGTAAGAAAGAAGTAAGAAAGAAAGAAGAAAGAAGTAAGAAAGAAGTAAGAAAGAAGTATGAAAGAAGTAAGAAAGAAGAAAGAAAGAAGTAAGAAAGAAGTAAGAAAGAAGTAAGAAAGAAAGAAGAAAGAAAGAAGAAAGAAGAAAGAAAGAAGTAAGAAAGAAGTAAGAAAGAAGTAAGAAAGAAGTAAGAAGGAATGAAGAAAGAAGTAAGAAAGAAGTAAGAAAGAAGTAAGAAAGAAGTAAGAAAGAAGTAAGAAAGAAGTAAGAAAGAAAGAAGAAAGAAGTAAGAAAGAAAGAAGAAAGAAGTAAGAAAGAAGTAAGAAAGAAGTAAGAAAGAAGTAAGAAAGAAGAAAGAAAGAAGAAAGAAAGAAGTAAGAAAGAAGTAAGAAGGAAGAAAGAAAGAAGTAAGAAAGAAGTAAGAAAGAAAGAAGAAAGAAAGAAGTATGAAAGAAGTAAGAAAGAAGTTAGAAAGAAGTAAGAAAGAAGTAAGAAAGAAGTTAGAAAGAAGTAAGAAATAAGTAAGAAAGAAGTAAGAAAGAAGGAAGAAAGAAGTAAGAAGGGATGAAGAAAGAAGTAAGAAAGAAGTATGAAAGAAGTAAGAAAGAAGTAAGAAAGAAGTAAGAAAGAAGTAAGAAGGAATGAAGAAAGAAGTAAGAAAGAAGTAAGAAAGAAGAAAGAAAGAAGTAAGAAAGAAGAAAGAAAGAAGTAAGAAAGAAGTAAGAAAGAAAGAAGAAAGAAAGAAGTATGAAAGAAGTAAGAAAGAAGTAAGAAAGAAGTATGAAAGAAGTAAGAAAGAAGTAAGAAAGAAAGAAGTAAGAAAGATGTCAGAAAGAAGTTAGAAAGAAGTAAGAAAGAAGTAAGAAAGAAGTAAGAAAGAAAGAAGAAAGAAGTAAGAAAGAAGTAAGAAAGAAGTAAGAAAGAAGAAAGAAAGAAGTAAGAAAGAAGTATGAAAGAAGTAAGAAAGAAGAAAGAAAGAAGTAAGAAGGAATGAAGAAAGAACTAAGAAAGAAGTAAGAAAGAAAGAAGAAAGAAGAAAGAAAGAAGTAAGAAAGAAGTAAGAAAGAAGTAAGAAAGAAGTAAGAAGGAATGAAGAAAGAAGTAAGGAAGAAGTAAGAAAGAAGTAAGAAAGAAAGAAGAAAGAAGAAAGAAGAAAGAAAGAAGTAAGAAAGAAGTAAGAAAGAAGTAAGAAAGAAGTAAGAAAGAAGTAAGAAGGAATGAAGAAAGAAGTAAGGAAGAAGTAAGAAAGAAGTAAGAAAGAAAGAAGAAAGAAGAAAGAAGAAAGAAAGAAGTAAGAAAGAAGTAAGAAAGAAGTAAGAAAGAAGTAAGAAAGAAGTAAGAAGGAATAAAGAAAGAAGTAAGAAAGAAGTAAGAAGGAATGAAGAAAGAAGTAAGAAAGAAGTAAGAAAGAAGTAAGAAAGAAAGAAGAAAGAAGTAAGAAAGAAGTAAGAAAGAAGTAAGAAAGAAGTAAGAAAGAAGAAAGAAAGAAGTAAGAAAGAAGTAAGAAAGAAGTAAGAAAGAAGAGAGAAAGAAGTAAGAAAGAAGTAAGAAAGAAGTAAGAAAGAAGTAAGAAAGAAAGAAGAAAGAAGAAAGAAGTAAGAAAGAAGTAAGAAAGAAGTAAGAAAGAAGTAAGAAATAAGTAAAAAGGAATGAAGAAAGAAGTAAGAAAGAAGTAAGAAAGAAGTAAGAAAGAGGTAAGAAAGAAGTAAGAAAGAAAGAAGAAAGAAGTAAGAAAGAAGTAAGAAAGAAGAAAGAAAGAAGTAAGAGGGAATGAAGAAAGAAGTTAGAAAGAAGTAAGAAAGAAGTAAGAAAGAAGTATGAAAGAAGTAAGAAAGAAGAAAGAAAGAAGCAAGAAAGAAGTAAGAAGGAATGAAGAAAGAAGTAAGAAAGAAGTAAGAAAGAAGAAAGAAAGAAGTAAGAAAGAAGTAAGAAAGAAGTAAGAAAGAAGTAAGAAAGAAGTAAGAAAGAAGTAAGAAAGAAAGAAGAAAGAAGTAAGAAAGAAGTAAGAAAGAAGAAAGAAAGAAGTAAGAGGGAATGAAGAAAGAAGCTAGAAAGAAGTAAGAAATAAGTAAGAAAGAAGTAAGAATGAATTAAGAAAGAAGTAAGAAAGAAGTAAGAAGGAATGAAGAAAGAAGTAAGAAAGAAGTAAGAAAGAAGTAAGAAAGAAGTAAGAAAGAAGAAAGAAAGAAGAAAGAAGTAAGAAGGAATGAAGAAAGAAGTAAGAAAGAAGTAAGAAAGAAGAAAGAAAGAAGTAAGAAAGAAGAAAGAAAGAAGTAAGAAAGAAGTAAGAAAGAAGTAAGAAAGAATTAAGAAAGAAAGAAGAAAGAAGTAAGAAAGAAGTAAGAAAGAAGAAAGAAAGAAGTAAGAGGGAATGAAGAAAGAAGTTAGAAAGAAGTAAGAAATAAGTAAGAAAGAAGTAAGAAAGAATTAAGAAAGAAGTAAGAAAGAAGTAAGAAGGAATGAAGAAAGAAGTAAGAAAGAAGTAAGAAAGAAGTAAGAAAGAAGAGAGAAAGAAGTAAGAAAGAAGTAAGAAAGAAGTAAGAAATAAGTAAGAAAGAAGTAAGAAAGAAGTAAGAAAGAAAGAAGAAAGAAGTAAGAAAGAAGTAAGAAAGAAGTATGAAAGAAGTAAGAAAGAAGAAAGAAAGAAGTAAGAAAGAAGTAAGAAAGAAGTAAGAAAGAAAGAAGAAAGAAAGAAGAAAGAAGAAAGAAAGAAGTAAGAAAGAAGTAAGAAAGAAGTAAGAAAGAAGTAAGAAGGAATGAAGAAAGAAGTAAGAAAGAAGTAAGAAAGAAGTAAGAAAGAAGTAAGAAAGAAGTAAGAAAGAAGTAAGAAAGAAAGAAGAAAGAAGTAAGAAAGAAAGAAGAAAGAAGTAAGAAAGAAGTAAGAAAGAAGTAAGAAAGAAGTAAGAAAGAAGAAAGAAAGAAGAAAGAAAGAAGTAAGAAAGAAGTAAGAAGGAAGAAAGAAAGAAGTAAGAAAGAAGTAAGAAAGAAGTAAGAAAGAAGAAAGAAAGAAGTAAGAAAGAAGTAAGAAAGAAGTATGAAAGAAGTAAGAAAGAAGAAAGAAAGAAGTAAGAAAGAAGTAAGAAAGAAGTAAGAAAGAAGTAAGAAAGAAAGAAGAAAGAAGAAAGAAAGAAGTAAGAAAGAAGTAAGAAAGAAGTAAGAAGGAATGAAGAAAGAAGTAAGAAAGAAGTAAGAAAGAAGTATGAAAGAAGTAAGAAAGAAGAAAGAAAGAAGTAAGAAAGAAGTAAGAAAGAAGTAAGAAAGAAGTAAGAAAGAAAGAAGAAAGAAGAAAGAAAGAAGTAAGAAAGAAGTAAGAAAGAAGTAAGAAGGAATGAAGAAAGAAGTAAGAAAGAAGTAAGAAAGAAGTAAGAAAGAAGTAAGAAAGAAAGAAGAAAGAAGTAAGAAAGAAGTAAGAAAGAAGTAAGAAAGAAGAAAGAAAGAAGAAAGAAAGAAAGAACAAATAAGTAAGAAAGAAGTAAGAAAGAAGTAAGAAAGAAAGAAGAAAGAAGAAAGAAAGAAGTAAGAAAGAAGTAAGAAAGAAGTAAGAAGGAATGAAGAAAGAAGTAAGAAAGAAGTAAGAAAGAAGTAAGAAAGAAGTAAGAAAGAAGTAAGAAAGAAGAAAGAAAGAAGTAAGAAAGAAGTAATAAAGAAGTAGGAAAGAAGTAAGAAAGAAAGAAGAAAGAAGAAAGAAAGAAGTAAGAAAGAAGTAAGAAAGAAGTAAGAAAGAAGAAAGAAAGAAGTAAGAAAGAAGAAAGAAAGAAGTAAGAAAGAAGTAAGAAGGAATGAAGAAAGAAGTAAGAAAGAAGTTAGAAAGAAGAAATAAGTAAGAAAGAAATAAGAAAGAAGTAAGAAAGAAGTAAGAAAGAAGTAAGAAGGAATGAAGAAAGAAGTAAGAAAGAAGTAAGAAAGAAGAAAGAAAGAAGTAAGAAAGAAGAAAGAAAGAAGTAAGAAAGAAGTAAGAAAGAAGTATGAAAGAAGTATGAAAGAAGTAAGAAAGAAAGAAGTAAGAAAGAAGTACGAAAGAAGTAAGAAAGAAGTTAGAAAGAAGTAAGAAAGAAGTAAGAAAGAAGTTAGAAAGAAGTAAGAAATAAGTAAGAAAGAAGTAAGAAAGAAGGAAGAAAGAAGTAAGAAGGAATGGAGAAAGAAGTAAGAAAGTAGTATGAAAGAAGTAAGAAAGAAGAAAGAAAGAAGTAAGAAAGAAGTAAGAAAGAAAGAAGAAAGAAGTAAGAAAGAAGTAAGAAAGAAATAAGTCAGAAAGAAGTTAGAAAGAAGTAAGAAAGAAGTAAGAAAGAAGTAAGAAAGAAGTAAGAAAGAAGAAAGAAAGAAGTAAGAAAGAAGTATGAAAGAAGTAAGAAAGAAGAAAGAAAGAAGTAAGAAGGAATGAAGAAAGAAGTAAGAAAGAAGTAAGAAAGAAAGAAGAAAGAAGAAAGAAAGAAGTAAGAAAGAAGTAAGAAAGAAGTAAGAAAGAAGTAAGAAGGAATGAAGAAAGAAGTAAGAAAGAAGAAAGAAAGAAGTATGAAAGAAGTAAGAAAGAAGTAAGAAAGAAGTAAGAAAGAAAGAAGAAAGAAGAAAGAAAGAAGTAAGAAAGAAGTAAGAAAGAAGTAAGAAAGAAGTAAGAAAGAAGTAAGAAAGAAGTAAGAAAGAAGTAAGAAGGAATGAAGAAAGAAGTAAGAAAGAAGTAAGAAAGAAGTAAGAAAGAAGTAAGAAAGAAGTAAGAAAGAAGTAAGAAAGAAGTAAGAAAGAAGTAAGAAAGAAAGAAGAAAGAAGTAAGAAAGAAGTAAGAAAGAAGAAAGAAAGAAGTAAGAAAGAAGTAAGAAAGAAGTAAGAAAGAAGAGAGAAAGAAGTAAGAAAGAAGTAAGAAAGAAGTAAGAAAGAAGTAAGAAAGAAAGAAGAAAGAAGAAAGAAAGAAGTAAGAAAGAAGTAAGAAAGAAGTAAGAAAGAAGTAAGAAATAAGTAAAAAGGAATGAAGAAAGAAGTAAGAAAGAAGTAAGAAAGAAGTAAGAAAGAAGTAAGAAAGAAGTAAGAAAGAAAGAAGAAAGAAGTAAGAAAGAAGTAAGAAAGAAGTAAGAAAGAAGTAAGAAAGAAGTATGAAAGAAGAAAGAAAGAAGCAAGAAAGAAGTAAGAAGGAATGAAGAAAGAAGTAAGAAAGAAGTAAGAAAGAAGAAAGAAAGAAGTAAGAAAGAAGAAAGAAAGAAGTAAGAAAGAAGTAAGAAAGAAGTAAGAAAGAAGTAAGAAAGAAAGAAGAAAGAAGTAAGAAGTAAGAAAGAAGAAAGAAAGAAGTAAGAGGGAATGAAGAAAGAACTTAGAAAGAAGTAAGAAATAAGTAAGAAAGAAGTAAGAAAGAATTAAGAAAGAAGTAAGAAAGAAGTAAGAAGGAATGAAGAAAGAAGTAAGAAAGAAGTAAGAAAGAAGTAAGAAAGAAGAGAGAAAGAAGTAAGAAAGAAGTAAGAAAGAAGTAAGAAATAAGTAAGAAAGAAGTAAGAAAGAAAGAAGAAAGAAGTAAGAAAGAAGTAAGAAAGAAGTAAGAAAGAAGTAAGAAAGAAGAAAGAAAGAAGTAAGAAAGAAGTAAGAAAGAAGTAAGAAAGAAGTAAGAAAGAAAGAAGAAAGAAGAAAGAAAGAAGTAAGAAAGAAGTAAGAAAGAAGAAAGAAAGAAGTAAGAAGGAATGAAGAAAGAAGTAAGAAAGAAGTAAGAAGGAAGTAAGAAAGAAGTAAGAAAGAAGTAAGAAAGAAGTAAGAAAGAAAGAAGAAAGAAGTAAGAAAGAAGTAAGAAAGAAGTAAGAAAGAAGTAAGAAAGAAGAAAGAAAGAAGTAAGAAAGAAGTAAGAAAGAAGTAAGAAAGAAGAAAGAAAGAAGTAAGAAAGAAGTAAGAAAGAAGTAAGAAAGAAGAAAGAAAGAAGTAAGAAAGAAGTAAGAAAGAAGTAAGAAAGAAGTAAGAAAGAAAGAATAAAGAAGAAAGAAAGAAGTAAGAAAGAAGTAAGAAAGAAGTAAGAAAGAAGTAAAAAGGAATGAAGAAAGAAGTAAGAAATAAGTAAGAAAGAAGAAAGAAAGAAGTAAGAAAGAAGTAAGAAAGAAGTAAGAAAGAAGAAAGAAAGAAGTAAGAAAGAAGTAAGAAGGAATGAAGAAAGAAGTAAGAAAGAAGTAAGAAAGAAGTAAGAAAGAAGAGAGAAAGAAGTTAGAAAGGCGTAAGAAAGAAGTAAGAAAGAAGTAAGAAAGAAGTAAGAAAGAAGAAAGAAAGAAGTAAGAAAGAAGTAAGAAGGAATGAAGAAAGAAGTAAAAAAGAAGAAAGAAAGAAGTATGAAAGAAGTAAGAAAGAAGTAAGAAGGAATGAAGAAAGAAGTAAGAAAGAAGTAAGAAAGAAGTAAGAAAGAAGTAAGAAAGAAAGAAGAAAGAAGTAAGAAAGAAGTAAGAAAGAAGTAAGAAAGAAGAAAGAAAGAAGAAAGAAAGAAAGAACAAAGAAGTAAGAAAGAAGTAAGAAAGAAGTAAGAAGGAATGAAGAAAGAAGTAAGAAAGAAGTAAGAAAGAAGTAAGAAAGAAGAGAGAAAGAAGAGAGAAAGAAGTAAGAAAGAAGTAAGAAATAAGTGAGAAAGAAGTAAGAAAGAAGTAAGAAAGAAAGAAGAAAGAAGTAAGAAAGAAGTAAGAAAGAAGTATGAAAGAAGTAAGAAAGAAGAAAGAAAGAAGTAAGAAAGAAGTAAGAAAGAAGTAAGAAAGAAGTAAGAAAGAAAGAAGAAAGAAGAAAGAAAGAAGTAAGAAAGAAGTAAGAAAGAAGTAAGAAAGAAGTAAGAAGGAATGAAGAAAGAAGTAAGAAAGAAGTAAGAAAGAAGTAAGAAAGAAGTAAGAAAGAAGTAAGAAAGAAGTAAGAAAGAAAGAAGAAAGAAGTAAGAAAGAAGTAAGAAAGAAGTAAGAAAGAAGTAAGAAAGAAGAAAGAAAGAAGTAAGAAAGAAGTAAGAAAGAAGTAAGAAAGAAGAAAGAAAGAAGTAAGAAAGAAGTAAGAAAGAAGTAAGAAAGAAGAAAGAAAGAAGTAAGAAAGAAGTAAGAAAGAAGTAAGAAAGAAGAAAGAAAGAAGTAAGAAAGAAGAAAGAAAGAAGTAAGAAAGAAATAAGAAAGAAGTAAGAAAGAAGTAAAAAGGAATGAAGAAAAAAGTAAGAAATAAGTAAGGAAGAAGAAAGAAAGAAGTAAGAAAGAAGTAAGAAAGAAGTAAGAAAGAAGTAAGAAAGAAGTAAGAAAGAAGTAAGAAGGAAGAGAGAAAGAAGTAAGAAAGAAGTAAGAAAGAATTAAGAAATAAGTAAGAAAGAAGTAAGAAATAAGTAAGAAAGAAAGAAGAAAGAAGTAAGAAAGAAGTAAGAAAGAAGTATGAAAGAAGTAAGAAAGAAGAAAGAAAGACGTAAGAAAGAAGTAAGAAAGAAGTAAGAAAGAAGTAAGAAGGAATGAAGAAAGAAGTAAGAAAGAAGTAAGAAAGAAGTAAGAAAGAAGTAAGAAAGAAAGAAGAAAGAAGTAAGAAAGAAGTAAGAAAGAAGTAAGAAAGAAGAAAGAAAGAAGAAAGAAAGAAAGAACAAAGAAGTAAGAAAGAAGTAAGAAAGAAGTAAGAAGGAATGAAGAAAGAAGTAAGAAAGAAGTAAGAAAGAAGTAAGAAAAAAGAAAGAAAGAAGTAAGAAAGAAGTAAGAAAGAAGTAAGAAAGAAGTAAGAAAGAAGTAAAAAGGAATGAAGAAAGAAGTAAGAAAGAAGTAAGAAAGAAGTAAGAAAGAAGTAAGAAAGAAAGAAGTAAGAAAGAAGTATGAAAGAAGTAAGAAAGAAGTTAGAAAGAAGTAAGAAAGAAGTAAGAAAGAAGTTAGAAAGAAGTAAGAAATAAGTAAGAAAGAAGTAAGAAAGAAGGAAGAAAGAAGTAAGAAGGAATGAAGAAAGAAGAAAGAAGTATGAAAGAAGTAAGAAAGAAGAAAGAAAGAAGTAAGAAAGAAGTAAGAAAGAAAGAAGAAAGAAGAAAGAAAGAAATAAGAAAGAAGTAAGAAAGAAGTATGGAAGAAGTAAGAAAGAAGTAAGAAAGAAAGAAGTAAGAAAGAAGTCAGAAAGAAGTTAGAAAGAAGTAAGAAAGAAGTAAGAAAGAAGTAAGAAAGAAAGAAGAAAGAAGTAAGAAAGAAGTAAGAAAGAAGTAAGAAAGAAGTAAGAAAGAAGAAAGAAAGAAGTAAGAAAAGTATGAAAGAAGTAAGAAAGAAGAAAGAAAGAAGTAAGAAGGAATGAAGAAAGAAGAAAGAAAGAAGTAAGAAGGAATGAAGAAAGAAGTAAGAAAGAAGTAAGAAAGAAGTAAGAAAGAAGTAAGAAGGAATGAAGAAAGAAGTAAGAAAGAAGAAAGAAAGAAGTATGAAAGAAGTATGAAAGAAGTAAGAAAGAAAGAACTTAGAAAGAAGTAAGAAATAAGTAAGAAAGAAGTAAGAAAGAAGTAAGAAAGAAAGAAGAAAGAAGAAAGAAAGAAGTAAGAAAGAAGTAAGAAAGAAGTAAGAAAGAATTAAGAAAGAAGTAAGAAGGAATGAAGAAAGAAGTAAGAAAGAAGTAAGAAAGAAGTAAGAAAGAATAGAGAAAGAAGTAAGAAAAAAGTAAGAAAGAAGTAAGAAAGAAGTAAGAAAGAAGTAAGAAAGAAAGAAGTAAGAAAGAAGTCAGAAAGAAGTTAGAAAGGAGTAAGAAAGAAGTAAGAAAGAAGTAAGAAAGAAAGAAGAAAGAAGTAAGAAAGAAGTAAGAAAGAAGTAAGAAAGAAGTAAGAAAGAAGAAAGAAAGAAGTAAGAAAGAAGTATGAAAGAAGTAAGAAAGAAGAAAGAAAGAAGTAAGAAGGAATGAAGAAAGAAGTAAGAAAGAAGTAAGAAAGAAAGAATAAAGAAGAAAGAAAGAAGTAAGAAAGAAGTAAGAAAGAAGTAAGAAAGAAGTAAGAAGGAATGAAGAAAGAAGTAAGAAAGAAGAAAGAAAGAAGTATGAAAGAAGTATGAAAGAAGTAAGAAAGAAAGAACTTAGAAAGAAGTAAGAAATAAGTAAGAAAGAAGTAAGAAAGAAGTAAGAAAGAAAGAAGAAAGAAGAAAGAAAGAAGTAAGAAAGAAGTAAGAAAGAAGTAAGAAAGAAGTAAGAAGGAATGAAGAAAGAAGTAAGAAAGAAGTAAGAAAGAAGTAAGAAAGAAGTAAGAAAGAAGTAAGAAAGAAAGAAGAAAGAAGTAAGAAAGAAGTAAGAAAGAAGTAAGAAAGAAGTAATAAAGAAGAAAGAAAGAAGTAAGAAAGAAGAAAGAAAGAAGTAAGAAAGAAGAAAGAAAGAAGTAAGAAAGAAGTAAGAAAGAAAGAAGAAAGAAGTAAGAAAGAAGAAAGAAAGAAGTATGAAAGAAGTATGAAAGAAGTAAGAAAGAAAGAAGTAAGAAAGAAGTATGAAAGAAGTAAGAAAGAAGTTAGAAAGAAGTAAGAAAGAAGTTAGAAAGAAGTAAGAAATAAGTAAGAAAGAAGTAAGAAAGAAGGAAGAAAGAAGTAAGAAGGAATGAAGAAAGAAGTAAGAAAGAAGTAAGAAAGAAGAAAGAAAGAAGTAAGAAAGAAGTAAGAAAGAAGTAAGAAAGAAGTAAGAAAGAAAGAATAAAGAAGAAAGAAAGAAGTAAGAAAGAAGTAAGAAAGAAGTAAGAAAGAAGTAAAAAGGAATGAAGAAAGAAGTAAGAAATAAGTAAGAAAGAAGAAAGAAAGAAGTAAGAAAGAAGTAAGAAAGAAGTAAGAAAGAAGAAAGAAAGAAGTAAGAAAGAAGTAAGAAGGAATGAAGAAAGAAGTAAGAAAGAAGTAAGAAAGAAGTAAGAAAGAAGAGAGAAAGAAGTTAGAAAGGCGTAAGAAAGAAGTAAGAAAGAAGTAAGAAAGAAGTAAGAAAGAAGAAAGAAAGAAGTAAGAAAGAAGTAAGAAGGAATGAAGAAAGAAGTAAGAAAGAAGAAAGAAAGAAGTATGAAAGAAGTAAGAAAGAAGTAAGAAGGAATGAAGAAAGAAGTAAGAAAGAAGTAAGAAAGAAGTAAGAAAGAAGTAAGAAAGAAAGAAGAAAGAAGTAAGAAAGAAGTAAGAAAGAAGTAAGAAAGAAGAAAGAAAGAAGAAAGAAAGAAAGAACAAAGAAGTAAGAAAGAAGTTAGAAAGAAGTAAGAAGGAATGAAGAAAGAAGTAAGAAAGAAGTAAGAAAGAAGTAAGAAAGAAGAAAGAAAGAAGTAAGAAAGAAGTAAGAAAGAAGAAAGAAAGAAGTAAGAAAGAAGTAAGAAAGAAGTAAGAAAGAAGTAAGAAAGAAAGAAGAAAGAAAGAAGAAAGAAGAAAGAAAGAAGTAAGAAAGAAGTAAGAAAGAAGTAAGAAATAAGTAAAAAGGAATGAAGAAAGAAGTAAGAAAGAAGTACGAAAGAAGTAAGAAAGAAGTAAGAAAGAAAGAAGAAAGAAGTAAGAAAGAAGTAAGAAAGAAGTAAGAAAGAAGTAAGAAAGAAGTAAGAAAGAAGTAAGAAAGAAGTAAGAAAGAAGTAAGAAAGAAGTAAGAAAGAAAGAAGAAAGAAGTAAGAAAGAAGTAAGAAAGAAGTAAGAAAGAAGTAAGAAAGAAGAAAGAAAGAAGTAAGAAAGAAGTAAGAAAGAAGTAAGAAAGAAGAAAGAAAGAAGTAAGAAAGAAGTAAGAAAGAAGTAAGAAAGAAGAAAGAAAGAAGTAAGAAAGAAGTAAGAAAGAAGTAAGAAAGAAGAAAGAAAGAAGTAAGAAAGAAGAAAGAAAGAAGTAAGAAAGAAATAAGAAAGAAGTAAGAAAGAAGTAAAAAGGAATGAAGAAAAAAGTAAGAAATAAGTAAGGAAGAAGAAAGAAAGAAGTAAGAAAGAAGTAAGAAAGAAGTAAGAAAGAAGTAAGAAAGAAGTAAGAAAGAAGTAAGAAGGAAGAGAGAAAGAAGTAAGAAAGAAGTAAGAAAGAATTAAGAAATAAGTAAGAAAGAAGTAAGAAATAAGTAAAAAAGAAAGAAGAAAGAAGTAAGAAAGAAGTAAGAAAGAAGTATGAAAGAAGTAAGAAAGAAGAAAGAAAGACGTAAGAAAGAAGTAAGAAAGAAGTAAGAAAGAAGTAAGAAAGAAGAAAGAAAGAAGAAAGAAAGAAAGAACAAAGAAGTAAGAAAGAAGTAAGAAAGAAGTAAGAAGGAATGAAGAAAGAAGTAAGAAAGAAGTAAGAAAGAAGTAAGAAAGAAGAAAGAAAGAAGTAAGAAAGAAGTAAGAAAGAAGTAAGAAAGAAGTAAGAAAGAAGTAAAAAGGAATGAAGAAAGAAGTAAGAAAGAAGTAAGAAAGAAGTAAGAAAGAAGTAAGAAAGAAAGAAGTAAGAAAGAAGTATGAAAGAAGTAAGAAAGAAGTTAGAAAGAAGTAAGAAAGAAGTAAGAAAGAAGTTAGAAAGAAGTAAGAAATAAGTAAGAAAGAAGTAAGAAAGAAGGAAGAAAGAAGTAAGAAGGAATGAAGAAAGAAGAAAGAAGTATGAAAGAAGTAAGAAAGAAGAAAGAAAGAAGTAAGAAAGAAGTAAGAAAGAAAGAAGAAAGAAGAAAGAAAGAAATAAGAAAGAAGTAAGAAAGAAGTATGGAAGAAGTAAGAAAGAAGTAAGAAAGAAAGAAGTAAGAAAGAAGTCAGAGAGAAGTTAGAAAGAAGTAAGAAAGAAGTAAGAAAGAAGTAAGAAAGAAAGAAGAAAGAAGTAAGAAAGAAGTAAGAAAGAAGTAAGAAAGAAGTAAGAAAGAAGAAAGAAAGAAGTAAGAAAAGTATGAAAGAAGTAAGAAAGAAGAAAGAAAGAAGTAAGAAGGAATGAAGAAAGAAGTAAGAAAGAAGTAAGAAAGAAGTAAGAAAGAAGTAAGAAGGAATGAAGAAAGAAGTAAGAAAGAAGAAAGAAAGAAGTATGAAAGAAGTATGAAAGAAGTAAGAAAGAAAGAACTTAGAAAGAAGTAAGAAATAAGTAAGAAAGAAGTAAGAAAGAAGTAAGAAAGAAAGAAGAAAGAAGAAAGAAAGAAGTAAGAAAGAAGTAAGAAAGAAGTAAGAAAGAATTAAGAAAGAAGTAAGAAGGAATGAAGAAAGAAGTAAGAAAGAAGTAAGAAAGAAGTAAGAAAGAATAGAGAAAGAAGTAAGAAAAAAGTAAGAAAGAAGTAAGAAAGAAGTAAGAAAGAAGTAAGAAAGAAAGAAGTAAGAAAGAAGTCAGAAAGAAGTTAGAAAGGAGTAAGAAAGAAGTAAGAAAGAAGTAAGAAAGAAAGAAGAAAGAAGTAAGAAAGAAGTAAGAAAGAAGTAAGAAAGAAGTAAGAAAGAAGAAAGAAAGAAGTAAGAAAGAAGTATGAAAGAAGTAAGAAAGAAGAAAGAAAGAAGTAAGAAGGAATGAAGAAAGAAGTAAGAAAGAAGTAAGAAAGAAAGAATAAAGAAGAAAGAAAGAAGTAAGAAAGAAGTAAGAAAGAAGTAAGAAAGAAGTAAGAAGGAATGAAGAAAGAAGTAAGAAAGAAGAAAGAAAGAAGTATGAAAGAAGTATGAAAGAAGTAAGAAAGAAAGAACTTTGAAAGAAGTAAGAAATAAGTAAGAAAGTAGTAAGAAAGAAGTAAGAAAGAAAGAAGAAAGAAGAAAGAAAGAAGTAAGAAAGAAGTAAGAAAGAAGTAAGAAAGAAGTAAGAAGGAATGAAGAAAGAAGTAAGAAAGAAGTAAGAAAGAAGTAAGAAAGAAGTAAGAAAGAAGTAAGAAAGAAAGAAGAAAGAAGTAAGAAAGAAGTAAGAAAGAAGTAAGAAAGAAGTAATAAAGAAGAAAGAAAGAAGTAAGAAAGAAGAAAGAAAGAAGTAAGAAAGAAGAAAGAAAGAAGTAAGAAAGAAGTAAGAAAGAAAGAAGAAAGAAGTAAGAAAGAAGAAAGAAAGAAGTATGAAAGAAGTATGAAAGAAGTAAGAAAGAAAGAAGTAAGAAAGAAGTATGAAAGAAGTAAGAAAGAAGTTAGAAAGAAGTAAGAAAGAAGTTAGAAAGAAGTAAGAAATAAGTAAGAAAGAAGTAAGAAAGAAGGAAGAAAGAAGTAAGAAGGAATGAAGAAAGAAGTAAGAAAGAAGTAAGAAAGAAGAAAGAAAGAAGTAAGAAAGAAGTAAGAAAGAAGTAAGAAAGAAGTAAGAAAGAAAGAATAAAGAAGAAAGAAAGAAGTAAGAAAGAAGTAAGAAAGAAGTAAGAAAGAAGTAAAAAGGAATGAAGAAAGAAGTAAGAAATAAGTAAGAAAGAAGAAAGAAAGAAGTAAGAAAGAAGTAAGAAAGAAGTAAGAAAGAAGAAAGAAAGAAGTAAGAAAGAAGTAAGAAGGAATGAAGAAAGAAGTAAGAAAGAAGTAAGAAAGAAGTAAGAAAGAAGAGAGAAAGAAGTTAGAAAGGCGTAAGAAAGAAGTAAGAAAGAAGTAAGAAAGAAGTAAGAAAGAAGAAAGAAAGAAGTAAGAAAGAGGTAAGAAGGAATGAAGAAAGAAGTAAGAAAGAAGAAAGAAAGAAGTATGAAAGAAGTAAGAAAGAAGTAAGAAGGAATGAAGAAAGAAGTAAGAAAGAAGTAAGAAAGAAGTAAGAAAGAAGTAAGAAAGAAAGAAGAAAGAAGTAAGAAAGAAGTAAGAAAGAAGTAAGAAAGAAGAAAGAAAGAAGAAAGAAAGAAAGAACAAAGAAGTAAGAAAGAAGTTAGAAAGAAGTAAGAAGGAATGAAGAAAGAAGTAAGAAAGAAGTAAGAAAGAAGTAAGAAAGAAGAAAGAAAGAAGTAAGAAAGAAGTAAGAAAGAAGAAAGAAAGAAGTAAGAAAGAAGTAAGAAAGAAGTAAGAAAGAAGTAAGAAAGAAAGAAGAAAGAAAGAAGAAAGAAGAAAGAAAGAAGTAAGAAAGAAGTAAGAAAGAAGTAAGAAATAAGTAAAAAGGAATGAAGAAAGAAGTAAGAAAGAAGTACGAAAGAAGTAAGAAAGAAGTAAGAAAGAAAGAAGAAAGAAGTAAGAAAGAAGTAAGAAAGAAGTAAGAAAGAAGTAAGAAAGAAGTAAGAAAGAAGAAAGAAAGAAGAAAGAAGTAAGAAAGAAGTAAGAAAGAAGTATGAAAGAAGTAAGAAAGAAGAAAGAAAGAAGCAAGAAAGAAGTAAGAAGGAATGAAGAAAGAAGTAAGAAAGAAGTAAGAAAGAAGAAAGAAAGAAGTAAGAAAGAAGAAAGAAAGAAGTAAGAAAGAAGTAAGAAAGAAGTAAGAAAGAAGTAAGAAAGAAAGAAGAAAGAAGTAAGAAAGAAGTAAGAAAGAAGAAAGAAAGAAGTAAGAGGGAATGAAGAAAGAAGTTAGAAAGAAGTAAGAAATAAGTAAGAAAGAAGTAAGAAAGAATTAAGAAAGAAGTAAGAAAGAAGTAAGAAGGAATGAAGAAAGAAGTAAGAAAGAAGTAAGAAAGAAGTAAGAAAGAAGAGAGAAAGAAGAGTGAAAGAAGTAAGAAAGAAGTAAGAAATAAGTGAGAAAGAAGTAAGAAAGAAGTAAGAAAGAAAGAAGAAAGAAGTAAGAAAGAAGTAAGAAAGAAGTATGAAAGAAGTAAGAAAGAAGAAAGAAAGAAGTAAGAAAGAAGTAAGAAAGAAGTAAGAAAGAAGTAAGAAAGAAAGAAGAAAGAAGAAAGAAAGAAGTAAGAAAGAAGTAAGAAAGAAGTAAGAAAGAAGTAAGAAGGAATGAAGAAAGAAGTAAGAAAGAAGTAAGAAAGAAGTAAGAAAGAAGTAAGAAAGAAGTAAGAAAGAAGTAAGAAAGAAAGAAGAAAGAAGTAAGAAAGAAGTAAGAAAGAAGTAAGAAAGAAGTAAGAAAGAAGAAAGAAAGAAGTAAGAAAGAAGTAAGAAAGAAGTAAGAAAGAAGAAAGAAAGAAGTAAGAAAGAAGTAAGAAAGAAGTAAGAAAGAAGAAAGAAAGAAGTAAGAAAGAAGTAAGAAAGAAGTAAGAAAGAAGAAAGAAAGAAGTAAGAAAGAAGAAAGAAAGAAGTAAGAAAGAAATAAGAAAGAAGTAAGAAAGAAGTAAAAAGGAATGAAGAAAAAAGTAAGAAATAAGTAAGGAAGAAGAAAGAAAGAAGTAAGAAAGAAGTAAGAAAGAAGTAAGAAAGAAGTAAGAAAGAAGTAAGAAAGAAGTAAGAAGGAAGAGAGAAAGAAGTAAGAAAGAAGTAAGAAAGAATTAAGAAATAAGTAAGAAAGAAGTAAGAAAGAAGTAAGAAAGAAAGAAGAAAGAAGTAAGAAAGAAGTAAGAAAGAAGTATGAAAGAAGTAAGAAAGAAGAAAGAAAGACGTAAGAAAGAAGTAAGAAAGAAGTAAGAAAGAAGTAAGAAGGAATGAAGAAAGAAGTAAGAAAGAAGTAAGAAAGAAGTAAGAAAGAAGTAAGAAAGAAAGAAGAAAGAAGTAAGAAAGAAGTAAGAAAGAAGTAAGAAAGAAGAAAGAATGAAGAAAGAAAGAAAGAACAAAGAAGTAAGAAAGAAGTAAGAAAGAAGTAAGAAGGAATGAAGAAAGAAGTAAGAAAGAAGTAAGAAAGAAGTAAGAAAGAAGAAAGAAAGAAGTAAGAAAGAAGTAAGAAAGAAGTAAGAAAGAAGTAAGAAAGAAGTAAAAAGGAATGAAGAAAGAAGTAAGAAAGAAGTAAGAAAGAAGTAAGAAAGAAGTAAGAAAGAAGAAAGAAAGAAGTAAGAAAGAAGAAAGAAAGAAGTAAGAAAGAAGTAAGAAGGAATGAAGAAAGAAGTAAGAAAGAAGTTAGAAAGAAGTAAGAAATAAGTAAGAAAGAAGTAAGAAAGAAGTAAGAAAGAAGTAAGAAAGAAGTAAGAAGGAATGAAGAAAGAAGTAAGAAAGAAGTAAGAAAGAAGAAAGAAAGAAGTAAGAAAGAAGAAAGAAAGAAGTAAGAAAGAAGTAAGAAAGAAAGAAGAAAGAAGTAAGAAAGAAGTAAGAAAGAAGAAAGAAAGAAGTAAGAAGGAATGAAGAAAGAAGTAAGAAAGAAGAAAGAAAGAATATGAAAGAAGTATGAAAGAAGTAAGAAAGAAAGAAGTAAGAAAGAAGTATGAAAGAAGTAAGAAAGAAGTTAGAAAGAAGTAAGAAAGAAGTAAGAAAGAAGTTAGAAAGAAGTAAGAAATAAGTAAGAAAGAAGTAAGAAAGAAGGAAGAAAGAAGTAAGAAGGAATGAAGAAAGAAGAAAGAAGTATGAAAGAAGTAAGAAAGAAGAAAGAAAGGAGTAAGAAAGAAGTAAGAAAGAAAGAAGAAAGAAGAAAGAAAGAAATAAGAAAGAAGTAAGAAAGAAGTATGGAAGAAGTAAGAAAGAAGTAAGAAAGAAAGAAGTAAGAAAGAAGTCAGAAAGAAGTAAGAAAGAAGTAAGAAAGAAGTAAGAAAGAAAGAAGTAAGAAGTAAGAAAGAAGTAAGAAAGAAGTAAGAAAGAAGTAAGAAAGAAGAAAGAAAGAAGTAAGAAAGAAGTATGAAAGAAGTAAGAAAGAAGAAAGAAAGAAGTAAGAAGGAATGAAGAAAGAAGAAAGAAAGAAGTAAGAAGGAATGAAGAAAGAAGTAAGAAAGAAGTAAGAAAGAAGTAAGAAAGAAGTAAGAAGGAATGAAGAAAGAAGTAAGAAAGAAGAAAGAAAGAAGTATGAAAGAAGTATGAAAGAAGTAAGAAAGAAAGAACTTAGAAAGAAGTAAGAAATAAGTAAGAAAGAAGTAAGAAAGAAGTAAGAAAGAAAGAAGAAAGAAGAAAGAAAGAAGTAAGAAAGAAGTAAGAAAGAAGTAAGAAAGAATTAAGAAAGAAGTAAGAAGGAATGAAGAAAGAAGTAAGAAAGAAGTAAGAAAGAAGTAAGAAAGAATAGAGAAAGAAGTAAGAAAAAAGTAAGAAAGAAGTAAGAAAGAAGTAAGAAAGAAGTAAGAAAGAAAGAAGTAAGAAAGAAGTCAGAAAGAAGTTAGAAAGGAGTAAGAAAGAAGTAAGAAAGAAGTAAGAAAGAAAGAAGAAAGAAGTAAGAAAGAAGTAAGAAAGAAGTAAGAAAGAAGTAAGAAAGAAGAAAGAAAGAAGTAAGAAAGAAGTATGAAAGAAGTAAGAAAGAAGAAAGAAAGAAGTAAGAAGGAATGAAGAAAGAAGTAAGAAAGAAGTAAGAAAGAAAGAAGAAAGAAGAAAGAAAGAAGTAAGAAAGAAGTAAGAAAGAAGTAAGAAAGAAGTAAGAAGGAATGAAGAAAGAAGTAAGAAAGAAGAAAGAAAGAAGTATGAAAGAAGTATGAAAGAAGTAAGAAAGAAAGAACTTAGAAAGAAGTAAGAAATAAGTAAGAAAGAAGTAAGAAAGAAGTAAGAAAGAAAGAAGAAAGAAGAAAGAAAGAAGTAAGAAAGAAGTAAGAAAGAAGTAAGAAAGAAGTAAGAAGGAATGAAGAAAGAAGTAAGAAAGAAGTAAGAAAGAAGTAAGAAAGAAGTAAGAAAGAAGTAAGAAAGAAAGAAGAAAGAAGTAAGAAAGAAGTAAGAAAGAAGTAAGAAAGAAGTAAGAAAGAAGAAAGAAAGAAGTAAGAAAGAAGTAAGAAAGAAGTAAGAAAGAAGAAAGAAAGAAGTAAGAAAGAAGTAAGAAAGAAGTAAGAAAGAAGAGAGAAAGAAGAGAGAAAGAAGTAAGAAAAAAGTAAGAAAGAAGTAAGAAAGAAGTAAGAAAGAAAGAAGAAAGAAGAAAGAAAGAAGTAAGAAAGAAGTAAGAAAGAAGTAAGAAAGAATTAAGAAATTAGTAAAAAGGAATGAAGAAAGAAGTAAGAAAGAAGTAAGAAAGAAGTAAGAAAGAAGTAAGTAAGAAGTAAGAAAGAAAGAAGAAAGAAGTAAGAAAGAAGAAAGAAGTAAGAAAGAAGTAAGAAAGAAGTAAGAAAGAAGTAAGAAAGAAGTAAGAAAGAAGAAAGAAAGAAGAAAGAAGTAAGAAAGAAGTAAGAAAGAAGTATGAAAGAAGTAAGAAAGAAGAAAGAAAGAAGGAAGAAAGAAGTAAGAAGGAATGAAGAAAGAAGTAAGAAAGAAGTAAGAAAGAAGAAAGAAAGAAGTAAGAAAGAAGAAAGAAAGAAGTAAGAAAGAAGTAAGAAAGAAGTAAGAAAGAAAGAAGAAAGAAGTAAGAAAGAAGTAAGAAAGAAGAAAGAAAGAAGTAAGAGGGAATGAAGAAAGAAGTTAGAAAGAAGTAAGAAATAAGTAAGAAAGAAGTAAGAAAGAATTAAGAAAGAAGTAAGAAAGAAGTAAGAAGGAATGAAGAAAGAAGTAAGAAAGAAGTAAGAAAGAATTAAGAAAGAAGAGAGAAAGAAGTAAGAAAGAAGTAAGAAAGAAGTAAGAAAGAAGTAAGAAGGAATGAAGAAAGAAGTAAGAAAGAAGTAAGAAAGAAGTAAGAAAGAAGTAAGAAAGAAGTAAGAAAGAAGTAAGAAAGAAGTAAGAAAGAAAGAAGAAAGAAGAAAGAAGTAAGAAAGAAGTAAGAAAGAAGTAAGAAAGAAGAAAGAAAGAAGTAAGAAAGAAGTAAGAAAGAAGTAAGAAAGAAGAGAGAAAGAAGTAAGAAAGAAGTAAGAAAGAAGTAAGAAAGAAGTAAGAAAGAAAGAAGAAAGAAGAAAGAAAGAAGTAAGAAAGAAGTAAGAAAGAAGTAAGAAAGAAGTAAGAAATAAGTAAAAAGGAATGAAGAAAGAAGTAAGAAAGAAGTAAGAAAGAAGTAAGAAAGAAGTAAGAAAGAAGTAAGAAAGAAAGAAGAAAGAAGTAAGAAAGAAGTAAGAAAGAAGTAAGAAAGAAGAGAGAAAGAAGTAAGAAAGAAGTAAGAAAGAAGTAAGAAATAAGTAAGAAAGAAGTAAGAAAGAAAGAAGAAAGAAGTAAGAAAGAAGTAAGAAAGAAGTAAGAAAGAAGTAAGAAAGAAGAAAGAAAGAAGTAAGAAAGAAGTAAGAAAGAAGTAAGAAAGAAGTAAGAAAGAAAGAAGAAAGAAGAAAGAAAGAAGTAAGAAAGAAGTAAGAAAGAAGAAAGAAAGAAGTAAGAAGGAATGAAGAAAGAAGTAAGAAAGAAGTAAGAAAGAAGTAAGAAAGAAGTAAGAAAGAAGTAAGAAAGAAGTAAGAAAGAAAGAAGAAAGAAGTAAGAAAGAAGTAAGAAAGAAGTAAGAAAGAAGTAAGAAAGAAGAAAGAAAGAAGTAAGAAAGAAGTAAGAAAGAAGTAAGAAAGAAGAAAGAAAGAAGTAAGAAAGAAAGAATAAAGAAGAAAGAAAGAAGTAAGAAAGAAGTAAGAAAGAAGTAAGAAAGAAGTAAAAAGGAATGAAGAAAGAAGTAAGAAATAAGTAAGAAAGAAGAAAGAAAGAAGTAAGAAAGAAGTAAGAAAGAAGTAAGAAAGAAGAAAGAAAGAAGTAAGAAAGAAGTAAGAAGGAATGAAGAAAGAAGTAAGAAAGAAGTAAGAAAGAAGTAAGAAAGAAGAGAGAAAGAAGTTAGAAAGGCGTAAGAAAGAAGTAAGAAAGAAGTAAGAAAGAAGTAAGAAAGAAGAAAGAAAGAAGTAAGAAAGAAGTAAGAAGGAATGAAGAAAGAAGTAAGAAAGAAGAAAGAAAGAAGTATGAAAGAAGTAAGAAAGAAGTAAGAAGGAATGAAGAAAGAAGTAAGAAAGAAGTAAGAAAGAAGTAAGAAAGAAGTAAGAAAGAAAGAAGAAAGAAGTAAGAAAGAAGTAAGAAAGAAGTAAGAAAGAAGAAAGAAAGAAGTAAGAAAGAAGTAAGAAAGAAGTAAGAAAGAAGTAAGAAAGAAGTAAGAAAGAAGTAAGAAAGAAGTAAGAAAGAAAGAAGAAAAAAAGAAGAAAGAAGAAAGAAAGAAGTAAGAAAGAAGTAAGAAAGAAGTAAGAAATAAGTAAAAAGGAATGAAGAAAGAAGTAAGAAAGAAGTACGAAAGAAGTAAGAAAGAAGTAAGAAAGAAAGAAGAAAGAAGAAAGAAGTAAGAAAGAAGTAAGAAAGAAGTAAGAAAGAAGTAAGAAAGAAGTAAGAAAGAAGAAAGAAAGAAGAAAGAAGTAAGAAAGAAGTAAGAAAGAATTATGAAAGAAGTAAGAAAGAAGAAAGAAAGAAGCAAGAAAGAAGTAAGAAGGAATGAAGAAAGAAGTAAGAAAGAAGTAAGAAAGAAGAAAGAAAGAAGTAAGAAAGAAGAAAGAAAGAAGTAAGAAAGAAGTAAGAAAGAAGTAAGAAAGAAGTAAGAAAGAAAGAAGAAAGAAGTAAGAAAGAAGTAAGAAAGAAGAAATAAAGAAGTAAGAGGGAATGAAGAAAGAAGTTAGAAAGAAGTAAGAAATAAGTAAGAAAGAAGTAAGAAAGAATTAAGAAAGAAGTAAGAAAGAAGTAAGAAGGAATGAAGAAAGAAGTAAGAAAGAAGTAAGAAAGAAGTAAGAAAGAAGAGAGAAAGAAGAGAGAAAGAAGTAAGAAAGAAGTAAGAAATAAGTGAGAAAGAAGTAAGAAAGAAGTAAGAAAGAAAGAAGAAAGAAGTAAGAAAGAAGTAAGAAAGAAGTATGAAAGAAGTAAGAAAGAAGAAAGAAAGAAGTAAGAAAGAAGTAAGAAAGAAGTAAGAAAGAAGTAAGAAAGAAAGAAGAAAGAAGAAAGAAAGAAGTAAGAAAGAAGTAAGAAAGAAGTAAGAAAGAAGTAAGAAGGAATGAAGAAAGAAGTAAGAAAGAAGTAAGAAAGAAGTAAGAAAGAAGTAAGAAAGAAGTAAGAAAGAAGTAAGAAAGAAAGAAGAAAGAAGTAAGAAAGAAGTAAGAAAGAAGTAAGAAAGAAGTAAGAAAGAAGAAAGAAAGAAGTAAGAAAGAAGTAAGAAAGAAGTAAGAAAGAAGAAAGAAAGAAGTAAGAAAGAAGTAAGAAAGAAGTAAGAAAGAAGAAAGAAAGAAGTAAGAAAGAAGTAAGAAAGAAGTAAGAAAGAAGAAAGAAGTAAGAAAGAAGAAAGAAAGAAGTAAGAAAGAAATAAGAAAGAAGTAAGAAAGAAGTAAAAAGGAATGAAGAAAAAAGTAAGAAATAAGTAAGGAAGAAGAAAGAAAGAAGTAAGAAAGAAGTAAGAAAGAAGTAAGAAAGAAGTAAGAAAGAAGTAAGAAAGAAGTAAGAAGGAAGAGAGAAAGAAGTAAGAAAGAAGTAAGAAAGAATTAAGAAATAAGTAAGAAAGAAGTAAGAAAGAAGTAAGAAAGAAAGAAGAAAGAAGTAAGAAAGAAGTAAGAAAGAAGTATGAAAGAAGTAAGAAAGAAGAAAGAAAGACGTAAGAAAGAAGTAAGAAAGAAGTAAGAAAGAAGTAAGAAAGAAGAAAGAAAGAAGTAAGAAGGAATGAAGAAAGAAGTAAGAAAGAAGTAAGAAAGAAAGAAGAAAGAAGAAAGAAAGAAGTATGAAAGAAGTAAGAAAGAAGAAAGAAAGAAGTAAGAAGGAACGAAGAAAGAAGTAAGAAAGAAGTAAGAAAGAAAGAAGAAAGAAGAAAGAAAGAAGTAAGAAAGAAGTAAGAAAGAAGTAAGAAAGAAGTAAGAAGGAATGAAGAAAGAAGTAAGAAAGAAGAAAGAAAGAAGTATGAAAGAAGTATGAAATAAGTAAGAAAGAAAGAACTTAGAAAGAAGTAAGAAATAAGTAAGAAAGAAGTAAGAAAGAAGTAAGAAAGAAAGAAGAAAGAAGAAAGAAAGAAGTAAGAAAGAAGTAAGAAAGAAGTAAGAAAGAAGTAAGAAAGAAAGAAGAAAGAAGTAAGAAAGAAGTAAGAAAGAAGTAAGAAAGAAGTAAGAAAGAAGAAAGAAAGAAGTAAGAAAGAAGTAAGAAAGAAGTAAGAAAGAAGAGAGAAAGAAGTAAGAAAGAAGTAAGAAAGAAGTAAGAAAGAAGTAAGAAAGAAAGAAGAAAGAAGAAAGAAAGAAGTAAGAAAGAAGTAATAAAGAAGTAAGAAAGAAGTAAGAAATAAGTAAAAAGGAATGAAGAAAGAAGTAAGAAAGAATTAAGAAAGAAGGAAGAAAGAAGTAAGAAAGAAGTAAGAAAGAAGTAAGAAAGAAAGAAGAAAGAAGTAAGAAAGAAGTAAGAAAGAAGTATGAAAGAAGTAAGAAAGAAGAAAGAAAGAAGCAAGAAAGAAGTAAGAAGGAATGAAGAAAGAAGTAAGAAAGAATTAAAAAAAAGAAGAAAGAAAGAAGTAAGAAAGAAGAAAGAAAGAAGTAAGAAAGAAGTAAGAAAGAAGAAAGAAAGAAGTAAGAGGGAATGAAGAAAGAAGTTAGAAAGAAGTAAGAAATAAGTAAGAAAGAAGTAAGAAAGAAGTAAGAAAGAAGTAAGAAAGAAGTAAGAAAGAAGTAAGAAGGAATGAAGAAAGAAGTAAGAAAGAAGTAAGAAAGAAGCAAGAAAGAAGAGAGAAAGAAGTAAGAAAGAAGTAAGAAAGAAGTAAGAAAGAAGTAAGAAAGAAGATAGAAAGAAGTAAGAAAGAAGTAAGAAAGAAAGAAGAAAGAAGTAAGAAAGAAGTAAGAAAGAAGTATGAAAGAAGTAAGAAAGAAGAAAGAAAGAAGTAAGAAAGAAGTAAGAAAGAAGTAAGAAAGAAGTAAGAAAGAAAGAAGAAAGAAGAAAGAAAGAAGTAAGAAAGAAGTAAGAAAGAAGTAAGAAAGAAGTAAGAAGGAATGAAGAAAGAAGTAAGAAAGAAGTAAGAAAGAAGTAAGAAAGAAGTAAGAAAGAAGTAAGAAAGAAGTAAGAAAGAAGTAAGAAAGAAAGAAGAAAGAAGTAAGAAAGAAGTAAGAAAGAAGTAAGAAAGAAGTAAGAAAGAAGTAAGAAAGAAGTAAGAAAGAAGATAGAAAGAAGTAAGAAAGAAGTAAGAAAGAAGTACGAAAGAAGTAAGAAAGAAGTAAGAAAGAAGTAAGAAAGAAGATAGAAAGAAGTAAGAAAGAAGTAAGAAAGAAGTAAGAAACAAAGAATAAAGAAGAAAGAAAGAAGTAAGAAAGAAGTAAGAAAGAAGTAAGAAAGAAGTAAAAAGGAATGAAGAAAGAAGTAAGAAATAAGTAAGAAAGAAGAAAGAAAGAAGTAAGAAAAAAGAAAGAAATAAGTAAGAAAGAAGAAAGAAAGAAGTAAGAAAGAAGTAAGAAAGAAGTAAGAAAGAAGTAAGAAAGAAGAAAGAAAGAAGAAAGAAGTAAGAAAGAAGTAAGAAAGAAGTATGAAAGAAGTAAGAAAGAAGAAAGAAAGAAGTAAGAAAGAAGTAAGAAGGAATGAAGAAAGAAGTAAGAAAGAAGTTAGAAAGAAGTAAGAAATAAGTAAGAAAGAAGTAAGAAAGAAGTAAGAAGGAATGAAGAAAGAAGTAAGAAAGAAGTAAGAAAGAAGAAAGAAAGAAGTAAGAAGGAATGAAGAAAGAAGTAAGAAAGAAGAAAGAAAGAAGTATGAAAGAAGTATGAAAGAAGTAAGAAAGAAAGAAGTAAGAAAGAAGTAAGAAAGAAGTTAGAAAGAAGTAAGAAAGAAGTAAGAAACAAGTTAGAAAGAAGTAAGAAAGAAGTAAGAAAGAAGTAAGAAAGAAGTAAGGAAGAAAGAAGTAAGAAAAAAGTAAGAAAGAAGTAAGAAAGAAGTAAGAAAGAAGAAAAAAGAAGTTAGAAAGAAGTAAGAAAGAAGTAAAAAAGAAGTAAGAAAGAAGAAAGTAAGAAGAAAGAAAGAAAGAACAAAGAAGTAAGAAAGAAGTAAGAAAGAAGTAAGAAGGAATGAAGAAAGAAGTAAGAGAGAAGTAAGAAAGAAGAAAGAAAGAAGTAAGAAAGAAGTAAGAAAGAAGAAAGAAAGAAGTAAGAAAGAAGTAAGAAAGAAGTAAGAAAGAACGAAGAAAGAAGAAAGAAAGAAGTAAGAAAGAAGTAAGAAAGAAGTAAGAAAGAAGTAAGAAAGAAGTAAAAAGGAATGAAGAAAGAAGTAAGAAAGAAGTAAGAAAGAAGAAAGAAAGAAGTAAGAAAGAAGAAAGAAAGAAGAAAGAAGTAAGAAGGAACGAAGAAAGAAGTAAGAAAGAAGTTAGAAAGAAGTAAGAAATAAGTAAGAAAGAAGTAAGAAAGAAGTAAGAAAGAAGTAAGAAAGAAGTAAGAAGGAATGAAGAAAGAAGTAAGAAAGAAGTAAGACAGAAGAAAGAAAGAAGTAAGAAAGAAGAAAGAAAGAAGTAAGAAAGAAGTAAGAAAGAAAGAAGAAAGAAGTAAGAAAGAAGTAAGAAAGAAGAAAGAAAGAAGTAAGAAGGAATGAAGAAAGAAGTAAGAAAGAAGAAAGAAAGAAGTATGAAAGAAGTATGAAAGAAGTAAGAAAGGAAGAAGTAAGAAAGAAGTATGAAAGAAGTAAGAAAGAAGTTAGAAAGAAGTAAGAAAGAAGTAAGAAAGAAGTTAGAAAGAAGTAAGAAAGAAGTAAGAAAGAAGGAAGAAAGAAGTAGGAAGGAATGAAGAAAGAAGTAAGAAAGAAGTATGAAAGAAGTAAGAAAGAAGAAAGAAAGAAGTAAGAAAGAAGTAAGAAAGAAAGAAGAAAGAAGAAAGAAAGAAGTAAGAAAGAAGTAAGAAAGAAGTATGAAAGAAGTAAGAAAGAAGTAAGAAAGAAAGAAGTAAGAAAGAAGTCAGAAAGAAGTTAGAAAGAAGTAGGAAAGAAGTAAGAAAGAAGTAAGAAAGAAAGAAGAAAGAAGTAAGAAAGAAGTAAGAAAGAAGTAAGAAAGAAGTAAGAAAGAAAGAAGAAAGAAGTAAGAAAGAAGTAAGAAAGAAGAAAGAAAGAAGTAAGAGGGAATGAAGAAAGGAGTTAGAAAGAAGTAAGAAATAAGTAAGAAAGAAGTAAGAAAGAATTAAGAAAGAAGTAAGAAAGAAGTAAGAAGGAATGAAGAAAGAAGTAAGAAAGAAGTAAGAAAGAAGAAAGAAAGAAGTAAGAAAGAAGAAAGAAAGAAGAAAGAAGTAAGAAAGAAGTAAGAAAGAAGTATGAAAGAAGTAAGAAAGAAGCAAGAAAGAAGCAAGAAAGAAGTAAGAAGGAATGAAGAAAGAAGTAAGAAAGAAGTAAGAAAGAAGAAAGAAAGAAGTAAGAAAGAAGAAAGAAAGAACTAAGAAAGAAGTAAGAAAGAAGTAAGAAAGAAGTAAGAAAGAGAGAAGAAAGAAGTAAGAAAGAAGTAAGATAGAAGAAAGAAAGAATTAAGAGGGAATGAAGAAAGAAGTTAGAAAGAAGTAAGAAATAAGTAAGAAAGAAGTAAGAAAGAATTAAGAAAGAAGTAAGAAAGAAGTAAGAAGGAATGAAGAAAGAAGAAAGAAGTAAGAAAGAAGTAAGAAAGAAGAGAGAAAGAAGTAAGAAAGAAGTAAGAAAGAAGTAAGAAATAAGTAAGAAAGAAGTAAGAAAGAAGTAAGAAAGAAGTTAGAAAGAAGTAAGAAAGAAGTAAGAAAGAAGGAAGAAAGAAGTAAGAAGGAATGAAGAAAGAAGTAAGAAAGAAGTATGAAAGAAGTAAGAAAGAAGAAAGAAAGAAGTAAGAAAGAAGTAAGAAAGAAAGAAGAAAGAAGAAAGAAAGAAGTAAGAAAGAAGAAAGAAAGAAGTATGAAAGAAGTAAGAAAGAAGTAAGAAAGAAAGAAGTAAGAAAGAAGTCAGAAAGAAGTTAGAAAGAAGTAAGAAAGAAGTAAGAAAGAAGTAAGAAAGAAAGAAGAAAGAAGTAAGAAAGAAGTAAGAAAGAAGTAAGAAAGAAGTAAGAAAGAAGAAAGAAAGAAGTAAGAAAGAAGTATGAAAGAAGTAAGAAAGAAGAAAGAAAGAAGTAAGAAGGAATGAAGAAAGAAGTAAGAAAGAAGTAAGAAAGAAAGAAGAAAGAAGAAAGAAAGAAGTAAGAAAGAAGTAAGAAAGAAGTAAGAAAGAAGTATGAAAGAAGTAAGAAAGAAGAAAGAAAGAAGCAAGAAAGAAGTAAGAAGGAATGAAGAAAGAAGTAAGAAAGAAGTAAGAAAGAAGAAAGAAAGAAGTAAGAAAGAAGAAAGAAAGAAGTAAGAAAGAAGTAAGAAAGAAGTAAGAAAGAAGTAAGAAAGAAAGAAGAAAGAAGTAAGAAAGAAGTAAGAAAGAAGAAAGAAAGAATTAAGAGGGAATGAAGAAAGAAGTTAGAAAGAAGTAAGAAATAATTAAGAAAGAAGTAAGAAAGAATTAAGAAAGAATTAAGAAAGAAGTAAGAAGGAATGAAGAAAGAAGTAAGAAAGAAGTAAGAAAGAAGTAAGAAGAATATAGAAAGAAGTAAGAAAGAAGTAAGAAAGAAGTAAGAAAGAAGAGAGAAAGAAGTAAGAAAGAAGAAAGAAAGAAGTAAGAAAGAAGTAAGAAAGAAGTAAGAAAGAAGTAAGAAAGAAAGAATAAAGAAGAAAGAAAGAAGTAAGAAAGAAGTAAGAAAGAAGTAAGAAAGAAGTAAAAAGGAATGAAGAAAGAAGTAAGAAATAAGTAAGAAAGAAGAAAGAAAGAAGTAAGAAAGAAGTAAGAAAGAAGGAAGAAAGAAGAAAGAAAGAAGTAAGAAAGAAGTAAGAAAGAAGTAAGAAAGAAAGAAGAAAGAAGAAAGAAAGAAGTAAGAAAGAAGTAATAAAGAAGTAAGAAAGAAGTAAAAAGGAATGAAGAAAGAAGTAAGAAAGAAGTAAGAAAGAAGTAAGAAAGAAGTAAGAAAGAAGTAAGAAAGAAAGAAGAAAGAAGAAAGAAAGAAGTAAGAAAGAAGTAAGAAAGAAGTAAGAAAGAAGTAAGAAGGAATGAAGAAAGAAGTAAGAAAGAAGTAAGAAAGAAGGAAGAAAGAAGTAAGAAAGAAAGAAGAAAGAAGTAAGAAAGAAGTAAGAAAGAAGTAAGAAAGAAGAAAGAAAGAAGAAAGAAAGAAAGAACAAATAAGTAAGAAAGAAGTAAGAAAGAAGTAAGAAGGAATGAAGAAAGAAGTAAGAAAGAAGTAAGAAAGAAGTAAGAAAGAAGAAAGAAAGAAGTAAGAAAGAAGTTAGAAAGAAGTAAGAAAGAAGTAAGAAAGAAGTAATAAAGAAGTAAGAAAGAAGTAAGAAAGAAAGAAGAAAGAAGAAAGAAAGAAGTAAGAAAGAAGTAAGAAAGAAGTAAGAAAGAAGTAAGAAAGAAGTAAAAAGGAATGAAGAAAGAAGTAAGAAAGATGTAAGAAAGAAGTAAGAAAGAAGTAAGAAAGAAGAAAGAAAGAACTAAGAAAGAAGAAAGAAAGAAGTAAGAAAGAAGTAAGAAGGAATGAAGAAAGAAGTAAGAAAGAAGTTAGAAAGAAAGAAGAAAGATGTAAGAAAGAAGTAAGAAAGAAGTATGAAAGAAGTAAGAAAGAAGAAAGAAAGAAGCAAGAAAGAAGTAAGAAGGAATGAAGAAAGAAGTAAGAAAGAATTAAGAAAGAAGAAAGAAAGAAGTAAGAAAGAAAAAAGAAAGAAGTAAGAAAGAAGTAAGAAAGAAGAAAGAAAGAAGTAAGAGGGAATGAAGAAAGAAGTTAGAAAGAAGTAAGAAATAAGTAAGAAAGAAGTAAGAAAGAAGTAAGAAAGAAGTAAGAAAGAAGTAAGAAAGAAGTAAGAAGGAATGAAGAAAGAAGTAAGAAAGAAGTAAGAAAGAAGCAAGAAAGAAGAGAGAAAGAAGTAAGAAAGAAGTAAGAAAGAAGTAAGAAAGAAGTAAGAAAGAAGATAGAAAGAAGTAAGAAAGAAGTAAGAAAGAAAGAAGAAAGAAGTAAGAAAGAAGTAAGAAAAAAGTATGAAAGAAGTAAGAAAGAAGAAAGAAAGAAGTAAGAAAGAAGTAAGAAAGAAGTAAGAAAGAAGTAAGAAAGAAAGAAGAAAGAAGAAAGAAAGAAGTAAGAAAGAAGTAAGAAAGAAGTAAGAAAGAAGTAAGAAGGAATGAAGAAAGAAGTAAGAAAGAAGTAAGAAAGAAGTAAGAAAGAAGTAAGAAAGAAGTAAGAAAGAAGTAAGAAAGAAGTAAGAAAGAAAGAAGAAAGAAGTAAGAAAGAAGTAAGAAAGAAGTAAGAAAGAAGTAAGAAAGAAGTAAGAAAGAAGAAAGAAAGAAGAAAGAAAGAAGTAAGAAAGAAGTAAGAAAGAAGTACGAAAGAAGTAAGAAAGAAGTAAGAAAGAAGTAAGAAAGAAGATAGAAAGAAGTAAGAAAGAAGTAAGAAAGAAGTAAGAAACAAAGAATAAAGAAGAAAGAAAGAAGTAAGAAAGAAGTAAGAAAGAAGTAAGAAAGAAGTAAAAAGGAATGAAGAAAGAAGTAAGAAATAAGTAAGAAAGAAGAAAGAAAGAAGTAAGAAAGAAGAAAGAAATAAGTAAGAAAGAAGAAAGAAAGAAGTAAGAAAGAAGTAAGAAAGAAGTAAGAAAGAAGTAAGAAAGAAGAAAGAAAGAAGAAAGAAGTAAGAAAGAAGTAAGAAAGAAGTATGAAAGAAGTAAGAAAGAAGAAAGAAAGAAGTAAGAAAGAAGTAAGAAGGAATGAAGAAAGAAGTAAGAAAGAAGGTAGAAAGAAGTAAGAAATAAGTAAGAAAGAAGTAAGAAAGAAGTAAGAAGGAATGAAGAAAGAAGTAAGAAAGAAGTAAGAAAGAAGAAAGAAAGAAGTAAGAAGGAATGAAGAAAGAAGTAAGAAAGAAGAAAGAAAGAAGTATGAAAGAAGTATGAAAGAAGTAAGAAAGAAAGAAGTAAGAAAGAAGTAAGAAAGAAGTTAGAAAGAAGTAAGAAAGAAGTAAGAAACAAGTTAGAAAGAAGTAAGAAAGAAGTAAGAAAGAAGTAAGAAAGAAGTAAGGAAGAAAGAAGTAAGAAAAAAGTAAGAAAGAAGTAAGAAAGAAGTAAGAAAGAAGAAAAAAGAAGTTAGAAAGAAGTAAGAAAGAAGTAAAAAAGAAGTAAGAAAGAAGAAAGTAAGAAGAAAGAAAGAAAGAACAAAGAAGTAAGAAAGAAGTAAGAAAGAAGTAAGAAGGAATGAAGAAAGAAGTAAGAGAGAAGTAAGAAAGAAGAAAGAAAGAAGTAAGAAAGAAGTAAGAAAGAAGAAAGAAAGAAGTAAGAAAGAAGTAAGAAAGAAGTAAGAAAGAACGAAGAAAGAAGAAAGAAAGAAGTAAGAAAGAAGTAAGAAAGAAGTAAGAAAGAAGTAAGAAAGAAGTAAAAAGGAATGAAGAAAGAAGTAAGAAAGAAGTAAGAAAGAAGAAAGAAAGAAGTAAGAAAGAAGAAAGAAAGAAGAAAGAAGTAAGAAGGAACGAAGAAAGAAGTAAGAAAGAAGTTAGAAAGAAGTAAGAAATAAGTAAGAAAGAAGTAAGAAAGAAGTAAGAAAGAAGTAAGAAAGAAGTAAGAAGGAATGAAGAAAGAAGTAAGAAAGAAGTAAGACAGAAGAAAGAAAGAAGTAAGAAAGAAGAAAGAAAGAAGTAAGAAAGAAGTAAGAAAGAAAGAAGAAAGAAGTAAGAAAGAAGTAAGAAAGAAGAAAGAAAGAAGTAAGAAGGAATGAAGAAAGAAGTAAGAAAGAAGAAAGAAAGAAGTATGAAAGAAGTATGAAAGAAGTAAGAAAGGAAGAAGTAAGAAAGAAGTATGAAAGAAGTAAGAAAGAAGTTAGAAAGAAGTAAGAAAGAAGTAAGAAAGGAGTTAGAAAGAAGTAAGAAAGAAGTAAGAAAGAAGGAAGAAAGAAGTAGGAAGGAATGAAGAAAGAAGTAAGAAAGAAGTATGAAAGAAGTAAGAAAGAAGAAAGAAAGAAGTAAGAAAGAAGTAAGAAAGAAAGAAGAAAGAAGAAAGAAAGAAGTAAGAAAGAAGTAAGAAAGAAGTATGAAAGAAGTAAGAAAGAAGTAAGAAAGAAAGAAGTAAGAAAGAAGTCAGAAAGAAGTTAGAAAGAAGTAGGAAAGAAGTAAGAAAGAAGTAAGAAAGAAAGAAGAAAGAAGTAAGAAATAAGTAAGAAAGAAGTAAGAAAGAAGTAAGAAAGAAAGAAGAAAGAAGTAAGAAAGAAGTAAGAAAGAAGAAAGAAAGAAGTAAGAGGGAATGAAGAAAGGAGTTAGAAAGAAGTAAGAAATAAGTAAGAAAGAAGTAAGAAAGAATTAAGAAAGAAGTAAGAAAGAAGTAAGAAGGAATGAAGAAAGAAGTAAGAAAGAAGTAAGAAAGAAGAAAGAAAGAAGTAAGAAAGAAGAAAGAAAGAAGAAAGAAGTAAGAAAGAAGTAAGAAAGAAGTATGAAAGAAGTAAGAAAGAAGCAAGAAAGAAGCAAGAAAGAAGTAAGAAGGAATGAAGAAAGAAGTAAGAAAGAAGTAAGAAAGAAGAAAGAAAGAAGTAAGAAAGAAGAAAGAAAGAACTAAGAAAGAAGTAAGAAAGAAGTAAGAAAGAAGTAAGAAAGAGAGAAGAAAGAAGTAAGAAAGAAGTAAGAAAGAAGAAAGAAAGAATTAAGAGGGAATGAAGAAAGAAGTTAGAAAGAAGTAAGAAATAAGTAAGAAAGAAGTAAGAAAGAATTAAGAAAGAAGTAAGAAAGAAGTAAGAAGGAATGAAGAAAGAAGAAAGAAGTAAGAAAGAAGTAAGAAAGAAGAGAGAAAGAAGTAAGAAAGAAGTAAGAAAGAAGTAAGAAATAAGTAAGAAAGAAGTAAGAAAGAAGTAAGAAAGAAGTTAGAAAGAAGTAAGAAAGAAGTAAGAAAGAAGGAAGAAAGAAGTAAGAAGGAATGAAGAAAGAAGTAAGAAAGAAGTATGAAAGAAGTAAGAAAGAAGAAAGAAAGAAGTAAGAAAGAAGTAAGAAAGAAAGAAGAAAGAAGAAAGAAAGAAGTAAGAAAGAAGTAAGAAAGAAGTATGAAAGAAGTAAGAAAGAAGTAAGAAAGAAAGAAGTAAGAAAGAAGTCAGAAAGAAGTTAGAAAGAAGTAAGAAAGAAGTAAGAAAGAAGTAAGAAAGAAAGAAGAAAGAAGTAAGAAAGAAGTAAGAAAGAAGTAAGAAAGAAGTAAGAAAGAAGAAAGAAAGAAGTAAGAAAGAAGTATGAAAGAAGTAAGAAAGAAGAAAGAAAGAAGTAAGAAGGAATGAAGAAAGAAGTAAGAAAGAAGTAAGAAAGAAAGAAGAAAGAAGAAAGAAAGAAGTAAGAAAGAAGTAAGAAAGAAGTAAGAAAGAAGTATGAAAGAAGTAAGAAAGAAGAAAGAAAGAAGCAAGAAAGAAGTAAGAAGGAATGAAGAAAGAAGTAAGAAAGAAGTAAGAAAGAAGAAAGAAAGAAGTAAGAAAGAAGAAAGAAAGAAGTAAGAAAGAAGTAAGAAAGAAGTAAGAAAGAAGTAAGAAAGAAAGAAGAAAGAAGTAAGAAAGAAGTAAGAAAGAAGAAAGAAAGAATTAAGAGGGAATGAAGAAAGAAGTTAGAAAGAAGTAAGAAATAATTAAGAAAGAAGTAAGAAAGAATTAAGAAAGAATTAAGAAAGAAGTAAGAAGGAATGAAGAAAGAAGTAAGAAAGAAGTAAGAAAGAAGTAAGAAGAATGAAGAAAGAAGTAAGAAAGAAGTAAGAAAGAAGTAAGAAAGAAGAGAGAAAGAAGTAAGAAAGAAGAAAGAAAGAAGTAAGAAAGAAGTAAGAAAGAAGTAAGAAAGAAGTAAGAAAGAAAGAATAAAGAAGAAAGAAAGAAGTAAGAAAGAAGTAAGAAAGAAGTAAGAAAGAAGTAAAAAGGAATGAAGAAAGAAGTAAGAAATAAGTAAGAAAGAAGAAAGAAAGAAGTAAGAAAGAAGTAAGAAAGAAGGAAGAAAGAAGAAAGAAAGAAGTAAGAAAGAAGTAAGAAAGAAGTAAGAAAGAAAGAAGAAAGAAGAAAGAAAGAAGTAAGAAAGAAGTAATAAAGAAGTAAGAAAGAAGTAAAAAGGAATGAAGAAAGAAGTAAGAAAGAAGTAAGAAAGAAGTAAGAAAGAAGTAAGAAAGAAGTAAGAAAGAAAGAAGAAAGAAGAAAGAAAGAAGTAAGAAAGAAGTAAGAAAGAAGTAAGAAAGAAGTAAGAAGGAATGAAGAAAGAAGTAAGAAAGAAGAAAGAAAGAAGTAAGAAAGAAGTAAGAAAGAAAGAAGAAAGAAGTAAGAAAGAAGTAAGAAAGAAGAAAGAAAGAAGTAAGAAGGAATGAAGAAAGAAGTAAGAAAGAAGAAAGAAAGAAGTATGAAAGAAGTATAAAAGAAGTAAGAAAGAAAGAAGTAAGAAAGAAGTATGAAAGAAGTAAGAAAGAAGTTAGAAAGAAGTAAGAAAGAAGTAAGAAAGAAGTTAGAAAGAAGTAAGAAATAAGTAAGAAAGAAGTAAGAAAGAAGGAAGAAAGAAGTAAGAAGGAATGAAGAAAGAAGTAAGAAAGAAGTATGAAAGAAGTAAGAAAGAAGAAAGAAAGAAGTAAGAAAGAAGTAAGAAAGAAAGAGGAAAGAAGAAAGAAAGAAGTAAGAAAAAAGTAAGAAAGAAGTATGAAAGAAGTAAGAAAGAAGTAAGAAAGAAAGAAGTAAGAAAGAAGTCAGAAAGAAGTTAGAAAGAAGTAAGAAAGAAGTAAGAAAGAGGTAAGAATGAAAGAAGAAAGAAGTAAGAAAGAAGTAAGAAAGAAGTAAGAAAGAAGTAAGAAAGAAGAAAGAAAGAAGTAAGAAAGAAGTATGAAAGAAGTAAGAAAGAAGAAAGAAAGAAGTAAGAAAGAATGAAGAAAGAAGTAAGAAAGAAGTAAGAAAGAAAGAAGAAAGAAGAAAGAAAGAAGTAAGAAAGAAGTAAGAAAGAAGTAAGAAAGAAGTAAGAAGGAATGAAGAAAGAAGTAAGAAAGAAGAAAGAAAGAAGTATGAAAGAATTATGAAAGAAGTTAGAAAGAAAGAACTTAGAAAGAAGTAAGAAATAAGTAAGAAAGAAGTAAGAAAGAAGTAAGAAAGAAAGAAGAAAGAAGAAAGAAAGAAGTAAAAAAGAAGTAAGAAAGAAGTAAGAAATAAGTAAAAAGGAATGAAGAAAGAAGTAAGAAAGAAGTAAGAAAGAAGTAAGAAAGAAGTAAGAAAGAAGTAAGAAAGAAGTAAAAAGGAATGAAGAAAGAAGTAAGAAAGAAGTAAGAAAGAAGTAAGAAAGAAGTAAGAAGGAATGAAGAAAGAAGTAAGAAAGAAGTTAGAAAGGAGTAAGAAATAAGTAAGAAAGAAGTAAGAAAGAAGTAAGAAAGAAGTAAGAAAGAAGTAAGAAAGAAGTAAGAAGGAATGAAGAAAGAAGTAAGAAAGAAGTAAGAAAGAAGAAAGAAAGAAGTAAGAAAGAAGAAAGAAAGAAGTAAGAAAGAAGTAAGAAAGAAAGAAGAAAGAAAGAAGTATGAAAGAAGTAAGAAAGAAGTTAGAAAGAAGTAAGAAAGAAGTAAGAAAGAAGTTAGAAAGAAGTAAGAAATAAGTAAGAAAGAAGTAAGAAAGAAGGAAGAAAGAAGTAAGAAGGGATGAAGAAAGAAGTAAGAAAGAAGTATGAAAGAAGTAAGAAAGAAGAAAGAAAGAAGTAAGAAAGAAGTAAGAAAGAAAGAAGAAAGAAGAAAGAAAGAAGTAAGAAAGAAGTAAGAAAGAAGTATGAAAGAAGTAAGAAAGAAGTAAGAAAGAAAGAAGTAAGAAAGATGTCAGAAAGAAGTTAGAAAGAAGTAAGAAAGAAGTAAGAAAGAAGTAAGAAAGAAAGAAGAAAGAAGTAAGAAAGAAGTAAGAAAGAAGTAAGAAAGAAGAAAGAAAGAAGTAAGAAAGAAGTAAGAAAGAAGTATGAAAGAAGTAAGAAAGAAGTAAGAAAGAAAGAAGTAAGAAAGATGTCAGAAAGAAGTTAGAAAGAAGTAAGAAAGAAGTAAGAAAGAAGTAAGAAAGATGTAAGAAAGAAGTAAGAAAGAAGTAAGAAAGAAGAAAGAAAGAAGTAAGAAAGAAGAAAGAAAGAAGTAAGAAAGAAGTAAGAAGGAATGAAGAAAGAACTAAGAAAGAAGTAAGAAAGAAAGAAGAAAGAAGAAAGAAAGAAGTAAGAAAGAAGTAACAAAGAAGTAAGAAAGAAGTAAGAAGGAATGAAGAAAGAAGTAAGGAAGAAGTAAGAAAGAAGTAAGAAAGAAAGAAGAAAGAAGAAAGAAGAAAGAAAGAAGTAAGAAAGAAGTAAGAAAGAAGTAAGAAAGAAGTAAGAAAGAAGTAAGAAGGAATGAAGAAAGAAGTAAGGAAGAAGTAAGAAAGAAGTAAGAAAGAAAGAAGAAAGAAGAAAGAAGAAAGAAAGAAGTAAGAAAGAAGTAAGAAAGAAGTAAGAAAGAAGTAAGAAAGAAGTAAGAAGGAATAAAGAAAGAAGTAAGAAAGAAGTAAGAAGGAATGAAGAAAGAAGTAAGAAAGAAGTAAGAAAGAAGTAAGAAAGAAAGAAGAAAGAAGTAAGAAAGAAGTAAGAAAGAAGTAAGAAAGAAGTAAGAAAGAAGAAAGAAAGAAGTAAGAAAGAAGTAAGAAAGAAGTAAGAAAGAAGAGAGAAAGAAGTAAGAAAGAAGTAAGAAAGAAGTAAGAAAGAAGTAAGAAAGAAAGGAGAAAGAAGAAAGAAGTAAGAAAGAAGTAAGAAAGAAGTAAGAAAGAAGTAAGAAATAAGTAAAAAGGAATGAAGAAAGAAGTAAGAAAGAAGTAAGAAAGAAGTAAGAAAGAGGTAAGAAAGAAGTAAGAAAGAAAGAAGAAAGAAGTAAGAAAGAAGTAAGAAAGAAGAAAGAAAGAAGTAAGAGGGAATGAAGAAAGAAGTTAGAAAGAAGTAAGAAAGAAGTAAGAAAGAAGTATGAAAGAAGTAAGAAAGAAGAAAGAAAGAAGCAAGAAAGAAGTAAGAAGGAATGAAGAAAGAAGTAAGAAAGAAGTAAGAAAGAAGAAAGAAAGAAGTAAGAAAGAAGTAAGAAAGAAGTAAGAAAGAAGTAAGAAAGAAGTAAGAAAGAAGTAAGAAAGAAAGAAGAAAGAAGTAAGAAAGAAGTAAGAAAGAAGAAAGAAAGAAGTAAGAGGGAATGAAGAAAGAAGCTAGAAAGAAGTAAGAAATAAGTAAGAAAGAAGTAAGAAAGAATTAAGAAAGAAGTAAGAAAGAAGTAAGAAGGAATGAAGAAAGAAGTAAGAAAGAAGTAAGAAAGAAGTAAGAAAGAAGAGAGAAAGAAGTAAGAAAGAAGTAAGAAAGAAGTAAGAAATAAGTAAGAAAGAAGTAAGAAAGAAGTAAGAAAGAAAGAAGAAAGAAGTAAGAAAGAAGTAAGAAAGAAGTATGAAAGAAGTAAGAAAGAAGAAAGAAAGAAGTAAGAAAGAAGTAAGAAAGAAGTAAGAAAGAAAGAAGAAAGAAAGAAGAAAGAAGAAAGAAAGAAGTAAGAAAGAAGTAAGAAAGAAGTAAGAAAGAAGTAAGAAGGAATGAAGAAAGAAGTAAGAAAGAAGTAAGAAAGAAGTAAGAAAGAAGTAAGAAAGAAGTAAGAAAGAAGTAAGAAAGAAAGAAGAAAGAAGTAAGAAAGAAAGAAGAAAGAAGTAAGAAAGAAGTAAGAAAGAAGTAAGAAAGAAGTAAGAAAGAAGAAAGAAAGAAGTAAGAAAGAAGTAAGAAAGAAGTAAGAAGGAAGAAAGAAAGAAGTAAGAAAGAAGTAAGAAAGAAGTAAGAAAGAAGAAAGAAAGAAGTAAGAAAGAAGTAAGAAAGAAGTATGAAAGAAGTAAGAAAGAAGAAAGAAAGAAGTAAGAAAGAAGTAAGAAAGAAGTAAGAAAGAAGTAAGAAAGAAAGAAGAAAGAAGAAAGAAAGAAGTAAGAAAGAAGTAAGAAAGAAGTAAGAAGGAATGAAGAAAGAAGTAAGAAAGAAGTAAGAAAGAAGTATGAAAGAAGTAAGAAAGAAGAAAGAAAGAAGTAAGAAAGAAGTAAGAAAGAAGTAAGAAAGAAGTAAGAAAGAAAGAAGAAAGAAGAAAGAAAGAAGTAAGAAAGAAGTAAGAAAGAAGTAAGAAGGAATGAAGAAAGAAGTAAGAAAGAAGTAAGAAAGAAGTAAGAAAGAAGTAAGAAAGAAAGAAGAAAGAAGTAAGAAAGAAGTAAGAAAGAAGTAAGAAAGAAGAAAGAAAGAAGAAAGAAAGAAAGAACAAATAAGTAAGAAAGAAGTAAGAAAGAAGTAAGAAAGAAAGAAGAAAGAAGAAAGAAAGAAGTAAGAAAGAAGTAAGAAAGAAGTAAGAAGGAATGAAGAAAGAAGTAAGAAAGAAGTAAGAAAGAAGTAAGAAAGAAGTAAGAAAGAAGTAAGAAAGAAGAAAGAAAGAAGTAAGAAAGAAGTAATAAAGAAGTAGGAAAGAAGTAAGAAAGAAAGAAGAAAGAAGAAAGAAAGAAGTAAGAAAGAAGTAAGAAAGAAGTAAGAAAGAAGAAAGAAAGAAGTAAGAAAGAAGAAAGAAAGAAGTAAGAAAGAAGTAAGAAGGAATGAAGAAAGAAGTAAGAAAGAAGTTAGAAAGAAGAAATAAGTAAGAAAGAAATAAGAAAGAAGTAAGAAAGAAGTAAGAAAGAAGTAAGAAGGAATGAAGAAAGAAGTAAGAAAGAAGTAAGAAAGAAGAAAGAAAGAAGTAAGAAAGAAGAAAGAAAGAAGTAAGAAAGAAGTAAGAAAGAAGTATGAAAGAAGTATGAAAGAAGTAAGAAAGAAAGAAGTAAGAAAGAAGTATGAAAGAAGTAAGAAAGAAGTACGAAAGAAGTAAGAAAGAAGTAAGAAAGAAGTTAGAAAGAAGGAAGAAATAAGTAAGAAAGAAGTAAGAAAGAAGGAAGAAAGAAGTAAGAAGGAATGGAGAAAGAAGTAAGAAAGAAGTATGAAAGAAGTAAGAAAGAAGAAAGAAAGAAGTAAGAAAGAAGTAAGAAAGAAAGAAGAAAGAAGAAAGAAAGAAGTAAGAAAGAAGTAAGAAAGAAGTAAGAAAGAAGTAAGAAAGAAGTAAGAAAGAAAGAAGTCAGAAAGAAGTTAGAAAGAAGTAAGAAAGAAGTAAGAAAGAAGTAAGAAAGAAGTAAGAAAGAAGAAAGAAAGAAGTAAGAAAGAAGTATGAAAGAAGTAAGAAAGAAGAAAGAAAGAAGTAAGAAGGAATGAAGAAAGAAGTAAGAAAGAAGTAAGAAAGAAAGAAGAAAGAAGAAAGAAAGAAGTAAGAAAGAAGTAAGAAAGAAGTAAGAAAGAAGTAAGAAGGAATGAAGAAAGAAGTAAGAAAGAAGAAAGAAAGAAGTATGAAAGAAGTAAGAAAGAAGTAAGAAAGAAGTAAGAAAGAAGTAAGAAAGAAAGAAGAAAGAAGAAAGAAAGAAGTAAGAAAGAAGTAAGAAAGAAGTAAGAAAGAAGTAAGAAAGAAGTAAGAAAGAAGTAAGAAAGAAGTAAGAAGGAATGAAGAAAGAAGTAAGAAAGAAGTAAGAAAGAAGTAAGAAAGAAGTAAGAAAGAAGTAAGAAAGAAGTAAGAAAGAAGTAAGAAAGAAGTAAGAAAGAAAGAAGAAAGAAGTAAGAAAGAAGTAAGAAAGAAGAAAGAAAGAAGTAAGAAAGAAGTAAGAAAGAAGTAAGAAAGAAGAGAGAAAGAAGTAAGAAAGAAGTAAGAAAGAAGTAAGAAAGAAGTAAGAAAGAAAGAAGAAAGAAGAAAGAAAGAAGTAAGAAAGAAGTAAGAAAGAAGTAAGAAAGAAGTAAGAAATAAGTAAAAAGGAATGAAGAAAGAAGTAAGAAAGAAGTAAGAAAGAAGTAAGAAAGAAGTAAGAAAGAAAGAAGAAAGAAGTAAGAAAGAAGTAAGAAAGAAGTAAGAAAGAAGTAAGAAAGAAGTATGAAAGAAGAAAGAAAGAAGCAAGAAAGAAGTAAGAAGGAATGAAGAAAGAAGTAAGAAAGAAGTAAGAAAGAAGAAAGAAAGAAGTAAGAAAGAAGAAAGAAAGAAGTAAGAAAGAAGTAAGAAAGAAGTAAGAAAGAAGTAAGAAAGAAAGAAGAAAGAAGTAAGAAGTAAGAAAGAAGAAAGAAAGAAGTAAGAGGGAATGAAGAAAGAACTTAGAAAGAAGTAAGAAATAAGTAAGAAAGAAGTAAGAAAGAATTAAGAAAGAAGTAAGAAAGAAGTAAGAAGGAATGAAGAAAGAAGTAAGAAAGAAGTAAGAAAGAAGTAAGAAAGAAGAGAGAAAGAAGTAAGAAAGAAGTAAGAAAGAAGTAAGAAATAAGTAAGAAAGAAGTAAGAAAGAAAGAAGAAAGAAGTAAGAAAGAAGTAAGAAAGAAGTAAGAAAGAAGTAAGAAAGAAGAAAGAAAGAAGTAAGAAAGAAGTAAGAAAGAAGTAAGAAAGAAGTAAGAAAGAAAGAAGAAAGAAGAAAGAAAGAAGTAAGAAAGAAGTAAGAAAGAAGAAAGAAAGAAGTAAGAAGGAATGAAGAAAGAAGTAAGAAAGAAGTAAGAAAGAAGTAAGAAAGAAGTAAGAAAGAAGTAAGTAAGAAGTAAGAAAGAAGTAAGAAAGAAAGAAGAAAGAAGTAAGAAAGAAGTAAGAAAGAAGTAAGAAAGAAGTAAGAAAGAAGAAAGAAAGAAGTAAGAAAGAAGTAAGAAAGAAGTAAGAAAGAAGAAAGAAAGAAGTAAGAAAGAAGTAAGAAAGAAGTAAGAAAGAAGAAAGAAAGAAGTAAGAAAGAAGTAAGAAAGAAGTAAGAAAGAAGTAAGAAAGAAAGAATAAAGAAGAAAGAAAGAAGTAAGAAAGAAGTAAGAAAGAAGTAAGAAAGAAGTAAAAAGGAATGAAGAAAGAAGTAAGAAATAAGTAAGAAAGAAGAAAGAAAGAAGTAAGAAAGAAGTAAGAAAGAAGTAAGAAAGAAGAAAGAAAGAAGTAAGAAAGAAGTAAGAAGGAATGAAGAAAGAAGTAAGAAAGAAGTAAGAAAGAAGTAAGAAAGAAGAGAGAAAGAAGTTAGAAAGGCGTAAGAAAGAAGTAAGAAAGAAGTAAGAAAGAAGTAAGAAAGAAGAAAGAAAGAAGTAAGAAAGAAGTAAGAAGGAATGAAGAAAGAAGTAAGAAAGAAGAAAGAAAGAAGTATGAAAGAAGTAAGAAAGAAGTAAGAAGGAATGAAGAAAGAAGTAAGAAAGAAGTAAGAAAGAAGTAAGAAAGAAGAAAGAAAGAAGTAAGAAAGAATGAAGAAAGAAGTAAGAAAGAAGTAAGAAAGAAAGAAGAAAGAAGAAAGAAAGAAAGAACAAAGAAGTAAGAAAGAAGTAAGAAAGAAGTAAGAAGGAATGAAGAAAGAAGTAAGAAAGAAGTAAGAAAGAAGTAAGAAAGAAGAGAGAAAGAAGAGAGAAAGAAGTAAGAAAGAAGTAAGAAATAAGTGAGAAAGAAGTAAGAAAGAAGTAAGAAAGAAAGAAGAAAGAAGTAAGAAAGAAGTAAGAAAGAAGTAAGAAAGAAAGAAGAAAGAAGAAAGAAAGAAGTAAGAAAGAAGTAAGAAAGAAGTAAGAAAGAAGTAAGAAGGAATGAAGAAAGAAGTAAGAAAGAAGTAAGAAAGAAGTAAGAAAGAAGTAAGAAAGAAGTAAGAAAGAAGTAAGAAAGAAAGAAGAAAGAAGTAAGAAAGAAGTAAGAAAGAAGTAAGAAAGAAGTAAGAAAGAAGAAAGAAAGAAGTAAGAAAGAAGTAAGAAAGAAGTAAGAAAGAAGAAAGAAAGAAGTAAGAAAGAAGTAAGAAAGAAGTAAGAAAGAAGAAAGAAAGAAGTAAGAAAGAAGTAAGAAAGAAGTAAGAAAGAAGAAAGAAAGAAGTAAGAAAGAAGAAAGAAAGAAGTAAGAAAGAAATAAGAAAGAAGTAAGAAAGAAGTAAAAAGGAATGAAGAAAAAAGTAAGAAATAAGTAAGGAAGAAGAAAGAAAGAAGTAAGAAAGAAGTAAGAAAGAAGTAAGAAAGAAGTAAGAAAGAAGTAAGAAAGAAGTAAGAAGGAAGAGAGAAAGAAGTAAGAAAGAAGTAAGAAAGAATTAAGAAATAAGTAAGAAAGAAGTAAGAAATAAGTAAGAAAGAAAGAAGAAAGAAGTAAGAAAGAAGTAAGAAAGAAGTATGAAAGAAGTAAGAAAGAAGAAAGAAAGACGTAAGAAAGAAGTAAGAAAGAAGTAAGAAAGAAGTAAGAAGGAATGAAGAAAGAAGTAAGAAAGAAGTAAGAAAGAAGTAAGAAAGAAAGAAGAAAGAAGTAAGAAAGAAGTAAGAAAGAAGTAAGAAAGAAGAAAGAAAGAAGAAAGAAAGAAAGAACAAAGAAGTAAGAAAGAAGTAAGAAAGAAGTAAGAAGGAATGAAGAAAGAAGTAAGAAAGAAGTAAGAAAGAAGTAAGAAAGAAGAGAGAAAGAAGAGAGAAAGAAGTAAGAAAGAAGTAAGAAATAAGTGAGAAAGAAGTAAGAAAGAAGTAAGAAAGAAAGAAGAAAGAAGTAAGAAAGAAGTAAGAAAGAAGTATGAAAGAAGTAAGAAAGAAGAAAGAAAGAAGTAAGAAAGAAGTAAGAAAGAAGTAAGAAAGAAGTAAGAAAGAAAGAAGAAAGAAGAAAGAAAGAAGTAAGAAAGAAGTAAGAAAGAAGTAAGAAAGAAGTAAGAAGGAATGAAGAAAGAAGTAAGAAAGAAGTAAGAAAGAAGTAAGAAAGAAGTAAGAAAGAAGTAAGAAAGAAGTAAGAAAGAAAGAAGAAAGAAGTAAGAAAGAAGTAAGAAAGAAGTAAGAAAGAAGTAAGAAAGAAGAAAGAAAGAAGTAAGAAAGAAGTAAGAAAGAAGTAAGAAAGAAGAAAGAAAGAAGTAAGAAAGAAGTAAGAAAGAAGTAAGAAAGAAGAAAGAAAGAAGTAAGAAAGAAGTAAGAAAGAAGTAAGAAAGAAGAAAGAAAGAAGTAAGAAAGAAGAAAGAAAGAAGTAAGAAAGAAATAAGAAAGAAGTAAGAAAGAAGTAAAAAGGAATGAAGAAAAAAGTAAGAAATAAGTAAGGAAGAAGAAAGAAAGAAGTAAGAAAGAAGTAAGAAAGAAGTAAGAAAGAAGTAAGAAAGAAGTAAGAAAGAAGTAAGAAGGAAGAGAGAAAGAAGTAAGAAAGAAGTAAGAAAGAATTAAGAAATAAGTAAGAAAGAAGTAAGAAATAAGTAAGAAAGAAAGAAGAAAGAAGTAAGAAAGAAGTAAGAAAGAAGTATGAAAGAAGTAAGAAAGAAGAAAGAAAGACGTAAGAAAGAAGTAAGAAAGAAGTAAGAAAGAAGTAAGAAGGAATGAAGAAAGAAGTAAGAAAGAAGTAAGAAAGAAGTAAGAAAGAAGTAAGAAAGAAAGAAGAAAGAAGTAAGAAAGAAGTAAGAAAGAAGTAAGAAAGAAGAAAGAAAGAAGAAAGAAAGAAAGAACAAAGAAGTAAGAAAGAAGTAAGAAAGAAGTAAGAAGGAATGAAGAAAGAAGTAAGAAAGAAGTAAGAAAGAAGTAAGAAAGAAGAAAGAAAGAAGTAAGAAAGAAGTAAGAAAGAAGTAAGAAAGAAGTAAGAAAGAAGTAAAAAGGAATGAAGAAAGAAGTAAGAAAGAAGTAAGAAAGAAGTAAGAAAGAAGTAAGAAAGAAAGAAGTAAGAAAGAAGTATGAAAGAAGTAAGAAAGAAGTTAGAAAGAAGTAAGAAAGAAGTAAGAAAGAAGTTAGAAAGAAGTAAGAAATAAGTAAGAAAGAAGTAAGAAAGAAGGAAGAAAGAAGTAAGAAGGAATGAAGAAAGAAGAAAGAAGTATGAAAGAAGTAAGAAAGAAGAAAGAAAGAAGTAAGAAAGAAGTAAGAAAGAAAGAAGAAAGAAGAAAGAAAGAAATAAGAAAGAAGTAAGAAAGAAGTATGGAAGAAGTAAGAAAGAAGTAAGAAAGAAGAAAGAAAGAAGTAAGAAAAGTATGAAAGAAGTAAGAAAGAAGAAAGAAAGAAGTAAGAAGGAATGAAGAAAGAAGAAAGAAAGAAGTAAGAAGGAATGAAGAAAGAAGTAAGAAAGAAGTAAGAAAGAAGTAAGAAAGAAGTAAGAAGGAATGAAGAAAGAAGTAAGAAAGAAGAAAGAAAGAAGTATGAAAGAAGTATGAAAGAAGTAAGAAAGAAAGAACTTAGAAAGAAGTAAGAAATAAGTAAGAAAGAAGTAAGAAAGAAGTAAGAAAGAAAGAAGAAAGAAGAAAGAAAGAAGTAAGAAAGAAGTAAGAAAGAAGTAAGAAAGAATTAAGAAAGAAGTAAGAAGGAATGAAGAAAGAAGTAAGAAAGAAGTAAGAAAGAAGTAAGAAAGAATAGAGAAAGAAGTAAGAAAAAAGTAAGAAAGAAGTAAGAAAGAAGTAAGAAAGAAGTAAGAAAGAAAGAAGTAAGAAAGAAGTCAGAAAGAAGTTAGAAAGGAGTAAGAAAGAAGTAAGAAAGAAGTAAGAAAGAAAGAAGAAAGAAGTAAGAAAGAAGTAAGAAAGAAGTAAGAAAGAAGTAAGAAAGAAGAAAGAAAGAAGTAAGAAAGAAGTATGAAAGAAGTAAGAAAGAAGAAAGAAAGAAGTAAGAAGGAATGAAGAAAGAAGTAAGAAAGAAGTAAGAAAGAAAGAAGAAAGAAGAAAGAAAGAAGTAAGAAAGAAGTAAGAAAGAAGTAAGAAAGAAGTAAGAAGGAATGAAGAAAGAAGTAAGAAAGAAGAAAGAAAGAAGTATGAAAGAAGTATGAAAGAAGTAAGAAAGAAAGAACTTAGAAAGAAGTAAGAAATAAGTAAGAAAGAAGTAAGAAAGAAGTAAGAAAGAAAGAAGAAAGAAGAAAGAAAGAAGTAAGAAAGAAGTAAGAAAGAAGTAAGAAAGAAGTAAGAAGGAATGAAGAAAGAAGTAAGAAAGAAGTAAGAAAGAAGTAAGAAAGAAAGAAGAAAGAAGTAAGAAAGAAGTAAGAAAGAAGTAAGAAAGAAGTAAGAAAGAAGAAAGAAAGAAGAAAGAAAGAAGTAAAAAAGAAGAAAGAAAGAAGTAAGAAAGAAGAAAGAAAGAAGTAAGAAAGAAGTAAGAAAGAAAGAAGAAAGAAGTAAGAAAGAAGAAAGAAAGAAGTATGAAAGAAGTATGAAAGAAGTAAGAAAGAAAGAAGTAAGAAAGAAGTATGAAAGAAGTAAGAAAGAAGTTAGAAAGAAGTAAGAAAGAAGTTAGAAAGAAGTAAGAAATAAGTAAGAAAGAAGTAAGAAAGAAGGAAGAAAGAAGTAAGAAGGAATGAAGAAAGAAGTAAGAAAGAAGTAAGAAAGAAGAAAGAAAGAAGTAAGAAAGAAGTAAGAAAGAAGTAAGAAAGAAGTAAGAAAGAAAGAATAAAGAAGAAAGAAAGAAGTAAGAAAGAAGTAAGAAAGAAGTAAGAAAGAAGTAAAAAGGAATGAAGAAAGAAGTAAGAAATAAGTAAGAAAGAAGAAAGAAAGAAGTAAGAAAGAAGTAAGAAAGAAGTAAGAAAGAAGAAAGAAAGAAGTAAGAAAGAAGTAAGAAGGAATGAAGAAAGAAGTAAGAAAGAAGTAAGAAAGAAGTAAGAAAGAAGAGAGAAAGAAGTTAGAAAGGCGTAAGAAAGAAGTAAGAAAGAAGTAAGAAAGAAGTAAGAAAGAAGAAAGAAAGAAGTAAGAAAGAAGTAAGAAGGAATGAAGAAAGAAGTAAGAAAGAAGAAAGAAAGAAGTATGAAAGAAGTAAGAAAGAAGTAAGAAGGAATGAAGAAAGAAGTAAGAAAGAAGTAAGAAAGAATTAAGAAAGAAGTAAGAAAGAAAGAAGAAAGAAGTAAGAAAGAAGTAAGAAAGAAGTAAGAAAGAAGAAAGAAAGAAGAAAGAAAGAAAGAACAAAGAAGTAAGAAAGAAGTTAGAAAGAAGTAAGAAGGAATGAAGAAAGAAGTAAGAAAGAAGTAAGAAAGAAGTAAGAAAGAAGAAAGAAAGAAGTAAGAAAGAAGTAAGAAAGAAGAAAGAAAGAAGTAAGAAAGAAGTAAGAAAGAAGTAAGAAAGAAGTAAGAAAGAAAGAAGAAAGAAAGAAGAAAGAAGAAAGAAAGAAGTAAGAAAGAAGTAAGAAAGAAGTAAGAAATAAGTAAAAAGGAATGAAGAAAGAAGTAAGAAAGAAGTACGAAAGAAGTAAGAAAGAAGTAAGAAAGAAAGAAGAAAGAAGTAAGAAAGAAGTAAGAAAGAAGTAAGAAAGAAGTAAGAAAGAACTAAGAAAGAAGAAAGAAAGAAGAAAGAAGTAAGAAAGAAGTAAGAAAGAAGTATGAAAGAAGTAAGAAAGAAGAAAGAAAGAAGCAAGAAAGAAGTAAGAAGGAATGAAGAAAGAAGTAAGAAAGAAGTAAGAAAGAAGAAAGAAAGAAGTAAGAAAGAAGAAAGAAAGAAGTAAGAAAGAAGTAAGAAAGAAGTAAGAAAGAAGTAAGAAAGAAAGAAGAAAGAAGTAAGAAAGAAGTAAGAAAGAAGAAAGAAAGAAGTAAGAGGGAATGAAGAAAGAAGTTAGAAAGAAGTAAGAAATAAGTAAGAAAGAAGTAAGAAAGAATTAAGAAAGAAGTAAGAAAGAAGTAAGAAGGAATGAAGAAAGAAGTAAGAAAGAAGTAAGAAAGAAGTAAGAAAGAAGAGAGAAAGAAGAGTGAAAGAAGTAAGAAAGAAGTAAGAAATAAGTGAGAAAGAAGTAAGAAAGAAGTAAGAAAGAAAGAAGAAAGAAGTAAGAAAGAAGTAAGAAAGAAGTATGAAAGAAGTAAGAAAGAAGAAAGAAAGAAGTAAGAAAGAAGTAAGAAAGAAGTAAGAAAGAAGTAAGAAAGAAAGAAGAAAGAAGAAAGAAAGAAGTAAGAAAGAAGTAAGAAAGAAGTAAGAAAGAAGTAAGAAGGAATGAAGAAAGAAGTAAGAAAGAAGTAAGAAAGAAGTAAGAAAGAAGTAAGAAAGAAGTAAGAAAGCAGTAAGAAAGAAAGAAGAAAGAAGTAAGAAAGAAGTAAGAAAGAAGTAAGAAAGAAGTAAGAAAGAAGAAAGAAAGAAGTAAGAAAGAAGTAAGAAAGAAGTAAGAAAGAAGAAAGAAAGAAGTAAGAAAGAAGTAAGAAAGAAGTAAGAAAGAAGAAAGAAAGAAGTAAGAAAGAAGTAAGAAAGAAGTAAGAAAGAAGAAAGAAAGAAGTAAGAAAGAAGAAAGAAAGAAGTAAGAAAGAAATAAGAAAGAAGTAAGAAAGAAGTAAAAAGGAATGAAGAAAAAAGTAAGAAATAAGTAAGGAAGAAGAAAGAAAGAAGTAAGAAAGAAGTAAGAAAGAAGTAAGAAAGAAGTAAGAAAGAAGTAAGAAAGAAGTAAGAAGGAAGAGAGAAAGAAGTAAGAAAGAAGTAAGAAAGAATTAAGAAATAAGTAAGAAAGAAGTAAGAAAGAAGTAAGAAAGAAAGAAGAAAGAAGTAAGAAAGAAGTAAGAAAGAAGTATGAAAGAAGTAAGAAAGAAGAAAGAAAGACGTAAGAAAGAAGTAAGAAAGAAGTAAGAAAGAAGTAAGAAGGAATGAAGAAAGAAGTAAGAAAGAAGTAAGAAAGAAGTAAGAAAGAAGTAAGAAAGAAAGAAGAAAGAAGTAAGAAAGAAGTAAGAAAGAAGTAAGAAAGAAGAAAGAATGAAGAAAGAAAGAAAGAACAAAGAAGTAAGAAAGAAGTAAGAAAGAAGTAAGAAGGAATGAAGAAAGAAGTAAGAAAGAAGTAAGAAAGAAGTAAGAAAGAAGAAAGAAAGAAGTAAGAAAGAAGTAAGAAAGAAGTAAGAAAGAAGTAAGAAAGAAGTAAGAAAGAAGTAAGAAAGAAGTAAGAAAGAAGTAAAAAGGAATGAAGAAAGAAGTAAGAAAGAAGTAAGAAAGAAGTAAGAAAGAAGTAAGAAAGAAGAAAGAAAGAAGTAAGAAAGAAGAAAGAAAGAAGTAAGAAAGAAGTAAGAAGGAATGAAGAAAGAAGTAAGAAAGAAGTTAGAAAGAAGTAAGAAATAAGTAAGAAAGAAGTAAGAAAGAAGTAAGAAAGAAGTAAGAAAGAAGTAAGAAGGAATGAAGAAAGAAGTAAGAAAGAAGTAAGAAAGAAGAAAGAAAGAAGTAAGAAAGAAGAAAGAAAGAAGTAAGAAAGAAGTAAGAAAGAAAGAAGAAAGAAGTAAGAAAGAAGTAAGAAAGAAGAAAGAAAGAAGTAAGAAGGAATGAAGAAAGAAGTAAGAAAGAAGAAAGAAAGAATATGAAAGAAGTATGAAAGAAGTAAGAAAGAAAGAAGTAAGAAAGAAGTATGAAAGAAGTAAGAAAGAAGTTAGAAAGAAGTAAGAAAGAAGTAAGAAAGAAGTTAGAAAGAAGTAAGAAATAAGTAAGAAAGAAGTAAGAAAGAAGGAAGAAAGAAGTAAGAAGGAATGAAGAAAGAAGAAAGAAGTATGAAAGAAGTAAGAAAGAAGAAAGAAAGGAGTAAGAAAGAAGTAAGAAAGAAAGAAGAAAGAAGAAAGAAAGAAATAAGAAAGAAGTAAGAAAGAAGTATGGAAGAAGTAAGAAAGAAGTAAGAAAGAAAGAAGTAAGAAAGAAGTCAGAAAGAAGTAAGAAAGAAGTAAGAAAGAAGTTAGAAAGAAAGAAGAAAGAAGTAAGAAAGAAGTAAGAAAGAAGTAAGAAAGAAGTAAGAAAGAAGAAAGAAAGAAGTAAGAAAGAAGTATGAAAGAAGTAAGAAAGAAGAAAGAAAGAAGTAAGAAGGAATGAAGAAAGAAGAAAGAAAGAAGTAAGAAGGAATGAAGAAAGAAGTAAGAAAGAAGTAAGAAAGAAGTAAGAAAGAAGTAAGAAGGAATGAAGAAAGAAGTAAGAAAGAAGAAAAAAGAAGTATGAAAGAAGTATGAAAGAAGTAAGAAAGAACTTAGAAAGAAGTAAGAAATAAGTAAGAAAGAAGTAAGAAAGAAGTAAGAAAGAAAGAAGAAAGAAGAAAGAAAGAAGTAAGAAAGAAGTAAGAAAGAAGTAAGAAAGAATTAAGAAAGAAGTAAGAAGGAATGAAAAAAGAAGTAAGACAGAAGTAAGAAAGAAGTAAGAAAGAATAGAGAAAGAAGTAAGAAAAAAGTAAGAAAGAAGTAAGAAAGAAGTAAGAAAGAAGTAAGAAAGAAAGAAGTAAGAAAGAAGTCAGAAAGAAGTTAGAAAGGAGTAAGAAAGAAGTAAGAAAGAAGTAAGAAAGAAAGAAGAAAGAAGTAAGAAAGAAGTAAGAAAGAAGTAAGAAAGAAGTAAGAAAGAAGAAAGAAAGAAGTAAGAAAGAAGTATGAAAGAAGTAAGAAAGAAGAAAGAAAGAAGTAAGAAGGAATGAAGAAAGAAGTAAGAAAGAAGTAAGAAAGAAAGAAGAAAGAAGAAAGAAAGAAGTAAGAAAGAAGTAAGAAAGAAGTAAGAAAGAAGTAAGAAGGAATGAAGAAAGAAGTAAGAAAGAAGAAAGAAAGAAGTATGAAAGAAGTATGAAAGAAGTAAGAAAGAAAGAACTTAGAAAGAAGTAAGAAATAAGTAAGAAAGAAGTAAGAAAGAAGTAAGAAAGAAAGAAGAAAGAAGAAAGAAAGAAGTAAGAAAGAAGTAAGAAAGAAGTAAGAAAGAAGTAAGAAGGAATGAAGAAAGAAGTAAGAAAGAAGTAAGAAAGAAGTAAGAAAGAAGTAAGAAAGAAGTAAGAAAGAAAGAAGAAAGAAGTAAGAAAGAAGTAAGAAAGAAGTAAGAAAGAAGTAAGAAAGAAGAAAGAAAGAAGTAAGAAAGAAGTAAGAAAGAAGTAAGAAAGAAGAGAGAAAGAAGAGAGAAAGAAGTAAGAAAAAAGTAAGAAAGAAGTAAGAAAGAAGTAAGAAAGAAAGAAGAAAGAAGAAAGAAAGAAGTAAGAAAGAAGTAAGAAAGAAGTAAGAAAGAATTAAGAAATTAGTAAAAAGGAATGAAGAAAGAAGTAAGAAAGAAGTAAGAAAGAAGTAAGAAAGAAGTAAGTAAGAAGTAAGAAAGAAAGAAGAAAGAAGTAAGAAAGAAGAAAGAAGTAAGAAAGAAGTAAGAAAGAAGTAAGAAAGAAGTAAGAAAGAAGTAAGAAAGAAGAAAGAAAGAAGAAAGAAGTAAGAAAGAAGTAAGAAAGAAGTATGAAAGAAGTAAGAAAGAAGAAAGAAAGAAGGAAGAAAGAAGTAAGAAGGAATGAAGAAAGAAGTAAGAAAGAAGTAAGAAAGAAGAAAGAAAGAAGTAAGAAAGAAGAAAGAAAGAAGTAAGAAAGAAGTAAGAAAGAAGTAAGAAAGAAGTAAGAAAGAAAGAAGAAAGAAGTAAGAAAGAAGTAAGAAAGAAGAAAGAAAGAAGTAAGAGGGAATGAAGAAAGAAGTTAGAAAGAAGTAAGAAATAAGTAAGAAAGAAGTAAGAAAGAATTAAGAAAGAAGTAAGAAAGAAGTAAGAAGGAATGAAGAAAGAAGTAAGAAAGAAGTAAGAAAGAATTAAGAAAGAAGAGAGAAAGAAGTAAGAAAGAAGTAAGAAAGAAGTAAGAAAGAAGTAAGAAAGAAAGAAGAAAGAAGTAAGAAAGAAGTAAGAAAGAAGTATGAAAGAAGTAAGAAAGAAGAAAGAAAGACGTAAGAAAGAAGTAAGAAAGAAGTAAGAAAGAAGTAAGAAGGAATGAAGAAAGAAGTAAGAAAGAAGTAAGAAAGAAGTAAGAAAGAAGTAAGAAAGAAAGAAGAAAGAAGTAAGAAAGAAGTAAGAAAGAAGTAAGAAAGAAGAAAGAAAGAAGAAAGAAAGAAAGAAAAAAGAAGTAAGAAAGAAGTAAGAAAGAAGTAAGAAGGAATGAAGAAAGAAGTAAGAAAGAAGTAAGAAAGAAGTAAGAAAGAAGAAAGAAAGAAGTAAGAAAGAAGTAAGAAAGAAGTAAGAAAGAAGTAAGAAAGAAGTAAAAAGGAATGAAGAAAGAAGTAAGAAAGAAGTAAGAAAGAAGTAAGAAAGAAGTAAGAAAGAAGAAAGAAAGAAGTAAGAAAGAAGAAAGAAAGAAGTAAGAAAGAAGTAAGAAGGAATGAAGAAAGAAGTAAGAAAGAAGTTAGAAAGAAGTAAGAAATAAGTAAGAAAGAAGGAAGAAAGAAGTAAGAAAGAAGTAAGAAAGAAGTAAGAAGGAATGAAGAAAGAAGTAAGAAAGAAGTAAGAAAGAAGAAAGAAAGAAGTAAGAAAGAAGAAAGAAAGAAGTAAGAAAGAAGTAAGAAAGAAGTAAGAAAGAAGTAAGAAGGAATGAAGAAAGAAGTAAGAAAGAAGAAAGAAAGAAGTATGAAAGAAGTATGAAAGAAGTAAGAAAGAAAGAACTTAGAAAGAAGTAAGAAATAAGTAAGAAAGAAGTAAGAAAGAAGTAAGAAAGAAAGAAGAAAGAAGAAAGAAAGAAGTAAGAAAGAAGTAAGAAAGAAGTAAGAAAGAATTAAGAAAGAAGTAAGAAGGAATGAAGAAAGAAGTAAGAAAGAAGTAAGAAAGAAGTAAGAAAGAATAGAGAAAGAAGTAAGAAAAAAGTAAGAAAGAAGTAAGAAAGAAGTAAGAAAGAAGTAAGAAAGAAAGAAGTAAGAAAGAAGTCAGAAAGAAGTTAGAAAGGAGTAAGAAAGAAGTAAGAAAGAAGTAAGAAAGAAAGAAGAAAGAAGTAAGAAAGAAGTAAGAAAGAAGTAAGAAAGAAGTAAGAAAGAAGAAAGAAAGAAGTAAGAAAGAAGTATGAAAGAAGTAAGAAAGAAGAAAGAAAGAAGTAAGAAGGAATGAAGAAAGAAGTAAGAAAGAAGTAAGAAAGAAAGAAGAAAGAAGAAAGAAAGAAGTAAGAAAGAAGTAAGAAAGAAGTAAGAAAGAAGTAAGAAGGAATGAAGAAAGAAGTAAGAAAGAAGAAAGAAAGAAGTATGAAAGAAGTATGAAAGAAGTAAGAAAGAAAGAACTTAGAAAGAAGTAAGAAATAAGTAAGAAAGAAGTAAGAAAGAAGTAAGAAAGAAAGAAGAAAGAAGAAAGAAAGAAGTAAGAAAGAAGTAAGAAAGAAGTAAGAAAGAAGTAAGAAGGAATGAAGAAAGAAGTAAGAAAGAAGTAAGAAAGAAGTAAGAAAGAAAGAAGAAAGAAGTAAGAAAGAAGTAAGAAAGAAGTAAGAAAGAAGTAAGAAAGAAGAAAGAAAGAAGAAAGAAAGAAGTAAAAAAGAAGAAAGAAAGAAGTAAGAAAGAAGAAAGAAAGAAGTAAGAAAGAAGTAAGAAAGAAAGAAGAAAGAAGTAAGAAAGAAGAAAGAAAGAAGTATGAAAGAAGTATGAAAGAAGTAAGAAAGAAAGAAGTAAGAAAGAAGTATGAAAGAAGTAAGAAAGAAGTTAGAAAGAAGTAAGAAAGAAGTTAGAAAGAAGTAAGAAATAAGTAAGAAAGAAGTAAGAAAGAAGGAAGAAAGAAGTAAGAAGGAATGAAGAAAGAAGTAAGAAAGAAGTAAGAAAGAAGAAAGAAAGAAGTAAGAAAGAAGTAAGAAAGAAGTAAGAAAGAAGTAAGAAAGAAAGAATAAAGAAGAAAGAAAGAAGTAAGAAAGAAGTAAGAAAGAAGTAAGAAAGAAGTAAAAAGGAATGAAGAAAGAAGTAAGAAATAAGTAAGAAAGAAGAAAGAAAGAAGTAAGAAAGAAGTAAGAAAGAAGTAAGAAAGAAGAAAGAAAGAAGTAAGAAAGAAGTAAGAAGGAATGAAGAAAGAAGTAAGAAAGAAGTAAGAAAGAAGTAAGAAAGAAGAGAGAAAGAAGTTAGAAAGGCGTAAGAAAGAAGTAAGAAAGAAGTAAGAAAGAAGTAAGAAAGAAGAAAGAAAGAAGTAAGAAAGAAGTAAGAAGGAATGAAGAAAGAAGTAAGAAAGAAGAAAGAAAGAAGTATGAAAGAAGTAAGAAAGAAGTAAGAAGGAATGAAGAAAGAAGTAAGAAAGAAGTAAGAAAGAATTAAGAAAGAAGTAAGAAAGAAAGAAGAAAGAAGTAAGAAAGAAGTAAGAAAGAAGTAAGAAAGAAGAAAGAAAGAAGAAAGAAAGAAAGAACAAAGAAGTAAGAAAGAAGTTAGAAAGAAGTAAGAAGGAATGAAGAAAGAAGTAAGAAAGAAGTAAGAAAGAAGTAAGAAAGAAGAAAGAAAGAAGTAAGAAAGAAGTAAGAAAGAAGAAAGAAAGAAGTAAGAAAGAAGTAAGAAAGAAGTAAGAAAGAAGTAAGAAAGAAAGAAGAAAGAAAGAAGAAAGAAGAAAGAAAGAAGTAAGAAAGAAGTAAGAAAGAAGTAAGAAATAAGTAAAAAGGAATGAAGAAAGAAGTAAGAAAGAAGTACGAAAGAAGTAAGAAAGAAGTAAGAAAGAAAGAAGAAAGAAGTAAGAAAGAAGTAAGAAAGAAGTAAGAAAGAAGTAAGAAAGAACTAAGAAAGAAGAAAGAAAGAAGAAAGAAGTAAGAAAGAAGTAAGAAAGAAGTATGAAAGAAGTAAGAAAGAAGAAAGAAAGAAGCAAGAAAGAAGTAAGAAGGAATGAAGAAAGAAGTAAGAAAGAAGTAAGAAAGAAGAAAGAAAGAAGTAAGAAAGAAGAAAGAAAGAAGTAAGAAAGAAGTAAGAAAGAAGTAAGAAAGAAGTAAGAAAGAAAGAAGAAAGAAGTAAGAAAGAAGTAAGAAAGAAGAAAGAAAGAAGTAAGAGGGAATGAAGAAAGAAGTTAGAAAGAAGTAAGAAATAAGTAAGAAAGAAGTAAGAAAGAATTAAGAAAGAAGTAAGAAAGAAGTAAGAAGGAATGAAGAAAGAAGTAAGAAAGAAGTAAGAAAGAAGTAAGAAAGAAGAGAGAAAGAAGAGTGAAAGAAGTAAGAAAGAAGTAAGAAATAAGTGAGAAAGAAGTAAGAAAGAAGTAAGAAAGAAAGAAGAAAGAAGTAAGAAAGAAGTAAGAAAGAAGTATGAAAGAAGTAAGAAAGAAGAAAGAAAGAAGTAAGAAAGAAGTAAGAAAGAAGTAAGAAAGAAGTAAGAAAGAAAGAAGAAAGAAGAAAGAAAGAAGTAAGAAAGAAGTAAGAAAGAAGTAAGAAAGAAGTAAGAAGGAATGAAGAAAGAAGTAAGAAAGAAGTAAGAAAGAAGTAAGAAAGAAGTAAGAAAGAAGTAAGAAAGCAGTAAGAAAGAAAGAAGAAAGAAGTAAGAAAGAAGTAAGAAAGAAGTAAGAAAGAAGTAAGAAAGAAGAAAGAAAGAAGTAAGAAAGAAGTAAGAAAGAAGTAAGAAAGAAGAAAGAAAGAAGTAAGAAAGAAGTAAGAAAGAAGTAAGAAAGAAGAAAGAAAGAAGTAAGAAAGAAGTAAGAAAGAAGTAAGAAAGAAGAAAGAAAGAAGTAAGAAAGAAGAAAGAAAGAAGTAAGAAAGAAATAAGAAAGAAGTAAGAAAGAAGTAAAAAGGAATGAAGAAAAAAGTAAGAAATAAGTAAGGAAGAAGAAAGAAAGAAGTAAGAAAGAAGTAAGAAAGAAGTAAGAAAGAAGTAAGAAAGAAGTAAGAAAGAAGTAAGAAGGAAGAGAGAAAGAAGTAAGAAAGAAGTAAGAAAGAATTAAGAAATAAGTAAGAAAGAAGTAAGAAAGAAGTAAGAAAGAAAGAAGAAAGAAGTAAGAAAGAAGTAAGAAAGAAGTATGAAAGAAGTAAGAAAGAAGAAAGAAAGACGTAAGAAAGAAGTAAGAAAGAAGTAAGAAAGAAGTAAGAAGGAATGAAGAAAGAAGTAAGAAAGAAGTAAGAAAGAAGTAAGAAAGAAGTAAGAAAGAAAGAAGAAAGAAGTAAGAAAGAAGTAAGAAAGAAGTAAGAAAGAAGAAAGAATGAAGAAAGAAAGAAAGAACAAAGAAGTAAGAAAGAAGTAAGAAAGAAGTAAGAAGGAATGAAGAAAGAAGTAAGAAAGAAGTAAGAAAGAAGTAAGAAAGAAGAAAGAAAGAAGTAAGAAAGAAGTAAGAAAGAAGTAAGAAAGAAGTAAGAAAGAAGTAAGAAAGAAGTAAGAAAGAAGTAAGAAAGAAGTAAAAAGGAATGAAGAAAGAAGTAAGAAAGAAGTAAGAAAGAAGTAAGAAAGAAGTAAGAAAGAAGAAAGAAAGAAGTAAGAAAGAAGAAAGAAAGAAGTAAGAAAGAAGTAAGAAGGAATGAAGAAAGAAGTAAGAAAGAAGTTAGAAAGAAGTAAGAAATAAGTAAGAAAGAAGTAAGAAAGAAGTAAGAAAGAAGTAAGAAAGAAGTAAGAAGGAATGAAGAAAGAAGTAAGAAAGAAGTAAGAAAGAAGAAAGAAAGAAGTAAGAAAGAAGAAAGAAAGAAGTAAGAAAGAAGTAAGAAAGAAAGAAGAAAGAAGTAAGAAAGAAGTAAGAAAGAAGAAAGAAAGAAGTAAGAAGGAATGAAGAAAGAAGTAAGAAAGAAGAAAGAAAGAATATGAAAGAAGTATGAAAGAAGTAAGAAAGAAAGAAGTAAGAAAGAAGTATGAAAGAAGTAAGAAAGAAGTTAGAAAGAAGTAAGAAAGAAGTAAGAAAGAAGTTAGAAAGAAGTAAGAAATAAGTAAGAAAGAAGTAAGAAAGAAGGAAGAAAGAAGTAAGAAGGAATGAAGAAAGAAGAAAGAAGTATGAAAGAAGTAAGAAAGAAGAAAGAAAGGAGTAAGAAAGAAGTAAGAAAGAAAGAAGAAAGAAGAAAGAAAGAAATAAGAAAGAAGTAAGAAAGAAGTATGGAAGAAGTAAGAAAGAAGTAAGAAAGAAAGAAGTAAGAAAGAAGTCAGAAAGAAGTAAGAAAGAAGTAAGAAAGAAGTTAGAAAGAAAGAAGAAAGAAGTAAGAAAGAAGTAAGAAAGAAGTAAGAAAGAAGTAAGAAAGAAGAAAGAAAGAAGTAAGAAAGAAGTATGAAAGAAGTAAGAAAGAAGAAAGAAAGAAGTAAGAAGGAATGAAGAAAGAAGAAAGAAAGAAGTAAGAAGGAATGAAGAAAGAAGTAAGAAAGAAGTAAGAAAGAAGTAAGAAAGAAGTAAGAAGGAATGAAGAAAGAAGTAAGAAAGAAGAAAAAAGAAGTATGAAAGAAGTATGAAAGAAGTAAGAAAGAACTTAGAAAGAAGTAAGAAATAAGTAAGAAAGAAGTAAGAAAGAAGTAAGAAAGAAAGAAGAAAGAAGAAAGAAAGAAGTAAGAAAGAAGTAAGAAAGAAGTAAGAAAGAATTAAGAAAGAAGTAAGAAGGAATGAAAAAAGAAGTAAGACAGAAGTAAGAAAGAAGTAAGAAAGAATAGAGAAAGAAGTAAGAAAAAAGTAAGAAAGAAGTAAGAAAGAAGTAAGAAAGAAGTAAGAAAGAAAGAAGTAAGAAAGAAGTCAGAAAGAAGTTAGAAAGGAGTAAGAAAGAAGTAAGAAAGAAGTAAGAAAGAAAGAAGAAAGAAGTAAGAAAGAAGTAAGAAAGAAGTAAGAAAGAAGTAAGAAAGAAGAAAGAAAGAAGTAAGAAAGAAGTATGAAAGAAGTAAGAAAGAAGAAAGAAAGAAGTAAGAAGGAATGAAGAAAGAAGTAAGAAAGAAGTAAGAAAGAAAGAAGAAAGAAGAAAGAAAGAAGTAAGAAAGAAGTAAGAAAGAAGTAAGAAAGAAGTAAGAAGGAATGAAGAAAGAAGTAAGAAAGAAGAAAGAAAGAAGTATGAAAGAAGTATGAAAGAAGTAAGAAAGAAAGAACTTAGAAAGAAGTAAGAAATAAGTAAGAAAGAAGTAAGAAAGAAGTAAGAAAGAAAGAAGAAAGAAGAAAGAAAGAAGTAAGAAAGAAGTAAGAAAGAAGTAAGAAAGAAGTAAGAAGGAATGAAGAAAGAAGTAAGAAAGAAGTAAGAAAGAAGTAAGAAAGAAGTAAGAAAGAAGTAAGAAAGAAAGAAGAAAGAAGTAAGAAAGAAGTAAGAAAGAAGTAAGAAAGAAGTAAGAAAGAAGAAAGAAAGAAGTAAGAAAGAAGTAAGAAAGAAGTAAGAAAGAAGAGAGAAAGAAGAGAGAAAGAAGTAAGAAAAAAGTAAGAAAGAAGTAAGAAAGAAGTAAGAAAGAAAGAAGAAAGAAGAAAGAAAGAAGTAAGAAAGAAGTAAGAAAGAAGTAAGAAAGAATTAAGAAATTAGTAAAAAGGAATGAAGAAAGAAGTAAGAAAGAAGTAAGAAAGAAGTAAGAAAGAAGTAAGTAAGAAGTAAGAAAGAAAGAAGAAAGAAGTAAGAAAGAAGAAAGAAGTAAGAAAGAAGTAAGAAAGAAGTAAGAAAGAAGTAAGAAAGAAGTAAGAAAGAAGAAAGAAAGAAGAAAGAAGTAAGAAAGAAGTAAGAAAGAAGTATGAAAGAAGTAAGAAAGAAGAAAGAAAGAAGGAAGAAAGAAGTAAGAAGGAATGAAGAAAGAAGTAAGAAAGAAGTAAGAAAGAAGAAAGAAAGAAGTAAGAAAGAAGAAAGAAAGAAGTAAGAAAGAAGTAAGAAAGAAGTAAGAAAGAAGTAAGAAAGAAAGAAGAAAGAAGTAAGAAAGAAGTAAGAAAGAAGAAAGAAAGAAGTAAGAGGGAATGAAGAAAGAAGTTAGAAAGAAGTAAGAAATAAGTAAGAAAGAAGTAAGAAAGAATTAAGAAAGAAGTAAGAAAGAAGTAAGAAGGAATGAAGAAAGAAGTAAGAAAGAAGTAAGAAAGAATTAAGAAAGAAGAGAGAAAGAAGTAAGAAAGAAGTAAGAAAGAAGTAAGAAAGAAGTAAGAAAGAAAGAAGAAAGAAGTAAGAAAGAAGTAAGAAAGAAGTATGAAAGAAGTAAGAAAGAAGAAAGAAAGACGTAAGAAAGAAGTAAGAAAGAAGTAAGAAAGAAGTAAGAAGGAATGAAGAAAGAAGTAAGAAAGAAGTAAGAAAGAAGTAAGAAAGAAGTAAGAAAGAAAGAAGAAAGAAGTAAGAAAGAAGTAAGAAAGAAGTAAGAAAGAAGAAAGAAAGAAGAAAGAAAGAAAGAAAAAAGAAGTAAGAAAGAAGTAAGAAAGAAGTAAGAAGGAATGAAGAAAGAAGTAAGAAAGAAGTAAGAAAGAAGTAAGAAAGAAGAAAGAAAGAAGTAAGAAAGAAGTAAGAAAGAAGTAAGAAAGAAGTAAGAAAGAAGTAAAAAGGAATGAAGAAAGAAGTAAGAAAGAAGTAAGAAAGAAGTAAGAAAGAAGTAAGAAAGAAGAAAGAAAGAAGTAAGAAAGAAGAAAGAAAGAAGTAAGAAAGAAGTAAGAAGGAATGAAGAAAGAAGTAAGAAAGAAGTTAGAAAGAAGTAAGAAATAAGTAAGAAAGAAGGAAGAAAGAAGTAAGAAAGAAGTAAGAAAGAAGTAAGAAGGAATGAAGAAAGAAGTAAGAAAGAAGTAAGAAAGAAGAAAGAAAGAAGTAAGAAAGAAGAAAGAAAGAAGTAAGAAAGAAGTAAGAAAGAAAGAAGAAAGAAGTAAGAAAGAAGTAAGAAAGAAGAAAGAAAGAAGTAAGAAGGAATGAAGAAAGAAGTAAGAAAGAAGAAAGAAAGAATATGAAAGAAGTATGAAAGAAGTAAGAAAGAAAGAAGTAAGAAAGAAGTATGAAAGAAGTAAGAAAGAAGTTAGAAAGAAGTAAGAAAGAAGTAAGAAAGAAGTTAGAAAGAAGTAAGAAATAAGTAAGAAAGAAGTAAGAAAGAAGGAAGAAAGAAGTAAGAAGGAATGAAGAAAGAAGAAAGAAGTATGAAAGAAGTAAGAAAGAAGAAAGAAAGGAGTAAGAAAGAAGTAAGAAAGAAAGAAGAAAGAAGAAAGAAAGAAATAAGAAAGAAGTAAGAAAGAAGTATGGAAGAAGTAAGAAAGAAGTAAGAAAGAAAGAAGTAAGAAAGAAGTCAGAAAGAAGTTAGAAAGAAGTAAGAAAGAAGTAAGAAAGAAGTAAGAAAGAAAGAAGAAAGAAGTAAGAAAGAAGTAAGAAAGAAGTAAGAAAGAAGTAAGAAAGAAGAAAGAAAGAAGTAAGAAAGAAGTATGAAAGAAGTAAGAAAGAAGAAAGAAAGAAGTAAGAAGGAATGAAGAAAGAAGAAAGAAAGAAGTAAGAAGGAATGAAGAAAGAAGTAAGAAAGAAGTAAGAAAGAAGTAAGAAAGAAGTAAGAAGGAATGAAGAAAGAAGTAAGAAAGAAGAAAGAAAGAAGTATGAAAGAAGTATGAAAGAAGTAAGAAAGAAAGAACTTAGAAAGAAGTAAGAAATAAGTAAGAAAGAAGTAAGAAAGAAGTAAGAAAGAAAGAAGAAAGAAGAAAGAAAGAAGTAAGAAAGAAGTAAGAAAGAAGTAAGAAAGAATTAAGAAAGAAGTAAGAAGGAATGAAGAAAGAAGTAAGAAAGAAGTAAGAAAGAAGTAAGAAAGAATAGAGAAAGAAGTAAGAAAAAAGTAAGAAAGAAGTAAGAAAGAAGTAAGAAAGAAGTAAGAAAGAAAGAAGTAAGAAAGAAGTCAGAAAGAAGTTAGAAAGGAGTAAGAAAGAAGTAAGAAAGAAGTAAGAAAGAAAGAAGAAAGAAGTAAGAAAGAAGTAAGAAAGAAGTAAGAAAGAAGTAAGAAAGAAGAAAGAAAGAAGTAAGAAAGAAGTATGAAAGAAGTAAGAAAGAAGAAAGAAAGAAGTAAGAAGGAATGAAGAAAGAAGTAAGAAAGAAGTAAGAAAGAAAGAAGAAAGAAGAAAGAAAGAAGTAAGAAAGAAGTAAGAAAGAAGTAAGAAAGAAGTAAGAAGGAATGAAGAAAGAAGTAAGAAAGAAGAAAGAAAGAAGTATGAAAGAAGTATGAAAGAAGTAAGAAAGAAAGAACTTAGAAAGAAGTAAGAAATAAGTAAGAAAGAAGTAAGAAAGAAGTAAGAAAGAAAGAAGAAAGAAGAAAGAAAGAAGTAAGAAAGAAGTAAGAAAGAAGTAAGAAAGAAGTAAGAAGGAATGAAGAAAGAAGTAAGAAAGAAGTAAGAAAGAAGTAAGAAATAAGTAAGAAAGAAGTAAGAAAGAAAGAAGAAAGAAGTAAGAAAGAAGTAAGAAAGAAGTAAGAAAGAAGTAAGAAAGAAGAAAGAAAGAAGTAAGAAAGAAGTAAGAAAGAAGTAAGAAAGAAGAGAGAAAGAAGAGAGAAAGAAGTAAGAAAAAAGTAAGAAAGAAGTAAGAAAGAAGTAAGAAAGAAAGAAGAAAGAAGAAAGAAAGAAGTAAGAAAGAAGTAAGAAAGAAGTAAGAAGGAATGAAGAAAGGAGTAAAAAGGAATGAAGAAAGAAGTAAGAAAGAAGTAAGAAAGAAGTAAGAAAGAAGTAAGTAAGAAGTAAGAAAGAAAGAAGAAAGAAGTAAGAAAGAAGAAAGAAGTAAGAAAGAAGTAAGAAAGAAGTAAGAAAGAAGTAAGAAAGAAGTAAGAAAGAAGAAAGAAAGAAGAAAGAAGTAAGAAAGAAGTAAGAAAGAAGTATGAAAGAAGTAAGAAAGAAGAAAGAAAGAAGGAAGAAAGAAGTAAGAAGGAATGAAGAAAGAAGTAAGAAAGAAGTAAGAAAGAAGAAAGAAAGAAGTAAGAAAGAAGAAAGAAAGAAGTAAGAAAGAAGTAAGAAAGAAGTAAGAAAGAAGTAAGAAAGAAAGAAGAAAGAAGTAAGAAAGAAGTAAGAAAGAAGAAAGAAAGAAGTAAGAGGGAATGAAGAAAGAAGTTAGAAAGAAGTAAGAAATAAGTAAGAAAGAAGTAAGAAAGAATTAAGAAAGAAGTAAGAAAGAAGTAAGAAGGAATGAAGAAAGAAGTAAGAAAGAAGTAAGAAAGAATTAAGAAAGAAGAGAGAAAGAAGTAAGAAAGAAGTAAGAAAGAAGTAAGAAAGAAGTAAGAAAGAAGTATGAAAGAAGTAAGAAAGAAGAAAGAAAGACGTAAGAAAGAAGTAAGAAAGAAGTAAGAAAGAAGTAAGAAGGAATGAAGAAAGAAGTAAGAAAGAAGTAAGAAAGAAGTAAGAAAGAAGTAAGAAAGAAAGAAGAAAGAAGTAAGAAAGAAGTAAGAAATAAGTAAGAAAGAAGAAAGAAAGAAGAAAGAAAGAAAGAACAAAGAAGTAAGAAAGAAGTAAGAAAGAAGTAAGAAAGAAGTAAGAAAGAAGTAAGAAAGAAGTATGAAAGAAGTAAGAAAGAAGTAAGAAAGAAGTAAGAAAGAAGTAAGAAGGAATGAAGAAAGAAGTAAGAAAGAAGTAAGAAAGAAGAAAGAAAGAAGTAAGAAAGAAGAAAGAAAGAAGTAAGAAAGAAGTAAGAAAGAAAGAAGAAAGAAGTAAGAAAGAAGAAAGAAAGAAGTATGAAAGAAGTATGAAAGAAGTAAGAAAGAAAGAAGTAAGAAAGAAGTATGAAAGAAGTAAGAAAGAAGTTAGAAAGAAGTAAGAAAGAAGTAAGAAAGAAGTTAGAAAGAAGTAAGAAATAAGTAAGAAAGAAGTAAGAAAGAAGGAAGAAAGAAGTAAGAAGGAATGAAGAAAGAAGTAAGAAAGAAGTATGAAAGAAGTAAGAAAGAAGAAAGAAAGAAGTAAGAAAGAAGTAAGAAAGAAAGAAGAAAGAAGAAAGAAAGAAATAAGAAAGAAGTAAGAAAGAAGTATGGAAGAAGTAAGAAAGAAGTAAGAAAGAAAGAAGTAAGAAAGAAGTCAGAAAGAAGTTAGAAAGAAGTAAGAAAGAAGTAAGAAAGAAGTAAGAAAGAAAGAAGAAAGAAGTAAGAAAGAAGTAAGAAAGAAGTAAGAAAGAAGTAAGAAAGAAGAAAGAAAGAAGTAAGAAAGAAGTATGAAAGAAGTAAGAAAGAAGAAAGAAAGAAGTAAGAAGGAATGAAGAAAGAAGTAAGAAAGAAGTAAGAAATTAGTAAAAAGGAATGAAGAAAGAAGTAAGAAAGAAGTAAGAAAGAAGTAAGAAAGAAGTAAGAAAGAAGTAAGAAAGAAAGAAGAAAGAAGTAAGAAAGAAGTAAGAAAGAAGTAAGAAAGAATTAAGAAAGAAGTAAGAAAGAAGAAAGAAAGAAGAAAGAAGTAAGAAAGAAGTAAGAAAGAAGTTTGAAAGAAGTAAGAAAGAAGAAAGAAAGAAGCAAGAAAGAAGTAAGAAGGAATGAAGAAAGAAGTAAGAAAGAAGTAAGAAAGAAGAAAGAAAGAAGTAAGAAAGAAGAAAGAAAGAAGTAAGAAAGAAGTAAGAAAGAAGTAAGAAAGAAAGAAGAAAGAAGTAAGAAAGAAGTAAGAAAGAAGAAAGAAAGAAGTAAGAGGGAATGAAGAAAGAAGTTAGAAAGAAGTAAGAAATAAGTAAGAAAGAAGTAAGAAAGAATTAAGAAAGAAGTAAGAAAGAAGTAAGAAGGAATGAAGAAAGAAGTAAGAAAGAAGTAAGAAAGAAGTAAGAAAGAAGAGAGAAAGAAGTAAGAAAGAAGTAAGAAAGAAGTAAGAAAGAAGTAAGAAGGAATGAAGAAAGAAGTAAGAAAGAAGTAAGAAAGAAGTAAGAAAGAAGTAAGAAAGAAAGAAGAAAGAAGTAAGAAAGAAGTAAGAAAGAAGTAAGAAAGAAGAAAGAAAGAAGTAAGAAGGAATGAAGAAAGAAGTAAGAAAGAAGTAAGAAAGAAGTAAGAAAGAAGAAAGAAAGAAGTAAGAAAGAAGTAAGAAAGAAGAAAGAAAGAAGTAAGAAAGAAGTAAGAAAGAAGTAAGAAAGAAGTAAGAAAGAAAGAAGAAAGAAGAAAGAAAGAAGTAAGAAAGAAGTAAGAAAGAAGTAAGAAAGAAGTAAGAAAGAAGTAAAAAGGAATGAAGAAAGAAGTAAGAAAGAAGTAAGAAAGAAGTAAGAATGAAGTAAGAAAGAAGAAAGGAAGTAGTAAGAAAGAAGTAAGAAAGAAGTAAGAAAGAAGTAAGAAGGAATGAAGAAAGAAGTAAGAAAGAAGTTAGAAAGAAGTAAGAAATAAGTAAGAAAGAAGTAAGAAAGAAGTAAGAAAGATGTAAGAAAGAAGTAAGAAGGAATGAAGAAAGAAGTAAGAAAGAAGTAAGAAAGAAGAAAGAAAGAAGTAAGAAAGAAGAAAGAAAGAAGTAAGAAAGAAGTAAGAAAGAAAGAAGAAAGAAGTAAGAAAGAAGTAAGAAAGAAGAAAGAAAGAAGTAAGAAGGAATGAAGAAAGAAGTAAGAAAGAAGAAAGAAAGAAGTATGAAAGAAGTATGAAAGAAGTAAGAAAGAAAGAAGTAAGAAAGAAGTATGAAAGAAGTAAGAAAGAAGTTAGAAAGAAGTAAGAAAGAAGTAAGAAAGAAGTTAGAAAGAAGTAAGAAATAAGTAAGAAAGAAGTAAGAAAGAAAGAAGAAAGAAGTAAGAAAGAAGTAAGAAAGAAGTAAGAAAGAAGTAAGAAAGAAGAAAGAAAGAAGTAAGAAAGAAGTAAGAAGGAATGAAGAAAGAAGTAAGAAAGAAGAAAGAAAGAAGTATGAAAGAAGTATGAAAGAAGTAAGAAAGAAAGAACTTAGAAAGAAGTAAGAAATAAGTAAGAAAGAAGTAAGAAAGAAGTAAGAAAGAAAGAAGAAAGAAGAAAGAAAGAAGTAAGAAAGAAGTAAGAAAGAAGTAAGAAAGAAGTAAGAAAGAAGTAAGAAGGAATGAAGAAAGAAGTAAGAAAAAGTAAGAAAGAAGTAAGAAAGAAGTAAGAAAGAAAGAAGAAAGAAGTAAGAAAGAAGTAAGAAAGAAGTAAGAAAGAAGTAAGAAAGAAGAAAGAAAGAAGTAAGAAAGAAGTAAGAAAGAAGTAAGAAAGAAGAGAGAAAGAAGTAAGAAAAAAGTAAGAAAGAAGTAAGAAAGAAGTAAGAAAGAAAGAAGAAAGAAGAAAGAAAGAAGTAAGAAAGAAGTAAGAAAGAAGTAAGAAAGAAGTAAGAAATTAGTAAAAAGGAATGAAGAAAGAAGTAAGAAAGAAGTAAGAAAGAAGTAAGAAAGAAGTAAGAAAGAAGTAAGAAAGAAGTAAGAAAGAAAGAAGAAAGAAGTAAGAAAGAAGTAAGACAGAAGTAAGAAAGAAGTAAGAAAGAAGTAAGAAAGAAGAAAGAAAGAAGAAAGAAGTAAGAAAGAAGTAAGAAAGAAGTATGAAAGAAGTAAGAAAGAAGAAAGAAAGAAGCAAGAAAGAAGTAAGAAGGAATGAAGAAAGAAGTAAGAAAGAATTAAGAAAGAAGAAAGAAAGAAGTAAGAAAGAAGAAAGAAAGAAGTAAGAAAGAAGTAAGAAAGAAGTAAGAAAGAAAGAAGAAAGAAGTAAGAAAGAAGTAAGAAAGAAGAAAGAAAGAAGTAAGAGGGAATGAAGAAAGAAGTTAGAAAGAAGTAAGAAATAAGTAAGAAAGAAGTAAGAAAGAATTAAGAAAGAAGTAAGAAAGAAGTAAGAAGGAATGAAGAAAGAAGTAAGATAGAAGTAAGAAAGAAGTATGAAAGAAGTATGAAAGAAGTAAGAAAGAAAGAAGTAAGAAAGAAGTATGAAAGAAGTAAGAAAGAAGTTAGAAAGAAGTAAGAAAGAAGTAAGAAAGAAGTTACAAAGAAGTAAGAAATAAGTAAGAAAGAAGTAAGAAAGAAGGAAGAAAGAAGTAAGAAGGAATGAAGAAAGAAGTAAGAAAGAAGTATGAAAGAAGTAAGAAAGAAGAAAGAAAGAAGTAAGAAAGAAGTAAGAAAGAAAGAAGAAAGAAGAAAGAAAGAAATAAGAAAGAAGTAAGAAAGAAGTATGGAAGAAGTAAGAAAGAAGTAAGAAAGAAAGAAGTAAGAAAGAAGTCAGAAAGAAGTTAGAAAGAAGTAAGAAAGAAGTAAGAAAGAAGTAAGAAAGAAAGAAGAAAGAAGTAAGAAAGAAGTAAGAAAGAAGTAAGAAAGAAGAAAGAAAGAAGTAAGAAAGAAGTATGAAAGAAGTAAGAAAGAAGAAAGAAAGAAGTAAGAAGGAATGAAGAAAGAAGTAAGAAAGAAGTAAGAAATTAGTAAAAAGGAATGAAGAAAGAAGTAAGAAAGAAGTAAGAAAGAAGTAAGAAAGAAGTAAGAAAGAAGTAAGAAAGGAAGAAGAAAGAAGTAAGAAAGAAGTAAGAAAGAAGTAAGAAAGAAGTAAGAAAGAAGTAAGAATGAAGAAAGAAAGAAGAAAGAAGTTAGAAAGAAGTAAGAAAGAAGTATGAAAGAAGTAAGAAAGAAGAAAGAAAGAAGCAAGAAAGAAGTAAGAAGGAATGAAGAAAGAAGTAAAAAAGAAGTAAGAAAGAAGAAAGAAAGAAGTAAGAAAGAGGAAAGAAAGAAGTAAGAAAGAAGTAAGAAAGAAGTAAGAAAGAAGTAAGAAAGAAGTAAGAAGGAAAGAAGAAAGAAGTAAGAAAGAAGTAAGAAAGAAGAAAGAAAGAAGTAAGAGGGAATGAAGAAAGAAGTTAGAAAGAAGTAAGAAATAAGTAAGAAAGAAGTAAGAAAGAATTAAGAAAGAAGTAAGAAAGAAGTAAGAAGGAATGAAGAAAGAAGTAAGAAAGAAGTAAGAAAGAAGTAAGAAAGAAGAGAGAAAGAAGTAAGAAAGAAGTAAGAAAGAAGTAAGAAAGAAGTAAGAAAGAAGTATGAAAGAAGTAAGAAAGAAGAAAGAAAGACGTAAGAAAGAAGTAAGAAAGAAGTAAGAAAGAAGTAAGAAGGAATGAAGAAAGAAGTAAGAAAGAAGTAAGAAAGAAGTAAGAAAGAAAGAAGAAAGAAGTAAGAAAGAAGTAAGAAAGAAGTAAGAAGAAAGAAAGAAGAAAGAAAGAAAGAACAAAGAAGTAAGAAAGAAGAAAGAAAGAAGTAAGAAAGAAGTAAGAAAGAATAAAGAAAGAAGTAAGAAAGAAGTAAGAAAGAAGTAAGAAAGAAGTAAGAAAGAAAGAAGAAAGAAGAAAGAAAGAAGTAAGAAAGAAGTAAGAAAGTAGTAAGAAAGAAGTAAGAAAGAAGTAAAAAGGAATGAAGAAAGAAGTAAGAAAGAAGTAAGAAAGAAGTAAGAAGGAATGAAGAAAGAAGTATAAAGAAGTAAGAAAGAAGTAAGAAATAAGTAAGAAAGAAGTAAGAAAGAAGTAAGAAAGAAGTAAGAAGGAATGAAGAAAGAAGTAAGAAAGAAGTAAGAAAGAAGAAAGAAAGAAGTAAGAAAGAAGAAAGAAAGATGTAAGAAAGAAGTAAGAAAGAAAGAAGAAAGAAGTAAGAAAGAAGTAAGAAAGAAGAAAGAAAGAAGTAAGAAGGAATGAAGAAAGAAGTAAGAAAGAAGAAAGAAAGAAGTATGAAAGAAGTAGGAAAGAAGTAAGAAAGAAAGAAGTAAGAAAGAAGTATGAAAGAAGTAAGAAAGAAGTTAGAAAGAAGTAAGAAAGAAGTAAGAAAGAAGAAAGAAAGAAGTAAGAAATAAGTAAGAAAGAAGGAAGAAAGAAGTAAGAAGGAATGAAGAAAGAAGTAAGAAAGAAGTATGAAAGAAGTAAGAAAGAAGAAAGAAAGAAGTAAGAAAGAAGTAAAAAGGAATGAAGAAAGAAGTAAGAAAGAAGTAAGAAAGAAGTAAGAAAGAAGTAAGAAAGAAGTAAGAAAGAAGAAAGAAAGAAGTAAGAAAAAAGAAAGAAAGAATTAAGAAAGAAGTAAGAAGGAATGAAGAAAGAAGTAAGAAAGAACTTAGAAAGAAGTAAGAAATAAGTAAGAAAGAAGTAAGAAAGAAGTAAGAAAGAAGTAAGAAAGAAGTAAGAAGGAATGAAGAAAGAAGTAAGAAAGAAGTAAGAAAGAAGAAAGAAAGAAGTAAGAAAGAAGAAAGAAAGAAGTAAGAAAGAAGTAAGAAAGAAAGAAGAAAGAAGTAAGAAAGAAGTAAGAAAGAAGAAAGAAAGAAGTAAGAAGGAATGAAGAAAGAAGTAAGAAAGAAGAAAGAAAGAAGTATGAAAGAAGTATGAAAGAAGTAAGAAAGAAAGAAGTAAGAAAGAAGTATGAAAGAAGTAAGAAAGAAGTTAGAAAGAAGTAAGAAAGAAGTAAGAAAGAAGTTAGAAAGAAGTAAGAAATAAGTAAGAAAGAAGTTAGAAAGAAGTAAGAAATAAGTAAGAAAGAAGTAAGAAAGAAGGAAGAAAGAAGTAAGAAGGAATGAAGAAAGAAGTAAGAAAGAAGTATGAAAGAAGTAAGAAAGAAGAAAGAAAGAAGTAAGAAAGAAGTAAGAAAGAAAGAAGAAAGAAGAAAGAAAGAAATAAGAAAGAAGTAAGAAAGAAGTATGGAAGAAGTAAGAAAGAAGTAAGAAAGAAAGAAGTAAGAAAGAAGTCAGAAAGAAGTTAGAAAGAAGTAAGAAAGAAGTAAGAAAGAAGTAAGAAAGAAAGAAGAAAGAAGTAAGAAAGAAGTAAGAAAGAAGTAAGAAAGAAGTAAGAAAGAAGAAAGAAAGAAGTAAGAAAGAAGTATGAAAGAAGTAAGAAAGAAGAAAGAAAGAAGTAAGAAGGAATGAAGAAAGAAGTAAGAAAGAAGTAAGAAAGAAAGAAGAAAGAAGTAAGAAAGAAGTAAGGAAGAAGTAAGAAAGAAGTAAGAAGGAATGAAGAAAGAAGTAAGAAAGAAGAAAGAAAGAAGTATGAAAGAAGTATGAAAGAAGTAAGAAAGAAAGAACTTAGAAAGAAGTAAGAAGTAAGTAAGAAAGAAGTAAGAAAGAAGTAAGAAAGAAAGAAGAAAGAAGAAAGAAGTAAGAAAGAAGTAAGAAAGAATTAAGAAAGAAGTAAGAAGGAATGAAGAAAGAAGTAAGAAAGAAGTAAGAAAGAAGTAAGAAAGAAGTAAGAAAGAAGTAAGAAAGAAGTAAGAAAGAAGTAAGAAAGAAAGAAGAAAGAAGTAAGAAAGAAGTAAGAAAGAAGTAAGAAAGAAGTAAGAAAGAAGAAAGAAAGAAGTAAGAAAGAAGTAAGAAAGAAGTAAGAAAGAAGAGAGAAAGAAGTAAGAAAAAAGTAAGAAAGAAGTAAGAAAGAAGTAAGAAAGAAGTAAGAAAGAAGTAAGAAAGAAAGAAGTAAGAAAGAAGTCAGAAAGAAGTTAGAAAGGAGTAAGAAAGAAGTAAGAAAGAAGTAAGAAAGAAGTAAGAAAGAAGAAAGAAAGAAGTAAGAAAGAAGTAAGAAGGAATGAAGAAAGAAGTAAGAAAGAAGAAAGAAAGAAGTATGAAAGAAGTATGAAAGAAGTAAGAAAGAAAGAACTTAGAAAGAAGTAAGAAATAAGTAAGAAAGAAGTAAGAAAGAAGTAAGAAAGAAAGAAGAAAGAAGAAAGAAAGAAGTAAGAAAGAAGTAAGAAAGAAGTAAGAAAGAAGTAAGAAAGAAGTAAGAAGGAATGAAGAAAGAAGTAAGAAAGAAGTAAGATAGAAGTAAGAAAGAAGTAAGAAAGAAGTAAGAAAGAAGTAAGAAAGAAAGAAGAAAGAAGTAAGAAAGAAGTAAGAAAGAAGTAAGAAAGAACTAAGAAAGAAGAAAGAAAGAAGTAAGAAAGAAGTAAGAAAGAAGTAAGAAACAAGAGAGAAAGAAGTAAGAAAAAAGTAAGAAAGAAGTAAGAAAGAAGTAAGAAAGAAAGAAGAAAGAAGAAAGAAAGAAGTAAGAAAGAAGTAAGAAAGAAGTAAGAAAGAAGTAAGAAATTAGTAAAAAGGAATGAAGAAAGAAGTAAGAAAGAAGTAAGAAAGAAGTAAGAAAGAAGTAAGAAAGAAGTAAGAAAGAAGTAAGAAAGAAAGAAGAAAGAAGAAAGAAAGAAGAAAGAAGTAAGAAAGAAGTAAGAAAGAAGTATGAAAGAAGTAAGAAAGAAGAAAGAAAGAAGCAAGAAAGAAGTAAGAAGGAATGAAGAAAGAAGTAAGAAAGAAGTAAGAAAGAAGAAAGAAAGAAGTGAGAAAGAAGAAAGAAAGAAGTAAGAAAGAAGTAAGAAACAAGTAAGAAAGAAGTAAGAAAGAAAGAAGAAAGAAGTAAGAAAGAAGTAAGAAAGAAGAAAGAAAGAAGTAAGAGGGAATGAAGAAAGAAGTTAGAAAGAAGTAAGAAATAAGTAAGAAAGAAGTAAGAAAGAAGAAAGAAAGAAGAAAGAAGTAAGAAAGAAGTAAGAAAAAATTTGAAAGAAGTAAGAAAGAAGAAAGAAAGAAGCAAGAAAGAAGTAAGAAGGAATGAAGAAAGAAGTAAGAAAGAAGTAAGAAAGAAGAAAGAAAGAAGTAAGAAAGAAGAAAGAAAGAAGTAAGAAAGAAGTAAGAAAGAAGTAAGAAAGAAAGAAGAAAGAAGTAAGAAAGAAGTAAGAAAGAAGAAAGAAAGAAGTAAGAGGGAATGAAGAAAGAAGTTAGAAAGAAGTAAGAAATAAGTAAGAAAGAAGTAAGAAAGAATTAAGAAAGAAGTAAGAAAGAAGTAAGAAGGAATGAAGAAAGAAGTAAGAAAGAAGTAAGAAAGAAGTAAGAAAGAAGAGAGAAAGAAGTAAGAAAGAAGTAAGAAAGAAGTAAGAAAGAAGTAAGAAAGAAGTAAGAAAGAAGTATGAAAGAAGTAAGAAAGAAGAAAGAAAGACGTAAGAAAGAAGTAAGAAAGAAGTAAGAAAGAAGTAAGAAGGAATGAAGAAAGAAGTAAGAAAGAAGTAAGAAAGAAGTAAGAAAGAAGTAAGAAAGAATGAAGAAAGAAGTAAGAAAGAAGTAAGAAAGAAGTAAGAAAGAAGAAAGAAAGAAGTAAGAAGGAATGAAGAAAGAAGTAAGAAAGAAGTAAGAAAGAAGTAAGAAAGAAGAAAGAAAGAAGTAAGAAAGAAGTAAGAAAGAAGAAAGAAAGAAGTAAGAAAGAAGTAAGAAAGAAAGAAGAAAGAAGAAAGAAAGAAGTAAGAAAGAAGTAAGAAAGAAGTAAGAAAGAAGTAAAAAGGAATGAAGAAAGAAGTAAGAAAGAAGTAAGAAAGAAGTAAGAAAGAAGTAAGAAAGAAGAAAGAAAGTAGTAAGAAAGAAGTAAGAAAGAAGTAAGAAAGAAGTAAGAAGGAATGAAGAAAGAAGTAAGAAAGAAGTTAGAAAGAAGTAAGAAATAAGTAAGAAAGAAGTAAGAAAGAAGTAAGAAAGAAGTAAGAAAGAAGTAAGAAGGAATGAAGAAAGAAGTAAGAAAGAAGTAAGAAAGAAGAAAGAAAGAAGTAAGAAAGAAGAAAGAAAGAAGTAAGAAAGAAGTAAGAAAGAAAGAAGAAAGAAGTAAGAAAGAAGTAAGAAAGAAGAAAGAAAGAAGTAAGAAGGAATGAAGAAAGAAGTAAGAAAGAAGAAAGAAAGAAGTATGAAAGAAGTATGAAAGAAGTAAGAAAGAAAGAAGTAAGAAAGAAGTATGAAAGAAGTAAGAAAGAAGTTAGAAAGAAGTAAGAAAGAAGTAAGAAAGAAGTTAGAAAGAAGTAAGAAATAAGTAAGAAAGAAGTAAGAAAGAAGGAAGAAAGAAGTAAGAAGGAATGAAGAAAGAAGTAAGAAAGAAGTATGAAAGAAGTAAGAAAGAAGAAAGAAAGAAGTAAGAAAGAAGTAAGAAAGAAAGAAGAAAGAAGAAAGAAAGAAATAAGAAAGAAGTAAAAAGAAGTATGGAAGAAGTAAGAAAGAAGTAAGAAAGAAAGAAGTAAGAAAGAAGTCAGAAAGAAGTTAGAAAGAAGTAAGAAAGAAGTAAGAAAGAAAGAAGAAAGAAGAAAGAAAGAAGTAAGAAAGAAGTAAGAAAGAAGTAAGAAAGAATTAAGAAAGAAGTAAGAAGGAATGAAGAAAGAAGTAAGAAAGAAGTAAGAAAGAAGTAAGAAAGAAGTAAGAAAGAAGTAAGAAAGAAGTAAGAAAGAAATAAGAAAGAAGTAAGAAAGAAGTAAGAAAGAAGTAAGAAAGAAGTAAGAAAGAAGAAAGAAAGAAGTAAGAAAGAAGTAAGAAAGAAGTAAGAAAGAAAGAAGTAAGAAAGAAGTCAGAAAGAAGTTAGAAAGGAGTAAGAAAGAAGTAAGAAAGAAGTAAGAAAGAAAGAAGAAAGAAGTAAGAAAGAAGTAAGAAAGAAGTAAGAAAGAAGTAAGAAAGAAGAAATAAAGAAGTAAGAAAGAAGTAAGAAGGAATGAAGAAAGAAGTAAGAAAGAAGAAAGAAAGAAGTGTGAAAGAAGTATGAAAGAAGTAAGAAAGAAAGAACTTAGAAAGAAGTAAGAAATAAGTAAGAAAGAAGTAAGAAAGAAGTAAGAAAGAAAGAAGAAAGAAGAAAGAAAGAAGTAAGAAAGAAGTAAGAAAGAAGTAAGAAAGAAGTAAGAAAGAAGTAAGAAGGAATGAAGAAAGAAGTAAGAAAGAAGTAAGAAAGAAGTAAGAAAGAAGTAAGAAAGAAAGAAGAAAGAAGTAAGAAAGAAGTAAGAAAGAAGTAAGAAAGAACTAAGAAAGAAGAAAGAAAGAAGTAAGAAAGAAGTAAGAAAGAAGTAAGAAAGAAGAGAGAAAGAAGTAAGAAAAAAGTAAGAAAGAAGTAAGAAAGAAGTAAGAAAGAAAGAAGAAAGAAGAAAGAAAGAAGTAAGAAAGAAGTAAGAAAGAAGTAAGAAAGAAGTAAGAAATTAGTAAAAAGGAATGAAGAAAGAAGTAAGAAAGAAGTAAGAAAGAAGTAAGAAAGAAGTAAGAAAGAAGTAAGAAAGAAGTAAGAAAGAAAGAAGAAAGAAGTAAGAAAGAAGTAAGAAAGAAGTAAGAAAGAAGTAAGAAAGAAGTAAGAAAGAAGAAAGAAAGAAGAAAGAAGTAAGAAAGAAGTAAGAAAGAAGTATGAAAGAAGTAAGAAAGAAGAAAGAAAGAAGCAAGAAAGAAGTAAGAAGGAATGAAGAAAGAAGTAAGAAAGAATTAAGAAAGAAGAAAGAAAGAAGTAAGAAAGAAGAAAGAAAGAAGTAAGAAAGAAGTAAGAAAGAAGTAAGAAAGAAAGAAGAAAGAAGTAAGAAAGAAGTAAGAAAGAAGAAAGAAAGAAGTAAGAGGGAATGAAGAAAGAAGTTAGAAAGAAGTAAGAAATAAGTAAGAAAGAAGTAAGAAAGAATTAAGAAAGAAGTAAGAAAGAAGTAAGAAGGAATGAAGAAAGAAGTAAGATAGAAGTAAGAAAGAAGTATGAAAGAAGTATGAAAGAAGTAAGAAAGAAAGAAGTAAGAAAGAAGTATGAAAGAAGTAAGAAAGAAGTTAGAAAGAAGTAAGAAAGAAGTAAGAAAGAAGTTACAAAGAAGTAAGAAATAAGTAAGAAAGAAGTAAGAAAGAAGGAAGAAAGAAGTAAGAAGGAATGAAGAAAGAAGTAAGAAAGAAGTATGAAAGAAGTAAGAAAGAAGAAAGAAAGAAGTAAGAAAGAAGTAAGAAAGAAAGAAGAAAGAAGAAAGAAAGAAATAAGAAAGAAGTAAGAAAGAAGTATGGAAGAAGTAAGAAAGAAGTAAGAAAGAAAGAAGTAAGAAAGAAGTCAGAAAGAAGTTAGAAAGAAGTAAGAAAGAAGTAAGAAAGAAGTAAGAAAGAAAGAAGAAAGAAGTAAGAAAGAAGTAAGAAAGAAGTAAGAAAGAAGTAAGAAAGAAGAAAGAAAGAAGTAAGAAAGAAGTACGAAAGAAGTAAGAAAGAAGAAAGAAAGAAGTAAGAAGGAATGAAGAAAGAAGTAAGAAAGAAGTAAGAAATTAGTAAAAAGGAATGAAGAAAGAAGTAAGAAAGAAGTAAGAAAGAAGTAAGAAAGAAGTAAGAAAGAAGTAAGAAAGGAAGAAGAAAGAAGTAAGAAAGAAGTAAGAAAGAAGTAAGAAAGAAGTAAGAAAGAAGTAAGAATGAAGAAAGAAAGAAGAAAGAAGTTAGAAAGAAGTAAGAAAGAAGTATGAAAGAAGTAAGAAAGAAGAAAGAAAGAAGCAAGAAAGAAGTAAGAAGGAATGAAGAAAGAAGTAAAAAAGAAGTAAGAAAGAAGAAAGAAAGAAGTAAGAAAGAGGAAAGAAAGAAGTAAGAAAGAAGTAAGAAAGAAGTAAAAAAGAAGTAAGAAAGAAGTAAGAAGGAAAGAAGAAAGAAGTAAGAAAGAAGTAAGAAAGAAGAAAGAAAGAAGTAAGAGGGAATGAAGAAAGAAGTTAGAAAGAAGTAAGAAATAAGTAAGAAAGAAGTAAGAAAGAATTAAGAAAGAAGTAAGAAAGAAGTAAGAAGGAATGTAGAAAGAAGTAAGAAAGAAGTAAGAAAGAAGTAAGAAAGAAGAGAGAAAGAAGTAAGAAAGAAGTAAGAAAGAAGTAAGAAAGAAGTAAGAAAGAAGTAAGAAAGAAGTATGAAAGAAGTAAGAAAGAAGAAAGAAAGACGTAAGAAAGAAGTAAGAAAGAAGTAAGAAAGAAGTAAGAAGGAATGAAGAAAGAAGTAAGAAAGAAGTAAGAAAGAAGTAAGAAAGAAAGAAGAAAGAAGTAAGAAAGAAGTAAGAAAGAAGTAAGAAGAAAGAAAGAAGAAAGAAAGAAAGAACAAAGAAGTAAGAAAGAAGTAAGAAAGAAGTAAGAAGGAATGAAGAAAGAAGTAAGAAAGAAGTAAGAAAGAAGTAAGAAAGAAGAAAGAAAGAAGTAAGAAGGAAGTAAGAAAGAGTAAAGAAAGAAGTAAGAAAGAAGTAAGAAAGAAGTAAGAAAGAAGTAAGAAAGAAAGAAGAAAGAAGAAAGAAAGAAGTAAGAAAGAAGTAAGAAAGTAGTAAGAAAGAAGTAAGAAAGAAGTAAAAAGGAATGAAGAAAGAAGTAAGAAAGAAGTAAGAAAGAAGTAAGAAGGAATGAAGAAAGAAGTAAGAAAGAAGTAAGAAAGAAGTAAGAAATAAGTAAGAAAGAAGTAAGAAAGAAGTAAGAAAGAAGTAAGAAAGAAGTAAGAAGGAATGAAGAAAGAAGTAAGAAAGAAGTAAGAAAGAAGAAAGAAAGAAGTAAGAAAGAAGAAAGAAAGAAGTAAGAAAGAAGTAAGAAAGAAAGAAGAAAGAAGTAAGAAAGAAGTAAGAAAGAAGAAAGAAAGAAGTAAGAAGGAATGAAGAAAGAAGTAAGAAAGAAGAAAGAAAGAAGTATGAAAGAAGTATGAAAGAAGTAAGAAAGAAAGAAGTAAGAAAGAAGTATGAAAGAAGTAAGAAAGAAGTTAGAAAGAAGTAAGAAAGAAGTAAGAAAGAAGAAAGAAAGAAGTAAGAAATAAGTAAGAAAGAAGGAAGAAAGAAGTAAGAAGGAATGAAGAAAGAAGTAAGAAAGAAGTATGAAAGAAGTAAGAAAGAAGAAAGAAAGAAGTAAGAAAGAAGTAAAAAGGAATGAAGAAAGAAGTAAGAAAGAAGTAAGAAAGAAGTAAGAAAGAAGTAAGAAAGAAGTAAGAAAGAAGAAAGAAAGAAGTAAGAAAAAAGAAAGAAAGAATTAAGAAAGAAGTAAGAAGGAATGAAGAAAGAAGTAAGAAAGAACTTAGAAAGAAGTAAGAAATAAGTAAGAAAGAAGTAAGAAAGAAGTAAGAAAGAAGTAAGAAAGAAGTAAGAAGGAATGAAGAAAGAAGTAAGAAAGAAGTAAGAAAGAAGAAAGAAAGAAGTAAGAAAGAAGAAAGAAAGAAGTAAGAAAGAAGTAAGAAAGAAAGAAGAAAGAAGTAAGAAAGAAGTAAGAAAGAAGAAAGAAAGAAGTAAGAAGGAATGAAGAAAGAAGTAAGAAAGAAGAAAGAAAGAAGTATGAAAGAAGTATGAAAGAAGTAAGAAAGAAAGAAGTAAGAAAGAAGTATGAAAGAAGTAAGAAAGAAGTTAGAAAGAAGTAAGAAAGAAGTAAGAAAGAAGTTAGAAAGAAGTAAGAAATAAGTAAGAAAGAAGTAAGAAAGAAGGAAGAAAGAAGTAAGAAGGAATGAAGAAAGAAGTAAGAAAGAAGTATGAAAGAAGTAAGAAAGAAGAAAGAAAGAAGTAAGAAAGAAGTAAGAAAGAAAGAAGAAAGAAGAAAGAAAGAAATAAGAAAGAAGTAAGAAAGAAGTATGGAAGAAGTAAGAAAGAAGTAAGAAAGAAAGAAGTAAGAAAGAAGTCAGAAAGAAGTTAGAAAGGAGTAAGAAAGAAGTAAGAAAGAAAGAAGAAAGAAGTAAGAAAGAAGTAAGAAAGAAGTAAGAAAGAAGTAAGAAAGAAGAAAGAAAGAAGTAAGAAAGAAGTATGAAAGAAGTAAGAAAGAAGAAAGAAAGAAGTAAGAAGGAATGAAGAAAGAAGTAAGAAAGAAGTAAGAAAGAAAGAAGAAAGAAGTAAGAAAGAAGTAAGGAAGAAGTAAGAAAGAAGTAAGAAGGAATGAAGAAAGAAGTAAGAAAGAAGAAAGAAAGAAGTATGAAAGAAGTATGAAAGAAGTAAGAAAGAAAGAACTTAGAAAGAAGTAAGAAATAAGTAAGAAAGAAGTAAGAAAGAAGTAAGAAAGAAAGAAGAAAGAAGAAAGAAGTAAGAAAGAAGTAAGAAAGAAGTAAGAAAGAATTAAGAAAGAAGTAAGAAGGAATGAAGAAAGAAGTAAGAAAGAAGTAAGAAAGAAGTAAGAAAGAAGTAAGAAAGAAGTAAGAAAGAAGTAAGAAAGAAGTAAGAAAGAAAGAAGAAAGAAGTAAGAAAGAAGTAAGAAAGAAGTAAGAAAGAAGTAAGAAAGAAGAAAGAAAGAAGTAAGAAAGAAGTAAGAAAGAAGTAAGAAAGAAGAGAGAAAGAAGTAAGAAAAAAGTAAGAAAGAAGTAAGAAAGAAGTAAGAAAGAAGTAAGAAAGAAGTAAGAAAGAAAGAAGTAAGAAAGAAGTCAGAAAGAAGTTAGAAAGGAGTAAGAAAGAAGTAAGAAAGAAGTAAGAAAGAAGTAAGAAAGAAGAAAGAAAGAAGTAAGAAAGAAGTAAGAAGGAATGAAGAAAGAAGTAAGAAAGAAGAAAGAAAGAAGTATGAAAGAAGTATGAAAGAAGTAAGAAAGAAAGAACTTAGAAAGAAGTAAGAAATAAGTAAGAAAGAAGGAATGAAGAAGTAAGAAAGAAAGAAGAAAGAAGAAAGAAAGAAGTAAGAAAGAAGTAAGAAAGAAGTAAGAAAGAAGTAAGAAAGAAGTAAGAAGGAATGAAGAAAGAAGTAAGAAAGAAGTAAGATAGAAGTAAGAAAGAAGTAAGAAAGAAGTAAGAAAGAAGTAAGAAAGAAAGAATAAAGAAGTAAGAAAGAAGTAAGAAAGAAGTAAGAAAGAACTAAGAAAGAAGAAAGAAAGAAGTAAGAAAGAAGTAAGAAAGAAGTAAGAAACAAGAGAGAAAGAAGTAAGAAAAAAGTAAGAAAGAAGTAAGAAAGAAGTAAGAAAGAAAGAAGAAAGAAGAAAGAAAGAAGTAAGAAAGAAGTAAGAAAGAAGTAAGAAAGAAGTAAGAAATTAGTAAAAAGGAATGAAGAAAGAAGTAAGAAAGAAGTAAGAAAGAAGTAAGAAAGAAGTAAGAAAGAAGTAAGAAAGAAGTAAGAAAGAAAGAAGAAAGAAGTAAGAAAGAAGTAAGAAAGAAGTAAGAAAGAAGTAAGAAAGAAGTAAGAAAGAAGAAAGAAAGAAGAAAGAAGTAAGAAAGAAGTAAGAAAGAAGTATGAAAGAAGTAAGAAAGAAGAAAGAAAGAAGCAAGAAAGAAGTAAGAAGGAATGAAGAAAGAAGTAAGAAAGAAGTAAGAAAGAAGAAAGAAAGAAGTGAGAAAGAAGAAAGAAAGAAGTAAGAAAGAAGTAAGAAACAAGTAAGAAAGAAGTAAGAAAGAAAGAAGAAAGAAGTAAGAAAGAAGTAAGAAAGAAGAAAGAAAGAAGTAAGAGGGAATGAAGAAAGAAGTTAGAAAGAAGTAAGAAATAAGTAAGAAAGAAGTAAGAAAGAATTAAGAAAGAAGTAAGAAAGAAGTAAGAAGGAATGAAGAAAGAAGTAAGAAAGAAGTAAGAAAGAAGTAAGAAAGAAGAGAGAAAGAAGTAAGAAAGAAGTAAGAAAGAAGTAAGAAAGAAGTATGAAAGAAGTAAGAAAGAAGAAAGAAAGACGTAAGAAAGAAGTAAGAAAGAAGTAAGAAAGAAGTAAGAAGGAATGAAGAAAGAAGTAAGAAAGAAGTAAGAAAGAAGTAAGAAAGAAGTAAGAAAGAAAGAAGAAAGAAGTAAGAAAGAAGTAAGAAAGAAGTAAGAAAGAAGTAAGAAAGAAGAAAGAAAGAAGAAAGAAAGAAGAAAGAAAGAAAGAACAAAGAAGTAAGAAAGAAGTAAGAAAGAAGTAAGAAGGAATGAAGAAATAAGTAAGAAAGAAGTAAGAAAGAAGTAAGAAAGAAGAAAGAAAGAAGTAAGAAAGATGTAAGAAAGAAGAAAGAAAGAAGTAAGAAAGAAGTAAGAAAGAAATAAGAAAGAAGTAAGAAAGAAAGAAGAAAGAAGAAAGAAAGAAGTAAGAAAGAAGTAAGAAAGAAGTAAGAAATAAGTAAGAAAGAAGTAAGAAAGAAGTAAGAAAGAAGAAAGAAAGTAGTAAGAAAGAAGAAAGAAAGAAGTAAGAAAGAAGTAAGAAGGAATGAAGAAAGAAGTAAGAAAGAAGTTAGAAAGAAGTAAGAAAGAAGTAAGAAAGAAGTAAGAAAGAAGTAAGAAAGAAGTAAGAAAGAAGTAAGAAGGAATGAAGAAAGAAGTAAGAAAGAAGAAAGAAAGAAGTAAGAAAGAAGAAAGAAAGAAGTAAGAAAGAAGTAAGAAAGAAAGAAGAAAGAAGTAAGAAAGAAGTAAGAAAGAAGAAAGAAAGAAGTAAGAAAGCAGTAAGAAAGAAGTAAGAAAGAAGTAAGAAAGAAGTTAGAAAGAAGTAAGAAATAAGTAAGAAAGAAGTAAGAAAGAAGGAAGAAAGAAGTAAGAAGGAATGAAGAAAGAAGTAAGAAAGAAGTATGAAAGAAGTAAGAAAGAAGAAAGAAAGAAGTAAGAAAGAAGTAAGAAAGAAAGAAGAAAGAAGAAAGAAAGAAATAAGAAAGAAGTAAGAAAGAAGTATGGAAGAAGTAAGAAAGAAGTAAGAAAGAAAGAAGTAAGAAAGAAGTCAGAAAGAAGTTAGAAAGAAGTAAGAAAGAAGTAAGAAAGAAGTAAGAAAGAAAGAAGAAAGAAGTAAGAAAGAAGTAAGAAAGAAGTAAGAAAGAAGAAAGAAAGAAGTAAGAAAGAAGTATGAAAGAAGTAAGAAAGAAGAAAGAAAGAAGTAAGAAGGAATGAAGAAAGAAGTAAGAAAGAAGTAAGAAAGAAAGAAGAAAGAAGTAAGAAAGAAGTAAGGAAGAAGTAAGAAAGAAGTAAGAAGGAATGAAGAAAGAAGTAAGAAAGAAGAAAGAAAGAAGTATGAAAGAAGTATGAAAGAAGTAAGAAAGAAAGAACTTAGAAAGAAGTAAGAAATAAGTAAGAAAGAAGTAAGAAAGAAGTAAGAAAGAAAGAAGAAAGAAGAAAGAAGTAAGAAAGAAGTAAGAAAGAAGTAAGAAAGAATTAAGAAAGAAGTAAGAAGGAATGAAGAAAGAAGTAAGAAAGAAGTAAGAAAGAAGTAAGAAAGAAGTAAGAAAGAAGTAAGAAAGAAGTAAGAAAGAAGTAAGAAAGAAAGAAGTAAGAAGTAAGAAAGAAGTAAGAAAGAAGTAAGAAAGAAGTAAGAAAGAAGAAAGAAAGAAGTAAGAAAGAAGTAAGAAAGAAGTAAGAAAGAAGAGAGAAAGAAGTAAGAAAAAAGTAAGAAAGAAGTAAGAAAGAAGTAAGAAAGAAGTAAGAAAGAAGTAAGAAAGAAAGAAGTAAGAAAGAAGTCAGAAAGAAGTTAGAAAGGAGTAAGAAAGAAGTAAGAAAGAAGTAAGAAAGAAGTAAGAAAGAAGAAAGAAAGAAGTAAGAAAGAAGTAAGAAGGAATGAAGAAAGAAGTAAGAAAGAAGAAAGAAAGAAGTATGAAAGAAGTATGAAAGAAGTAAGAAAGAAAGAACTTAGAAAGAAGTAAGAAATAAGTAAGAAAGAAGTAAGAAAGAAGTAAGAAAGAAAGAAGAAAGAAGAAAGAAAGAAGTAAGAAAGAAGTAAGAAAGAAGTAAGAAAGAAGTAAGAAAGAAGTAAGAAGGAATGAAGAAAGAAGTAAGAAAGAAGTAAGATAGAAGTAAGAAAGAAGTAAGAAAGAAGTAAGAAAGAAGTAAGAAAGAAAGAAGAAAGAAGTAAGAAAGAAGTAAGAAAGAAGTAAGAAAGAACTAAGAAAGAAGAAAGAAAGAAGTAAGAAAGAAGTAAGAAAGAAGTAAGAAACAAGAGAGAAAGAAGTAAGAAAAAAGTAAGAAAGAAGTAAGAAAGAAGTAAGAAAGAAAGAAGAAAGAAGAAAGAAAGAAGTAAGAAAGAAGTAAGAAAGAAGTAAGAAAGAAGTAAGAAATTAGTAAAAAGGAATGAAGAAAGAAGTAAGAAAGAAGTAAGAAAGAAGTAAGAAAGAAGTAAGAAAGAAGTAAGAAAGAAGTAAGAAAGAAAGAAGAAAGAAGTAAGAAAGAAGTAAGAAAGAAGTAAGAAAGAAGTAAGAAAGAAGTAAGAAAGAAGAAAGAAAGAAGAAAGAAGTAAGAAAGAAGTAAGAAAGAAGTATGAAAGAAGTAAGAAAGAAGAAAGAAAGAAGCAAGAAAGAAGTAAGAAGGAATGAAGAAAGAAGTAAGAAAGAAGTAAGAAAGAAGAAAGAAAGAAGTGAGAAAGAAGAAAGAAAGAAGTAAGAAAGAAGTAAGAAACAAGTAAGAAAGAAGTAAGAAAGAAAGAAGAAAGAAGTAAGAAAGAAGTAAGAAAGAAGAAAGAAATAAGTAAGAGGGAATGAAGAAAGAAGTTAGAAAGAAGTAAGAAATAAGTAAGAAAGAAGTAAGAAAGAATTAAGAAAGAAGTAAGAAAGAAGTAAGAAGGAATGAAGAAAGAAGTAAGAAAGAAGTAAGAAAGAAGTAAGAAAGAAGAGAGAAAGAAGTAAGAAAGAAGTAAGAAAGAAGTAAGAAAGAAGTAAGAAAGAAGTAAGAAAGAAGTAAGAAAGAAAGAAGAAAGAAGTAAAAGAAGTAAGAAAGAAGTATGAAAGAAGTAAGAAAGAAGAAAGAAAGACGTAAGAAAGAAGTAAGAAAGAAGTAAGAAAGAAGTAAGAAGGAATGAAGAAAGAAGTAAGAAAGAAGTAAGAAAGAAGTAAGAAAGAAGTAAGAAAGAAAGAAGAAAGAAGTAAGAAAGAAGTAAGAAAGAAGTAAGAAAGAAGTAAGAAAGAAGAAAGAAAGAAGAAAGAAAGAAGAAAGAAAGAAAGAACAAAGAAGTAAGAAAGAAGTAAGAAAGAAGTAAGAAGGAATGAAGAAATAAGTAAGAAAGAAGTAAGAAAGAAGTAAGAAAGAAGAAAGAAAGAAGTAAGAAAGATGTAAGAAAGAAGAAAGAAAGAAGTAAGAAAGAAGTAAGAAAGAAATAAGAAAGAAGTAAGAAAGAAAGAAGAAAGAAGAAAGAAAGAAGTAAGAAAGAAGTTAAGAAAGAAGTAAGAAATAAGTAAGAAAGAAGTAAGAAAGAAGTAAGAAAGAAGAAAGAAAGTAGTAAGAAAGAAGAAAGAAAGAAGTAAGAAAGAAGTAAGAAGGAATGAAGAAAGAAGTAAGAAAGAAGTTAGAAAGAAGTAAGAAAGAAGTAAGAAAGAAGTAAGAAAGAAGTAAGAAAGAAGTAAGAAAGAAGTAAGAAGGAATGAAGAAAGAAGTAAGAAAGAAGTAAGAAAGAAAGAAGAAAGAAGTAAGAAAGAAGTAAGAAAGAAGAAAGAAAGAAGTAAGAAAGCAGTAAGAAAGAAGTAAGAAAGAAGAAAGAAAGAAGTAAGAAAGCAGTAAGAAAGAAGTAAGAAAGAAGAAAGAAAGAAGTAAGAAAGAAGTAAGAAAGAAGTAAGAAAGAAGAAAGAAAGAAGTAAGAAAGAAGTAAGAAAGAAGTAAGAAAGAAGTAAGAAAGAAAGAATAAAGAAGAAAGAAAGAAGTAAGAAAGAAGTAAGAAAGAAGTAAGAAAGAAGTAAGAAAGAAGTAAAAAGGAATGAAGAAAGAAGTAAGAAATAAGTAAGAAAAAAGAAAGAAAGAAGTAAGAAAGAAGTAAGAAAGAAGTAAGTAAGAAAGAAAGAAATAAGCAAGAAAGAAGTAAGAAGGAATGAAGAAAGAACTAAGAAAGAAGTAAGAAAGAAGAAAGAAAGAAGTAAGAAAGAAGAAAGAAAGAAGTAAGAAAGAAGTAAGAAAGAAGTAAGAAAGAAGTAAGAAAGAAAGAAGAAAGAAGTAAGAAAGAAGTAAGAAAGAAGAAAGAAAGAAGTAAGAGGGAATGAAGAAAGAAGTTAGAAAGAAGTAAGAAATAAGTAAGAAAGAAGTAAGAAAGAATTAAGAAAGAAGTAAGAAAGAAGTCAGAAGGAATGAAGAAAGAAGTAAGAAAGAAGTAAGAAAGAAGTAAGAAAGAAGAGAGAAAGAAGTAAGAAAGAAGTAAGAAAGAAGTAAGAAATAAGTAAGAAAGAAGTAAGAAAGAAGTAAGAAAGAAAGAAGAAAGAAGTAAGAAAGAAGTAAGAAAGAAGTATGAAAGAAGTTAGAAAGAAGTAAGAAATAAGTAAGAAAGAAGTAAGAAAGAAGGAAGAAAGAAGTAAGAAGGAATGAAGAAAGAAGTAAGAAAGAAGTATGAAAGAAGTAAGAAAGAAGAAAGAAAGAAGTAAGAAAGAAGTAAGAAAGAAAGAAGAAAGAAGAAAGAAAGAAGTAAGAAAGAAGTAAGAAAGAAAGAAGAAAGAAGTTAGAAGGAATGAAGAAAGAAGTAAGAAAGAAGAAAGAAAGAAGTATGAAAAAAGTATGAAAGAAGTAAGAAAGAAAGAACTTAGAAAGAAGTAAGAAATAAGTAAGAAAGAAGTAAGAAAGAAAGAAGAAAGAAGAAAGAAAGAAGTAAGAAAGAAGTAAGAAAGAAGTAAGAAAGAAGTAAGGAAGAAGTAAGAAAGAAGTAAGAAAGAAAGAAGAAAGAAGTAAGAAAGAAGTAAGAAAGAAGTAAGAAAGAAGTAAGAAAGAAGAAAGAAAGAAGTAAGAAAGAAGTAAGAAAGAAGTAAGAAAGAAGAGAGAAAGAAGTAAGAAAAAAGTAAGAAAGAAGTAAGAAAAAAGTAAGAAAGAAAGAAGAAAGAAGAAAGAAAGAAGTAAGAAAGAAGTAAGAAAGAAGTAAGAAAGAAGTAAGAAATTAGTAAAAAGGAATGAAGATAGATGTAAGAAAGAAGTAAGAAAGAAGTAAGAAAGAAGTAAGAAAGAAGTAAGAAAGAAAGAAGAAAGAAGTAAGAAAGAAGAAAGAAAGAAGTAAGAAAGAAGTAAGAAAGAAGTAAGAAAGAAGAAAGAAAGAAGAAAGAAGTAAGAAAGAAGTAAGAAAGAAGTATGAAAGAAGTAAGAAAGAAGAAAGAAAGAAGCAAGAAAGAAGTAAGAAGGAATGAAGAAAGAAGTAAGAAAGAAGTAAGAAAGAAGAAAGAAAGAAGTAAGAAAGAAGAAAGAAAGAAGTAAGAAAGAAGTAAGAAAGAAGTAAGAAAGAAGAAAGAAAGAAGAAAGAAGTAAGAAAGAAGTAAGAAAGAAGAAAGAAAGAAGTAAGAGGGAATGAAGAAAGAAGTTAGAAAGAAGTAAGAAATAAGTAAGAAAGAAGTAAGAAAGAATTAAGAAAGAAGTAAGAAAGAAGTAAGAAGGAATGAAGAAAGAAAGAAGAAAGAAGTAAGAAAGAAGAAAGAAAGAAGTAAGAAAGAATTAAGAAAGAAGTAAGAAAGAAAGAAGAAAGAAGAAAGAAAGAAGTAAGAAAGAAGTAAGAAAGAAGTAAGAAAGAAGTAAGAAGGAATGAAGAAAGAAGTAAGAAAGAAGTAAGAAAGAAGTAAGAAAGAAGTAAGAAAGAAAGAAGAAAGAAGTAAGAAAGAAGAAAGAAAGAAGTAAGAAAGAAGTAAGAAAGAAGAAAGAAAGAAGTAAGAAAGCAGTAAGAAAGAAGTAAGAAAGAAGAAAGAAAGAAGTAAGAAAGAAGAAAGAAAGAAGTAAGAAAGAAGAAAGAAAGAAGTAAGAAAGAAGTAAGAAAGAAGTAAGAAAGAAAGAATAAAGAAGAAAGAAAGAAGTAACAAAGAAGTAAGAAAGAAGTAAGAAAGAAGTAAAAAGGAATGAAGAAAGAAGTAAGAAATAAGTAAGAAACAAGTAAGAAAGAAGTAAGAAAGAAGTAAGAAAGAAGTAAGAAAGAAGAAAGAGAGAAGCAAGAAAGAAGTAAGAAGGAATGAAGAAAGAACTAAGAAAGAAGTAAGAAAGAAGAAAGAAAGAAGTATGAAAGAAGTAAGAAAGAAGTAAGAAAGAAGAAAGAAAGAAGTAAGAAAGAAGTAAGAAAGAAGTAAGAAAGAAGTAAGAAAGAAGTAAGAAAGAAAGAAGAAAGAAGAAAGAAAGAAATAAGAAAGAAGTAAGAAAGAAGTATGAAAGAAGAAAGAAAGAAGAAAGAAAGAAGTAAGAAAGAAGTAAGAAAGAAAGAAGAAAGAAGAAAGAAAGAAATAAGAAAGAAGCAAGAAAGAAGTATGGAAGAAGTAAGAAAGAAGTAAGAAAGAAAGAAGTAAGAAAGAAGTAAGAAAGAAGTAAGAAAGAAGAAAGAAAGAAGTAAGAAAGAAGTATGAAAGAAGTAAGAAAGAAGAAAGAAAGAAGTAAGAAGGAATGAAGAAAGAAGTAAGAAAGAAGTAAGAAATTAGTAAAAAGGAATGAAGAAAGAAGTAAGAAAGAAGTAAGAAAGAAGTAAGAAAGAAGTAAGAAAGAAGTAAGAAAGAAAGAAGAAAGAAGTAAGAAAGAAGTAAGAAAGAAGTAAGAAAGAAGTAAGAAAGAAGTAAGAATGAAGAAAGAAAGAAGAAAGAAGTAAGAAAGAAGTAAGAAAGAAGTAAGAAAGAAGAAAGAAAGAAGCAAGAAATAAGTAAGAAGGAATGAAGAAAGAAGTAAGAAAGAAGTAAGAAAGAAGAAAGAAAGAAGTAAGAAAGAGGAAAGAAAGAAGTAAGAAAGAAGTAAGAAAGAAGTAAGAAAGAAGTAAGAAAGAAGTAAGAAGGAATGAAGAAAGAAGTAAGAAAGAAGTAAGAAAGAAGTAAGAAAGAAGAGAGAAAGAAGTAAGAAAGAAGTAAGAAAGAAGTAAGAAAGAAGTAAGAAAGAAGTAAGAAAGAAGTATGAAAGAAGTAAGAAAGAAGAAAGAAAGACGTAAGAAAGAAGTAAGAAAGAACTAAGAAAGAAGTAAGAAGGAATGAAGAAAGAAGTAAGAAAGAAGTAAGAAAGAAGTAAGAAAGAAAGAAGTAAGAAAGAAGAAAGAAAGAAGTAAGAAAGAAGTAAGAAAGAAGAAAGAAAGAAGAAAGAAAGAAAGAACAAAGAAGTAAGAAAGAAGTAAGAAAGAAGTAAGAAGGAATGAAGAAAGAAGTAAGAAAGAAGTAAGAAAGAAGTAAGAAAGAAGAAAGAAAGAAGTAAGAAAGAAGTAAGAAAGAAGAAAGAAAGAAGTAAGAAAGAAGTAAGAAAGAAGTAAGAAAGAAGTAAGAAAGAAAGAAGAAAGAAGAAAGAAAGAAGTAAGAAAGAAGTAAGAAAGTAGTAAGAAAGAAGTAAGAAAGAAGTAAAAAGGAATGAAGAAAGAAGTAAGAAAGAAGTAAGAAAGAAGTAAGAAAGAAGTAAGAAAGAAGTAAGAAAGAAGAAAGAAAGTAGTAGGAAAGAAGAAAGAAAGAAGTAAGAAAGAAGTAAGAAGGAATGAAGAAAGAAGTAAGAAAGAAGTTAGAAAGAAGTAAGAAATAAGTAAGAAAGAAGTAAGAAAGAAGTAAGAAAGAAGTAAGAAAGAAGTAAGAAGGAATGAAGAAAGAAGTAAGAAAGAAGTAAGAAAGAAGAAAGAAAGAAGTAAGAAAGAAGAAAGAAAGAAGTAAGAAAGAAGTAAGAAAGAAAGGAGAAAGAAGTAAGAAATAAGTAAGAAAGAAGAAAGAAAGAAGTAAGAAGGAATGAAGAAAGAAGTAAGAAAGAAGAAAGAAAGAAGTATGAAAGAAGTATGAAAGAAGTAAGAAAGAAAGAAGTAAGAAAGAAGTATGAAAGAAGTAAGAAAGAAGTTAGAAAGAAGTAAGAAAGAAGTAAGAAAGAAGTTAGAAAGAAGTAAGAAATAAGTAAGAAAGAAGGAAGAAAGAAGTAAGAAGGAATGAAGAAAGAAGTAAGAAAGAAGTATGAAAGAAGTAAGAAAGAAGAAAGAAAGAAGTAAGAAAGAAGTAAAAAGGAATGAAGAAAGAAGTAAGAAAGAAGTAAGAAAGAAGTAAGAAAGAAGTAAGAAAGAAGTAAGAAAGAAGAAAGAAAGAAGTAAGAAAAAAGAAAGAAAGAAGTAAGAAAGAAGTAAGAAGGAATGAAGAAAGAAGTAAGAAAGAAGTTAGAAAGAAGTAAGAAATAAGTAAGAAAGAAGTAAGAAAGAAGTAAGAAAGAAGTAAGAAAGAAGTAAGAAGGAATGAAGAAAGAAGTAAGAAAGAAGTAAGAAAGAAGAAAGAAAGAAGTAAGAAAGAAGAAAGAAAGAAATAGGAAAGAAGTAAGAAAGGAGTATGGAAGAAGTAAGAAAGAAGTAAGAAAGAAAGAAGTAAGAAAGAAGTCAGAAAGAAGTAAGAAAGAAAGAAGAAAGAAGTAAGAAAGGAGTAAGAAAGAAGAAAGAAAGAAGTAAGAGGGAATGAAGAAAGAAGTTAGAAAGAAGTAAGAAATAAGTAAGAAAGAAGTAAGAAAGAATTAAGAAAGAAGTAAGAAAGAAGTAAGAAGGAATGAAGAAAGAAAGAAGAAAGAAGTAAGAAAGAAGAAAGAAAGAAGTAAGAAAGAATTAAGAAAGAAGTAAGAAAGAAAGAAGAAAGAAGAAAGAAAGAAGTAAGAAAGAAGTAAGAAAGAAGTAAGAAAGAAGTAAGAAGGAATGAAGAAAGAAGTAAGAAAGAAGTAAGAAAGAAGTAAGAAAGAAGTAAGAAAGAAAGAAGAAAGAAGTAAGAAAGAAGAAAGAAAGAAGTAAGAAAGAAGTAAGAAAGAAGAAAGAAAGAAGTAAGAAAGCAGTAAGAAAGAAGTAAGAAAGAAGAAAGAAAGAAGTAAGAAAGAAGAAAGAAAGAAGTAAGAAAGAAGAAAGAAAGAAGTAAGAAAGAAGTAAGAAAGAAGTAAGAAAGAAGTAAGAAAGAAAGAATAAAGAAGAAAGAAAGAAGTAACAAAGAAGTAAGAAAGAAGTAAGAAAGAAGTAAAAAGGAATGAAGAAAGAAGTAAGAAATAAGTAAGAAACAAGTAAGAAAGAAGTAAGAAAGAAGTAAGAAAGAAGTAAGAAAGAAGAAAGAGAGAAGCAAGAAAGAAGTAAGAAGGAATGAAGAAAGAACTAAGAAAGAAGTAAGAAAGAAGAAAGAAAGAAGTATGAAAGAAGTATGAAAGAAGTAAGAAAGAAAGAACTTAGAAAGAAGTAAGAAATAAGTAAGAAAGAAGTAAGAAAGAAGTAAGAAAGAAAGGAGAAAGAAGGAAGAAAGAAGTAAGAAAGAAGTAAGAAAGAAGTAAGAAAGAAGTAAGAAAGAAGTAAGAAAGAAGTAAGAAAGAAAGAAGAAAGAAGTAAGAAAGAACTAAGAAAGAAGTAAGAAAGAAGTAAGAAAGAAGAAAGAAAGAAGTAAGAAAGAAGTAAGAAAGAAGTAAGAAAGAAGTAAGAAAGAAGTAAGAAAGAAAGAAGAAAGAAGAAAGAAAGAAATAAGAAAGAAGTAAGAAAGAAGTATGAAAGAAGTAAGAAAGAAGAAAGAAAGAAGTAAGAAAGAAGTAAGAAAGAAAGAAGAAAGAAGAAAGAAAGAAATAAGAAAGAAGCAAGAAAGAAGTATGGAAGAAGTAAGAAAGAAGTAAGAAAGAAAGAAGTAAGAAAGAAGTCAGAAAGAAGTTAGAAAGAAGTAAGAAAGAAGTAAGAAAGAAAGAAGAAAGAAGTAAGAAAGAAGTAAGAAAGAAGTAAGAAAGAAGTAAGAAAGAAGAAAGAAAGAAGTAAGAAAGAAGTATGAAAGAAGTAAGAAAGAAGAAAGAAAGAAGTAAGAAGGAATGAAGAAAGAAGTAAGAAAGAAGTAAGAAATTAGTAAAAAGGAATGAAGAAAGAAGTAAGAAAGAAGTAAGAAAGAAGTAAGAAAGAAGTAAGAAAGAAGTAAGAAAGAAAGAAGAAAGAAGTAAGAAAGAAGTAAGAAAGAAGTAAGAAAGAAGTAAGAAAGAAGTAAGAATGAAGAAAGAAAGAACTAAGAAGTAAGAAAGAAGTAAGAAAGAAGTAAGAAAGAAGAAAGAAAGAAGCAAGAAATAAGTAAGAAGGAATGAAGAAAGAAGTAAGAAAGAAGTAAGAAAGAAGAAAGAAAGAAGTAAGAAAGAGGAAAGAAAGAAGTAAGAAAGAAGTAAGAAAGAAGTAAGAAAGAAGTAAGAAAGAAGTAAGAAGGAATGAAGAAAGAAGTAAGAAAGAAGTAAGAAAGAAGTAAGAAAGAAGAGAGAAAGAAGTAAGAAAGAAGTAAGAAAGAAGTAAGAAAGAAGTAAGAAAGAAGTAAGAAAGAAGTATGAAAGAAGTAAGAAAGAAGAAAGAAAGACGTAAGAAAGAAGTAAGAAAGAACTAAGAAAGAAGTAAGAAGGAATGAAGAAAGAAGTAAGAAAGAAGTAAGAAAGAAGTAAGAAAGAAAGAAGTAAGAAAGAAGAAAGAAAGAAGTAAGAAAGAAGTAAGAAAGAAGAAAGAAAGAAGAAAGAAAGAAAGAACAAAGAAGTAAGAAAGAAGTAAGAAAGAATTAAGAAAGAAGTAAGAAAGAAGTAAGAAGGAATGAAGAAAGAAAGAAGAAAGAAGTAAGAAAGAAGAAAGAAAGAAGTAAGAAAGAATTAAGAAAGAAGTAAGAAAGAAAGAAGAAAGAAGAAAGAAAGAAGTAAGAAAGAAGTAAGAAAGAAGTAAGAAAGAAGTAAGAAGGAATGAAGAAAGAAGTAAGAAAGAAGTAAGAAAGAAGTAAGAAAGAAAGAAGAAAGAAGTAAGAAAGAAGAAAGAAAGAAGTAAGAAAGAAGTAAGAAAGAAGAAAGAAAGAAGTAAGAAAGCAGTAAGAAAGAAGTAAGAAAGAAGAAAGAAAGAAGTAAGAAAGAAGAAAGAAAGAAGTAAGAAAGAAGAAAGAAAGAAGTAAGAAAGAAGTAAGAAAGAAGTAAGAAAGAAGTAAGAAAGAAAGAATAAAGAAGAAAGAAAGAAGTAACAAAGAAGTAAGAAAGAAGTAAGAAAGAAGTAAAAAGGAATGAAGAAAGAAGTAAGAAATAAGTAAGAAACAAGTAAGAAAGAAGTAAGAAAGAAGTAAGAAAGAAGTAAGAAAGAAGAAAGAGAGAAGCAAGAAAGAAGTAAGAAGGAATGAAGAAAGAACTAAGAAAGAAGTAAGAAAGAAGAAAGAAAGAAGTATGAAAGAAGTATGAAAGAAGTAAGAAAGAAAGAACTTAGAAAGAAGTAAGAAATAAGTAAGAAAGAAGTAAGAAAGAAGTAAGAAAGAAAGGAGAAAGAAGGAAGAAAGAAGTAAGAAAGAAGTAAGAAAGAAGTAAGAAAGAAGTAAGAAAGAAGTAAGAAAGAAGTAAGAAAGAAAGAAGAAAGAAGTAAGAAAGAAGTAAGAAAGAAGTAAGAAAGAAGTAAGAAAGAAGAAAGAAAGAAGTAAGAAAGAAGTAAGAAAGAAGTAAGAAAGAAGTAAGAAAGAAGTAAGAAAGAAAGAAGAAAGAAGAAAGAAAGAAATAAGAAAGAAGTAAGAAAGAAGTATGAAAGAAGTAAGAAAGAAGAAAGAAAGAAGTAAGAAAGAAGTAAGAAAGAAAGAAGAAAGAAGAAAGAAAGAAATAAGAAAGAAGCAAGAAAGAAGTATGGAAGAAGTAAGAAAGAAGTAAGAAAGAAAGAAGTAAGAAAGAAGTCAGAAAGAAGTTAGAAAGAAGTAAGAAAGAAGTAAGAAAGAAAGAAGAAAGAAGTAAGAAAGAAGTAAGAAAGAAGTAAGAAAGAAGTAAGAAAGAAGAAAGAAAGAAGTAAGAAAGAAGTATGAAAGAAGTAAGAAAGAAGAAAGAAAGAAGTAAGAAGGAATGAAGAAAGAAGTAAGAAAGAAGTAAGAAATTAGTAAAAAGGAATGAAGAAAGAAGTAAGAAAGAAGTAAGAAAGAAGTAAGAAAGAAGTAAGAAAGAAGTAAGAAAGAAAGAAGAAAGAAGTAAGAAAGAAGTAAGAAAGAAGTAAGAAAGAAGTAAGAAAGAAGTAAGAATGAAGAAAGAAAGAACTAAGAAGTAAGAAAGAAGTAAGAAAGAAGTAAGAAAGAAGAAAGAAAGAAGCAAGAAATAAGTAAGAAGGAATGAAGAAAGAAGTAAGAAAGAAGTAAGAAAGAAGAAAGAAAGAAGTAAGAAAGAGGAAAGAAAGAAGTAAGAAAGAAGTAAGAAAGAAGTAAGAAAGAAGTAAGAAAGAAGTAAGAAGGAATGAAGAAAGAAGTAAGAAAGAAGTAAGAAAGAAGTAAGAAAGAAGAGAGAAAGAAGTAAGAAAGAAGTAAGAAAGAAGTAAGAAAGAAGTAAGAAAGAAGTAAGAAAGAAGTATGAAAGAAGTAAGAAAGAAGAAAGAAAGACGTAAGAAAGAAGTAAGAAAGAACTAAGAAAGAAGTAAGAAGGAATGAAGAAAGAAGTAAGAAAGAAGTAAGAAAGAAGTAAGAAAGAAAGAAGTAAGAAAGAAGAAAGAAAGAAGTAAGAAAGAAGTAAGAAAGAAGAAAGAAAGAAGAAAGAAAGAAAGAACAAAGAAGTAAGAAAGAAGTAAGAAAGAAGTAAGAAGGAATGAAGAAAGAAGTAAGAAAGAAGTAAGAAAGAAGTAAGAAAGAAGAAAGAAAGAAGTAAGAAAGAAGTAAGAAAGAAGAAAGAAAGAAGTAAGAAAGAAGTAAGAAAGAAGTAAGAAAGAAGTATGAAAGAAGTAAGAAAGAAGAAAGAAAGAAGTAAGAAAGAAGTAAAAAGGAATGAAGAAAGAAGTAAGAAAGAAGTAAGAAAGAAGTAAGAAAGAAGTAAGAAAGAAGTAAGAAAGAAGAAAGAAAGAAGTAAGAAAAAAGAAAGAAAGAAGTAAGAAAGAAGTAAAAAGGAATGAAGAAAGAAGTAAGAAAGAAGTAAGAAAGAAGTAAGAAAGAAGTAAGAAAGAAGTAAGAAAGAAGAAAGAAAGAAGTAAGAAAAAAGAAAGAAAGAAGTAAGAAAGAAGTAAGAAGGAATGAAGAAAGAAGTAAGAAAGAAGTTAGAAAGAAGTAAGAAATAAGTAAGAAAGAAGTAAGAAATAAGTAAGAAAGAAGTAAGAAAGAAGTAAGAAGGAATGAAGAAAGAAGTAAGAAAGAAGTTAGAAAGAAGTAAGAAATAAGTAAGAAAGAAGGAAGAAAGAAGTAAGAAGGAATGAAGAAAGAAGTAAGAAAGAAGTATGAAAGAAGTAAGAAAGAAGAAAGAAAGAAGTAAGAAAGAAGTAAAAAGGAATGAAGAAAGAAGTAAGAAAGAAGTAAGAAAGAAGTAAGAAAGAAGTAAGAAAGAAGTAAGAAAGAAGAAAGAAAGAAGTAAGAAAAAAGAAAGAAAGAAGTAAGAAAGAAGTAAGAAGGAATGAAGAAAGAAGTAAGAAAGAAGTTAGAAAGAAGTAAGAAATAAGTAAGAAAGAAGTAAGAAAGAAGTAAGAAAGAAGAAAGAAAGAAGTAAGAAAGAAGAAAGAAAGAAATAGGAAAGAAGTAAGAAAGGAGTATGGAAGAAGTAAGAAAGAAGTAAGAAAGAAAGAAGTAAGAAAGAAGTCAGAAAGAAGTAAGAAAGAAGTAAGAAAGAAGTTAGAAAGAAGTAAGAAATAAGTAAGAAAGAAGTAAGAAAGAAGGAAGAAAGAAGTAAGAAGGAATGAAGAAAGAAGTAAGAAAGAAGTATGAAAGAAGTAAGAAAGAAGAAAGAAAGAAGTAAGAAAGAAGTAAGAAAGAAAGAAGAAAGAAGAAAGAAAGAAATAAGAAAGAAGTAAGAAAGGAGTATGGAAGAAGTAAGAAAGAAGTAAGAAAGAAAGAAGTAAGAAAGAAGTCAGAAAGAAGTTAGAAAGAAGTAAGAAAGAAGTAAGAAAGAAAGAAGAAAGAAGTAAGAAAGAAGTAAGAAAGAAGTAAGAAAGAAGTAAGAAAGAAGAAAGAAAGAAGTAAGAAAGAAGTATGAAAGAAGTAAGAAAGAAGAAAGAAAGAAGTAAGAAGGAATGAAGAAAGAAGTAAGAAAGAAGTAAGAAAGAAAGAAGAAAGAAGTAAGAAAGAAGTAAGAAAGAAGTAAGAAAGAAGTAAGAAAGAAGTAAGAAAGAAGTAAGAAAGAAGTAAGAAAGAAAGAAGTAAGAAAGAAGTCAGAAAGAAGTTAGAAAGGAGTAAGAAAGAAGTAAGAAAGAAGTAAGAAAGAAGTAAGAAAGAAGAAAGAAAGAAGTAAGAAAGAAGTAAGAAGGAATGAAGAAAGAAGTAAGAAAGAAGAAAGAAAGAAGTATGAAAGAAGTATGAAAGAAGTAAGAAAGAAAGAACTTAGAAAGAAGTAAGAAATAAGTAAGAAAGAAGTAAGAAAGAAGTAAGAAAGAAAGAAGAAAGAAGAAAGAAAGAAGTAAGAAAGAAGTAAGAAAGAAGTAAGAAAGAAGTAAGAAAGAAGTAAGAAGGAATGAAGAAAGAAGTAAGAAAGAAGTAAGAAAGAAGTAAGAAAGAAGTAAGAAAGAAGTAAGAAAGAAGTAAGAAAGAAGTAAGAAAGAAAGAAGAAAGAAGTAAGAAAGAAGTAAGAAAGAAGTAAGAAAGAACTAAGAAAGAAGAAAGAAAGAAGTAAGAAAGAAGTAAGAAAGAAGTAAGAAAGAAGAGAGAAAGAAGTAAGAAAAAAGTAAGAAAGAAGTAAGAAAGAAGTAAGAAAGAAAGAAGAAAGAAGAAAGAAAGAAGTAAGAAAGAAGTAAGAAAGAAGTAAGAAAGAAGTAAGAAATTAGTAAAAAGGAATGAAGAAAGAAGTAAGAAAGAAGTAAGAAAGAAGTAAGAAAGAAGTAAGAAAGAAGTAAGAAAGAAGTAAGAAAGAAAGAAGAAAGAAGTAAGAAAGAAGTAAGAAAGAAGTAAGAAAGAAGTAAGAAAGAAGTAAGAAAGAAGAAAGAAAGAAGAAAGAAGTAAGAAAGAAGTAAGAAAGAAGTATGAAAGAAGTAAGAAAGAAGAAAGAAAGAAGCAAGAAAGAAGTAAGAAGGAATGAAGAAAGAAGTAAGAAAGAAGTAAGAAAGAAGAAAGAAAGAAGTGAGAAAGAAGAAAGAAAGAAGTAAGAAAGAAGTAAGAAAGAAGTAAGAAAGAAGTAATAAAGAAAGAAGAAAGAAGTAAGAAAGAAGTAAGAAAGAAGAAAGAAAGAAGTAAGAGGGAATGAAGAAAGAAGTTAGAAAGAAGTAAGAAATAAGTAAGAAAGAAGTAAGAAAGAATTAAGAAAGAAGTAAGAAAGAAGTAAGAAGGAATGAAGAAAGAAGTAAGAAAGAAGTAAGAAAGAAGAAAGAAAGAAGAGAGAAAGAAGTAAGAAAGAAGTAAGAAAGAAGTAAGAAAGAAGTAAGAAAGAAGTAAGAAAGAAGTAAGAAAGAAAGAAGAAAGAAGTAAGAAAGAAGTAAGAAAGAAGTATGAAAGAAGTAAGAAAGAAGAAAGAAAGACGTAAGAAAGAAGTAAGAAAGAAGTAAGAAAGAAGTAAGAAGGAATGAAGAAAGAAGTAAGAAAGAAGTAAGAAAGAAGTAAGAAAGAAGTAAGAAAGAAAGAAGAAAGAAGTAAGAAAGTAGTAAGAAAGAAGTAAGAAAGAAGAAAGAAAGAAGAAAGAAAGAAAGAACAAAGAAGTAAGAAAGAAGTAAGAAAGAAGTAAGAAGGAATGAAGAAAGAAGTAAGAAAGAAGTAAGAAAGAAGTAAGAAAGAAGAAAGAAAGAAGTAAGAAAGAAGTAAGAAAGAAGTAAAAAGGAATGAAGAAAGAAGTAAGAAAGAAGTAAGAAAGAGTAAGAAAGAAGAAAGAAAGTAGTAAGAAAGAAGAAAGAAAGAAGTAAGAAAGAAGTAAGAAGGAATGAAGAAAGAAGTAAGAAAGAAGTTAGAAAGAAGTAAGAAAGAAGTAAGAAAGAAAGAATAAAGAAGAAAGAAAGAAGTAAGAAAGAAGTAAGAAAGTAGTAAGAAAGAAGAGAGAAAGAAGTAAGAAAGAAGTAAGAAAGAAGTAAGAAATAAGTAAGAAAGAAGTAAGAAAGAAGTAAGAAAGAAAGAAGAAAGAAGTAAGAAAGAAGTAAGAAAGAAGTATGAAAGAAGTTAGAAAGAAGTAAGAAATAAGTAAGAAAGAAGTAAGAAAGAAGGAAGAAAGAAGTAAGAAGGAATGAAGAAAGAAGTAAGAAAGAAGTATGAAAGAAGTAAGAAAGAAGAAAGAAATAAGTAAGAAAGAAGTAAGAAAGAAGTAAGAAAGAAGTAAGAAGGAATGAAGAAAGAAGTAAGAAAGAAGAAAGAAAGAAGTATGAAAGAAGTATGAAAGAAGTAAGAAAGAAAGAACTTAGAAAGAAGTAAGAAATAAGTAAGAAAGAAGTAAGAAAGAAGTAAGAAAGAAAGAAGAAAGAAGAAAGAAAGAAGTAAGAAAGAAGTAAGAAAGAAGTAAGAAAGAAGTAAGAAAGAAGTAAGAAAGAAGTAAGAAAGAAAGAAGAAAGAAGTAAGAAAGAAGTAAGAAAGAAGTAAGAAAGAAGTAAGAAAGAAGAAAGAAAGAAGTAAGAAAGAAGTAAGAAAGAAGTAAGAAAGAAGAGAGAAAGAAGTAAGAAAAAAGTAAGAAAGAAGTAAGAAAAAAGTAAGAAAGAAAGAAGAAAGAAGAAAGAAAGAAGTAAGAAAGAAGTAAGAAAGAAGTAAGAAATTAGTAAAAAGGAATGAAGATAGACGTAAGAAAGAAGTAAGAAAGAAGTAAGAAAGAAGTAAGAAAGAAGTAAGAAAGAAAGAAGAAAGAAGTGAGAAAGAAGAAAGAAAGAAGTGAGAAAGAAGTAAGAAAGAAGTAAGAAAGAAGTAAGAAAGAAAGAAGAAAGAAGTAAGAAAGAAGTAAGAAAGAAGAAAGAAAGAAGTAAGAGGGAATGAAGAAAGAAGTTAGAAAGAAGTAAGAAATAAGTAAGAAAGAAGTAAGAAAGAATTAAGAAAGAAGTAAGAAAGATGTAAGAAGGAATGAAGAAAGAAGTAAGAAAGAAGTAAGAAAGAAGTAAGAAAGAAGAGAGAAAGAAGTAAGAAAGAAGTAAGAAAGAAGTAAGAAATAAGTAAGAAAGAAGTAAGAAAGAAGTAAGAAAGAAAGAAGAAAGAAGTAAGAAAGAAGTAAGAAAGAAGTATGAAAGAAGTAAGAAAGAAGAAAGAAAGAAGTAAGAAAGAAGTAAGAAAGAATTAAGAAAGAAGTAAGAAAGAAAGAAGAAAGAAGAAAGAAAGAAGTAAGAAAGAAGTAAGAAAGAAGTAAGAAAGAAGTAAGAAGGAATGAAGAAAGAAGTAAGAAAGAAGTAAGAAAGAAGTAAGAAAGAAGTAAGAAAGAAGTAAGAAAGAAGTAAGAAAGAAAGAAGAAAGAAGTAAGAAAGAAGTAAGAAAGAAGTAAGAAAGAAGTAAGAAAGAAGAAAGAAAGAAGTAAGAAAGAAGTAAGAAAGAAGTAAGAAAGAAGAGAGAAAGAAGTAAGAAAAAAGTAAGAAAGAAGTAAGAAAAAAGTAAGAAAGAAAGAAGAAAGAAGAAAGAAAGAAGTAAGAAAGAAGTAAGAAAGAAGTAAGAAAGAAGTAAGAAATTAGTAAAAAGGAATGAAGATAGACGTAAGAAAGAAGTAAGAAAGAAGTAAGAAAGAAGTAAGAAAGAAGTAAGAAAGAAGTAAGAAAGAAAGAAGAAAGAAGTAAGAAAGAAGTAAGAAAGAAGTAAGAAAGAAGTAAGAAAGAAGTAAGAAAGAAAGAAGAAAGAAGTAAGAAAGAAGTAAGAAAGAAGAAAGAAAGAAGTAAGAGGGAATGAAGAAAGAAGTTAGAAAGAAGTAAGAAATAAGTAAGAAAGAAGTAAGAAAGAATTAAGAAAGAAGTAAGAAAGAAGTAAGAAGGAATGAAGAAAGAAGTAAGAAAGAAGTAAGAAAGAAGTAAGAAAGAAGAGAGAAAGAAGTAAGAAAGAAGTAAGAAAGAAGTAAGAAATAAGTAAGAAAGAAGTAAGAAAGAAGTAAGAAAGAAAGAAGAAAGAAGTAAGAAAGAAGTAAGAAAGAAGTATGAAAGAAGTAAGAAAGAAGAAAGAAAGAAGTAAGAAAGAAGTAAGAAAGAATTAAGAAAGAAGTAAGAAAGAAAGAAGAAAGAAGAAAGAAAGAAGTAAGAAAGAAGTAAGAAAGAAGTAAGAAAGAAGTAAGAAGGAATGAAGAAAGAAGTAAGAAAGAAGTAAGAAAGAAGTAAGAAAGAAGTAAGAAAGAAGTAAGAAAGAAGTAAGAAAGAAAGAAGAAAGAAGTAAGAAAGAAGAAAGAAAGAAGTAAGAAAGAAGTAAGAAAGAAGAAAGAAAGAAGTAAGAAAGAAAGAAGAAAGAAGTAAGAAAGAAGTAAGAAAGAAGTAAGAAAGAAGTAAGAAAGAAGTAAGAAAGAAAGAAGAAAGAAGTAAGAAAGAAGTAAGAAAGAAGTAAGAAAGAAAGAAGAAAGAAGTAAGAAAGAAGTAAGAAAGAAGTAAAAAAGAAGTAAGAAAGAAGAAAGAAAGAAGTAAGAAAAAAGTAAGAAAGAAGTAAGAAAAAAGTAAGAAAGAAAGAAGAAAGAAGAAAGAAAGAAGTAAGAAAGAAGTAAGAAAGAAGTAAGAAAGAAGTAAGAAATTAGTAAAAAGGAATGAAGAAAGAAGTAAGAAACAAGTAAGAAAGAAGTAAGAAAGAAGTAAGAAAGAAGTAAGAAAGAAAGAAGAAAGAAGTAAGAAAGAAGAAAGAAAGAAGTAAGAAAGAAGTAAGAAAGAAGAAAGAAAGAAGAAAGAAGTAAGAAAGAAGTAAGAAAGAAGTATGAAGGAAGTAAGAAAGAAGAAAGAAAGAAGCAAGAAAGAAGTAAGAAGGAATGAAGAAAGAAGTAAGAAAGAAGTAAGAAAGAAGAAAGAAAGAAGTAAGAAAGAAGAAAGAAAGAAGTAAGAAAGAAGTAAGAAAGAAGTAAGAAAGAAATAAGAAAGAAAGAAGAAAGAAGTAAAAAAGAAGTAAGAAAGAAGAAAGAAAGAAGTAAGAGGGAATGAAGAAAGAAGTTAGAAAGAAGTAAGAAATAAGTAAGAAAGAAGTAAGAAAGAATTAAGAAAGAAGTAAGAAAGAAGTAAGAAGGAATGAAGAAAGAAGTAAGAAAGAAGTAAGAAAGAAGTAAGAAAGAAGAGAGAAAGAAGTAAGAAAGAAGTAAGAAAGAATTAAGAAATAAGTAAGAAAGAAGTAAGAAAGAAGTAAGAAAGAAAGAAGAAAGAAGTAAGAAAGAAGTAAGACAGAAGTATGAAAGAAGTAAGAAAGAAGAAAGAAAGAAGTAAGAAAGAAGTAAGAAAGAATTAAGAAAGAAGTAAGAAAGAAAGAAGAAAGAAGAAAGAAAGAAGTAAGAAAGAAGTAAGAAAGAAGTAAGGAAGAAGTAAGAAGGAATGAAGAAAGAAGTAAGAAAGAAGTAAGAAAGAAGTAAGAAAGAAGTAAGAAAGAAGTAAGAAAGAAGTAAAAAGAAAGAAGAAAGAAGTAAGAAAGAAGAAAGAAAGAAGTAAGAAAGAAGTAAGAAAGAAGAAAGAAAGAAGTAAGAAAGCAGTAAGAAAGAAGTAAGAAAGAAGAAAGAAAGAAGTAAGAAAGAAGTAAGAAAGAAGTAAGAAAGAAGAAAGAAAGAAGTAAGAAAGAAGTAAGAAAGAAGTAAGAAAGAAGTAAGAAAGAAAGAATAAAGAAGAAAGAAAGAAGTAAGAAAGAAGTAAGAAAGAAGTAAGAAAGAAGTAAAAAGGAATGAAGAAAGAAGTAAGAAATAAGTAAGAAACAAGAAAGAAAGAAGTAAGAAAGAAGTAAGAAAGAAGTAAGAAAGAAGAAAGAAAGAAGCAAGAAAGAAGTAAGAAGGAATGAAGAAAGAACTAAGAAAGAAGTAAGAAAGAAGAAAGAAAGAAGTAAGAAAAAAGAAAGAAAGAAGTAAGAAAGAAGTAAGAAAGAAGTAAGAAAGAAGTAAGAAAGAAAGAAGAAAGAAGTAAGAAAGAAGTAAGAAAGAAGAAAGAAAGAAGTAAGAGGGAATGAAGAAAGAAGTTAGAAAGAAGTAAGAAATAAGTAAGAAAGAAGTAAGAAAGAATTAAGAAAGAAGTAAGAAAGAAGTAAGAAGGAATGAAGAAAGAAGTAAGAAAGAAGTAAGAAAGAAGTAAGAAAGAAGAGAGAAAGAAGTAAGAAAGAAGTAAGAAAGAAGTAAGAAATAAGTAAGAAAGAAGTAAGAAAGAAGTAAGAAAGAAAGAAAGAAGTAAGAAAGAAGTAAGAAAGAAGTAAGAAAGAAAGAAGAAAGAAGTAAGAAAGAAGTAAGAAAGAAGAAAGAAAGAAGTAAGAGGGAATGAAGAAAGAAGTTAGAAAGAAGTAAGAAATAAGTAAGAAAGAAGTAAGAAGGAATGAAGAAAGGAGTAAGAAAGAAGTAAGAAGGAATGAAGAAAGAAGTAAGAAAGAAAGAAGAAAGAAGTAAGAAAGAAGTAAGAAAGAAGTATGAAAGAAGTAAGAAAGAAGAAAGAAAGAAGTAAGAAAGAATTAAGAAAGAAGTAAGAAAGAAGTAAGAAAGAAAGAAGAAAGAAGAAAGAAAGAAGTAAGAAAGAAGTAAGAAAGAAGTAAGAAGGAATGCAGAAAGAAGTAAGAAAGAAGTAAGAAAGAAGTAAGAAAGAAGTAAGAAAGAAGTAAGAAAGAAAGAAAAAGAAGTAAGAAAGAAGAAAGAAAGAAGTAAGAAAGAAGTAAGAAAGAAGAAAGAAAGAAGTAAGAAAGAAGTAAGAAAGAAGTAAGAAAGAAGAAAGAAAGAAGTAAGAAAGAAGTAAGAAAGAAGTAAGAAAGAAGAAAGAAAGAAGTAAGAAAGAAGTAAAAAGGAATGAAGAAAGAAGTAAGAAAGAAGTAAGAAAGAAGTAAGAAAGAAGAGAGAAAGAAGTAAGAAAGAAGTAAGAAAGAAGTAAGAAATAAGTAAGAAAGAAGTAAGAAAGAAGTAAGAAAGAAAGAAGAAAGAAGTAAGAAAGAAGTAAGAAAGAAGTATGAAAGAAGTAAGAAAGAAGAAAGAAAGAAGTAAGAAAGAAGTAAGAAAGAAGTAAGAAAGAAGTAAGAAAGAAAGAAGAAAGAAGAAAGAAAGAAGTAAGAAAGAAGTAAGAAAGAAGTAAGAAAGAAGTAAGAAGGAATGAAGAAAGAAGTAAGAAAGAAAGAAGAAAGAAGTAAGAAAGAAGTAAGAAAGAAGTAAGAAGGAATGAAGAAAGAAGTAAGAAAGAAGTAAGAAAGAAGTAAAAAAGAAGTAAGAAAGAAAGAAGAAAGAAGTAAGAAAGAAGTAAGAAAGAAGTATGAAAGAAGTAAGAAAGAAGTAAGAAAGAAGTAAGAAAGAAGTAAGAAGGAATGAAGAAAGAAGTAAGAAAGAAGTAAGAAAGAAGAAAGAAAGAAGTAAGAAAGAAGAAAGAAAGAAGTAAGAAAGAAGTAAGAAAGAAAGAAGAAAGAAGTAAGAAAGAAAGAAGAAAGAAGAAAGAAAGAAATAAGAAAGAAGTAAGAAAGAAGTATGGAAGAAGTAAGAAAGAAGTAAGAAAGAAAGAAGTAAGAAAGAAGTAAGAAAGAAGTAAGAAAGAAGTAAGAAAGAAAGAAGAAAGAAGTAAGAAAGAAGTAAGAAAGAAGTAAGAAAGAAGTAAGAAAGAAGAAAGAAAGAAGTAAGAAAGAAGTATGAAAGAAGTAAGAAAGAAGAAAGAAAGAAGTAAGAAGGAATGAAGAAAGAAGTAAGAAAGAAGTAAGAAATTAGTAAAAAGGAATGAAGAAAGAAGTAAGAAAGAAGTAAGAAAGAAGTAAGAAAGAAGTAAGAAAGAAGTAAGAAAGAAGAAAGAAGTAAGAAAGAAAGAAGAAAGAAGTAAGAAAGAAGTAAGAAAGAAGTATGAAAGAAGTAAGAAAGAAGAAAGAAAGAAGTAAGAAAGAAGAAAGAAAGAAGTAAGAAGGAATGAAGAAAGAAGTAAGAAAGAAGTAAGAAAAAAGTAAGAAAGAAGTAAGAAAGAAGTAAGAAAGAAAGAAGAAAGAAGAAAGAAAGAAGTAAGAAAGAAGTAAGAAAGAAGAAAGAAGTAAGAAAGAAGTAAGAAAGAAGTATGAAAGAAGTAAGAAAGAGGAAAGAAAGAAGTAAGAAAGAAGTAAGAAAGAAGTAAGAAAGAAAGAAGAAAGAAGAAAGAAAGAAGTAAGAAAAAAGTAAGAAAGAAGTAAGAAAGAAGTAAGAAGGAATGAAGAAAGAAGTAAGAAAGAAGTAAGAAAGAAGTAAGAAAGAAGTAAGAAAGAAGAAAGAAAGAAGAAAGAAGTAAGAAAGAAGAAAGAAAGAAGTAAGAAAGAAGTAAGAAAGAAGAAAGAAAGAAGTAAGAAAGAAGTATGAAAGAAGTAAGAAAGAAGAAAGAAAGAAGTAAGAAGGAATGAAGAAAGAAGTAAGAAAGAAGTAAGAAAGAAAGAAGAAAGAAGAAAGAAAGAAGTAAGAAAGAAGTAAGAAAGAAGTAAGAAAGAAGTAAGAAGGAATGAAGAAAGAAGTAAGAAAGAAGAAAGAAAGAAGTATGAAAGAAGTATGAAAGAAGTAAGAAAGAAAGAACTTAGAAAGAAGTAAGAAATAAGTAAGAAAGAAGTAAGAAAGAAGTAAGAAAGAAAGAAGAAAGAAGAAAGAAAGAAGTAAGAAAGAAGTAAGAAAGAAGTAAGAAAGAAGTAAGAAAGAAGTAAGAAAGAAGTAAGAAAGAAAGAAGAAAGAAGTAAGAAAGAAGTAAGAAAGAAGTAAGAAAGAAGTAAGAAAGAAGAAAGAAAGAAGTAAGAAAGAAGTAAGAAAGAAGTAAGAAAGAAGAGAGAAAGAAGTATGAAAAAAGTAAGAAAGAAGTAAGAAAAAAGTAAGAAAGAAAGAAGAAAGAAGAAAGAAAGAAGTAAGAAAGAAGTAAGAAAGAAGTAAGAAAGAAGTAAGAAATTAGTAAAAAAGAATGAAGAAAGAAGTAAGAAAGAAGTAAGAAAGAAGTAAGAAAGAAGTAAGAAAGAAGTAAGAAAGAAAGAAGAAAGAAGTAAGAAAGAAGTAAGAAAGAAGTAAGAAAGAAGTAAGAAAGAAGTAAGAAAGAAGAAAGAAAGAAGAAAGAAGTAAGAAAGAAGTAAGAAAGAAGTATGAAAGAAGTAAGAAAGAAGAAAGAAAGAAGCAAGAAAGAAGTAAGAAGGAATGAAGAAAGAAGTAAGAAAGAAGTAAGAAAGAAGAAAGAAAGAAGTAAGAAAGAAGAAAGAAAGAAGTAAGAAAGAAGTATGAAAGAAGTAAGAAAGAAGTAAGAAAGAAAGAAGAAAGAAGTAAGAAAGAAGTAAGAAAGAAGAAAGAAAGAAGTAAGAGGGAATGAAGAAAGAAGTTAGAAAGAAGTAAGAAATAAGTAAGAAAGAAGTAAGAAAAAATTAAGAAAGAAGTAAGAAGGAATGAAGAAAGAAGTAAGAAAGAAGTAAGAAAGAAGTAAGAAAGAAGAGAGAAAGAAGTAAGAAAGAAGTAAGAAAGAAGTAAGAAATAAGTAAGAAAGAAGTAAGAAAGAAGTAAGAAAGAAAGAATAAAGAAGAAAGAAAGAAGTAAGAAAGAAGTAAGAAAGAAGTAAGAAAGAAGTAAGAAAGAAGTAAGAAAGAAGTAAGAAAGAAAGAAGAAAGAAGTAAGAAAGAAGTAAGAAAGAAGTAAAAAAGAAGTAAGAAAGAAGAAAGAAAGAAGTAAGAAAAAAGTAAGAAAGAAGTAAGAAAAAAGTAAGAAAGAAAGAAGAAAGAAGAAAGAAAGAAGTAAGAAAGAAGTAAGAAAGAAGTAAGAAAGAAGTAAGAAATTAGTAAAAAGGAATGAAGAAAGAAGTAAGAAACAAGTAAGAAAGAAGTAAGAAAGAAGTAAGAAAGAAGTAAGAAAGAAAGAAGAAAGAAGTAAGAAAGAAGAAAGAAAGAAGTAAGAAAGAAGTAAGAAAGAAGAAAGAAAGAAGAAAGAAGTAAGAAAGAAGTAAGAAAGAAGTATGAAGGAAGTAAGAAAGAAGAAAGAAAGAAGCAAGAAAGAAGTAAGAAGGAATGAAGAAAGAAGTAAGAAAGAAGTAAGAAAGAAGAAAGAAAGAAGTAAGAAAGAAGAAAGAAAGAAGTAAGAAAGAAGTAAGAAAGAAGTAAGAAAGAAATAAGAAAGAAAGAAGAAAGAAGTAAAAAAGAAGTAAGAAAGAAGAAAGAAAGAAGTAAGAGGGAATGAAGAAAGAAGTTAGAAAGAAGTAAGAAATAAGTAAGAAAGAAGTAAGAAAGAATTAAGAAAGAAGTAAGAAAGAAGTAAGAAGGAATGAAGAAAGAAGTAAGAAAGAAGTAAGAAAGAAGTAAGAAAGAAGAGAGAAAGAAGTAAGAAAGAAGTAAGAAAGAATTAAGAAATAAGTAAGAAAGAAGTAAGAAAGAAGTAAGAAAGAAAGAAGAAAGAAGTAAGAAAGAAGTAAGACAGAAGTATGAAAGAAGTAAGAAAGAAGAAAGAAAGAAGTAAGAAAGAAGTAAGAAAGAATTAAGAAAGAAGTAAGAAAGAAAGAAGAAAGAAGAAAGAAAGAAGTAAGAAAGAAGTAAGAAAGAAGTAAGGAAGAAGTAAGAAGGAATGAAGAAAGAAGTAAGAAAGAAGTAAGAAAGAAGTAAGAAAGAAGTAAGAAAGAAGTAAGAAAGAAGTAAAAAGAAAGAAGAAAGAAGTAAGAAAGAAGAAAGAAAGAAGTAAGAAAGAAGTAAGAAAGAAGAAAGAAAGAAGTAAGAAAGCAGTAAGAAAGAAGTAAGAAAGAAGAAAGAAAGAAGTAAGAAAGAAGTAAGAAAGAAGTAAGAAAGAAGAAAGAAAGAAGTAAGAAAGAAGTAAGAAAGAAGTAAGAAAGAAGTAAGAAAGAAAGAATAAAGAAGAAAGAAAGAAGTAAGAAAGAAGTAAGAAAGAAGTAAGAAAGAAGTAAAAAGGAATGAAGAAAGAAGTAAGAAATAAGTAAGAAACAAGAAAGAAAGAAGTAAGAAAGAAGTAAGAAAGAAGTAAGAAAGAAGAAAGAAAGAAGCAAGAAAGAAGTAAGAAGGAATGAAGAAAGAACTAAGAAAGAAGTAAGAAAGAAGAAAGAAAGAAGTAAGAAAAAAGAAAGAAAGAAGTAAGAAAGAAGTAAGAAAGAAGTAAGAAAGAAGTAAGAAAGAAAGAAGAAAGAAGTAAGAAAGAAGTAAGAAAGAAGAAAGAAAGAAGTAAGAGGGAATGAAGAAAGAAGTTAGAAAGAAGTAAGAAATAAGTAAGAAAGAAGTAAGAAAGAATTAAGAAAGAAGTAAGAAAGAAGTAAGAAGGAATGAAGAAAGAAGTAAGAAAGAAGTAAGAAAGAAGTAAGAAAGAAGAGAGAAAGAAGTAAGAAAGAAGTAAGAAAGAAGTAAGAAATAAGTAAGAAAGAAGTAAGAAAGAAGTAAGAAAGAAAGAAAGAAGTAAGAAAGAAGTAAGAAAGAAGTAAGAAAGAAAGAAGAAAGAAGTAAGAAAGAAGTAAGAAACTAGAAAGAAAGAAGTAAGAGGGAATGAAGAAAGAAGTTAGAAAGAAGTAAGAAATAAGTAAGAAAGAAGTAAGAAGGAATGAAGAAAGGAGTAAGAAAGAAGTAAGAAGGAATGAAGAAAGAAGTAAGAAAGAAAGAAGAAAGAAGTAAGAAAGAAGTAAGAAAGAAGTATGAAAGAAGTAAGAAAGAAGAAAGAAAGAAGTAAGAAAGAATTAAGAAAGAAGTAAGAAAGAAGTAAGAAAGAAAGAAGAAAGAAGAAAGAAAGAAGTAAGAAAGAAGTAAGAAAGAAGTAAGAAGGAATGCAGAAAGAAGTAAGAAAGAAGTAAGAAAGAAGTAAGAAAGAAGTAAGAAAGAAGTAAGAAGGAATGAAGAAAGAAGTAAGAAAGAAAGAAGAAAGAAGTAAGAAAGAAGTAAGAAAGAAGTAAGAAGGAATGAAGAAAGAAGTAAGAAAGAAGTAAGAAAGAAGTAAAAAAGAAGTAAGAAAGAAAGAAGAAAGAAGTAAGAAAGAAGTAAGAAAGAAGTATGAAAGAAGTAAGAAAGAAGTAAGAAAGAAGTAAGAAAGAAGTAAGAAGGAATGAAGAAAGAAGTAAGAAAGAAGTAAGAAAGAAGAAAGAAAGAAGTAAGAAAGAAGAAAGAAAGAAGTAAGAAAGAAGTAAGAAAGAAAGAAGAAAGAAGTAAGAAAGAAAGAAGAAAGAAGAAAGAAAGAAATAAGAAAGAAGTAAGAAAGAAGTATGGAAGAAGTAAGAAAGAAGTAAGAAAGAAAGAAGTAAGAAAGAAGTAAGAAAGAAGTAAGAAAGAAGTAAGAAAGAAAGAAGAAAGAAGTAATAAAGAAGTAAGAAAGAAGTAAGAAAGAAGTAAGAAAGAAGAAAGAAAGAAGTAAGAAAGAAGTATGAAAGAAGTAAGAAAGAAGAAAGAAAGAAGTAAGAAGGAATGAAGAAAGAAGTAAGAAAGAAGTAAGAAATTAGTAAAAAGGAATGAAGAAAGAAGTAAGAAAGAAGTAAGAAAGAAGTAAGAAAGAAGTAAGAAAGAAGTAAGAAAGAAGAAAGAAGTAAGAAAGAAAGAAGAAAGAAGTAAGAAAGAAGTAAGAAAGAAGTATGAAAGAAGTAAGAAAGAAGAAAGAAAGAAGTAAGAAGGAATGAAGAAAGAAGTAAGAAAGAAGTAAGAAAAAAGTAAGAAAGAAGTAAGAAAGAAGTAAGAAAGAAAGAAGAAAGAAGAAAGAAAGAAGTAAGAAAGAAGTAAGAAAGAAGTAAGAAAGAAGTAAGAAAGAAAGAAGAAAGAAGTAAGAAAGAAGTAAGAAAGAAGTATGAAAGAAGTAAGAAAGAGGAAAGAAAGAAGTAAGAAAGAAGTAAGAAAGAAGTAAGAAAGAAAGAAGAAAGAAGAAAGAAAGAAGTAAGAAAGAAGTAAGAAAGAAGTAAGAAAGAAGTAAGAAGGAATGAAGAAAGAAGTAAGAAAGAAGTAAGAAAGAAGTAAGAAAGAAGTAAGAAAGAAGTAAGAAAGAAGTAAGAAAGAAAGAAGAAAGAAGTAAGAAAGAAGAAAGAAAGAAGTAAGAAAGAAGTAAGAAAGAAGAAAGAAAGAAGTAAGAAAGAAGTATGAAAGAAGTAAGAAAGAAGAAAGAAAGAAGTAAGAAGGAATGAAGAAAGAAGTAAGAAAGAAGTAAGAAAGAAAGAAGAAAGAAGAAAGAAAGAAGTAAGAAAGAAGTAAGAAAGAAGTAAGAAAGAAGTAAGAAGGAATGAAGAAAGAAGTAAGAAAGAAGAAAGAAAGAAGTATGAAAGAAGTATGAAAGAAGTAAGAAAGAAAGAACTTAGAAACAAGTAAGAAATAAGTAAGAAAGAAGTAAGAAAGAAGTAAGAAAGAAAGAAGAAAGAAGAAAGAAAGAAGTAAGAAAGAAGTAAGAAAGAAGTAAGAAAGAAGTAAGAAAGAAGTAAGAAAGAAGTAAGAAAGAAAGAAGAAAGAAGTAAGAAAGAAGTAAGAAAGAAGTAAGAAAGAAGTAAGAAAGAAGAAAGAAAGAAGTAAGAAAGAAGTAAGAAAGAAGTAAGAAAGAAGAGAGAAAGAAGTATGAAAAAAGTAAGAAAGAAGTAAGAAAAAAGTAAGAAAGAAAGAAGAAAGAAGAAAGAAAGAAGTAAGAAAGAAGTAAGAAAGAAGTAAGAAAGAAGTAAGAAATTAGTAAAAAAGAATAAAGAAAGAAGTAAGAAAGAAGTAAGAAAGAAGTAAGAAAGAAGTAAGAAAGAAGTAAGAAAGAAAGAAGAAAGAAGTAAGAAAGAAGTAAGAAAGAAGTAAGAAAGAAGTAAGAAAGAAGTAAGAAAGAAGAAAGAAAGAAGAAAGAAGTAAGAAAGAAGTAAGAAAGAAGTATGAAAGAAGTAAGAAAGAAGAAAGAAAGAAGCAAGAAAGAAGTAAGAAGGAATGAAGAAAGAAGTAAGAAAGAAGTAAGAAAGAAGAAAGAAAGAAGTAAGAAAGAAGAAAGAAAGAAGTAAGAAAGAAGTATGAAAGAAGTAAGAAAGAAGTAAGAAAGAAAGAAGAAAGAAGTAAGAAAGAAGTAAGAAAGAAGAAAGAAAGAAGTAAGAGGGAATGAAGAAAGAAGTTAGAAAGAAGTAAGAAATAAGTAAGAAAGAAGTAAGAAAAAATTAAGAAAGAAGTAAGAAGGAATGAAGAAAGAAGTAAGAAAGAAGTAAGAAAGAAGTAAGAAAGAAGAGAGAAAGAAGTAAGAAAGAAGTAAGAAAGAAGTAAGAAATAAGTAAGAAAGAAGTAAGAAAGAAGTAAGAAAGAAAGAAGAAAGAAGTAAGAAAGAAGTAAGAAAGAAGTATGAAAGAAGTAAGAAAGAAGAAAGAAAGAAGTAAGAAAGAAGTAAGAAAGAAGTAAGAAAGAAAGAAGAAAGAAGTAAGAAAGAAGAAAGAAAGAAGTAAGAAAGAAGTAAGAAAGAAGAAAGAAAGAAGTAAGAAAGAAGTAAGAAAGAAGTAAGAAAGAAGAAAGAAAGAAGTAAGAAAGAAGTATGAAAGAAGTAAGAAAGAAGTAAGAAAGAAGTAAGAAGGAATGAAGAAAGAAGTAAGAAAGAAGAAAGAAAGAAGTATGAAAGAAGTATGAAAGAAGTAAGAAAGAAAGAACTTAGAAAGAAGTAAGAAATAAGTAAGAAAGAAGTAAGAAAGAAGTAAGAAAGAAAGAAGAAAGAAGAAAGAAAGAAGTAAGAAAGAAGTATGAAAGAAGTAAGAAAGAAGAAAGAAAGAAGTAAGAAAGAAGTAAGAAAGAATTAAGAAAGAAGTAAGAAAGAAAGAAGAAAGAAGAAAGAAAGAAGTAAGAAAGAAGTAAGAAAGAAGTAAGAAAGAAGTAAGAAGGAATGAAGAAAGAAGTAAGAAAGAAGTAAGAAAGAAGTAAGAATGAAGTAAGAAAGAAAGAAGAAAGAAGTAAGAAAGAAGAAAGAAAGAAGTAAGAAAGAAGTAAGAAAGAAGAAAGAAAGAAGTAAGAAAGAAGTAAGAAAGAAGTAAGAAAGAAGTAAGAAGGAATGAAGAAAGAAGTAAGAAAGAAGAAAGAAAGAAGCAAGAAAGAAGTAAGAAGGAATGAAGAAAGAACTAAGAAAGAAGTAAGAAAGAAGAAAGAAAGAAGTAAGAAAGAAGAAATAAAGAAGTAAGAAAGAAGTAAGAAAGAAGTAAGAAAGAAGTAAGAAAGAAAGAAGAAAGAAGTAAGAAAGAAGTAAGAAAGAAGAAAGAAAGAAGTAAGAGGGAATGAAGAAAGAAGTAAGAAAGAAGTAAGAAGGAATGAAGAAAGAAGTAAGAAAGAAGAAAGAAAGAAGCAAGAAAGAAGTAAGAAGGAATGAAGAAAGAACTAAGAAAGAAGTAAGAAAGAAGAAAGAAAGAAGAAAGAAGTAAGAAAGAAGTAAGAAAGAAGTATGAAAGAAGTAAGAAAGAAGAAAGAAAGAAGCAAGAAAGAAGTAAGAAGGAATGAAGAAAGAAGTAAGAAAGAAGTAAGAAAGAAGAAAGAAAGAAGTAAGAAAGAAGAAAGAAAGAAGTAAGAAAGAAGTATGAAAGAAGTAAGAAAGAAGTAAGAAAGAAAGAAGAAAGAAGTAAGAAAGAAGTAAGAAAGAAGAAAGAAAGAAGTAAGAGGGAATGAAGAAAGAAGTTAGAAAGAAGTAAGAAATAAGTAAGAAAGAAGTAAGAAAAAATTAAGAAAGAAGTAAGAAGGAATGAAGAAAGAAGTAAGAAAGAAGTAAGAAAGAAGTAAGAAAGAAGAGAGAAAGAAGTAAGAAAGAAGTAAGAAAGAAGTAAGAAATAAGTAAGAAAGAAGTAAGAAAGAAGTAAGAAAGAAAGAAGAAAGAAGTAAGAAAGAAGTAAGAAAGAAGTATGAAAGAAGTAAGAAAGAAGAAAGAAAGAAGTAAGAAAGAAGTAAGAAAGAAGTAAGAAAGAAAGAAGAAAGAAGTAAGAAAGAAGAAAGAAAGAAGTAAGAAAGAAGTAAGAAAGAAGAAAGAAAGAAGTAAGAAAGAAGTAAGAAAGAAGTAAGAAAGAAGAAAGAAAGAAGTAAGAAAGAAGTATGAAAGAAGTAAGAAAGAAGTAAGAAAGAAGTAAGAAGGAATGAAGAAAGAAGTAAGAAAGAAGAAAGAAAGTAGTATGAAAGAAGTATGAAAGAAGTAAGAAAGAAAGAACTTAGAAAGAAGTAAGAAATAAGTAAGAAAGAAGTAAGAAAGAAGTAAGAAAGAAAGAAGAAAGAAGAAAGAAAGAAGTAAGAAAGAAGTATGAAAGAAGTAAGAAAGAAGAAAGAAAGAAGTAAGAAAGAAGTAAGAAAGAATTAAGAAAGAAGTAAGAAAGAAAGAAGAAAGAAGAAAGAAAGAAGTAAGAAAGAAGTAAGAAAGAAGTAAGAAAGAAGTAAGAAGGAATGAAGAAAGAAGTAAGAAAGAAGTAAGAAAGAAGTAAGAAAGAAGTAAGAATGAAGTAAGAAAGAAAGAAGAAAGAAGTAAGAAAGAAGAAAGAAAGAAGTAAGAAAGAAGTAAGAAAGAAGAAAGAAAGAAGTAAGAAAGAAGTAAGAAAGAAGTAAGAAAGAAGTAAGAAGGAATGAAGAAAGAAGTAAGAAAGAAGAAAGAAAGAAGCAAGAAAGAAGTAAGAAGGAATGAAGAAAGAACTAAGAAAGAAGTAAGAAAGAAGAAAGAAAGAAGTAAGAAAGAAGAAATAAAGAAGTAAGAAAGAAGTAAGAAAGAAGTAAGAAAGAAAGAAGAAAGAAGTAAGAAAGAAGTAAGAAAGAAGAAAGAAAGAAGTAAGAGGGAATGAAGAAAGAAGTAAGAAAGAAGTAAGAAGGAATGAAGAAAGAAGTAAGAAAGAAGAAAGAAAGAAGCAAGAAAGAAGTAAGAAGGAATGAAGAAAGAACTAAGAAAGAAGTAAGAAAGAAGAAAGAAAGAAGTAAGAAAGAAGAAATAAAGAAGTAAGAAAGAAGTAAGAAAGAAGTAAGAAAGAAGTAAGAAAGAAAGAAGAAAGAAGTAAGAAAGAAGTAAGAAAGAAGAAAGAAAGAAGTAAGAGGGAATGAAGAAAGAAGTTAGAAAGAAGTAAGAAATAAGTAAGAAAGAAGTAAGAAGGAATGAAGAAAGAAGTAAGAAAGAAGTAAGAAGGAATGAAGAAAGAAGTAAGAAAGAAGTAAGAAAAAAGTAAGAAAGAAGAGAGAAAGAAGTAAGAAAGAAGTAAGAAATAAGTAAGAAAGAAGTAAGAAAGAAGTAAGAAAGAAAGAAGAAAGAAGTAAGAAAGAAGTAAGAAAGAAGTATGAAAGAAGTAAGAAATAAGAAAGAAAGAAGTAAGAAAGAAGTAAGAAAGAAGTAAGAAAGAAGTAAGAAAGAAAGAAGAAAGAAGAAAGAAAGAAGTAAGAAAGAAGTAAGAAAGAAGTAAGAAAGAAGTAAGAAGGAAGAAAGAAGTAAGAAAGAAGTAAGAAAGAAGTAAGAAAGAAGTAAGAAAGAAGTAAGAAAGAAGAGAGAAAGAAGTATGAAAAAAGTAAGAAAGAAATAAGAAAAAAGTAAGAAAGAAAGAAGAAAGAAGAAAGAAAGAAGTAAGAAAGAAGTAAGAAAGAAGTAAGAAAGAAGTAAGAAATTAGTAAAAAAGAATGAAGAAAGAAGTAAGAAAGAAGTAAGAAAGAAGTAAGAAAGAAGTAAGAAAGAAGTAAGAAAGAAAGAAGAAAGAAGTAAGAAAGAAGTAAGAAAGAAGTAAGAAAGAAGTAAGAAAGAAGTAAGAAAGAAGAAAGAAAGAAGAAAGAAGTAAGAAAGAAGTAAGAAAGAAGTATGAAAGAAGTAAGAAAGAAGAAAGAAAGAAGCAAGAAAGAAGTAAGAAGGAATGAAGAAAGAAGTAAGAAGGAAATAAGAAAGAAGAAAGAAAGAAGTAAGAAGTAAGAAAGAAAGAAGTAAGAAAGAAGTATGAAAGAAGAAAGAAAGAAGTAAGAGGGAATGAAGAAAGAAGTTAGAAAGAAGTAAGAAATAAGTAAGAAAGAAGTAAGAAAAAATTAAGAAAGAAGTAAGAAGGAATGAAGAAAGAAGTAAGAAAGAAGTAAGAAAGAAGTAAGAAAGAAGAGAGAAAGAAGTAAGAAAGAAGTAAGAAAGAAGTAAGAAATAAGTAAGAAAGAAGTAAGAAAGAAGTAAGAAAGAAAGAAGAAAGAAGTAAGAAAGAAGTAAGAAAGAAGTATGAAAGAAGTAAGAAAGAAGAAAGAAAGAAGTAAGAAAGAAGTAAGAAAAAATTAAGAAAGAATTAAGAAAGAAAGAAGAAAGAAGAAAGAAAGAAGTAAGAAAGAAGTAAGAAAGAAGTAAGAAAGAAGTAAGAAGGAATGAAGAAAGAAGTAAGAAAGAAGTAAGAAAGAAGTAAGAAAGAAGTAAGAAAGAAGTAAGAAAGAAGTAAGAAAGAAAGAAGAAAGAAGTAAGAAAGAAGAAAGAAAGAAGTAAGAAAGAAGTAAGAAAGAAGAAAGAAAGAAGTAAGAAAGAAGTAAGAAAGAAGTAAGAAAGAAGAAAGAAAGAAGTAAGAAAGAAGTATGAAAGAAGTAAGAAAGAAGTAAGAAAGAAGTAAGAAGGAATGAAGAAAGAAGTAAGAAAGAAGAAAGAAAGAAGTATGAAAGAAGTATGAAAGAAGTAAGAAAGAAAGAACTTATAAAGAAGTAAGAAATAAGTAAGAAAGAAGTAAGAAAGAAGTAAGAAAGAAAGAAGAAAGAAGAAAGAAAGAAGTAAGAAAGAAGTAAGAAAGAAGTAAGAAAGAAGTAAGAAAGAAGAAAGAAAGAAGTAAGAAAGAAGTAAGAAAGAAGGAAGAAAGAAGAGAGAAAGAAGTAAGAAAAAAGTAAGAAAGAAGTAAGAAAAAAGTAAGAAAGAAAGAAGAAAGAAGAAAGAAAGAAGTAAGAAAGAAGTAAGAAAGAAGTAAGAAAGAAGTAAGAAAGAAGTAAGAAATTAGTAAAAAGGAATGAAGAAAGAAGTAAGAAAGAAGTAAGAAAGAAGTAAGAAATTAGTAAAAAGGAATGAAGAAAGAAGTAAGAAAGAAGTAAGAAAGAAGTAAGAAAGAAGTAAGAAAGAAGTAAGAAAGAAAGATGAAAGAAGTAAGAAAGAAGTAAGAAAGAAGAAAGAAAGAAGAAAGAAGTAAGAAAGAAGTAAGAAAGAAGTATGAAAGAAGTAAGAAAGAAGAAAGAAAGAAGCAAGAAAGAAGTAAGAAGGAATGAAGAAAGAAGTAAGAAAGAAGTAAAAAAGAAGAAAGAAAGAAGTAAGAAAGAAGAAAGAAAGAAGTAACAAAGAAGTAAGAAAGAAGTAAGAAAGAAGTAAGAAAGAAAGAAGAAAGAAGTAAGAAAGAAGTAAGAAAGAAGAAAGAAAGAAGTAAGAGGGAATGAAGAAAGAAGTTAGAAAGAAGTAAGAAATAAGTAAGAAAGAAGTAAGAAAGAATTAAGAAAGAAGTAAGAAAGAAGTAAGAAGGAATGAAGAAAGAAGTAAGAAAGAAGTAAGAAAGAAGAGAGAAAGAAGTAAGAAAGAAGTAAGAAAGAAAGAAGAAAGAAGTAAGAAAGAAGTAAGAAAGAAGTATGAAAGAAGTAAGAAAGAAGAAAGAAAGAAGTAAGAAAGAAGTAAGAAAGAATTAAGAAAGAAGTAAGAAAGAAAGAAGAAAGAAGAAAGAAAGAAGTAAGAAAGAAGTAAGAAAGAAGTAAGAAAGAAGTAAGAAGGAATGAAGAAAGAAGTAAGAAAGAAGTAAGAAAGAAGTAAGAAAGAAGTAAGAAAGAAGTAAGAAAGAAAGAAGAAAGAAGTAAGAAAGAAGAAAGAAAGAAGTAAGAAAGAAGTAAGAAAGAAGAAAGAAAGAAGTAAGAAAGAAGTAAGAAAGAAGTAAGAAAGAAGAAAGAAAGAAGTAAGAAAGAAGTAAGAAAGAAGTAAGAAACAAGAAAGAAAGAAGTAAGAAAGAAGTAAGAAAGAAGTAAGAAAGAAGAAAGAAAGAAGCAAGAAAGAAGTAAGAAGGAATGAAGAAAGAACTAAGAAAGAAGTAAGAAAGAAGAAAGAAAGAAGAAAGAAAGAAGAAATAAAGAAGTAAGAAAGAAGTAAGAAAGAAGTAAGAAAGAAGTAAGAAAGAAAGAAGAAAGAAGTAAGAAAGAAGTAAGAAAGAAGAAAGAAAGAAGTAAGAGGGAATGAAGAAAGAAGTTAGAAAGAAGTAAGAAATAAGTAAGAAAGAAGTAAGAAGGAATGAAGAAAGGAGTAAGAAAGAAGTAAGAAGGAATGAAGAAAGAAGTAAGAAAGAAGTAAGAAAGAAGTAAGAAAGAAGAGAGAAAGAAGTAAGAAAGAAGTAAGAAATAAGTAAGAAAGAAGTAAGAAAGAAGTAAGAAAGAAAGAAGAAAGAAGTAAGAAAGAAGTAAGAAAGAAGTATGAAAGAAGTAAGAAAGAAGAAAGAAAGAAGTAAGAAAGAAGTAAGAAAGAAGTAAGAAAGAAGTAAGAAAGAAAGAAGAAAGAAGAAAGAAAGAAGTAAGAAAGAAGTAAGAAAGAAGTAAGAAAGAAGTAAGAAAGAAGTAAGAAAGAAGTAAGAAAGAAGTAAGAAAGAAGTAAGAAAGAAGTAAGAAAGAAGTAAGAAAGAAAGAAGAAAGAAGTAAGAAAGAAGAAAGAAAGAAGTAAGAAAGAAGTAAGAAAGAAGAAAGAAAGAAGTAAGAAAGAAGTAAGAAAGAAGTAAGAAAGAAGAAAGAAAGAAGTAAGAAAGAAGTAAGAAAGAAGTAAGAAAGAAGAAAGAAAGAAGTAAGAAAGAAGTAAGAAGGAATGAAGAAAGAAGTAAGAAAGAAGTAAGAAAGAAGTAAGAAAGAAGAGAGAAAGAAGTAAGAAAGAAGTAAGAAAGAAGTAAGAAATAAGTAAGAAAGAAGTAAGAAAGAAGTAAGAAAGAAAGAAGAAAGAAGTAAGAAAGAAGTAAGAAAGAAGTATGAAAGAAGTAAGAAAGAAGAAAGAAAGAAGTAAGAAAGAAGTAAGAAAGAAGTAAGAAAGAAGTAAGAAAGAAAGAAGAAAGAAGAAAGAAAGAAGTAAGAAAGAAGTAAGAAAGAAGTAAGAAAGAAGTAAGAAGGAATGAAGAAAGAAGTAAGAAAGAAGTAAGAAAGAAGTAAGAAAGAAGTAAGAAAGAAGAAAGAAAAAGAATGAAGTAAGAAAGAAGTAAGAAAGAAGTATGAAAGAAGTAAGAAAGAAGAAAGAAAGAAGTAAGAAAGAAGTAAGAAGGAATGAAGAAAGAAGTAAGAAAGAAGTTAGAAAGAAGTAAGAAAGAAGTAAGAAAGGAGTAAGAAAGAAGTAAGAAAGAAGTAAGAAGGAATGAAGAAAGAAGTAAGAAAGAAGTAAGAAAGAAGAAAGAAAGAAGTAAGAAAGAAGAAAGAAAGAAGTAAGAAAGAAGTAAGAAAGAAGTAAGAAAGAAGAGAGAAAGAAGTAAGAAAAAAGTAAGAAAGAAGTAAGGAAAAAGTAAGAAAGAAAGAAGAAAGAAGAAAGAAAGAAGTAAGAAAGAAGTAAGAAAGAAGAAAGAAGTAAGAAAGAAAGAAGAAAGAAGTAAGAAAGAAGTAAGAAAGAAGTAAGAAAGAAGTAAAAAGGAATGAAGAAAGAAGTAAGAAAGAAGTAAGAAAGAAGTAAGAAAGAAGTAAGAAAGAAAGAAGAAAGAAGAAAGAAAGAAGTAAGAAAGAAGTAAGAAAGAAGTAAGAAAGAAGTAAGAAGGAATGAAGAAAGAAGTAAGAAAGAAGTAAGAAAGAAGTAAGAAAGAAGTAAGAAAGAAGTAAGAAAGAAAGAAGAAAGAAGTAAGAAAGAAGAAAGAAAGAAGTAAGAAAGAAGTAAGAAAGAAGAAAGAAAGAAGTAAGAAAGAAGTAAGAAAGAAGTAAGAAAGAAGAAAGAAAGAAGTAAGAAAGAAGTATGAAAGAAGTAAGAAAGAAGAAAGAAAGAAGTAAGAAGGAATGAAGAAAGAAGAAAGAAAGAAGTAAGAAAGAAGTAAGAAAGAAGTAAGAAGGAATGAAGAAAGAAGTAAGAAAGAAGAAAGAAAGAATTATGAAAGAAGTATGAAAGAAGTAAGAAAGAAAGAACTTAGAAAGAAGTAAGAAATAAGAAAGAAGTAAGAAAGAAAGAAGAAAGAAGTAAGAAAGAAGTAAGAAAGAAGTAAGAAAGAAGTAAGAAAGAAGAAAGAAAGAAGCAAGAAAGAAGTAAGAAGGAATGAAGAAAGAACTAAGAAAGAAGTAAGAAAGAAGAAAGAAAGAAGTAAGAAAGAAGTAAGAAAGAAGTAAGAAAGAAGAAAGAAAGAAGTAAGAAAGAAGTAAGAAAGAAGTAAGAAAGAAGTAAGAAAGAAAGAAGAAAGAAGAAAGAAAGAAGTAAGAAAGAAGTAATAAAGAAGTAAGAAAGAAGTAAAAAGGAATGAAGAAAGAAGTAAGAAAGAAGTAAGAAAGAAGTAAGAAAGAAGTAAGAAAGAAGTAAGAAAGAAGAAAGAAAAAAGAAAGAAGTAAGAAAGAAGTAAGAAAGAAGTATGAAAGAAGTAAGAAAGAAGAAAGAAAGAAGTAAGAAAGAAGTAAGAAGGAATGAAGAAAGAAGTAAGAAAGAAGTTAGAAAGAAGTAAGAAAGAAGTAAGAAAGGAGTAAGAAAGAAGTAAGAAAGAAGTAAGAAGGAATGAAGAAAGAAGTAAGAAAGAAGTAAGAAAGAAGAAAGAAAGAAGTAAGAAAGAAGAAAGAAAGAAGTAAGAAAGGAGTAAGAAAGAAGTAAGAAAGAAGAGAGAAAGAAGTAAGAAAAAAGTAAGAAAGAAGTAAGGAAAAAGTAAGAAAGAAAGAAGAAAGAAGAAAGAAAGAAGTAAGAAAGAAGTAAGAAAGAAGAAAGAAGTAAGAAAGAAAGAAGAAAGAAGTAAGAAAGAAGTAAGAAAGAAGTAAGAAAGAAGTAAAAAGGAATGAAGAAAGAAGTAAGAAAGAAGTAAGAAAGAAGTAAGAAAGAAGTAAGAAAGAAAGAAGAAAGAAGAAAGAAAGAAGTAAGAAAGAAGTAAGAAAGAAGTAAGAAAGAAGTAAGAAGGAATGAAGAAAGAAGTAAGAAAGAAGTAAGAAAGAAGTAAGAAAGAAGTAAGAAAGAAGTAAGAAAGAAAGAAGAAAGAAGTAAGAAAGAAGAAAGAAAGAAGTAAGAAAGAAGTAAGAAAGAAGAAAGAAAGAAGTAAGAAAGAAGTAAGAAAGAAAGAAGAAAGAAGTAAGAAAGAAGTAAGAAAGAAGAAAGAAAGAAGTAAGAGGGAATGAAGAAAGAAGTTAGAAAGAAGTAAGAAATAAGTAAGAAAGAAGTAAGAAAGAATTAAGAAAGAAGTAAGAAAGAAGTAAGAAGGAATGAAGAAAGAAGTAAGAAAGAAGTAAGAAAGAAGAGAGAAAGAAGTAAGAAAGAAGAAATAAAGAAGTAAGAAAGAAGTAAGAAAGAAGTAAGAAAGAAGTAAGAAAGAAAGAAGAAAGAAGTAAGAAAGAAGTAAGAAAGAAGAAAGAAAGAAGTAAGAGGGAATGAAGAAAGAAGTTAGAAAGAAGTAAGAAATAAGTAAGAAAGAAGTAAGAAGGAATGAAGAAAGAAGTAAGAAAGAAGTAAGAAGGAATGAAGAAAGAAGTAAGAAAGAAGTAAGAAAAAAGTAAGAAAGAAGAGAGAAAGAAGTAAGAAAGAAGTAAGAAATAAGTAAGAAAGAAGTAAGAAAGAAGTAAGAAAGAAAGAAGAAAGAAGTAAGAAAGAAGTAAGAAAGAAGTATGAAAGAAGTAAGAAATAAGAAAGAAAGAAGTAAGAAAGAAGTAAGAAAGAAGTAAGAAAGAAGTAAGAAAGAAAGAAGAAAGAAGAAAGAAAGAAGTAAGAAAGAAGTAAGAAAGAAGTAAGAAAGAAGTAAGAAGGAAGAAAGAAAGAAGAAAGAAGTAAGAAAGAAGTAAGAAAGAAGTAAGAAAGAAGTAAGAAAGAAGAGAGAAAGAAGTATGAAAAAAGTAAGAAAGAAGTAAGAAAAAAGTAAGAAAGAAAGAAGAAAGAAGAAAGAAAGAAGTAAGAAAGAAGTAAGAAAGAAGTAAGAAAGAAGTAAGAAATTAGTAAAAAAGAATGAAGAAAGAAGTAAGAAAGAAGTAAGAAAGAAGTAAGAAAGAAGTAAGAAAGAAGTAAGAAAGAAAGAAGAAAGAAGTAAGAAAGAAGTAAGAAAGAAGTAAGAAAGAAGTAAGAAAGAAGTAAGAAAGAAGAAAGAAAGAAGAAAGAAGTAAGAAAGAAGTAAGAAAGAAGTATGAAAGAAGTAAGAAAGAAGAAAGAAAGAAGCAAGAAAGAAGTAAGAAGGAATGAAGAAAGAAGTAAGAAGGAAATAAGAAAGAAGAAAGAAAGAAGTAAGAAGTAAGAAAGAAAGAAGTAAGAAAGAAGTATGAAAGAAGAAAGAAAGAAGTAAGAGGGAATGAAGAAAGAAGTTAGAAAGAAGTAAGAAATAAGTAAGAAAGAAGTAAGAAAAAATTAAGAAAGAAGTAAGAAGGAATGAAGAAAGAAGTAAGAAAGAAGTAAGAAAGAAGTAAGAAAGAAGAGAGAAAGAAGTAAGAAAGAAGTAAGAAAGAAGTAAGAAATAAGTAAGAAAGAAGTAAGAAAGAAGTAAGAAAGAAAGAAGAAAGAAGTAAGAAAGAAGTAAGAAAGAAGTATGAAAGAAGTAAGAAAGAAGAAAGAAAGAAGTAAGAAAGAAGTAAGAAAAAATTAAGAAAGAAGTAAGAAAGAAAGAAGAAAGAAGAAAGAAAGAAGTAAGAAAGAAGTAAGAAAGAAGTAAGAAAGAAGTAAGAAGGAATGAAGAAAGAAGTAAGAAAGAAGTAAGAAAGAAGTAAGAAAGAAGTAAGAAAGAAGTAAGAAAGAAGTAAGAAAGAAAGAAGAAAGAAGTAAGAAAGAAGAAAGAAAGAAGTAAGAAAGAAGTAAGAAAGAAGAAAGAAAGAAGTAAGAAAGAAGTAAGAAAGAAGTAAGAAAGAAGAAAGAAAGAAGTAAGAAAGAAGTATGAAAGAAGTAAGAAAGAAGTAAGAAAGAAGTAAGAAGGAATGAAGAAAGAAGTAAGAAAGAAGAAAGAAAGAAGTATGAAAGAAGTATGAAAGAAGTAAGAAAGAAAGAACTTATAAAGAAGTAAGAAATAAGTAAGAAAGAAGTAAGAAAGAAGTAAGAAAGAAAGAAGAAAGAAGAAAGAAAGAAGTAAGAAAGAAGTAAGAAAGAAGTAAGAAAGAAGTAAGAAAGAAGAAAGAAAGAAGTAAGAAAGAAGTAAGAAAGAAGGAAGAAAGAAGAGAGAAAGAAGTAAGAAAAAAGTAAGAAAGAAGTAAGAAAAAAGTAAGAAAGAAAGAAGAAAGAAGAAAGAAAGAAGTAAGAAAGAAGTAAGAAAGAAGTAAGAAAGAAGTAAGAAAGAAGTAAGAAATTAGTAAAAAGGAATGAAGAAAGAAGTAAGAAAGAAGTAAGAAAGAAGTAAGAAATTAGTAAAAAGGAATGAAGAAAGAAGTAAGAAAGAAGTAAGAAAGAAGTAAGAAAGAAGTAAGAAAGAAGTAAGAAAGAAAGAAGAAAGAAGTAAGAAAGAAGTAAGAAAGAAGAAAGAAAGAAGAAAGAAGTAAGAAAGAAGTAAGAAAGAAGTATGAAAGAAGTAAGAAAGAAGAAAGAAAGAAGCAAGAAAGAAGTAAGAAGGAATGAAGAAAGAAGTAAGAAAGAAGTAAAAAAGAAGAAAGAAAGAAGTAAGAAAGAAGAAAGAAAGAAGTAAGAAAGAAGTAAGAAAGAAGTAAGAAAGAAGTAAGAAAGAAAGAAGAAAGAAGTAAGAAAGAAGTAAGAAAGAAGAAAGAAAGAAGTAAGAGGGAATGAAGAAAGAAGTTAGAAAGAAGTAAGAAATAAGTAAGAAAGAAGTAAGAAAGAATTAAGAAAGAAGTAAGAAAGAAGTAAGAAGGAATGAAGAAAGAAGTAAGAAAGAAGTAAGAAAGAAGAGAGAAAGAAGTAAGAAAGAAGTAAGAAAGAAAGAAGAAAGAAGTAAGAAAGAAGTAAGAAAGAAGTATGAAAGAAGTAAGAAAGAAGAAAGAAAGAAGTAAGAAAGAAGTAAGAAAGAATTAAGAAAGAAGTAAGAAAGAAAGAAGAAAGAAGAAAGAAAGAAGTAAGAAAGAAGTAAGAAAGAAGTAAGAAAGAAGTAAGAAGGAATGAAGAAAGAAGTAAGAAAGAAGTAAGAAAGAAGTAAGAAAGAAGTAAGAAAGAAGTAAGAAAGAAAGAAGAAAGAAGTAAGAAAGAAGAAAGAAAGAAGTAAGAAAGAAGTAAGAAAGAAGAAAGAAAGAAGTAAGAAAGAAGTAAGAAAGAAGTAAGAAAGAAGAAAGAAAGAAGTAAGAAAGAAGTAAGAAAGAAGTAAGAAACAAGAAAGAAAGAAGTAAGAAAGAAGTAAGAAAGAAGTAAGAAAGAAGAAAGAAAGAAGCAAGAAAGAAGTAAGAAGGAATGAAGAAAGAACTAAGAAAGAAGTAAGAAAGAAGAAAGAAAGAAGAAAGAAAGAAGAAATAAAGAAGTAAGAAAGAAGTAAGAAAGAAGTAAGAAAGAAGTAAGAAAGAAAGAAGAAAGAAGTAAGAAAGAAGTAAGAAAGAAGAAAGAAAGAAGTAAGAGGGAATGAAGAAAGAAGTTAGAAAGAAGTAAGAAATAAGTAAGAAAGAAGTAAGAAGGAATGAAGAAAGGAGTAAGAAAGAAGTAAGAAGGAATGAAGAAAGAAGTAAGAAAGAAGTAAGAAAGAAGTAAGAAAGAAGAGAGAAAGAAGTAAGAAAGAAGTAAGAAATAAGTAAGAAAGAAGTAAGAAAGAAGTAAGAAAGAAAGAAGAAAGAAGTAAGAAAGAAGTAAGAAAGAAGTATGAAAGAAGTAAGAAAGAAGAAAGAAAGAAGTAAGAAAGAAGTAAGAAAGAAGTAAGAAAGAAGTAAGAAAGAAAGAAGAAAGAAGAAAGAAAGAAGTAAGAAAGAAGTAAGAAAGAAGTAAGAAAGAAGTAAGAAAGAAGTAAGAAAGAAGTAAGAAAGAAGTAAAGAAGTAAGAAAGAAAGAAGAAAGAAGTAAGAAAGAAGAAAGAAAGAAGTAAGAAAGAAGTAAGAAAGAAGAAAGAAAGAAGTAAGAAAGAAGTAAGAAAGAAGTAAGAAAGAAGAAAGAAAGAAGTAAGAAAGAAGTAAGAAAGAAGTAAGAAAGAAGAAAGAAAGAAGTAAGAAAGAAGTAAGAAGGAATGAAGAAAGAAGTAAGAAAGAAGTAAGAAAGAAGTAAGAAAGAAGAGAGAAAGAAGTAAGAAAGAAGTAAGAAAGAAGTAAGAAATAAGTAAGAAAGAAGTAAGAAAGAAGTAAGAAAGAAAGAAGAAAGAAGTAAGAAAGAAGTAAGAAAGAAGTATGAAAGAAGTAAGAAAGAAGAAAGAAAGAAGTAAGAAAGAAGTAAGAAAGAAGTAAGAAAGAAGTAAGAAAGAAAGAAGAAAGAAGAAAGAAAGAAGTAAGAAAGAAGTAAGAAAGAAGTAAGAAAGAAGTAAGAAGGAATGAAGAAAGAAGTAAGAAAGAAGTAAGAAAGAAGTAAGAAAGAAGTAAGAAAGAAGAAAGAAAAAAGAATGAAGTAAGAAAGAAGTAAGAAAGAAGTATGAAAGAAGTAAGAAAGAAGAAAGAAAGAAGCAAGAAAGAAGTAAGAAGGAATGAAGAAAGAAGTAAGAAAGAAGTAAAAAAGAAGAAAGAAAGAAGTAAGAAAGAAGAAAGAAAGAAGTAAGAAAGAAGTAAGAAAGAAGTAAGAAAGAAGTAAGAAAGAAAGAAGAAAGAAGTAAGAAAGAAGTAAGAAAGAAGAAAGAAAGAAGTAAGAGGGAATGAAGAAAGAAGTTAGAAAGAAGTAAGAAATAAGTAAGAAAGAAGTAAGAAAGAATTAAGAAAGAAGTAAGAAAGAAGTAAGAAGGAATGAAGAAAGAAGTAAGAAAGAAGTAAGAAAGAAGAGAGAAAGAAGTAAGAAAGAAGTAAGAAAGAAAGAAGAAAGAAGTAAGAAAGAAGTAAGAAAGAAGTATGAAAGAAGTAAGAAAGAAGAAAGAAAGAAGTAAGAAAGAAGTAAGAAAGAATTAAGAAAGAAGTAAGAAAGAAAGAAGAAAGAAGAAAGAAAGAAGTAAGAAAGAAGTAAGAAAGAAGTAAGAAAGAAGTAAGAAGGAATGAAGAAAGAAGTAAGAAAGAAGTAAGAAAGAAGTAAGAAAGAAGTAAGAAAGAAGTAAGAAAGAAAGAAGAAAGAAGTAAGAAAGAAGAAAGAAAGAAGTAAGAAAGAAGTAAGAAAGAAGAAAGAAAGAAGTAAGAAAGAAGTAAGAAAGAAGTAAGAAAGAAGAAAGAAAGAAGTAAGAAAGAAGTAAGAAAGAAGTAAGAAACAAGAAAGAAAGAAGTAAGAAAGAAGTAAGAAAGAAGTAAGAAAGAAGAAAGAAAGAAGCAAGAAAGAAGTAAGAAGGAATGAAGAAAGAAGTAAGAAAGAAGTAAGAAAGAAGAAAGAAAGAAGAAAGAAAGAAGAAATAAAGAAGTAAGAAAGAAGTAAGAAAGAAGTAAGAAAGAAGTAAGAAGGAATGAAGAAAGAAGTAAGAAAGAAGTAAGAAAGAAGTAAGAAAGAAGTAAGAAAGAAGTAAGAAAGAAAGAAGAAAGAAGTAAGAAAGAAGAAAGAAAGAAGTAAGAAAGAAGTAAGAAAGAAGAAAGAAAGAAGTAAGAAAGAAGTAAGAAAGAAGTAAGAAAGAAGAAAGAAAGAAGTAAGAAAGAAGTAAGAAAGAAGTAAGAAACAAGAAAGAAAGAAGTAAGAAAGAAGTAAGAAAGAAGTAAGAAAGAAGAAAGAAAGAAGCAAGAAAGAAGTAAGAAGGAATGAAGAAAGAACTAAGAAAGAAGTAAGAAAGAAGAAAGAAAGAAGAAAGAAAGAAGAAATAAAGAAGTAAGAAAGAAGTAAGAAAGAAGTAAGAAAGAAGTAAGAAAGAAAGAAGAAAGAAGTAAGAAAGAAGTAAGAAAGAAGAAAGAAAGAAGTAAGAGGGAATGAAGAAAGAAGTTAGAAAGAAGTAAGAAATAAGTAAGAAAGAAGTAAGAAGGAATGAAGAAAGGAGTAAGAAAGAAGTAAGAAGGAATGAAGAAAGAAGTAAGAAAGAAGTAAGAAAGAAGTAAGAAAGAAGAGAGAAAGAAGTAAGAAAGAAGTAAGAAATAAGTAAGAAAGAAGTAAGAAAGAAGTAAGAAAGAAAGAAGAAAGAAGTAAGAAAGAAGTAAGAAAGAAGTATGAAAGAAGTAAGAAAGAAGAAAGAAAGAAGTAAGAAAGAAGTAAGAAAGAAGTAAGAAAGAAGTAAGAAAGAAAGAAGAAAGAAGAAAGAAAGAAGTAAGAAAGAAGTAAGAAAGAAGTAAGAAAGAAGTAAGAAAGAAGTAAGAAAGAAGTAAGAAAGAAGTAAGAAAGAAGTAAGAAAGAAGTAAGAAAGAAAGAAGAAAGAAGTAAGAAAGAAGAAAGAAAGAAGTAAGAAAGAAGTAAGAAAGAAGAAAGAAAGAAGTAAGAAAGAAGTAAGAAAGAAGTAAGAAAGAAGAAAGAAAGAAGTAAGAAAGAAGTAAGAAAGAAGTAAGAAAGAAGAAAGAAAGAAGTAAGAAAGAAGTAAGAAGGAATGAAGAAAGAAGTAAGAAAGAAGTAAGAAAGAAGTAAGAAAGAAGAGAGAAAGAAGTAAGAAAGAAGTAAGAAAGAAGTAAGAAATAAGTAAGAAAGAAGTAAGAAAGAAGTAAGAAAGAAAGAAGAAAGAAGTAAGAAAGAAGTAAGAAAGAAGTATGAAAGAAGTAAGAAAGAAGAAAGAAAGAAGTAAGAAAGAAGTAAGAAAGAAGTAAGAAAGAAGTAAGAAAGAAAGAAGAAAGAAGAAAGAAAGAAGTAAGAAAGAAGTAAGAAAGAAGTAAGAAAGAAGTAAGAAGGAATGAAGAAAGAAGTAAGAAAGAAGTAAGAAAGAAGTAAGAAAGAAGTAAGAAAGAAGAAAGAAAAAGAATGAAGTAAGAAAGAAGTAAGAAAGAAGTATGAAAGAAGTAAGAAAGAAGAAAGAAAGAAGCAAGAAAGAAGTAAGAAGGAATGAAGAAAGAAGTAAGAAAGAAGTAAAAAAGAAGAAAGAAAGAAGTAAGAAAGAAGAAAGAAAGAAGTAAGAAAGAAGTAAGAAAGAAGTAAGAAAGAAGTAAGAAAGAAAGAAGAAAGAAGTAAGAAAGAAGTAAGAAAGAAGAAAGAAAGAAGTAAGAGGGAATGAAGAAAGAAGTTAGAAAGAAGTAAGAAATAAGTAAGAAAGAAGTAAGAAAGAATTAAGAAAGAAGTAAGAAAGAAGTAAGAAGGAATGAAGAAAGAAGTAAGAAAGAAGTAAGAAAGAAGAGAGAAAGAAGTAAGAAAGAAGTAAGAAAGAAAGAAGAAAGAAGTAAGAAAGAAGTAAGAAAGAAGTATGAAAGAAGTAAGAAAGAAGAAAGAAAGAAGTAAGAAAGAAGTAAGAAAGAATTAAGAAAGAAGTAAGAAAGAAAGAAGAAAGAAGAAAGAAAGAAGTAAGAAAGAAGTAAGAAAGAAGTAAGAAAGAAGTAAGAAGGAATGAAGAAAGAAGTAAGAAAGAAGTAAGAAAGAAGTAAGAAAGAAGTAAGAAGGAAGTAAGAAAGAAAGAAGAAAGAAGTAAGAAAGAAGAAAGAAAGAAGTAAGAAAGAAGTAAGAAAGAAGAAAGAAAGAAGTAAGAAAGAAGTAAGAAAGAAGTAAGAAAGAAGAAAGAAAGAAGTAAGAAAGAAGTAAGAAAGAAGTAAGAAACAAGAAAGAAAGAAGTAAGAAAGAAGTAAGAAAGAAGTAAGAAAGAAGAAAGAAAGAAGCAAGAAAGAAGTAAGAAGGAATGAAGAAAGAACTAAGAAAGAAGTAAGAAAGAAGAAAGAAAGAAGAAAGAAAGAAGAAATAAAGAAGTAAGAAAGAAGTAAGAAAGAAGTAAGAAAGAAGTAAGAAAGAAAGAAGAAAGAAGTAAGAAAGAAGTAAGAAAGAAGAAAGAAAGAAGTAAGAGGGAATGAAGAAAGAAGTTAGAAAGAAGTAAGAAATAAGTAAGAAAGAAGTAAGAAGGAATGAAGAAAGGAGTAAGAAAGAAGTAAGAAGGAATGAAGAAAGAAGTAAGAAAGAAGTAAGAAAGAAGTAAGAAAGAAGAGAGAAAGAAGTAAGAAAGAAGTAAGAAATAAGTAAGAAAGAAGTAAGAAAGAAGTAAGAAAGAAAGAAGAAAGAAGTAAGAAAGAAGTAAGAAAGAAGTATGAAAGAAGTAAGAAAGAAGAAAGAAAGAAGTAAGAAAGAAGTAAGAAAGAAGTAAGAAAGAAGTAAGAAAGAAAGAAGAAAGAAGAAAGAAAGAAGTAAGAAAGAAGTAAGAAAGAAGTAAGAAAGAAGTAAGAAAGAAGTAAGAAAGAAGTAAGAAAGAAGTAAGAAAGAAGTAAGAAAGAAGTAAGAAAGAAAGAAGAAAGAAGTAAGAAAGAAGAAAGAAAGAAGTAAGAAAGAAGTAAGAAAGAAGAAAGAAAGAAGTAAGAAAGAAGTAAGAAAGAAGTAAGAAAGAAGAAAGAAAGAAGAAAGAAAGAAGTAAGAAAGAAGTAAGAAAGAAGAAAGAAAGAAGTAAGAAAGAAGTAAGAAGGAATGAAGAAAGAAGTAAGAAAGAAGTAAGAAAGAAGTAAGAAAGAAGAGAGAAAGAAGTAAGAAAGAAGTAAGAAAGAAGTAAGAAATAAGTAAGAAAGAAGTAAGAAAGAAGTAAGAAAGAAAGAAGAAAGAAGTAAGAAAGAAGTAAGAAAGAAGTATGAAAGAAGTAAGAAAGAAGAAAGAAAGAAGTAAGAAAGAAGTAAGAAAGAAGTAAGAAAGAAGTAAGAAAGAAAGAAGAAAGAAGAAAGAAAGAAGTAAGAAAGAAGTAAGAAAGAAGTAAGAAAGAAGTAAGAAGGAATGAAGAAAGAAGTAAGAAAGAAGTAAGAAAGAAGTAAGAAAGAAGTAAGAAAGAAGAAAGAAAAAAGAATGAAGTAAGAAAGAAGTAAGAAAGAAGTATGAAAGAAGTAAGAAAGAAGAAAGAAAGAAGTAAGAAAGAAGTAAGAAGGAATGAAGAAAGAAGTAAGAAAGAAGTTAGAAAGAAGTAAGAAAGAAGTAAGAAAGGAGTAAGAAAGAAGTAAGAAAGAAGTAAGAAGGAATGAAGAAAGAAGTAAGAAAGAAGTAAGAAAGAAGAAAGAAAGAAGTAAGAAAGAAGAAAGAAAGAAGTAAGAAAGAAGTAAGAAAGAAGTAAGAAAGAAGAGAGAAAGAATTAAGAAAAAAGTAAGAAAGAAGTAAGGAAAAAGTAAGAAAGAAAGAAGAAAGAAGAAAGAAAGAAGTAAGAAAGAAGTAAGAAAGAAGAAAGAAGTAAGAAAGAAAGAAGAAAGAAGTAAGAAAGAAGTAAGAAAGAAGTAAGAAAGAAGTAAAAAGGAATGAAGAAAGAAGTAAGAAAGAAGTAAGAAAGAAGTAAGAAAGAAGTAAGAAAGAAGTAAGAAAGAAAGAAGAAAGAAGAAAGAAAGAAGTAAGAAATAAGTAAGAAAGAAGTAAGAAAGAAGTAAGAAGGAATGAAGAAAGAAGTAAGAAAGAAGTAAGAAAGAAGTAAGAAAGAAGTAAGAAAGAAGTAAGAAAGAAAGAAGAAAGAAGTAAGAAAGAAGAAAGAAAGAAGTAAGAAAGAAGTAAGAAAGAAGAAAGAAAGAAGTAAGAAAGAAGTAAGAAAGAAGTAAGAAAGAAGAAAGAAAGAAGTAAGAAAGAAGTATGAAAGAAGTAAGAAAGAAGAAAGAAAGAAGTAAGAAGGAATGAAGAAAGAAGAAAGAAAGAAGTAAGAAAGAAGTAAGAAAGAAGTAAGAAGGAATGAAGAAAGAAGTAAGAAAGAAGAAAGAAAGAATTATGAAAGAAGTATGAAAGAAGTAAGAAAGAAAGAACTTAGAAAGAAGTAAGAAATAAGAAAGAAGTAAGAAAGAAAGAAGAAAGAAGTAAGAAAGAAGTAAGAAAGAAGTAAGAAAGAAGTAAGAAAGAAGAAAGAAAGAAGCAAGAAAGAAGTAAGAAGGAATGAAGAAAGAACTAAGAAAGAAGTAAGAAAGAAGAAAGAAAGAAGTAAGAAAGAAGTAAGAAAGAAGTAAGAAAGAAGAAAGAAAGAAGTAAGAAAGAAGTAAGAAAGAAGTAAGAAAGAAGTAAGAAAGAAAGAAGAAAGAAGAAAGAAAGAAGTAAGAAAGAAGTAATAAAGAAGTAAGAAAGAAGTAAAAAGGAATGAAGAAAGAAGTAAGAAAGAAGTAAGAAAGAAGTAAGAAAGAAGTAAGAAAGAAGTAAGAAAGAAGAAAGAAAAAAGAAAGAAGTAAGAAAGAAGTAAGAAAGAAGTATGAAAGAAGTAAGAAAGAAGAAAGAAAGAAGTAAGAAAGAAGTAAGAAGGAATGAAGAAAGAAGTAAGAAAGAAGTTAGAAAGAAGTAAGAAAGAAGTAAGAAAGGAGTAAGAAAGAAGTAAGAAAGAAGTAAGAAGGAATGAAGAAAGAAGTAAGAAAGAAGTAAGAAAGAAGAAAGAAAGAAGTAAGAAAGAAGAAAGAAAGAAGTAAAAAAGAAGTAAGAAAGAAGTAAGAAAGAAGAGAGAAAGAAGTAAGAAAAAAGTAAGAAAGAAGTAAGGAAAAAGTAAGAAAGAAAGAAGAAAGAAGAAAGAAAGAAGTAAGAAAGAAGTAAGAAAGAAGAAAGAAGTAAGAAAGAAAGAAGAAAGAAGTAAGAAAGAAGTAAGAAAGAAGTAAGAAAGAAGTAAAAAGGAATGAAGAAAGAAGTAAGAAAGAAGTAAGAAAGAAGTAAGAAAGAAGTAAGAAAGAAAGAAGAAAGAAGAAAGAAAGAAGTAAGAAAGAAGTAAGAAAGAAGTAAGAAAGAAGTAAGAAGGAATGAAGAAAGAAGTAAGAAAGAAGTAAGAAAGAAGTAAGAAAGAAGTAAGAAAGAAGTAAGAAAGAAAGAAGAAAGAAGTAAGAAAGAAGAAAGAAAGAAGTAAGAAAGAAGTAAGAAAGAAGAAAGAAAGAAGTAAGAAAGAAGTAAGAAAGAAAGAAGAAAGAAGTAAGAAAGAAGTAAGAAAGAAGAAAGAAAGAAGTAAGAGGGAATGAAGAAAGAAGTTAGAAAGAAGTAAGAAATAAGTAAGAAAGAAGTAAGAAAGAATTAAGAAAGAAGTAAGAAAGAAGTAAGAAGGAATGAAGAAAGAAGTAAGAAAGAAGTAAGAAAGAAGAGAGAAAGAAGTAAGAAAGAAGTAAGAAAGAAAGAAGAAAGAAGTAAGAAAGAAGTAAGAAAGAAGTATGAAAGAAGTAAGAAAGAAGAAAGAAAGAAGTAAGAAAGAAGTAAGAAAGAATTAAGAAAGAAGTAAGAAAGAAAGAAGAAAGAAGAAAGAAAGAAGTAAGAAAGAAGTAAGAAAGAAGTAAGAAAGAAGTAAGAAGGAATGAAGAAAGAAGTAAGAAAGAAGTAAGAAAGAAGTAAGAAAGAAGTAAGAAAGAAGTAAGAAAGAAAGAAGAAGTAAGAAAGAAGAAAGAAAGAAGTAAGAAAGAAGTAAGAAAGAAGAAAGAAAGAAGTAAGAAAGAAGTAAGAAAGAAGTAAGAAAGAAGAAAGAAAGAAGTAAGAAAGAAGTAAGAAAGAAGTAAGAAACAAGAAAGAAAGAAGTAAGAAAGAAGTAAGAAAGAAGTAAGAAAGAAGAAAGAAAGAAGCAAGAAAGAAGTAAGAAGGAATGAAGAAAGAACTAAGAAAGAAGTAAGAAAGAAGAAAGAAAGAAGTAAGAAAGAAGAAATAAAGAAGTAAGAAAGAAGTAAGAAAGAAGTAAGAAAGAAGTAAGAAAGAAAGAAGAAAGAAGTAAGAAAGAAGTAAGAAAGAAGAAAGAAAGAAGTAAGAGGGAATGAAGAAAGAAGTTAGAAAGAAGTAAGAAATAAGTAAGAAAGAAGTAAGAAGGAATGAAGAAAGGAGTAAGAAAGAAGTAAGAAGGAATGAAGAAAGAAGTAAGAAAGAAGTAAGAAAGAAGTAAGAAAGAAGAGAGAAAGAAGTAAGAAAGAAGTAAGAAATAAGTAAGAAAGAAGTAAGAAAGAAGTAAGAAAGAAGTAAGAAAGAAGTAAGAAAGAAAGAAGAAAGAAGTAAGAAAGAAGAAAGAAAGAAGTAAGAAAGAAGTAAGAAAGAAGAAAGAAAGAAGTAAGAAAGAAGTAAGAAAGAAGTAAGAAAGAAGAAAGAAAGAAGTAAGAAAGAAGTAAGAAAGAAGTAAGAAAGAAGAAAGAAAGAAGTAAGAAAGAAGTAAGAAGGAATGAAGAAAGAAGTAAGAAAGAAGTAAGAAAGAAGTAAGAAAGAAGAGAGAAAGAAGTAAGAAAGAAGTAAGAAAGAAGTAAGAAAGAAGTAAGAAAGAAGAAAGAAAGAAGTAAGAAAGAAAGAAGAAAGAAGTAAGAAAGAAGTAAGAAAGAAGTATGAAAGAAGTAAGAAAGAAGAAAGAAAGAAGTAAGAAAGAAGTAAGAAAGAAGTAAGAAAGAAGTAAGAAAGAAAGAAGAAAGAAGAAAGAAAGAAGTAAGAAAGAAGTAAGAAAGAAGTAAGAAAGAAGTAAGAAAGAAGTAAAAAGGAATGAAGAAAGAAGTAAGAAAGAAGTAAGAAAGAAGTAAGAAAGAAGTAAGAAAGAAAGAAGAAAGAAGAAAGAAAGAAGTAAGAAAGAAGTAAGAAAGAAGTAAGAAAGAAGTAAGAAGGAATGAAGAAAGAAGTAAGAAAGAAGTAAGAAAGAAGTAAGAAAGAAGTAAGAAAGAAGTAAGAAAGAAAGAAGAAAGAAGTAAGAAAGAAGAAAGAAAGAAGTAAGAAAGAAGTAAGAAAGAAGAAAGAAAGAAGTAAGAAAGAAGTAAGAAAGAAAGAAGAAAGAAGTAAGAAAGAAGTAAGAAAGAAGAAAGAAAGAAGTAAGAGGGAATGAAGAAAGAAGTTAGAAAGAAGTAAGAAATAAGTAAGAAAGAAGTAAGAAAGAATTAAGAAAGAAGTAAGAAAGAAGTAAGAAGGAATGAAGAAAGAAGTAAGAAAGAAGTAAGAAAGAAGAGAGAAAGAAGTAAGAAAGAAGTAAGAAAGAAAGAAGAAAGAAGTAAGAAAGAAGTAAGAAAGAAGTATGAAAGAAGTAAGAAAGAAGAAAGAAAGAAGTAAGAAAGAAGTAAGAAAGAATTAAGAAAGAAGTAAGAAAGAAAGAAGAAAGAAGAAAGAAAGAAGTAAGAAAGAAGTAAGAAAGAAGTAAGAAAGAAGTAAGAAGGAATGAAGAAAGAAGTAAGAAAGAAGTAAGAAAGAAGTAAGAAAGAAGTAAGAAAGAAGTAAGAAAGAAAGAAGAAAGAAGTAAGAAAGAAGAAAGAAAGAAGTAAGAAAGAAGTAAGAAAGAAGAAAGAAAGAAGTAAGAAAGAAGTAAGAAAGAAGTAAGAAAGAAGAAAGAAAGAAGTAAGAAAGAAGTAAGAAAGAAGTAAGAAACAAGAAAGAAAGAAGTAAGAAAGAAGTAAGAAAGAAGTAAGAAAGAAGAAAGAAAGAAGCAAGAAAGAAGTAAGAAGGAATGAAGAAAGAACTAAGAAAGAAGTAAGAAAGAAGAAAGAAAGAAGTAAGAAAGAAGAAATAAAGAAGTAAGAAAGAAGTAAGAAAGAAGTAAGAAAGAAGTAAGAAAGAAAGAAGAAAGAAGTAAGAAAGAAGTAAGAAAGAAGAAAGAAAGAAGTAAGAGGGAATGAAGAAAGAAGTTAGAAAGAAGTAAGAAATAAGTAAGAAAGAAGTAAGAAGGAATGAAGAAAGGAGTAAGAAAGAAGTAAGAAGGAATGAAGAAAGAAGTAAGAAAGAAGTAAGAAAGAAGTAAGAAAGAAGAGAGAAAGAAGTAAGAAAGAAGTAAGAAATAAGTAAGAAAGAAGTAAGAAAGAAGTAAGAAAGAAAGAAGAAAGAAGTAAGAAAGAAGTAAGAAAGAAGTATGAAAGAAGTAAGAAAGAAGAAAGAAAGAAGTAAGAAAGAAGTAAGAAAGAAGTAAGAAAGAAGTAAGAAAGAAAGAAGAAAGAAGAAAGAAAGAAGTAAGAAAGAAGTAAGAAAGAAGTAAGAAAGAAGTAAGAAAGAAGTAAGAAAGAAGTAAGAAAGAAGTAAGAAAGAAGTAAGAAAGAAGTAAGAAAGAAAGAAGAAAGAAGTAAGAAAGAAGAAAGAAAGAAGTAAGAAAGAAGTAAGAAAGAAGAAAGAAAGAAGTAAGAAAGAAGTAAGAAAGAAGTAAGAAAGAAGAAAGAAAGAAGTAAGAAAGAAGTAAGAAAGAAGTAAGAAAGAAGAAAGAAAGAAGTAAGAAAGAAGTAAGAAGGAATGAAGAAAGAAGTAAGAAAGAAGTAAGAAAGAAGTAAGAAAGAAGAGAGAAAGAAGTAAGAAAGAAGTAAGAAAGAAGTAAGAAAGAAGTAAGAAAGAAGAAAGAAAGAAGTAAGAAAGAAAGAAGAAAGAAGTAAGAAAGAAGTAAGAAAGAAGTATGAAAGAAGTAAGAAAGAAGAAAGAAAGAAGTAAGAAAGAAGTAAGAAAGAAGTAAGAAAGAAGTAAGAAAGAAAGAAGAAAGAAGAAAGAAAGAAGTAAGAAAGAAGTAAGAAAGAAGTAAGAAAGAAGTAAGAAGGATTGAAGAAAGAAGTAAGAAAGAAGTAAGAAAGAAGTAAGAAAGAAGTAAGAAAGAAAGAAGAAAGAAGTAAGAAAGAAGTAAGAAAGAAGTAAGAAAGAAGTAAGAAAGAAGAAAGAAAGAAGTAAGAAAGAAGTAAGAAAGAAGTAAGAAAGAAGAAAGAAAGAAGTAAGAAAGAAGTAAGAAAGAAGTAAGAAAGAAGTAAAAAGGAATGAAGAAAGAAGTAAGAAATAAGTAAGAAAGAAGAAAGAAAGAAGTAAGAAAGAAGTAAGAAAGAAGAGAGAAAGAAGTAAGAAAGAAGTAAGAAATAAGTAAGAAAGAAGTAAGAAAGAAGTAAGAAAGAAGTAAGAAAGAAGTAAGAAAGAAGTAAGAAAGAAGTAAGAAAGAAGAAAGAAAGAAGTAAGAAAGAAGTAAGAAAGAAGTAAGAAAGAAGAAAGAAAGAAGTAAGAAAGAAGTAAGAAGGAATGAAGAAAGAAGTAAGAAAGAAGTAAGAAAGAAGTAAGAAAGAAGTAAGAAAGAAGTAAGAAAGAAGAAAGAAAGAAGTAAGAAAGAAGTAAGAAAGAAGTAAGAAAGAAGAAAGAAAGAAGTAAGAAAGAAGTAAGAAGGAATGAAGAAAGAAGTAAGAAAGAAGTAAGAAAGAAGTAAGAAAGAAGAAAGAAAGAAGTAAGAAAGAAGTAAGAAAGAAGTAAGAAACAAGAAAGAAAGAAGTAAGAAAGAAGTAAGAAAGAAGTAAGAAAGAAGAAAGAAAGAAGCAAGAAAGAAGTAAGAAGGAATGAAGAAAGAACTAAGAAAGAAGTAAGAAAGAAGAAAGAAAGAAGTAAGAAAGAAGAAATAAAGAAGTAAGAAAGAAGTAAGAAAGAAGTAAGAAAGAAGTAAGAAAGAAAGAAGAAAGAAGTAAGAAAGAAGTAAGAAAGAAGAAAGAAAGAAGTAAGAGGGAATGAAGAAAGAAGTTAGAAAGAAGTAAGAAATAAGTAAGAAAGAAGTAAGAAGGAATGAAGAAAGGAGTAAGAAAGAAGTAAGAAGGAATGAAGAAAGAAGTAAGAAAGAAGTAAGAAAGAAGTAAGAAAGAAGAGAGAAAGAAGTAAGAAAGAAGTAAGAAATAAGTAAGAAAGAAGTAAGAAAGAAGTAAGAAAGAAAGAAGAAAGAAGTAAGAAAGAAGTAAGAAAGAAGTATGAAAGAAGTAAGAAAGAAGAAAGAAAGAAGTAAGAAAGAAGTAAGAAAGAAGTAAGAAAGAAGTAAGAAAGAAAGAAGAAAGAAGAAAGAAAGAAGTAAGAAAGAAGTAAGAAAGAAGTAAGAAAGAAGTAAGAAAGAAGTAAGAAAGAAGTAAGAAAGAAGTAAGAAAGAAGTAAGAAAGAAGTAAGAAAGAAAGAAGAAAGAAGTAAGAAAGAAGAAAGAAAGAAGTAAGAAAGAAGTAAGAAAGAAGAAAGAAAGAAGTAAGAAAGAAGTAAGAAAGAAGTAAGAAAGAAGAAAGAAAGAAGTAAGAAAGAAGTAAGAAAGAAGTAAGAAAGAAGAAAGAAAGAAGTAAGAAAGAAGTAAGAAGGAATGAAGAAAGAAGTAAGAAAGAAGTAAGAAAGAAGTAAGAAAGAAGAGAGAAAGAAGTAAGAAAGAAGTAAGAAAGAAGTAAGAAAGAAGTAAGAAAGAAGAAAGAAAGAAGTAAGAAAGAAAGAAGAAAGAAGTAAGAAAGAAGTAAGAAAGAAGTATGAAAGAAGTAAGAAAGAAGAAAGAAAGAAGTAAGAAAGAAGTAAGAAAGAAGTAAGAAAGAAGTAAGAAAGAAAGAAGAAAGAAGAAAGAAAGAAGTAAGAAAGAAGTAAGAAAGAAGTAAGAAAGAAGTAAGAAGGATTGAAGAAAGAAGTAAGAAAGAAGTAAGAAAGAAGTAAGAAAGAAGTAAGAAAGAAAGAATAAAGAAGTAAGAAAGAAGTAAGAAAGAAGTAAGAAAGAAGTAAGAAAGAAGAAAGAAAGAAGTAAGAAAGAAGTAAGAAAGAAGTAAGAAAGAAGAAAGAAAGAAGTAAGAAAGAAGTAAGAAAGAAGTAAGAAAGAAGTAAAAAGGAATGAAGAAAGAAGTAAGAAATAAGTAAGAAAGAAGAAAGAAAGAAGTAAGAAAGAAGTAAGAAAGAAGTAAGAAAGAAGAAAGAAAGAAGTAAGAAAGAAGAAAGAAAGAAGAAAGAAGTAAGAAAGAAGTAAGAAGTAAGAAAGAAAGAAGTAAGAAAGAAGAAAGAAAGAAGTAAGAAAGAAGTAAAAAGGAATGAAGAAAGAAGTAAGAAAGAAGTAAGAAAGAAGTAAGAAAGAAGTAAGAAAGAAGTAAGAAAGAAGAAAGAAAAAAGAAAGAAGTAAGAAAGAAGTAAGAAAGAAGTATGAAAGAAGTAAGAAAGAAGAAAGAAAGAAGTAAGAAAGAAGTAAGAAGGAATGAAGAAAGAAGTAAGAAAGAAGTTAGAAAGAAGTAAGAAAGAAGTAAGAAAGGAGTAAGAAAGAAGTAAGAAAGAAGTAAGAAGGAATGAAGAAAGAAGTAAGAAAGAAGTAAGAAAGAAGAAAGAAAGAAGTAAGAAAGAAGAAAGAAAGAAGTAAGAAAGAAGTAAGAAAGAAGTAAGAAAGAAGAGAGAAAGAAGTAAGAAAAAAGTAAGAAAGAAGTAAGAAAAAAGTAAGAAAGAAAGAAGAAAGAAGAAAGAAAGAAGTAAGAAAGAAGTAAGAAAGAAGAAAGAAGTAAGAAAGAAAGAAGAAAGAAGTAAGAAAGAAGTAAGAAAGAAGTAAGAAAGAAGTAAAAAGGAATGAAGAAAGAAGTAAGAAAGAAGTAAGAAAGAAGAAAGAAAGAAGTAAGAAAGAAGAAAGAAAGAAGTAAGAAAGAAGTAAGAAAGAAGTAAGAAAGAAGAGAGAAAGAAGTAAGAAAAAAGTAAGAAAGAAGTAAGAAAAAAGTAAGAAAGAAAGAAGAAAGAAGAAAGAAAGAAGTAAGAAAGAAGTAAGAAAGAAGAAAGAAGTAAGAAAGAAAGAAGAAAGAAGAAAGAAAGAAGTAAGAAAGAAGTAAGAAAGAAGTAAGAAAGAAGTAAGAAGGAATGAAGAAAGAAGTAAGAAAGAAGTAAGAAAGAAGTAAGAAAGAAGTAAGAAAGAAGTAAGAAAGAAAGAATAAAGAAGTAAGAAAGAAGAAAGAAAGAAGTAAGAAAGAAGTAAGAAAGAAGAAAGAAAGAAGTAAGAAAGAAGTAAGAAAGAAGTAAGAAAGAAGAAAGAAAGAAGTAAGAAAGAAGTATGAAAGAAGTAAGAAAGAAGAAAGAAAGAAGTAAGAAGGAATGAAGAAAGAAGTAAGAAAGAAGTAAGAAAGAAAGAAGAAAGAAGAAAGAAAGAAGTAAGAAAGAAGTAAGAAAGAAGTAAGAAGGAATGAAGAAAGAAGTAAGAAAGAAGAAAGAAAGAAGTATGAAAGAAGTATGAAAGAAGTAAGAAAGAAAGAACTTAGAAAGAAGTAAGAAATAAGAAAGAAGTAAGAAAGAAGTAAGAAAGAAAGAAGAAAGAAGAAAGAAAGAAGTAAGAAAGAAGTAAGAAAGAAGTAAGAAAGAAGTAAGAAAGAAAGAAGAAAGAAGTAAGAAAGAAGTAAGAAAGAAGTAAGAAAGAAGTAATTAAGAAGAAAGAAAGAAGTAAGAAAGAAGTAAGAAAGAAGCAAGAAAGAAGAGAGAAAGAAGTATGAAAAAAGTAAGAAAGAAGTAAGAAAAAAGTAAGAAAGAAAGAAGAAAGAAGAAAGAAAGAAGTAAGAAAGAAGTAAGAAAGAAGTAAGAAAGAAGGAAGAAATTAGTAAAAAGGAATGAAGAAAGAAGTAAGAAAGAAGTAAGAAAGAAGTAAGAAAGAAGAAAGAAAGAAGTAAGAAAGAAGTAAGAAAGAAGTAAGAAAGAAGAAAGAAAGAAGTAAGAAAGAAGTAAGAAAGAAGTAAGAAAGAAGTAAAAAGGAATGAAGAAAGAAGTAAGAAATAAGTAAGAAAGAAGTAAGAAAGAAGTAAGAAAGAAGTAAGAAAGAAGTAAGAAAGAAAGAAGAAAGAAGTAAGAAAGAAGTAAGAAAGAAGTAAGAAAGAAGTAAGAAAGAAGTAAGAAAGAAGAAAGAAAGAAGAAAGAAGTAAGAAAGAAGTAAGAAAGAAGTATGAAAGAAGTAAGAAAGAAGAAAGAAAGAAGTAAGAAAGAAGTAAGAAGGAATGAAGAAAGAAGTAAGAAAGAAGTTAGAAAGAAGTAAGAAATAAGTAAGAAAGAAGTAAGAAAGAAGTAAGAAAGAAGTAAGAAGGAATGAAGAAAGAAGTAAGAAAGAAGTAAGAAAGAAGAAAGAAAGAAGTAAGAAAGAAGAAAGAAAGAAGTAAGAAAGAAGTAAGAAAGAAGTAAGAAAGAAGAGAGAAAGAAGTAAGAAAAAAGTAAGAAAGAAGTAAGAAAAAAGTAAGAAAGAAAGAAGAAAGAAGAAAGAAAGAAGTAAGAAAGAAGTAAGAAAGAAGAAAGAAGTAAGAAAGAAAGAAGAAAGAAGTAAGAAAGAAGTAAGAAAGAAGTATGAAAGAAGTAAGTAAGAAGAAAGAAAGAAGTAAGAAAGAAGTAAGAAAGAAGTAAGAAAGAAGTAAGAAAGAAAGAAGAAAGAAGAAAGAAAGAAGTAAGAAAGAAGTAAGAAAGAAGTAAGAAAGAAGTAAGAAGGAATGAAGAAAGAAGTAAGAAAGAAGTAAGAAAGAAGTAAGAAAGAAGTAAGAAAGAAGTAAGAAAGAAAGAAGAAAGAAGTAAGAAAGAAGAAAGAAAGAAGTAAGAAAGAAGTAAGAAGAAAGAAAGAAGTAAGAAAGAAGTAAGAAAGAAGAAAGAAAGAAGTAAGAAAGAAGTATGAAAGAAGTAAGAAAGAAGAAAGAAAGAAGTAAGAAGGAATGAAGAAAGAAGTAAGAAAGAAGAAAGAAAGAAGTATGAAAGAAGTATGAAAGAAGTAAGAAAGAAAGAACTTAGAAAGAAGTAAGAAATAAGTAAGAAAGAAGTAAGAAAGAAGTAAGAAAGAAAGAAGAAAGAAGAAAGAAAGAAGTAAGAAAGAAGTAAGAAAGAAGTAAGAAAGAAGTAAGAAAGAAGTAAGAAAGAAGTAAGAAAGAAAGAAGAAAGAAGTAAGAAAGAAGTAAGAAAGAAGTAAGAAAGAAGTAAGAAAGAAGAAAGAAAGAAGTAAGAAAGAAGTAAGAAAGAAGTAAGAAAGAAGAGAGAAAGAAGTATAAAAAAAGTAAGAAAGAAGTAAGAAAAAAGTAAGAAAGAAAGAAGAAAGAAGAAAGAAAGAAGTAAGAAAGAAGTAAGAAAGAAGTAAGAAAGAAGTAAGAAAGAAGTAAGAAAGAAGTAAGAAATTAGTAAAAAGGAATGAAGAAAGAAGTAAGAAAGAAGTAAGAAAGAAGTAAGAAAGAAGTAAGAAAGAAGTAAGAAAGAAAGAAGAAAGAAGTAAGAAAGAAGTAAGAAAGAAGTAAGAAAGAAGTAAGAAAGAAGTAAGAAAGAAGAAAGAAAGAAGAAAGAAGTAAGAAAGAAGTAAGAAAGAAGTATGAAAGAAGTTAGAAAGAAGAAAGAAAGAAGCAAGAAAGAAGTAAGAAGGAATGAAGAAAGAAGTAAGAAAGAAGTAAGAAAGAAGAAAGAAAGAAGTAAGAAAGAAGAAAGAAAGAAGTAAGAATGAAGTATGAAAGAAGTAAGAAAGAAGTAAGAAAGAAAGAAGAAAGAAGTAAGAAAGAAGTAAGAAAGAAGAAAGAAAGAAGTAAGAGGGAATGAAGAAAGAAGTTAGAAAGAAGTAAGAAATAAGTAAGAAAGAAGTAAGAAAAAATTAAGAAAGAAGTAAGAAAGAAGTAAGAAGGAATGAAGAAAGAAGTAAGAAAGAAGTAAGAAAGAAGTAAGAAAGAAGAGAGAAAGAAGTAAGAAAGAAGTAAGAAAGAAGAGAGAAAGAAGTAAGAAAGAAGTAAGAAAGAAGTAAGAAAGAAAGAAGAAAGAAGTAAGAAAGAAGTAAGAAAGAAGTATGAAAGAAGTAAGAAAGAAGAAAGAAAGAAGTAAGAAAGAAGTAAGAAAAAATTAAGAAAGAAGTAAGAAAGAAAGAAGAAAGAAGAAAGAAAGAAGTAAGAAAGAAGTAAGAAAGAAGTAAGAAAGAAGTAAGAAGGAATGAAGAAAGAAGTAAGAAAGAAGTAAGAAAGAAGTAAGAAAGAAGTAAGAAAGAAGTAAGAAAGAAAGAAGAAAGAAGTAAGAAAGAAGAAAGAAAGAAGTAAGAAAGAAGTAAGAAAGAAGAAAGAAAGAAGTAAGAAAGAAGTAAGAAAGAAGTAAGAAAGAAGAAAGAAAGAAGTAAGAAAGAAGTATGAAAGAAGTAAGAAAGAAGTAAGAAAGAAGTAAGAAGGAATGAAGAAAGAAGTAAGAAAGAAGAAAGAAAGAAGTATGAAAGAAGTATGAAAGAAGTAAGAAAGAAAGAAGAAAGAAGAAAGAAAGAAGTAAGAAAGAAGTAAGAAAGAAGTAAGAAAGAAGTAAGAAAGAAGAAAGAAAGAAGTAAGAAAGAAGTAAGAAAGAAGTAAGAAAGAAGAGAGAAAGAAGTAAGAAAAAAGTAAGAAAGAAGTAAGAAAAAAGTAAGAAAGAAAGAAGAAAGAAGAAAGAAGGAAGTAAGAAAGAAGTAAGAAAGAAGTAAGAAAGAAGTAAGAAAGAAGTAAGAAATTAGTAAAAAGGAATGAAGAAAGAAGTAAGAAAGAAGTAAGAAAGAAGTAAGAAATTAGTAAAAAGGAATGAAGAAAGAAGTAAGAAAGAAGTAAGAAAGAAGTAAGAAAGAAGTAAGAAAGAAGTAAGAAAGAAAGAAGAAAGAAGTAAGAAAGAAGTAAGAAAGAAGTAAGAAAGAAGTAAGAAAGAAGTAAGAAAGAAGTAAGAAAGAAGAAAGAAAGAAGAAAGAAGTAAGAAAGAAGTAAGAAAGAAGTACGAAAGAAGTAAGAAAGAAGAAAGAAAGAAGCAAGAAAGAAGTAAGAAGGAATGAAGAAAGAAGTAAGAAAGAAGTAAAAAAGAAGAAAGAAAGAAGTAAGAAAGAAGAAAGAAAGAAGTAAGAAAGAAGTAAGAAAGAAGTAAGAAAGAAGTAAGAAAGAAAGAATAAAGAAGTAAGAAAGAAGTAAGAAAGAAGAAAGAAAGAAGTAAGAGGGAATGAAGAAAGAAGTTAGAAAGAAGTAAGAAATAAGTAAGAAAGAAGTAAGAAAGAATTAAGAAAGAAGTAAGAAAGAAGTAAGAAGGAATGAAGAAAGAAGTAAGAAAGAAGTAAGAAAGAAGAGAGAAAGAAGTAAGAAAGAAGTAAGAAAGAAAGAAGAAAGAAGTAAGAAAGAAGTAAGAAAGAAGTATGAAAGAAGTAAGAAAGAAGAAAGAAAGAAGTAAGAAAGAAGTAAGAAAGAATTAAGAAAGAAGTAAGAAAGAAAGAAGAAAGAAGAAAGAAAGAAGTAAGAAAGAAGTAAGAAAGAAGTAAGAAAGAAGTAAGAAGGAATGAAGAAAGAAGTAAGAAAGAAGTAAGAAAGAAGTAAGAAAGAAGTAAGAAAGAAAGAAGAAAGAAGTAAGAAAGAAGAAAGAAAGAAGTAAGAAAGAAGTAAGAAAGAAGAAAGAAAGAAGTAAGAAAGAAGTAAGAAAGAAGTAAGAAAGAAGAAAGAAAGAAGTAAGAAAGAAGTAAGAAAGAAGTAAGAAAGAAGAAAGAAAGAAGTAAGAAAGAAGTAAGAAAGAAGTAAGAAAGAAGTAAGAAAGAAAGAATAAAGAAGAAAGAAAGAAGTAAGAAAGAAGTAAGAAAGAAGTAAGAAAGAAGTAAAAAGGAATGAAGAAAGAAGTAAGAAATAAGTAAGAAAGAAGAAAGAAAGAAGTAAGAAAGAAGTAAGAAAGAAGTAAGAAAGAAGAAAGAAAGAAGTAAGAAAGAAGTAAGAAAGAAGGAAGAAAGAAGTAAGAAAGAAAGAAGAAAGAAGAAAGAAAGAATTAAGAAAGAAGTAATAAAGAAGTAAGAAAGAAGTAAAAAGGAATGAAGAAAGAAGTAAGAAAGAAGTAATAAAGAAGTAAGAAAGAAGTAAGAAAGAAGTAAGAAAGAAGTAAGAAAGAAGAAAGAAAGAAGAAAGAAGTAAGAAAGAAGTAAGAAAGAAGTATGAAAGAAGTAAGAAAGAAGAAAGAAAGAAGTAAGAAAGAAGTAAGAAGGAATGAAGAAAGAAGTAAGAAAGAAGTTAGAAAGAAGTAAGAAATAAGTAAGAAAGAAGTAAGAAAGAAGTAAGAAAGAAGTAAGAAGGAATGAAGAAAGAAGTAAGAAAGAAGTAAGAAAGAAGTAAGAAAGAAGAAAGAAAGAAGTAAGAAAGAAGTAAGAAAGAAGTAATAAAGAAGTAAGAAAGAAGTAAAAAGGAATGAAGAAAGAAGTAAGAAAGAAGTAAGAAAGAAGTAATAAAGAAGTAAGAAAGAAGTAAAAAGGAATGAAGAAAGAAGTAAGAAAGAAGTAAGAAAGAAGTAAGAAAGAAGTAAGAAAGAAGTAAAAAGGAATGAAGAAAGAAGTAAGAAAGAAGTAAGAAAGAAGTAAGAAAGAAGTAAGAAAGAAAGAAGAAAGAAGAAAGAAAGAAGTAAGAAAGAAGTAAGAAAGAAGTAAGAAAGAAGTAAGAAGGAATGAAGAAAGAAGTAAGAAAGAAGTAAGAAAGAAGTAAGAAAGAAGTAAGAAAGAAGTAAGAAAGAAAGAAGAAAGAAGTAAGAAAGAAGAAAGAAAGAAGTAAGAAAGAAGTAAGAAAGAAGAAAGAAAGAAGTAAGAAAGAAGTAAGAAAGAAGTAAGAAAGAAGAAAGAAAGAAGTAAGAAAGAAGTATGAAAGAAGTAAGAAAGAAGAAAGAAAGAAGTAAGAAGGAATGAAGAAAGAAGAAAGAAAGAAGTAAGAAAGAAGTAAGAAAGAAGTAAGAAGGAATGAAGAAAGAAGTAAGAAAGAAGAAAGAAAGAATTATGAAAGAAGTATGAAAGAAGTAAGAAAGAAAGAACTTAGAAAGAAGTAAGAAATAAGAAAGAAGTAAGAAAGAAGTAAGAAAGAAAGAAGAAAGAAGAAAGAAAGAAGTAAGAAAGAAGTAAGAAAGAAGTAAGAAAGAAGTAAGAAAGAAGTAAGAAAGAAGAAAGAAAGAAGCAAGAAAGAAGTAAGAAGGAATGAAGAAAGAACTAAGAAAGAAGTAAGAAAGAAGAAAGAAAGAAGTAAGAAAGAAGTAAGAAAGAAGGAAGAAAGAAGAGAGAAAGAAGTAAGAAAAAAGTAAGAAAGAAGTAAGAAAAAAGTAAGAAAGAAAGAAGAAAGAAGAAAGAAAGAAGTAAGAAAGAAGTAAGAAAGAAGTAAGAAAGAAGTAAGAAAGAAGTAAGAAATTAGTAAAAAGGAATGAAGAAAGAAGTAAGAAAGAAGTAAGAAAGAAGTAAGAAATTTGTAAAAAGGAATGAAGAAAGAAGTAAGGAAGAAGTAAGAAAGAAGTAAGAAAGAAGTAAGAAAGAAGTAAGAAAGAAAGAAGAAAGAAGTAAGAAAGAAGTAAGAAAGAAGAAAGAAAGAAGAAAGAAGTAAGAAAGAAGTAAGAAAGAAGTATGAAAGAAGTAAGAAAGAAGAAAGAAAGAAGCAAGAAAGAAGTAAGAAGGAATTAAGAAAGAAGTAAGAAAGAAGTAAAAAGAAGAAAGAAAGAAGTAAGAAAGAAGAAAGAAAGAAGTAAGAAAGAAGTAAGAAAGTAGTAAGAAAGAAGTAAGAAAGAAAGAAGAAAGAAGTAAGAAAGAAGTAAGAAAGAAGAAAGAAAGAAGTAAGAGGGAATGAAGAAAGAAGTTAGAAAGAAGTAAGAAATAAGTAAGAAAGAAGTAAGAAAGAATTAAGAAAGAAGTAAGAAAGAAGTAAGAAGGAATGAAGAAAGAAGTAAGAAAGAAGTAAGAAAGAAGAGAGAAAGAAGTAAGAAAGAAGTAAGAAAGAAAGAAGAAAGAAGTAAGAAAGAAGTAAGAAAGAAGTATGAAAGAAGTAAGAAAGAAGAAAGAAAGAAGTAAGAAAGAAGTAAGAAAGAATTAAGAAAGAAGTAAGAAAGAAAGAAGAAAGAAGAAAGAAAGAAGTAAGAAAGAAGTAAGAAAGAAGTAAGAAAGAAGTAAGAAGGAATGAAGAAAGAAGTAAGAAAGAAGTAAGAAAGAAGTAAAAAGGAATGAAGAAAGAAGTAAGAAATAAGTAAGAAACAAGAAAGAAAGAAGTAAGAAAGAAGTAAGAAAGAAGTAAGAAAGAAGAAAGAAAGAAGCAAGAAAGAAGTAAGAAGGAATGAAGAAAGAACTAAGAAAGAAGTAAGAAAGAAGAAAGAAAGAAGTAAGAAAGAAGAAATAAAGAAGTAAGAAAGAAGTAAGAAAGAAGTAAGAAAGAAGTAAGAAAGAAAGAAGAAAGAAGTAAGAAAGAAGTAAGAAAGAAGAAAGAAAGAAGTAAGAGGGAATGAAGAAAGAAGTTAGAAAGAAGTAAGAAATAAGTAAGAAAGAAGTAAGAAGGAATGAAGAAAGGAGTAAGAAAGAAGTAAGAAGGAATGAAGAAAGAAGTAAGAAAGAAGTAAGAAAGAAGTAAGAAAGAAGAGAGAAAGAAGTAAGAAAGAAGTAAGAAATAAGTAAGAAAGAAGTAAGAAAGAAGTAAGAAAGAAAGAAGAAAGAAGTAAGAAAGAAGTAAGAAAGAAGTATGAAAGAAGTAAGAAAGAAGAAAGAAAGAAGTAAGAAAGAAGTAAGAAAGAAGTAAGAAAGAAGTAAGAAAGAAAGAAGAAAGAAGAAAGAAAGAAGTAAGAAAGAAGTAAGAAAGAAGTAAGAAAGAAGTAAGAAGGAATGCAGAAAGAAGTAAGAAAGAAGTAAGAAAGAAGTAAGAAAGAAGTAAGAAAGAAGTAAGAAAGAAAGAAAAAGAAGTAAGAAAGAAGAAAGAAAGAAGTAAGAAAGAAGTAAGAAAGAAGAAAGAAAGAAGTAAGAAAGAAGTAAGAAAGAAGTAAGAAAGAAGAAAGAAAGAAGTAAGAAAGAAGTAAGAAAGAAGTAAGAAAGAAGAAAGAAAGAAGTAAGAAAGAAGTAAAAAGGAATGAAGAAAGAAGTAAGAAAGAAGTAAGAAAGAAGTAAGAAAGAAGAGAGAAAGAAGTAAGAAAGAAGTAAGAAAGAAGTAAGAAATAAGTAAGAAAGAAGTAAGAAAGAAGTAAGAAAGAAAGAAGAAAGAAGTAAGAAAGAAGTAAGAAAGAAGTATGAAAGAAGTAAGAAAGAAGAAAGAAAGAAGTAAGAAAGAAGTAAGAAAGAAGTAAGAAAGAAGTAAGAAAGAAAGAAGAAAGAAGAAAGAAAGAAGTAAGAAAGAAGTAAGAAAGAAGTAAGAAAGAAGTAAGAAGGAATGAAGAAAGAAGTAAGAAAGAAGTAAGAAAGAAGTAAGAAAGAAGTAAGAAAGAAAGAAGAAAGAAGTAAGAAAGAAGTAAGAAAGAAGTAAGAAAGAAGTAAGAAAGAAGAAAGAAAGAAGTAAGAAAGAAGTAAGAAAGAAGTAAGAAAGAAGAAAGAAAGAAGTAAGAAAGAAGTAAGAAAGAAGTAAGAAAGAAGTAAAAAGGAATGAAGAAAGAAGTAAGAAATAAGTAAGAAAGAAGAAAGAAAGAAGTAAGAAAGAAGTAAGAAAGAAGTAAGAAAGAAGAAAGAAAGAAGTAAGAAAGAATTAAGAAAGAAGTAAGAAAGAAGTAAGAAAGAAAGAAGAAAGAAGAAAGAAAGAAGTAAGAAAGAAGTAATAAAGAAGTAAGAAAGAAGTAAAAAGGAATGAAGAAAGAAGTAAGAAAGAAGTAAGAAAGAAGTAAGAAAGAAGTAAGAAAGAAGTAAGAAAGAAGAAAGAAAAAGAAAGAAGTAAGAAAGAAGTAAGAAAGAAGTATGAAAGAAGTAAGAAAGAAGAAAGAAAGAAGTAAGAAAGAAGTAAGAAGGAATGAAGAAAGAAGTAAGAAAGAAGTTAGAAAGAAGTAAGAAAGAAGTAAGAAAGGAGTAAGAAAGAAGTAAGAAAGAAGTAAGAAGGAATGAAGAAAGAAGTAAGAAAGAAGTAAGAAAGAAGAAAGAAAGAAGTAAGAAAGAAGAAAGAAAGAAGTAAGAAAGAAGTAAGAAAGAAGTAAGAAAGAAGAGAGAAAGAAGTAAGAAAAAAGTAAGAAAGAAGTAAGAAAAAAGTAAGAAAGAAAGAAGAAAGAAGAAAGAAAGAAGTAAGAAAGAAGTAAGAAAGAAGAAAGAAGTAAGAAAGAAAGAAGAAAGAAGTAAGAAAGAAGTAAGAAAGAAGTAAGAAAGAAGTAAAAAGGAATGAAGAAAGAAGTAAGAAAGAAGTAAGAAAGAAGTAAGAAAGAAGTAAGAAAGAAAGAAGAAAGAAGAAAGAAAGAAGTAAGAAAGAAGTAAGAAAGAAGTAAGAAAGAAGTAAGAAGGAATGAAGAAAGAAGTAAGAAAGAAGTAAGAAAGAAGTAAGAAAGAAGTAAGAAAGAAGTAAGAAAGAAAGAAGAAAGAAGTAAGAAAGAAGAAAGAAAGAAGTAAGAAAGAAGTAAGAAAGAAGAAAGAAAGAAGTAAGAAAGAAGTAAGAAAGAAGTAAGAAAGAAGAAAGAAAGAAGTAAGAAAGAAGTATGAAAGAAGTAAGAAAGAAGAAAGAAAGAAGTAAGAAGGAATGAAGAAAGAAGAAAGAAAGAAGTAAGAAAGAAGTAAGAAAGAAGTAAGAAGGAATGAAGAAAGAAGTAAGAAAGAAGAAAGAAAGAAGTATGAAAGAAGTATGAAAGAAGTAAGAAAGTAAGAACTTAGAAAGAAGTAAGAAATAAGAAAGAAGTAAGAAAGAAGTAAGAAAGAAAGAAGAAAGAAGAAAGAAAGAAGTAAGAAAGAAGAAAGAAAGAAGCAAGAAAGAAGTAAGAAGGAATGAAGAAAAAACTAAGTAAGAAGTAAGAAAGAAGAAAGAAAGAAGTAAGAAAGAAGAAATAAAGAAGTAAGAAAGAAGTAAGAAAGAAGTAAGAAAGAAGTAAGAAAGAAAGAAGAAAGAAGTAAGAAAGAAGTAAGAAAGAAGAAAGAAAGAAGTAAGAGGGAATGAAGAAAGAAGTTAGAAAGAAGTAAGAAATAAGTAAGAAAGAAGTAAGAAGGAATGAAGAAAGAAGTAAGAAAGAAGTAAGAAGGAATGAAGAAAGAAGTAAGAAAGAAGTAAGAAAGAAGTAAGAAAGAAGAGAGAAAGAAGTAAGAAAGAAGTAAGAAATAAGTAAGAAAGAAGTAAGAAAGAAGTAAGAAAGAAAGAAGAAAGAAGTAAGAAAGAAGTAAGAAAGAAGTATGAAAGAAGTAAGAAAGAAGAAAGAAAGAAGTAAGAAAGAAGTAAGAAAGAAGTAAGAAAGAAGTAAGAAAGAAAGAAGAAAGAAGAAAGAAAGAAGTAAGATAGAAGTAAGAAAGAAGTAAGAAAGAAGTAAGAAGGAATGCAGAAAGAAGTAAGAAAGAAGTAAGAAAGAAGTAAGAAAGAAGTAAGAAAGAAGTAAGAAAGAAAGAAGAAAGAAGTAAGAAAGAAGAAAGAAAGAAGTAAGAAAGAAGTAAGAAAGAAGAAAGAAAGAAGTAAGAAAGAAGTAAGAAAGAAGTAAGAAAGAAGTAAGAAAGAAGTAAGAAAGAAGTAAGAAGGAATGCAGAAAGAAGTAAGAAAGAAGTAAGAAAGAAGTAAGAAAGAAGTAAGAAAGAAAGAAGAAAGAAGTAAGAAAGAAGAAAGAAAGAAGTAAGAAAGAAGTAAGAAAGAAGAAAGAAAGAAGTAAGAAAGAAGTAAGAAAGAAGTAAGAAAGAAGTAAGAAAGAAGTAAGAAAGAAGTAAGAAAGAAGAAAGAAAGAAGTAAGAAAGAAGTAAGAAAGAAGTAAGAAAGAAGAAAGAAAGAAGTAAGAAAGAAGTAAGAAGGAATGAAGAAAGAAGTAAGAAAGAAGTAAGAAAGAAGTAAGAAAGAGAGAAAGAAGTAAGAAAGAAGTAAGAAAGAAGTAAGAAATAAGTAAGAAAGAAGTAAGAAAGAAGTAAGAAAGAAAGAAGAAAGAAGTAAGAAAGAAGTAAGAAAGAAGTATGAAAGAAGTAAGAAAGAAGAAAGAAAGAAGTAAGAAAGAAGTAAGAAAGAAGTAAGAAAGAAAGAAGAAAGAAGAAAGAAAGAAGTAAGAAAGAAGTAAGAAAGAAGTAAGAAAGAAGTAAGAAGGAATGAAGAAAGAAGTAAGAAAGAAGTAAGAAAGAAGTAGAAAGAAGTAAGAAAGAAAGAAGAAAGAAGTAAGAAAGAAGTAAGAAAGAAGTAAGAAAGAAGTAAGAAAGAAGAAAGAAAGAAGTAAGAAAGAAGTAAGAAAGAAGTAAGAAAGAAGAAAGAAAGAAGTAAGAAAGAAGTAAGAAAGAAGTAAGAAAGAAGTAAAAAGGAATGAAGAAAGAAGTAAGAAATAAGTAAGAAAGAAGAAAGAAAGAAGTAAGAAAGAAGTAAGAAAGAAGTAAGAAAGAAGAAAGAAAGAAGTAAGAAAGAATTAAGAAAGAAGTAAGAAAGAAGTAAGAAAGAAAGAAGAAAGAAGAAAGAAAGAAGTAAGAAAGAAGTAAGAAAGAAGTAAGAAAGAAGTAAGAAAGAAGAAAGAAAAAAGAAAGAAGTAAGAAAGAAGTAAGAAAGAAGTATGAAAGAAGTAAGAAAGAAGAAAGAAAGAAGTAAGAAAGAAGTAAGAAGGAATGAAAAAAGAAGTAAGAAAGAAGTTAGAAAGAAGTAAGAAAGAAGTAAGAAAGGAGTAAGAAAGAAGTAAGAAAGAAGTAAGAAGGAATGAAGAAAGAAGTAAGAAAGAAGTAAGAAAGAAGAAAGAAAGAAGTAAGAAAGAAGAAAGAAAGAAGTAAGAAAGAAGTAAGAAAGAAGTAAGAAAGAAGAGAGAAAGAAGTAAGAAAAAAGTAAGAAAGAAGTAAGAAAAAAGTAAGAAAGAAAGAAGAAAGAAGAAAGAAAGAAGTAAGAAAGAAGTAAGAAAGAAGAAAGAAGTAAGAAAGAAAGAAGAAAGAAGTAAGAAAGAAGTAAGAAAGAAGTAAGAAAGAAGTAAAAAGGAATGAAGAAAGAAGTAAGAAAGAAGTAAGAAAGAAGTAAGAAAGAAGTAAGAAAGAAAGAAGAAAGAAGAAAGAAAGAAGTAAGAAAGAAGTAAGAAAGAAGTAAGAAAGAAGTAAGAAGGAATGAAGAAAGAAGTAAGAAAGAAGTAAGAAAGAAGTAAGAAAGAAGTAAGAAAGAAGTAAGAAAGAAAGAAGAAAGAAGTAAGAAAGAAGAAAGAAAGAAGTAAGAAAGAAGTAAGAAAGAAGAAAGAAAGAAGTAAGAAAGAAGTAAGAAAGAAGTAAGAAAGAAGAAAGAAAGAAGTAAGAAAGAAGTATGAAAGAAGTAAGAAAGAAGAAAGAAAGAAGTAAGAAGGAATGAAGAAAGAAGAAAGAAAGAAGTAAGAAAGAAGTAAGAAAGAAGTAAGAAGGAATGAAGAAAGAAGTAAGAAAGAAGAAAGAAAGAAGTATGAAAGAAGTATGAAAGAAGTAAGAAAGAAAGAACTTAGAAAGAAGTAAGAAATAAGAAAGAAGTAAGAAAGAAGTAAGAAAGAAAGAAGAAAGAAGAAAGAAAGAAGTAAGAAAGAAGTAAGAAACAAGTAAGAAAGAAGTAAGAAAGAAGTAAGAAAGAAAGAAGAAAGAAGTAAGAAAGAAGTAAGAAAGAAGTAAGAAAGAAGTAAGAAAGAAGAAAGAAAGAAGCAAGAAAGAAGTAAGAAGGAATGAAGAAAGAAATAAGAAAGAAGTAAGAAAGAAGAAAGAAAGAAGTAAGAAAGAAGAAATAAAGAAGTAAGAAAGGAGTAAGAAAGAAGTAAGAAAGAAGTAAGAAAGAAAGAAGAAAGAAGTAAGAAAGAAGTAAGAAAGAAGAAAGAAAGAAGTAAGAGGGAATGAAGAAAGAAGTTAGAAAGAAGTAAGAAATAAGTAAGAAAGAAGTAAGAAGGAATGAAGAAAGAAGTAAGAAAGAAGTAAGAAGGAATGAAGAAAGAAGTAAGAAAGAAGTAAGAAAGAAGTAAGAAAGAAGAGAGAAAGAAGTAAGAAAGAAGTAAGAAATAAGTAAGAAAGAAGTAAGAAAGAAGTAAGAAAGAAAGAAGAAAGAAGTAAGAAAGAAGTAAGAAAGAAGTATGAAAGAAGTAAGAAAGAAGAAAGAAAGAAGTAAGAAAGAAGTAAGAAAGAAGTAAGAAAGAAGTAAGAAAGAAAGAAGAAAGAAGAAAGAAAGAAGTAAGAAAGAAGTAAGAAAGAAGTAAGAAAGAAGTAAGAAGGAATGCAGAAAGAAGTAAGAAAGAAGTAAGAAAGAAGTAAGAAAGAAGTAAGAAAGAAGTAAGAAAGAAAGAAGAAAGAAGTAAGAAAGAAGAAAGAAAGAAGTAAGAAAGAAGTAAGAAAGAAGAAAGAAGTAAGAAAGAAGTAAGAAAGAAGTAAGAAAGAAGAAAGAAAGAAGTAAGAAAGAAGTAAGAAAGAAGTAAGAAAGAAGAAAGAAAGAAGTAAGAAAGAAGTAAGAAGGAATGAAGAAAGAAGTAAGAAAGAAGTAAGAAAGAAGTAAGAAAGAAGAGAGAAAGAAGTAAGAAAGAAGTAAGAAAGAAGTAAGAAAGAAGTAAGAAAGAAGAAAGAAAGAAGTAAGAAAGAAGTAAGAAATAAGTAAGAAAGAAGTAAGAAAGAAGTATGAAAGAAGTAAGAAAGAAGAAAGAAAGAAGTAAGAAAGAAGTAAGAAAGAAGTAAGAAAGAAGTAAGAAAGAAAGAAGAAAGAAGAAAGAAAGAAGTAAGAAAGAAGTAAGAAAGAAGTAAGAAAGAAGTAAGAAGGATTGAAGAAAGAAGTAAGAAAGAAGTAAGAAAGAAGTAAGAAAGAAGTAAGAAAGAAAGAAGAAAGAAGTAAGAAAGAAGTAAGAAAGAAGTAAGAAAGAAGTAAGAAAGAAGAAAGAAAGAAGTAAGAAAGAAGTAAGAAAGAAGTAAGAAAGAAGAAAGAAAGAAGTAAGAAAGAAGTAAGAAAGAAGTAAGAAAGAAGTAAAAAGGAATGAAGAAAGAAGTAAGAAATAAGTAAGAAAGAAGAAAGAAAGAAGTAAGAAAGAAGTAAGAAAGAAGTAAGAAAGAAGAAAGAAAGAAGTAAGAAAGAAGTAAGAAAGAAGTAAGAAAGAAGTAAGAAAGAAAGAAGAAAGAAGAAAGAAAGAAGTAAGAAAGAAGTAATAAAGAAGTAAGAAAGAAGTAAAAAGGAATGAAGAAAGAAGTCAGAAAGAAGTAAGAAAGAAGTAAGAAAGAAGTAAGAAAGAAGTAAGAAAGAAGAAAGAAAAAAGAAAGAAGTAAGAAAGAAGTAAGAAAGAAGTATGAAAGAAGTAAGAAAGAAGAAAGAAAGAAGTAAGAAAGAAGTAAGAAGGAATGAAGAAAGAAGTAAGAAAGAAGTTAGAAAGAAGTAAGAAAGAAGTAAGAAAGGAGTAAGAAGAAGTAAGAAAGAAGTAAGAAGGAATGAAGAAAGAAGTAAGAAAGAAGTAAGAAAGAAGAAAGAAAGAAGTAAGAAAGAAGAAAGAAAGAAGTAAGAAAGAAGTAAGAAAGAAGTAAGAAAGAAGAGAGAAAGAAGTAAGAAAAAAGTAAGAAAGAAGTAAGAAAAAAGTAAGAAAGAAAGAAGAAAGAAGAAAGAAAGAAGTAAGAAAGAAGTAAGAAAGAAGAAAGAAGTAAGAAAGAAAGAAGAAAGAAGTAAGAAAGAAGTAAGAAAGAAGTAAGAAAGAAGTAAAAAGGAATGAAGAAAGAAGAAAGAAGTAAGAAAGAAGAAAGAAAGAAGTAAGAAAGAAGAAAGAAAGAAGTAAGAAAGAAGTAAGAAAGAAGAGAGAAAGAAGTAAGAAAAAAGTAAGAAAGAAGTAAGAAAAAAGTAAGAAAGAAAGAAGAAAGAAGAAAGAAAGAAGTAAGAAAGAAGTAAGAAAGAAGAAAGAAGTAAGAAAGAAAGAAGAAAGAAGAAAGAAAGAAGTAAGAAAGAAGTAAGAAAGAAGTAAGAAAGAAGTAAGAAGGAATGAAGAAAGAAGTAAGAAAGAAGTAAGAAAGAAGTAAGAAAGAAGTAAGAAAGAAGTAAGAAAGAAAGAATAAAGAAGTAAGAAAGAAGAAAGAAAGAAGTAAGAAAGAAGTAAGAAAGAAGAAAGAAAGAAGTAAGAAAGAAGTAAGAAAGAAGTAAGAAAGAAGAAAGAAAGAAGTAAGAAAGAAGTATGAAAGAAGTAAGAAAGAAGAAAGAAAGAAGTAAGAAGGAATGAAGAAAGAAGTAAGAAAGAAGTAAGAAAGAAAGAAGAAAGAAGAAAGAAAGAAGTAAGAAAGAAGTAAGAAAGAAGTAAGAAGGAATGAAGAAAGAAGTAAGAAAGAAGAAAGAAAGAAGTATGAAAGAAGTATGAAAGAAGTAAGAAAGAAAGAACTTAGAAAGAAGTAAGAAATAAGAAAGAAGTAAGAAAGAAGTAAGAAAGAAAGAAGAAAGAAGAAAGAAAGAAGTAAGAAAGAAGTAAGAAAGAAGTAAGAAAGAAGTAAGAAAGAAAGAAGAAAGAAGTAAGAAAGAAGTAAGAAAGAAGTAAGAAAGAAGTAAGAAAGAAGAAAGAAAGAAGTAAGAAAGAAGCAAGAAAGAAGAGAGAAAGAAGTATGAAAAAAGTAAGAAAGAAGTAAGAAAAAAGTAAGAAAGAAAGAAGAAAGAAGAAAGAAAGAAGTAAGAAAGAAGTAAGAAAGAAGTAAGAAAGAAGGAAGAAATTAGTAAAAAGGAATGAAGAAAGAAGTAAGAAAGAAGTAAGAAAGAAGTAAGAAAGAAGAAAGAAAGAAGTAAGAAAGAAGTAAGAAAGAAGTAAGAAAGAAGAAAGAAATAAGTAAGAAAGAAGTAAGAAAGAAGTAAGAAAGAAGTAAAAAGGAATGAAGAAAGAAGTAAGAAATAAGTAAGAAAGAAGTAAGAAAGAAGTAAGAAAGAAGTAAGAAAGAAGTAAGAAAGAAAGAAGAAAGAAGTAAGAAAGAAGTAAGAAAGAAGTAAGAAAGAAGTAAGAAAGAAGTAAGAAAGAAGAAAGAAAGAAGAAAGAAGTAAGAAAGAAGTAAGAAAGAAGTATGAAAGAAGTAAGAAAGAAGAAAGAAAGAAGTAAGAAAGAAGTAAGAAGGAATGAAGAAAGAAGTAAGAAAGAAGTTAGAAAGAAGTAAGAAATAAGTAAGAAAGAAGTAAGAAAGAAGTAAGAAAGAAGTAAGAAGGAATGAAGAAAGAAGTAAGAAAGAAGTAAGAAAGAAGAAAGAAAGAAGTAAGAAAGAAGAAAGAAAGAAGTAAGAAAGAAGTAAGAAAGAAGTAAGAAAGAAGAGAGAAAGAAGTAAGAAAAAAGTAAGAAAGAAGTAAGAAAAAAGTAAGAAAGAAAGAAGAAAGAAGAAAGAAAGAAGTAAGAAAGAAGTAAGAAAGAAGAAAGAAGTAAGAAAGAAAGAAGAAAGAAGTAAGAAAGAAGTAAGAAAGAAGTATGAAAGAAGTAAGTAAGAAGAAAGAAAGAAGTAAGAAAGAAGTAAGAAAGAAGTAAGAAAGAAGTAAGAAAGAAAGAAGAAAGAAGAAAGAAAGAAGTAAGAAAGAAGTAAGAAAGAAGTAAGAAAGAAGTAAGAAGGAATGAAGAAAGAAGTAAGAAAGAAGTAAGAAAGAAGTAAGAAAGAAGTAAGAAAGAAGTAAGAAAGAAAGAAGAAAGAAGTAAGAAAGAAGAAAGAAAGAAGTAAGAAAGAAGTAAGAAAGAAGAAAGAAAGAAGTAAGAAAGAAGTAAGAAAGAAGAAAGAAAGAAGTAAGAAAGAAGTATGAAAGAAGTAAGAAAGAAGAAAGAAAGAAGTAAGAAGGAATGAAGAAAGAAGTAAGAAAGAAGTAAGAAAGAAAGAAGAAAGAAGAAAGAAAGAAGTAAGAAAGAAGTAAGAAAGAAGTAAGAAAGAAGTAAGAAGGAATGAAGAAAGAAGTAAGAAAGAAGAAAGAAAGAAGTATGAAAGAAGTATGAAAGAAGTAAGAAAGAAAGAACTTAGAAAGAAGTAAGAAATAAGTAAGAAAGAAGTAAGAAAGAAGTAAGAAAGAAAGAAGAAAGAAGAAAGAAAGAAGTAAGAAAGAAGTAAGAAAGAAGTAAGAAAGAAGTAAGAAAGAAGTAAGAAAGAAGTAAGAAAGAAAGAAGAAAGAAGTAAGAAAGAAGTAAGAAAGAAGTAAGAAAGAAGTAAGAAAGAAGAAAGAAAGAAGTAAGAAAGAAGTAAGAAAGAAGTAAGAAAGAAGAGAGAAAGAAGTATGAAAAAAGTAAGAAAGAAGTAAGAAAAAAGTAAGAAAGAAAGAAGAAAGAAGAAAGAAAGAAGTAAGAAAGAAGTAAGAAAGAAGTAAGAAAGAAGTAAGAAAGAAGTAAGAAATTAGTAAAAAGGAATGAAGAAAGAAGTAAGAAAGAAGTAAGAAAGAAGTAAGAAAGAAGTAAGAAAGAAGTAAGAAAGAAAGAAGAAAGAAGTAAGAAAGAAGTAAGAAAGAAGTAAGAAAGAAGTAAGAAAGAAGTAAGAAAGAAGAAAGAAAGAAGAAAGAAGTAAGAAAGAAGTAAGAAAGAAGTATGAAAGAAGTTAGAAAGAAGAAAGAAAGAAGCAAGAAAGAAGTAAGAAGGAATGAAGAAAGAAGTAAGAAAGAAGTAAGAAAGAAGAAAGAAAGAAGTAAGAAAGAAGAAAGAAAGAAGTAAGAAAGAAGTATGAAAGAAGTAAGAAAGAAGTAAGAAAGAAAGAAGAAAGAAGTAAGAAAGAAGTAAGAAAGAAGAAAGAAAGAAGTAAGAGGGAATGAAGAAAGAAGTTAGAAAGAAGTAAGAAATAAGTAAGAAAGAAGTAAGAAAAAATTAAGAAAGAAGTAAGAAAGAAGTAAGAAGGAATGAAGAAAGAAGAGAGAAAGAAGTAAGAAAGAAGTAAGAAAGAAGAGAGAAAGAAGTAAGAAGGAAGTAAGAAAGAAGTAAGAAAGAAAGAAGAAAGAAGTAAGAAAGAAGTAAGAAAGAAGTATGAAAGAAGTAAGAAAGAAGAAAGAAAGAATTAAGAAAGAAGTAAGAAAAAATTAAGAAAGAAGTAAGAAAGAAAGAAGAAAGAAGAAAGAAAGAAGTAAGAAAGAAGTAAGAAAGAAGTAAGAAAGAAGTAAGAAGGAATGAAGAAAGAAGTAAGAAAGAAGTAAGAAAGAAGTAAGAAAGAAGTAAGAAAGAAGTAAGAAAGAAAGAAGAAAGAAGTAAGAAAGAAGAAAGAAAGAAGTAAGAAAGAAGTAAGAAAGAAGAAAGAAAGAAGTAAGAAAGAAGTAAGAAAGAAGTAAGAAAGAAGAAAGAAAGAAGTAAGAAAGAAGTATGAAAGAAGTAAGAAAGAAGTAAGAAAGAAGTAAGAAGGAATGAAGAAAGAAGTAAGAAAGAAGAAAGAAAGAAGTATGAAAGAAGTATGAAAGAAGTAAGAAAGAAAGAAGAAAGAAGAAAGAAAGAAGTAAGAAAGAAGTAAGAAAGAAGTAAGAAAGAAGTAAGAAAGAAGAAAGAAAGAAGTAAGAAAGAAGTAAGAAAGAAGTAAGAAAGAAGAGAGAAAGAAGTAAGAAAAAAGTAAGAAAGAAGTAAGAAAAAAGTAAGAAAGAAAGAAGAAAGAAGAAAGAAGGAAGTAAGAAAGAAGTAAGAAAGAAGTAAGAAAGAAGTAAGAAAGAAGTAAGAAATTAGTAAAAAGGAATGAAGAAAGAAGTAAGAAAGAAGTAAGAAAGAAGTAAGAAATTAGTAAAAAGGAATGAAGAAAGAAGTAAGAAAGAAGTAAGAAAGAAGTAAGAAAGAAGTAAGAAAGAAGTAAGAAAGAAAGAAGAAAGAAGTAAGAAAGAAGTAAGAAAGAAGTAAGAAAGAAGTAAGAAAGAAGTAAGAAAGAAGTAAGAAAGAAGAAAGAAAGAAGAAAGAAGTAAGAAAGAAGTAAGAAAGAAGTATGAAAGAAGTAAGAAAGAAGAAAGAAAGAAGCAAGAAAGAAGTAAGAAGGAATGAAGAAAGAAGTAAGAAAGAAGTAAAAAAGAAGAAAGAAAGAAGTAAGAAAGAAGAAAGAAAGAAGTAAGAAAGAAGTAAGAAAGAAGTAAGAAAGAAGTAAGAAAGAAAGAATAAAGAAGTAAGAAAGAAGTAAGAAAGAAGAAAGAAAGAAGTAAGAGGGAATGAAGAAAGAAGTTAGAAAGAAGTAAGAAATAAGTAAGAAAGAAGTAAGAAAGAATTAAGAAAGAAGTAAGAAAGAAGTAAGAAGGAATGAAGAAAGAAGTAAGAAAGAAGTAAGAAAGAAGAGAGAAAGAAGTAAGAAAGAAGTAAGAAAGAAAGAAGAAAGAAGTAAGAAAGAAGTAAGAAAGAAGTATGAAAGAAGTAAGAAAGAAGAAAGAAAGAAGTAAGAAAGAAGTAAGAAAGAATTAAGAAAGAAGTAAGAAAGAAAGAAGAAAGAAGAAAGAAAGAAGTAAGAAAGAAGTAAGAAAGAAGTAAGAAAGAAGTAAGAAGGAATGAAGAAAGAAGTAAGAAAGAAGTAAGAAAGAAGTAAGAAAGAAGTAAGAAAGAAAGAAGAAAGAAGTAAGAAAGAAGAAAGAAAGAAGTAAGAAAGAAGTAAGAAAGAAGAAAGAAAGAAGTAAGAAAGAAGTAAGAAAGAAGTAAGAAAGAAGAAAGAAAGAAGTAAGAAAGAAGTAAGAAAGAAGTAAGAAAGAAGAAAGAAAGAAGTAAGAAAAGAGTAAGAAAGAAGTAAGAAAGAAGTAAGAAAGAAAGAATAAAGAAGAAAGAAAGAAGTAAGAAAGAAGTAAGAAAGAAGTAAGAAAGAAGTAAAAAGGAATGAAGAAAGAAGTAAGAAATAAGTAAGAAACAAGAAAGAAAGAAGTAAGAAAGAAGTAAGAAAGAAGTAAGAAAGAAGAAAGAAAGAAGCAAGAAAGAAGTAAGAAGGAATTAAGAAAGAACTAAGAAAGAAGTAAGAAAGAAGTAAGAAAGAAGTAAGAAAGAAGTAAGAAAGAAAGAAGAAAGAAGAAAGAAAGAAGTAAGAAAGAAGTAAGAAAGAAGTAAGAAAGAAGTAAGAAGGAATGCAGAAAGAAGTAAGAAAGAAGTAAGAAAGAAGAAAGAAGTAAGAAAGAAGTAAGAAAGAAGTAAGAAAGAAAGAAGAAAGAAGTAAGAAAGAAGAAAGAAAGAAGTAAGAAAGAAGTAAGAAAGAAGAAAGAAAGAAGTAAGAAAGAAGTAAGAAAGAAGTAAGAAAGAAGAAAGAAAGAAGTAAGAAAGAAGTAAGAAAGAAGTAAGAAAGAAGAAAGAAAGAAGTAAGAAAGAAGTAAGAAGGAATGAAGAAAGAAGTAAGAAAGAAGTAAGAAAGAAGTAAGAAAGAAGAGAGAAAGAAGTAAGAAAGAAGTAAGAAAGAAGTAAGAAATAAGTAAGAAAGAAGTAAGAAAGAAGTAAGAAAGAAAGAAGAAAGAAGTAAGAAAGAAGTAAGAAAGAAGTATGAAAGAAGTAAGAAAGAAGAAAGAAAGAAGTAAGAAAGAAGTAAGAAAGAAGTAAGAAAGAAGTAAGAAAGAAAGAAGAAAGAAGAAAGAAGTAAGAAAGAAGTAAGAAAGAAGTAAGAAAGAAGTAAGAAGGAATGAAGAAAGAAGTAAGAAAGAAGTAAGAAAGAAGTAAGAAAGAAGTAAGAAAGAAAGAAGAAAGAAGTAAGAAAGAAGTAAGAAAGAAGTAAGAAAGAAGTAAGAAAGAAGTAAGAAAGAAGTAAGAAGGAATGAAGAAAGAAGTAAGAAAGAAGTAAGAAAGAAGTAAGAAAGAAGTAAGAAAGAAGAAAGAAAGAAGTAAGAAAGAAGTAAGAAAGAAGTAAGAAAGAAGTAAAAAGGAATGAAGAAAGAAGTAAGAAAGAAGTAAGAAAGAAGTAAGAAAGAAGTAAGAAAGAAGTAAGAAAGAAGTAAGAAAGAAGAAAGAAAGAAGTAAGAAAGAAGTAAGAAAGAAGTAAGAAAGAAGTAAGAAAGAAAGAAGAAAGAAGAAAGAAAGAATTAAGAAAGAAGTAATAAAGAAGTAAGAAAGAAGTAAAAAGGAATGAAGAAAGAAGTAAGAAAGAAGTAAGAAAGAAGTAAGAAAGAAGTAAGAAAGAAGTAAGAAAGAAGTAAGAAAGAAGAAAGAAAGAAGAAAGAAGTAAGAAAGAAGTAAGAAATAAGTAAGAAAGAAGTAAGAAAGAAGTAAGAAAGAAGTAAGAAGGAATGAAGAAAGAAGTAAGAAAGAAGTAAGAAAGAAGTATGAAAGAAGTAAGAAAGAAGAAAGAAAGAAGTAAGAAAGAAGTAAGAAAGAAGTAAGAAAGAAGTAAGAAAGAAAGAAGAAAGAAGAAAGAAGTAAGAAAGAAGTAAGAAAGAAGTAAGAAAGAAGTAAGAAGGAATGAAGAAAGAAGTAAGAAAGAAGTAAGAAAGAAGTAAGAAAGAAGTAAGAAAGAAAGAAGAAAGAAGTAAGAAAGAAGTAAGAAAGAAGTAAGAAAGAAGTAAGAAAGAAGTAAGAAAGAAGTAAGAAGGAATGAAGAAAGAAGTAAGAAAGAAGTAAGAAAGAAGTAAGAAAGAAGTAAGAAAGAAGAAAGAAAGAAGTAAGAAAGAAGTAAGAAAGAAGTAAGAAAGAAGTAAAAAGGAATGAAGAAAGAAGTAAGAAATAAGTAAGAAAGAAGAAAGAAAGAAGTAAGAAAGAAGTAAGAAAGAAGTAAGAAAGAAGAAAGAAAGAAGTAAGAAAGAAGTAAGAAAGAAGTAAGAAAGAAGTAAGAAAGAAAGAAGAAAGAAGAAAGAATTAAGAAAGAAGTAATAAAGAAGTAAGAAAGAAGTAAAAAGGAATGAAGAAAGAAGTAAGAAAGAAGTAAGAAAGAAGTAAGAAAGAAGTAAGAAAGAAGTAAGAAAGAAGTAAGAAAGAAGAAAGAAAGAAGAAAGAAGTAAGAAAGAAGTAAGAAAGAAGTATGAAAGAAGTAAGAAAGAAGAAAGAAAGAAGTAAGAAAGAAGTAAGAAGGAATGAAGAAAGAAGTAAGAAAGAAGTTAGAAAGAAGTAAGAAATAAGTAAGAAAGAAGTAAGAAAGAAGTAAGAAAGAAGTAAGAAGGAATGAAGAAAGAAGTAAGAAAGAAGTAAGAAAGAAGAAAGAAAGAAGTAAGAAAGAAGAAAGAAAGAAGTAAGAAAGAAGAAAGAAAGAAGTAAGAAAGAAGTAAGAAAGAAAGAAGAAAGAAGTAAGAAAGAAGTAAGAAAGAAGAAAGAAAGAAGTAAATAGGAATGAAGAAAGAAGTAAGAAAGAAGAAAAAAAGAAGTATGAAAGAAGTATGAAAGAAGTAAGAAAGAAAGAAGTAAGAAAGAAGTAAGAAAGAAGTAAGAAAGAAGTTAGAAAGAAGTAAGAAAGAAGTAAGAAAGAAGTTAGAAAGAAGTAAGAAATAAGTAAGAAAGAAGTAAGAAAGAAGTAAGAAAGAAGTAAGGAAGAAAGAAGTAAGAAAAAAGTAAGAAAGAAGTAAGAAAGAAGTAAGAAAGAAGAAAAAAGAAGTTAGAAAGAAGTAAGAAAGAAGTAAGAAAGAAGTGAGAAAGAAGAAAGTAAGAAGAAAGAAAGAAAGAACAAAGAAGTAAGAAAGAAGTAAGAAAGAAGTAAGAAAGAAGTAAGAAGGAATGAAGAAAGAAGTAAGAAAGAAGTAAGAAAGAAGTAAGAAAGAAGAAAGAAAGAAGTAAGAAAGAAGTAAGAAAGAAGTAAGAAAGAAGTAAGAAAGAAGTAAAAAGGAATGAAGAAAGAAGTAAGAAAGTAGTAAGAAAGAAGTAAGAAAGAAGAAAGAAAGAAGTAAGAAAGAAGTAAGAAAGAAGTAAGAAAGAAGTAAGAAAGAAGTAAGAAAGAAGTAAGAAAGAAGTAAGAAAGAAAGAATAAAGAAGAAAGAAAGAAGTAAGAAAGAAGTAAGAAAGAAGTTAGAAAGAAGTAAGAAAGAAGTAAGAAAGAAGTTAGAAAGAAGTAAGAAATAAGTAAGAAAGAAGTAAGAAAGAAGTAAGAAAGAAAGAAGAAAGAAGTAAGAAAGAAGTAAGAAAGAAGAAAGAAAGAAGTAAATAGGAATGAAGAAAGAAGTAAGAAAGAAGAAAGAAAGAAGTATGAAAGAAGTATGAAAGAAGTAAGAAAGAAAGAAGTAAGAAAGAAGTAAGAAAGAAGAAAGAAAGAAGAAAGAAGTAAGAAAGAAGTAAGAAAGAAGTATGAAAGAAGTAAGAAAGAAGAAAGAAAGAAGTAAGAAAGAAGTAAGAAGGAATGAAGAAAGAAGTAAGAAAGAAGTTAGAAAGAAGTAAGAAATAAGTAAGAAAGAAGTAAGAAAGAAGTAAGAAAGAAGTAAGAAGGAATGAAGAAAGAAGTAAGAAAGAAGTAAGAAAGAAGAAAGAAAGAAGTAAGAAAGAAGAAAGAAAGAAGTAAGAAAGAAGAAAGAAAGAAGTAAGAAAGAAGTAAGAAAGAAAGAAGAAAGAAGTAAGAAAGAAGTAAGAAAGAAGAAAGAAAGAAGTAAATAGGAATGAAGAAAGAAGTAAGAAAGAAGAAAAAAAGAAGTATGAAAGAAGTATGAAAGAAGTAAGAAAGAAAGAAGTAAGAAAGAAGTAAGAAAGAAGTAAGAAAGAAGTTAGAAAGAAGTAAGAAAGAAGTAAGAAAGAAGTTAGAAAGAAGTAAGAAATAAGTAAGAAAGAAGTAAGAAAGAAGTAAGAAAGAAGTAAGGAAGAAAGAAGTAAGAAAAAAGTAAGAAAGAAGTAAGAAAGAAGTAAGAAAGAAGAAAAAAGAAGTTAGAAAGAAGTAAGAAAGAAGTAAGAAAGAAGTGAGAAAGAAGAAAGTAAGAAGAAAGAAAGAAAGAACAAAGAAGTAAGAAAGAAGTAAGAAAGAAGTAAGAAAGAAGTAAGAAGGAATGAAGAAAGAAGTAAGAAAGAAGTAAGAAAGAAGTAAGAAAGAAGAAAGAAAGAAGTAAGAAAGAAGTAAGAAAGAAGTAAGAAAGAAGTAATAAAGAAGTAAGAAAGAAGTAAAAAGGAATGAAGAAAGAAGTAAGAAAGAAGTAAGAAAGAAGTAAGAAAGAAGTAAGAAAGAAGTAAGAAGGAATGAAGAAAGAAGTAAGAAAGAAGTTAGAAAGAAGTAAGAAATAAGTAAGAAAGAAGTAAGAAAGAAGTAAGAAAGAAGTAAGAAAGAAGTAAGAAAGAAGTAAGAAGGAATGAAGAAAGAAGTAAGAAAGAAGTAAGAAAGAAGAAAGAAAGAAGTAAGAAAGAAGAAAGAAAGAAGTAAGAAAGAAGAAAGAAAGAAGTAAGAAAGAAGTAAGAAAGAAAGAAGAAAGAAGTAAGAAAGAAGTAAGAAAGAAGAAAGAAAGAAGTAAATAGGAATGAAGAAAGAAGTAAGAAAGAAGAAAGAAAGAAGTATGAAAGAAGTATGAAAGAAGTAAGAAAGAAAGAAGTAAGAAAGAAGTAAGAAAGAAGTATGAAAGAAGTAAGAAAGAAGAAAGAAAGAAGTAAGAAAGAAGTAAGAAAGAATGAAGAAAGAAGTAAGAAAGAAGTAAGAAAGAAGAAAGAAAGAAGTAAGAAAGAAGAAAGAAAGAAGTAAGAAAGAAGAAACAAAGAAGTAAGAAAGAAGTAAGAGAGAAAGAAGAAAGAAGTAAGAAAGAAGTAAGAAAGAAGAAAGAAAGAAGTAAATAGGAATGAAGAAAGAAGTAAGAAAGAAGAAAGAAAGAAGTATGAAAGAAGTATGAAAGAAGTAAGGAAGAAAGAAGTAAGAAAGAAGTAAGAAAGAAGTAAGAAAGAAGTTAGAAAGAAGTAAGAAAGAAGAAAGAAAGAAGAAAGAAGTAAGAAAGAAGTAAGAAAGAAGTATGAAAGAAGTAAGAAAGAAGAAAGAAAGAAGTAAGAAAGAAGTAAGAAGGAATGAAGAAAGAAGTAAGAAAGAAGTTAGAAAGAAGTAAGAAATAAGTAAGAAAGAAGTAAGAAAGAAGTAAGAAAGAAGTAAGAAGGAATGAAGAAAGAAGTAAGAGAGAAGTAAGAAAGAAGAAAGAAAGAAGTAAGAAAGAAGAAAGAAAGAAGTAAGAAAGAAGAAAGAAAGAAGTAAGAAAGAAGTAAGAAAGAAAGAAGAAAGAAGTAAGAAAGAAGTAAGAAGGAAGAAAGAAAGAAGTAAATAGGAATGAAGAAAGAAGTAAGAAAGAAGAAAGAAAGAAGTATGAAAGAAGTATGAAAGAAGTAAGAAAGAAAGAAGTAAGAAAGAAGTAAGAAAGAAGTAAGAAAGAAGTTAGAAAGAAGTAAGAAAGAAGTAAGAAAGAAGTTAGAAAGAAGTAAGAAATAAGTAAGAAAGAAGTAAGAAAGAAGTAAGAAAGAAGTAAGGAAGAAAGAAGTAAGAAAAAAGTAAGAAAGAAGTAAGAAAGAAGTAAGAAAGAAGAAAAAATAAGTTAGAAAGAAGTAAGAAAGAAGTAAGAAAGAAGTGAGAAAGAAGAAAGTAAGAAGAAAGAAAGAAAGAACAAAGAAGTAAGAAAGAAGTAAGAAAGAAGTAAGAAAGAAGTAAGAAGGAATGAAGAAAGAAGTAAGAAAGAAGTAAGAAAGAAGTAAGAAAGAAGAAAGAAAGAAGTAAGAAAGAAGTAAGAAAGAAGAAAGAAAGAAGTAAGAAAGAAGTAAGAAAGAAGTAAGAAAGAAGTAAGAAAGAAAGAAGAAAGAAGAAAGAAAGAAGTAAAAAAGAAGTAAGAAAGAAGTAAGAAAGAAGTAAGAAAGAAGTAAAAAGGAATGAAGAAAGAAGTAAGAAAGAAGTAAGAAAGAAGTAAGAAAGAAGTAATAAAGAAGAAAGAAGTAAGTAAGAAGAAAGAAAGAAGTAAGAAAGAAGTAAGAAGGAATGAAGAAAGAAGTAAGAAAGAAGTTAGAAAGAAGTAAGAAGGAAGTAAGAAAGAAGTAAGAAAGAAGTAAGAAAGAAGTAAGAAGGAATGAAGAAAGAAGTAAGAAAGAAGTAAGAAAGAAGAAAGAAAGAAGTAAGAAAGCAGAAAGAAAGATGTAAGAAAGATGTAAGAATGAAAGAAGAAAGATGTAAGAAAGAAGTAAGAAAGAAGAAAGAAAGAAGTAAGAAGGAATGAAGAAAGAAGTAAGAAAGAAGAAAGAAAGAAGTATAAAAGAAGTATGAAAGAAGTAAGAAAGAAAGAAGTAAGAAAGAAGTATGAAAGAAGTAAGAAAGAAGTTAGAAAGAAGTAAGAAGGAATGAAGAAAGTAGTAAGAAAGAAGTAAGAAAGAAAGAAGAAAGAAGAAAGAAAGAAGTAAGAAAGAAGTAAGAAAGAAGTAAGAAAGAAGTAAAAAGAATGAAGAAAGAAGAAAGAAGAAAGAAAGAAGTATGAAAGAAGTATGAAAGAAGTAAGAAAGAAAGAATTTAGAAAGAAGTAAGAAATAAGTAAGAAATAAGTAAGAAAGAAGTAAGAAAGAAGTAAGAAAGAAGAAAGAAAGAAGTAAGAAAGAAGTAAGAAAGAAGTAAGAAAGAAGTAAGAAAGAAGTAAGAAAGAAGTAAGAAAGAATGAAGAAAGAAGTAAGAAAGAAGTAAGAAAGAAGTAAGAAAGAAAAAGAAAGAAGTAAGAAAGAAGTAAGAAAGAAGTAAGAAAGAAAGAAGAAAGAAGTAAGAAAGAAGTAAGAAAGAAGTAGGAAAGAAGTAAGAAAGAAAGAAGAAAGAAGTAAGAAAGAAGTAAGAAAGAAGAAAGAAAGAAGTAAGAGGGAATGAAGAAAGAAGTTAGAAAGAAGTAAGAAATAAGTAAGAAAGAAGTAAGAAAGAAGTAAGAAAGAAGTAAGAAGGAATGAAGAAAGAAGTAAGAAAGAAGAAAGAAAGAAGTATGAAAGAAGTAAGAAAGAAGTAAGAAAGAAAGAAGTTAGAAAGAAGTAAGAAATAAGTAAGAAAGAAGTAAGAAGTAAGAAAGAGAGAAGAAAGAAGTAAGAAGTAAGAAAGAAGTAAGAAAGAAGAATGAAAGAAGTACGAAAGAAGAAAGAAAGAAGTAAGAAAGAAGTAAGAAAGAAGAAAGAAAGAAAGAAGAAAGAAGAACGAAAGAGGTAAGAAAGAAGTAAGAAAGAAGTAAGAAAGAATAAGAAGGAATGAAGAAAGAAGTAAGAAAGAAGTAAGAAAGAAGTAAGAAAGAAGTAAGAAAGAAGTAAGAAAGAAATAAGAAAGAAGTAAGAAAGAAGTAAGAAAGAAGTAAGAAAGAAGAAAGAAAGAAGTAAGAAAGAAGTAAGAAAGAAGTAAGAAAGAAGTAAGAAAGAAGTAAGAAGGAATGAAGAAAGAAGTAAGAAAGAAGTAAGAAAGAAGAAAGAAAGAAGTAAGAAAGAAGAAAGAAAGAAGTAAGAAAGAAGAAAGAAAGAACTAAGAAAGAAGTAAGAAAGAAAGAAGAAAGAAGTGAGAAAGAAGTAAGAAAGAAGAAAGAAAGAAGTAAATAGGAATGAAGAAAGAAGTAAGAAAGAAGAAAGAAAGAAGTATGAAAGAAGTATGAAAGAAGTAAGAAAGAAAGAAGTAAGAAAGAAGTAAGAAAGAAGTAAGAAAGAAGTTAGAAAGAAGTAAGAAAGAAGTAAGAAAGAAGAAAGAAAGAAGAAAGAAGTAAGAAAGAAGTAAGAAAGAAGTATGAAAGAAGTAAGAAAGAAGAAAGAAAGAAGTAAGAAAGAAGTAAGAAGGAATGAAGAAAGAAGTAAGAAAGAAGTAAGAAAGAAGAAAGAAAGAAGTAAGAAAGAAGAAAGAAAGAAGTAAGAAAGAAGTAAGAAAGAAAGAAGAAAGAAGGAAGAAGGAATGAAGAAAGAAGTAAGAAAGAAGTAAGAAAGAAGTAAGAAAGTAGTATGAAAGAAGTAAGAAAGAAGAAAGAAAGAAGTAAGAAAGAAGTAAGAAAGAAGTAAGAAAGAAGTATGAAAGAAAGAAGAAACAAGAAAGAAGTAAGAAAGAAGTAAGAAAGAAGTAAGAAAGAAGTAAGAAGGAATGAAGAAAGAAGTAAGAAAGAAGTAAGAAAGAAGTAAGAAAGAAGTAAGAAGGAACGAAGAAAGAAGTAAGAAAGAAGTAAGAAAGAAGTAAGAAAGAAGTAAGAAAGAAGAAAGAAAGAAGTAAGAAAGAAGTAAGAAAGAAGTAAGAAAGAAGTAAAAAGGAATGAAGAAAGAAGTAAGAAATAAGTAAGAAAGAAGAAAGAAAGAAGTAAGAAAGAAGTAAGAAAGAAGTAAGAAAGAAGTAATAAAGAAGAAAGAAAGAAGTAAGAAAGAAGTAAGAAAGAAGTAAGAAAGAAGTAAGAAAGAAAGAAGAAAGAAGAAAGAAAGAATTAAGAAAGAAGTAATAAAGAGGTAAGAAAGAAGTAAAAAGGAATGAAGAAAGAAGTAAGAAAGAAGTAAGAAAGAAGTAAGAAAGAAGTAAGAAAGAAGTAAGAAAGAAGTAAGAAAGAAGAAAGAAAGAAGAAAGAAGTAAGAAAGAAGTAAGAAAGAAGTATGAAAGAAGTAAGAAAGAAGAAAGAAAGAAGTAAGAAAGAAGTAAGAAGGAATGAAGAAAGAAGTAAGAAAGAAGTTAGAAAGAAGTAAGAAATAAGTAAGAAAGAAGTAAGAAAGAAGTAAGAAAGAAGTAAGAAGGAATGAAGAAAGAAGTAAGAAAGAAGTAAGAAAGAAGAAAGAAAGAAGTAAGAAAGAAGAAAGAAAGAAGTAAGAAAGAAGAAAGAAAGAAGTAAGAAAGAAGTAAGAAAGAAAGAAGAAAGAAGTAAGAAAGAAGTAAGAAAGAAGAAAGAAAGAAGTAAATAGGAATGAAGAAAGAAGTAAGAAAGAAGAAAAAAAGAAGTATGAAAGAAGTATGAAAGAAGTAAGAAAGAAAGAAGTAAGAAAGAAGTAAGAAAGAAGTAAGAAAGAAGTAAGAAAGAAGTAAGAAAGAAGTTAGAAAGAAGTAAGAAATAAGTAAGAAAGAAGTAAGAAAGAAGTAAGAAAGAAGTAAGGAAGAAAGAAGTAAGAAAAAAGTAAGAAAGAAGTAAGAAAGAAGTAAGAAAGAAGAAAAAAGAAGTTAGAAAGAAGTAAGAAAGAAGTAAGAAAGAAGTGAGAAAGAAGAAAGTAAGAAGAAAGAAAGAAAGAACAAAGAAGTAAGAAAGAAGTAAGGAAGAAGTAAGAAAGAAGTAAGAAGGAATGAAGAAAGAAGTAAGAAAGAAGTAAGAAAGAAGTAAGAAAGAAGAAAGAAAGAAGTAAGAAAGAAGTAAGAAAGAAGTAAGAAAGAAGTAAGAAAGAAGTAAAAAGGAATGAAGAAAGAAGTAAGAAAGAAGTAAGAAAGAAGTAAGAAAGAAGTAAGAAAGAAGTAAGAAGGAATGAAGAAAGAAGTAAGAAAGAAGTTAGAAAGAAGTAAGAAATAAGTAAGAAAGAAGTAAGAAAGAAGTAAGAAAGAAGTAAGAAGGAATGAAGAAAGAAGTAAGAAAGAAGTAAGAAAGAAGAAAGAAAGAAGTAAGAAAGAAGAAAGAAAGAAGTAAGAAAGAAGAAAGAAAGAAGTAAGAAAGAAGTAAGAAAGAAAGAAGAAAGAAGTAAGAAAGAAGTAAGAAAGAAGAAAGAAAGAAGTAAATAGGAATGAAGAAAGAAGTAAGAAAGAAGAAAAAAAGAAGTATGAAAGAAGTATGAAAGAAGTAAGAAAGAAAGAAGTAAGAAAGAAGTAAGAAAGAAGTAAGAAAGAAGTTAGAAAGAAGTAAGAAAGAAGTAAGAAAGAAGTTAGAAAGAAGAAAGAAATAAGTAAGAAAGAAGTAAGAAGGAAGTAAGAAAGAAGTAAGGAAGAAAGAAGTAAGAAAAAAGTAAGAAAGAAGTAAGAAAGAAGTAAGAAAGAAGAAAAAAGAAGTTAGAAAGAAGTAAGAAAGAAGTAAGAAAGAAGTGAGAAAGAAGAAAGTAAGAAGAAAGAAAGAAAGAACAAAGAAGTAAGAAAGAAGTAAGAAAGAAGTAAGAAAGAAGTAAGAAGGAATGAAGAAAGAAGTAAGAAAGAAGTAAGAAAGAAGTAAGAAAGAAGAAAGAAAGAAGTAAGAAAGAAGTAAGAAAGAAGTAAGAAAGAAGTAATAAAGAAGTAAGAAAGAAGTAAAAAGGAATGAAGAAAGAAGTAAGAAAGAAGTAAGAAAGAAGTAAGAAAGAAGTAAGAAGGAATGAAGAAAGAAGTAAGAAAGAAGTTAGAAAGAAGTAAGAAATAAGTAAGAAAGAAGTAAGAAAGAAGTAAGAAAGAAGAAGGAATGAAGAAAGAAGTAAGAAAGAAGTAAGAAAGAAGAAAGAAAGAAGTAAGAAAGAAGAAAGAAAGAAGTAAGAAAGAAGAAAGAAAGAAGTAAGAAAGAAGTAAGAAAGAAAGAAGAAAGAAGTAAGAAAGAAGTAAGAAAGAAGAAAGAAAGAAGTAAATAGGAATGAAGAAAGAAGTAAGAAAGAAGAAAGAAAGAAGTATGAAAGAAGTATGAAAGAAGTAAGAAAGAAAGAAGTAAGAAAGAAGTAAGAAAGAAGTATGAAAGAAGTAAGAAAGAAGAAAGAAAGAAGTAAGAAAGAAGTAAGAAAGAATGAAGAAAGAAGTAAGAAAGAAGTAAGAAAGAAGAAAGAAAGAAGAAAGAAAGAAGTAAGAAAGAAGTAAGAAGGAATGAAGAAAGAAGTAAGAAAGAAGTTAGAAAGAAGTAAGAAATAAGTAAGAAAGAAGTAAGAAAGAAGTAAGAAAGAAGTAAGAAGGAATGAAGAAAGAAGTAAGAAAGAAGTAAGAAAGAAGAAAGAAAGAAGTAAGAAAGAAGAAAGAAAGAAGTAAGAAAGAAGAAAGAAAGAAGTAAGAAAGAAGTAAGAAAGAAAGAAGAAAGAAGTAAGAAAGAAGTAAGAAAGAAGAAAGAAAGAAGTAAATAGGAATGAAGAAAGAAGTAAGAAAGAAGAAAGAAAGAAGTATGAAAGAAGTATGAAAGAAGTAAGAAAGAAAGAAGTAAGAAAGAAGTAAGAAAGAAGTATGAAAGAAGTAAGAAAGAAGAAAGAAAGAAGTAAGAAAGAAGTAAGAAAGAATGAAGAAAGAAGTAAGAAAGAAGTAAGAAAGAAGAAAGAAAGAAGTAAGAAAGAAGAAAGAAAGAAGTAAGAAAGAAGAAACAAAGAAGTAAGAAAGAAGTAAGAGAGAAAGAAGAAAGAAGTAAGAAAGAAGTAAGAAAGAAGAAAGAAAGAAGTAAATAGGAATGAAGAAAGAAGTAAGAAAGAAGAAAGAAAGAAGTATGAAAGAAGTATGAAAGAAGTAAGAAAGAAAGAAGTAAGAAAGAAGTAAGAAAGAAGTATGAAAGAAGTAAGAAAGAAGAAAGAAAGAAGTAAGAAAGAAGTAAGAAAGAATGAAGAAAGAAGTAAGAAAGAAGTAAGAAAGAAGAAAGAAAGAAGTAAGAAAGAAGAAAGAAAGAAGTAAGAAAGAAGAAACAAAGAAGTAAGAAAGAAGTAAGAGAGAAAGAAGAAAGAAGTAAGAAAGAAGTAAGAAAGAAGAAAGAAAGAAGTAAATAGGAATGAAGAAAGAAGTAAGAAAGAAGAAAGAAAGAAGTATGAAAGAAGTATGAAAGAAGTAAGAAAGAAAGAAGTAAGAAAGAAGTAAGAAAGAAGTAAGAAAGAAGTTAGAAAGAAGTAAGAAAGAAGAAAGAAAGAAGAAAGAAGTAAGAAAGAAGTAAGAAAGAAGTATGAAAGAAGTAAGAAAGAAGAAAGAAAGAAGTAAGAAAGAAGTAAGAAGGAATGAAGAAAGAAGTAAGAAAGAAGTTAGAAAGAAGTAAGAAATAAGTAAGAAAGAAGTAAGAAAGAAGTAAGAAAGAAGTAAGAAGGAATGAAGAAAGAAGTAAGAAAGAAGTAAGAAAGAAGTAAGAAAGAAGTAAGAAAGAAGTAAGAAAGAAGTAAGAAAGAAGAAAGAAAGAAGTAAGAAAGAAGTAAGAAAGAAAGAAGAAAGAAGTAAGAAAGAAGTAAGAAGGAAGAAAGAAAGAAGTAAATAGGAATGAAGAAAGAAGTAAGAAAGAAGAAAGAAAGAAGTATGAAAGAAGTATGAAAGAAGTAAGAAAGAAAGAAGTAAGAAAGAAGTAAGAAAGAAGTAAGAAAGAAGTTAGAAAGAAGTAAGAAAGAAGTAAGAAAGAAGTAAGAAAGAAGTAAGAAAGAAAGAAGAAAGAAGAAAGAAAGAAGTAAGAAAGAAGTAAGAAAGAAGTAAGAAAGAAGTAAGAAAGAAGTAAGAAGTAAGAAAGAGAGAAGAAAGAAGTAAGAAGTAAGAAAGAAGTAAGAAAGAAGAATGAAAGAAGTACGAAAGAAGAAAGAAAGAAGTAAGAAAGAAGTAAGAAAGAAGAAAGAAAGAAAGAAGAAAGAATAAAGAAAGAAGTAAGAAAGAAGTAAGAAAGAAGTAAGAAAGAATAAGAAGGAATGAAGAAAGAAGTAAGAAAGAAGTAAGAAAGAAGTAAGAAAGAAGTAAGAAAGAAGTAAGAAAGAAGTAAGAAAGAAGTAAGAAAGAAATAAGAAAGAAGTAAGAAAGAAGTAAGAAAGAAGTAAGAAAGAAGAAAGAAAGAAGTAAGAAAGAAGTAAGAAAGAAGTAAGAAAGAAGAAAGAAAGAAGTAAGAAAGAAGTAAGAAAGAAGAAAGAAAGAAGTAAGAAAGAAGTAAGAAAGAAGTAAGAAAGAAGTAAGAAAGAAAGAAGAAAGAAGAAAGAAAGAAGGAAGAAAGAAGTAAGAAAGAAGTAAGAAAGAAGTAAAAAGGAATGAAGAAAGAAGTAAGAAAGAAGTAAGAAAGAAGAAAGAAAGAAGTAAGAAAGAAGTAAGAAAGAAGTAAGAAAGAAGAAAGAAAGAAGTAAGAAAGAAGTAAGAAAGAAGAAAGAAAGAAGTAAGAAAGAAGTAAGAAAGAAGTAAGAAAGAAGTAACAAAGAAGAAAGAAGAAAGAAAGAAGTAAGAAAGAAGTAAGAAAGAAGTAAGAAAGAAGTAAAAAGGAATGAAGAAAGAAGTAAGAAAGAAGTAAGAAAGAAGTAAGAAAGAAGTAAGAAAGAAGTAAGAAAGAAGAAAGAAAGAAGTAAGAAGGAATGAAGAAAGAAGTAAGAAAGAAGAAAGAAAGAAGTATGAAAGAAGTAAGAAAGAAAGAAGTTAGAAAGAAGTAAGAAATAAGTAAGAAAGAAGTAAGAAGTAAGAAAGAGAGAAGAAAGAAGAAGTAAGAAAGAAGAATGAAAGAAGTACGAAAGAAGAAAGAAAGAAGTAAGAAAGAAGTAAGAAAGAAGAAAGAAAGAAAGAAGAAATAAGAAAGAAAGAAGTAAGAAAGAAGTAAGAAAGAAGTAAGAAAGAATAAGAAGGAATGAAGAAAGAAGTAAGAAAGAAGTAAGAAAGAAGTAAGAAAGAAGTAAGAAAGAAGTAAGAAAGAAGTAAGAAAGAAGTAAGAAAGAAATAAGAAAGAAGTAAGAAAGAAGTAAGAAAGAAGTAAGAAAGAAGAAAGAAAGAAGTAAGAAAGAAGTAAGAAAGAAGTAAGAAAGAAGAAAGAAAGAAGTAAGAAAGAAGTAAGAAAGAAGAAAGAAAGAAGTAAGAAAGAAGTAAGAAAGAAGTAAGAAAGAAGTAAGAAAGAAAGAAGAAAGAAGAAAGAAAGAAGTAAGAAAGAATTAAGAAAGAAGAAAGAAAGAAGTAAGAAAGAAGTAAGAAAGAAGTAAGAAAGAAGAAAGAAAGAAGTAAGAAAGAAGTAAGAAAGAAGAAAGAAAGAAGTAAGAAAGAAGTAAGAAAGAAGTAAGAAAGAAGTAACAAAGAAGAAAGAAGAAAGAAAGAAGTAAGAAAGAAGTAAGAAAGAAGTAAGAAAGAAGTAAAAAGGAATGAAGAAAGAAGTAAGAAAGAAGTAAGAAAGAAGTAAGAAAGAAGTAAGAAAGAAGTAAGAAAGAAGAAAGAAAGAAGTAAGAAATAAGTAAGAAAGAAGTAAGAAAGAAGTAAGAAAGAAGTAAGAAGGAATGAAGAAAGAAGTAAGAAAGAAGTTAGAAAGAAGTAAGAAATAAGTAAGAAAGAAGTAAGAAAGAAGTAAGAAAGAAGTAAGGAAGAAAGAAGTAAGAAAAAAGTAAGAAAGAAGTAAGAAAGAAGTAAGAAAGAAGAAAAAAGAAGTTAGAAAGAAGTAAGAAAGAAGTAAGAAAGAAGTAAGAAAGAAGAAAGTAAGAAGAAAGAAAGAAAGAACAAAGAAGTAAGAAAGAAGTAAGAAAGAAGTAAGAAAGAAGTAAGAAAGAAGTAAGAAAGAAGTAAGAAAGAAGTAAGAAAGAAGGAAGAAAGAAAGAAGAAAGAAGTAAGAAAGAAGTATGAAAGAAGTAAGAAAGAAGTAAGAAAGAAGAAAGAAAGAAGTAAGAAAGAAGTAAGAAAGAAGTAAGAAAGAAGAAAGAAAGAAGTAAGAAAGAAGTAAGAAAGAAGTAAGAAAGAAGTAAGAAAGAAGTAAGAAAGAAGTAAGAAAGAAGTAAGAAAGAAAGAATAAAGAAGAAAGAAAGAAGTAAGAAAGAAGTAAGAAAGAAGTAAGAAAGAAGTTAGAAAGAAGTAAGAAATAAGTAAGAAAGAAGTAAGAAAGAAGTAAGAAAGAAGTAAGGAAGAAAGAAGTAAGAAAAAAGTAAGAAAGAAGTAAGAAAGAAGTAAGAAAGAAGAAAAAAGAAGTTAGAAAGAAGTAAGAAAGAAGTAAGAAAAAGTAAGATAGAAGAAAGTAAGAAGAAAGAAAGAAAGAACAAAGAAGTAAGAAAGAAGTAAGAAAGAAGTACGAAAGAAGTACGAAAGAAGTAAGAAAGAAGTAAGAAAGAAGTAAGAAAGAAAGAAGAAAGAAGAAAGAAGTAAGAAAGAAGTAAGAAAGAAGTAAGAAAGAAGTAAGAAAGAAGTAAGAAAGAAGTAATAAAGAAGTAAGAAAGAAAGAAGAAAGAAGAAAGAAAGAAGAAAGAAAGAAGAAAGAAGAAAGAAAGAAGTAAGAAAGAAGTAAGAAAGAAGTAAGAAAGAAGTATAAAGAAGTAAGAAAGAAGTAAGAAGGAATGAAGAAAGAAGTAAGAAAGAAGAAAGAAAGAAGTATGAAAGAATTAAGAAAGAAGTAAGAAAGAAAGAAGTAAGAAAGAAGTAAGAAAGAAGTAAGAAAGAAGTTAGAAAGAAGTAAGAAAGAAGTAAGAAAGAAGTTAGAAAGAAGTAAGAAATAAGTAAGAAAGAAGTAAGAAAGAAGTAAGAAAGAAGTAAGGAAGAAAGAAGTAAGAAAAAAGTAAGAAAGAAGTAAGAAAGAAGTAAGAAAGAAGAAAAAAGAAGTTAGAAAGAAGTAAGAAAGAAGTAAGAAAGAAGAAAGTAAGAAGAAAGAAAGAAAGAACAAAGAAGTAAGAAAGAAGTAAGAAAGAAGTAAGAAAGAAGTAAGAAAGAAGTAAGAAAGAAGTAAGAAAGAAAGAAGAAAGAAGTAAGAAAGAAGTAAGAAAGAAGTAAGAAAGAAGAAAGAAAGAAAGAAGAAAGAAGAAAGAAAGAAGTAAGAAAGAAGTATAAAGAAGTAAGAAAGAAGTAAGAAGGAATGAAGAAAGAAGTAAGAAAGAAGAAAGAAAGAAGTATGAAAGAAGTAAGAAAGAAGTAAGAAAGAAAGAAGTTAGAAAGAAGTAAGAAATAAGTAAGAAAGAAGTAAGAAGTAAGAAAGAGAGAAGAAAGAAGTAAGAAGTAATAAAGAAGTAAGAAAGAAGAATGAAAGAAGTACGAAAGAAGAAAGAAAGAAGTAAGAAAGAAGTAAGAAAGAAGAAAGAAAGAAAGAAGAAAGAAGAAAGAAAGAAGTAAGAAAGAAGTAAGAAAGAAGTAAGAAAGAATAAGAAGGAATGAAGAAAGAAGTAAGAAAGAAGTAAGAAAGAAGTAAGAAAGAAGTAAGAAAGAAGTAAGAAAGAAGTAAGAAAGAAGTAAGAAAGAAATAAGAAAGAAGTAAGAAAGAAGAAAGAAAGAAGTAAGAAAGAAGAAAGAAAGAAGTAAGAAAGAAGTAAGAAAGAAGTAAGAAAGAAGAAAGAAAGAAGTAAGAAAGAAGTAAGAAAGAAGAAAGAAAGAAGTAAGAAAGAAGTAAGAAAGAAGTAAGAAAGAAGTAAGAAAGAAAGAAGAAAGAAGAAAGAAAGAAGTAAGAAAGAAGTAAGAAAGAAGTAAGAAAGAAGTAAAAAGGAATGAAGAAAGAAGTAAGAAAGAAGTAAGAAAGAAGAAAGAAAGAAGTAAGAAAGAAGTAAGAAAGAAGTAAGAAAGAAGAAAGAAAGAAGTAAGAAAGAAGTAAGAAAGAAGAAAGAAAGAAGTAAGAAAGAAGTAAGAAAGAAGTAAGAAAGAAGTAACAAAGAAGAAAGAAGAAAGAAAGAAGTAAGAAAGAAGTAAGAAAGAAGTAAGAAAGAAGTAAAAAGGAATGAAGAAAGAAGTAAGAAAGAAGTAATAAAGAAGTAAGAAAGAAGTAAGAAAGAAGTAAGAAAGAAGAAAGAAAGAAGTAAGAAATAAGTAAGAAAGAGGTAAGAAAGAAGTAAGAAAGAAGTAAGAAGGAATGAAGAAAGAAGTAAGAAAGAAGTTAGAAAGAAGTAAGAAATAAGTAAGAAAGAAGTAAGAAAGAAGTAAGAAAGAAAGTAGTAAGAAAGAAGTAAGAAAGAAGTAAGAAAGAAGTAAGAAAGAAGTTAGAAAGAAGTAAGAAATAAGTAAGAAAGAAGTAAGAAAGAAGTAAGAAAGAAGTAAGGAAGAAAGAAGTAAGAAAAAAGTAAGAAAGAAGTAAGAAAGAAGTAAGAAAGAAGAAAAAGAAGTTAGAAAGAAGTAAGAAATAACTAAGAAAGAAGTAAGAAAGAAGTAAGAAAGAAGTAAGAAGGAATGAAGAAAGAAGTAAGAAAGAAGAAAGAAAGAAGTATGAAAGAAGTAAGAAAGAAGTAAGAAAGAAAGAAGTTAGAAAGAAGTAAGAAATAAGTAAGAAAGAAGTAAGAAGTAAGAAAGAGAGAAGAAAGAAGTAAGAAGTAAGAAAGAAGTAAGAAAGAAGAATGAAAGAAGTACGAAAGAAGAAAGAAAGAAGTAAGAAAGAAGTAAGAAAGAAGTAAGAAATAAGTAAGAAAGAAGTAAGAAAGAAGTAAGAAAGAAGTAAGAAGGAATGAAGAAAGAAGTAAGAAAGAAGTTAGAAAGAAGTAAGAAATAAGTAAGAAAGAAGTAAGAAAGAAGTAAGAAAGAAAGTAGTAAGAAAGAAGTAAGAAAGAAGTAAGAAAGAAGTAAGAAAGAAAGTAGTAAGAAAGAAGTAAGAAAGAAGTAAGAAAGAAGTAAGAAAGAAGTTAGAAAGAAGTAAGGAAGAAAGAAGTAAGAAAGAAGTAAGAAAGAAGTAAGAAAGAAGTAAGAAAGAAGAAAAAAGAAGTTAGAAAGAAGTAAGAAAGAAGTAAGAAAGAAGTAAGAAAGAAGAAAGTAAGAAGAAAGAAAGAAAGAACAAAGAAGTAAGAAAGAAGTAAGAAAGAAGTAAGAAAGAAGTAAGAAAGAAGTAAGAAAGAAGTAAGAAAGAAAGAAGAAAGAAGTAAGAAAGAAGTATGAAAGAAGTAAGAAAGAAGTAAGAAAGAAGAAAGAAAGAAGTAAGAAAGTAGTAAGAAAGAAGTAAGAAAGAAGAAAGAAAGAAGTAAGAAAGAAGTAAGAAAGAAGTAAGAAAGAAGTAAGAAAGAAGTAAGAAAGAAGTAAGAAAGAAGTAAGAAAGAAAGAATAAAGAAGAAAGAAAGAAGTAAGAAAGAAGTAAGAAAGAAGTTAGAAAGAAGTAAGAAAGAAGTAAGAAAGAAGTTAGAAAGAAGTAAGAAATAAGTAAGAAAGAAGTAAGAAAGAAGTAAGAAAGAAGTAAGGAAGAAAGAAGTAAGAAAAAAGTAAGAAAGAAGTAAGAAAGAAGTAAGAAAGAAGAAAAAAGAAGTTAGAAAGAAGTAAGAAAGAATTAAGAAAGAAGTAAGATAGAAGAAAGTAAGAAGAAAGAAAGAAAGAACAAAGAAGTAAGAAAGAAGTAAGAAAGAAGTACGAAAGAAGTACGAAAGAAGTAAGAAAGAAGTAAGAAAGAAGTAAGAAAGAAGTATGAAAGAAGTAAGAAAGAAGAAAGAAAGAAGTAAGAAAGAAGTAAGAAAGAATTAAGAAAGAAGTAAGAAAGAAAGAAGAAAGAAGAAAGAAAGAAGTAAGAAAGAAGTAAGAAAGAAGTATGAAAGAAGTAAGAAAGAAGTAAGAAAGAAGAAAAAAGAAGTTAGAAAGAAGTAAGAAAGAAGTAAGAAAGAAGTGAGAAAGAAGAAAGTAAGAAGAAAGAAAGTAAGAAAGAAGTAAGAAGTAAGAAAGAGAGAAGAAAGAAGTAAGAAGTAAGAAAGAAGTAAGAAAGAAGAATGAAAGAAGTACGAAAGAAGAAATAAAGAAGTAAGAAAGAAGTAAGAAAGAAGTATGAAAGAAGTAAGAAAGAAGAAAGAAAGAAGTAAGAAAGAAGTAAGAAAGAATTAAGAAAGAAGTAAGAAAGAAAGAAGAAAGAAGAAAGAAAGAAGTAAGAAAGAAGTAAGAAAGAAGTATGAAAGAAGTAAGAAAGAAGAAAGAAAGAAGTAAGAAAGAAGTTAGAAAGAAGTAAGAAATAAGTAAGAAAGAAGTAAGAAAGAAGTAAGAAAGAAGAAAGAAAGAAAGAAGAAAGAAGAAAGAAAGAAGTAAGAAAGAAGTATAAAGAAGTAAGAAAGAAGAAAGAAAGAAGTAAGAAAGAAGTAAGAAGGAATGAAGAAAGAAGTAAGAAAGAAGTTAGAAAGAAGTAAGAAATAAGTAAGAAAGAAGTAAGAAAGAAGAATGAAAGAAGTACGAAAGAAGAAAGAAAGAAGTAAGAAAGAAGTAAGAAAGAAGTATGAAAGAAGTAAGAAAGAAGAAAGAAAGAAGTAAGAAAGAAGTAAGAAAGAATTAAGAAAGAAGTAAGAAAGAAAGAAGAAAGAAGAAAGAAAGAAGTAAGAAAGAAGTAAGAAAGAAGTAAGAAAGAAGTAAGAAGGAATGAAGAAAGAAGTAAGAAAGAAGTAAGAAAGAAGTCAGAAAGAAAGAAGAAACAAGTAAGAAAGAAGAAAGAAAGAAGTACGAAAGAAGTAAGAAAGAAGTAAGAAAGAAGTAAGAAAGAAGTAAGAAAGAAGTAAGAAAGAAGTAAGAAAGAAGTAAGAAAGAAGAAAGAAAGAAGAAAGAAGTAAGAAAGAAGTAAGAAAGAAGTATGAAAGAAGTAAGAAAGAAGAAAGAAAGAAGTAAGAAAGAAGTAAGAAGGAATGAAGAAAGAAGTAAGAAAGAAGTTAGAAAGAAGTAAGAAATAAGTAAGAAAGAAGTAAGAAAGAAGTAAGAAAGAAGTAAGAAGGAATGAAGAAAGAAGTAAGAAAGAAGTAAGAAAGAAGAAAGAAAGAAGTAAGAAAGAAGAAAGAAAGAAGTAAGAAAGAAGAAAGAAAGAAGTAAGAAAGAAGTAAGAAAGAAAGAAGAAAGAAGTAAGAAAGAAGTAAGAAAGAAGGAAGAAAGAAGTAAATAGGAATGAAGAAAGAAGTAAGAAAGAAGAAAGAAAGAAGTATGAAAGAAGTATGAAAGAAGTAAGAAAGAAAGAAGTAAGAAAGAAGTAAGAAAGAAGTAAGAAAGAAGAAAGAAAGAAGTAAGAAAGAAGTAAGAAAGAAGTAAGAAAGAAGTAAGAAAGAAAGAAGAAAGAAGAAAGAAAGAAGTAAAAAAGAAGTAAGAAAGAAGTAAGAAAGAAGTAAGAAAGAAGTAAAAAGGAATGAAGAATGAAGTAAGAAAGAAGTAAGAAAGAAGTAAGAAAGAAGTAATAAAGAAGAAAGATAGAAGTAAGAAAGAAGAAAGAAAGAAGTAAGAAAGAAGTAAGAAGGAATGAAGAAAGAAGTAAGAAAGAAGTTAGAAAGAAGTAAGAAAGAAGTAAGAAAGAAGTAAGAAAGAAGTAAGAAAGAAGTAAGAAGGAATGAAGAAAGAAGTAAGAAAGAAGTAAGAAAGAAGAAAGAAAGAAGTAAGAAAGAAGTAAGAAAGAAAGAAGAAAGAAGAAAGAAAGAAGAAAGAAAGAAGAAATAAGAAAGAAAGAAGTAAGAAAGAAGTAAGAAAGAAGTATAAAGAAGTAAGAAAGAAGTAAGAAGGAATGAAGAAAGAAGTAAGAAAGAAGAAAGAAAGAAGTATGAAAGAATTAAGAAAGAAGTAAGAAAGAAAGAAGTAAGAAAGAAGTAAGAAAGAAGTAAGAAAGAAGTTAGAAAGAAGTAAGAAAGAAGTAAGAAAGAAGTTAGAAAGAAGTAAGAAATAAGTAAGAAAGAAGTAAGAAAGAAGTAAGAAAGAAGTAAGGAAGAAAGAAGTAAGAAAAAAGTAAGAAAGAAGTAAGAAAGAAGTAAGAAAGAAGTAAGAAAGAAGAAAAAAGAAGTTAGAAAGAAGTAAGAAAGAAGTAAGAAAGAAGAAAGTAAGAAGAAAGAAAGAAAGAACAAAGAAGTAAGAAAGAAGTAAGAAAGAAGTAAGAAAGAAGTAAGAAAGAAGTAAGAAAGAAGTAAGAAAGAAAGAAGAAAGAAGTAAGAAAGAAGTAAGAAAGAAGTAAGAAAGAAGTAAGAAAGAAGAAAGAAAGAAGTAAGAAAGTAGTAAGAAAGAAGTAAGAAAGAAGTAAGAAAGAAGAAAGAAGTAAGAAAGAAGTAAGAAAGAAAGAATAAAGAAGAAAGAAAGAAGTAAGAAAGAAGTAAGAAAGAAGTAAGAAAGAAGTAAGAAAGAAGTAAAAAGGAATGAAGAAACAAGTAAGAAAGAAGTAAGAAAGAAGTTAGAAAGAAGTAAGAAATAAGTAAGAAAGAAGTAAGAAAGAAGTAAGAAAGAAAGTAGTAAGAAAGAAGTAAGAAAGAAGCAAGAAAGAAGTAAGAAAGAAGTTAGAAAGAAGTAAGAAATAAGTAAGAAAGAAGTAAGAAAGAAGTAAGAAAGAAGTAAGGAAGAAAGAAGTAAGAAAAAAGTAAGAAAGAAGTAAGAAAGAAGTAAGAAAGAAGAAAAAAGAAGTTAGAAAGAAGTAAGAAAGAAGTAAGAAAGAAGTAAGATAGAAGAAAGTAAGAAGAAAGAAAGAAAGAACAAAGAAGTAAGAAAGAAGTAAGAAAGAAGTACGAAAGAAGTACGAAAGAAGTAAGAAAGAAGTAAGAAAGAAGTAAGAAAGAAAGAAGAAAGAAGAAAGAAGTAAGAAAGAAGTAAGAAAGAAGTATAAAGAAGTAAGAAAGAAGTAAGAAGGAATGAAGAAAGAAGTAAGAAAGAAAGAAGAAAGAAAGAAAGAACAAAGAAGTAAGAAAGAAGTAAGAAAGAAGTAAGAAGGAATGAAGAAAGAAGTAAGAAAGAAGTAAGAAAGAAGTAAGAAAGAAGAAAGAAAGAAGTAAGAAAGAAGTAAGAAAGAAGAAAGAAAGAAGTAAGAAAGAAGTTAGAAAGAAGTAAGAAATAAGTAAGAAAGAAGTAAGAAAGAAGTAAGAAAGAAGTAAGGAAGAAAGAAGTAAGAAAAAAGTAAGAAAGAAGTAAGAAAGAAGTAAGAAAGAAGAAAAAAGAAGTTAGAAAGAAGTAAGAAAGAAGTAAGAAAGAAGTGAGAAAGAAGAAAGTAAGAAGAAAGAAAGTAAGAAAGAAGTAAGAAGTAAGAAAGAGAGAAGAAAGAAGTAAGAAGTAAGAAAGAAGTAAGAAAGAAGAATGAAAGAAGTACGAAAGAAGAAAGAAAGAAGTAAGAAAGAAGTAAGAAAGAAGAAAGAAAGAAAGAAGAAAGAAGAAAGAAAGAAGTAAGAAAGAAGTATAAAGAAGTAAGAAAGAAGTAAGAAGGAATGAAGAAAGAAGTAAGAAAGAAGAAAGAAAGAAGTATGAAAGAAGTAAGAAAGAAGTAAGAAAGAAAGAAGTTAGAAAGAAGTAAGAAATAAGTAAGAAAGAAGTAAGAAGTAACAAAGAGAGAAGAAAGAAGTAAGAAGTAAGAAAGAAGTAAGAAAGAAGAATGAAAGAAGTACGAAAGAAGAAAGAAAGAAGTAAGAAAGAAGTAAGAAAGAAGTATGAAAGAAGTAAGAAAGAAGAAAGAAAGAAGTAAGAAAGAAGTAAGAAAGAATTAAGAAAGAAGTAAGAAAGAAAGAAGAAAGAAGAAAGAAAGAAGTAAGAAAGAAGTAAGAAAGAAGTAAGAAAGAAGTAAGAAGGAATGAAGAAAGAAGTAAGAAAGAAGTAAGAAAGAAGTAAGAAAGAAGTAAGAAAGAAAGAAGAAACAAGTAAGAAAGAAGAAAGAAAGAAGTACGAAAGAAGTAAGAAAGAAGTAAGAAAGAAGTAAGAAAGAAGTAAGAAAGAAGTAAGAAAGAAGAAAGAAAGAAGAAAGAAGTAAGAAAGAAGTAAGAAAGAAGTATGAAAGAAGTAAGAAAGAAGAAAGAAAGAAGTAAGAAAGAAGTAAGAAGGAATGAAGAAAGAAGTAAGAAAGAAGTTAGAAAGAAGTAAGAAATAAGTAAGAAAGAAGTAAGAAAGAAGTAAGAAAGAAGTAAGAAGGAATGAAGAAAGAAGTAAGAAAGAAGAAAGAAAGAAGTATGAAAGAAGTATGAAAGAAGTAAGAAAGAAAGAAGTAAGAAAGAAGTAAGAAAGAAGTAAGAAAGAAGAAAGAAAGAAGTAAGAAAGAAGTAAGAAAGAAGTAAGAAAGAAGTAAGAAAGAAGTAAAAAGGAATGAAGAAAGAAGTAAGAAAGAAGTAAGAAAGAAGTAAGAAAGAAGTAATAAAGAAGAAAGATAGAAGTAAGAAAGAAGAAAGAAAGAAGTAAGAAAGAAGTAAGAAGGAATGAAGAAAGAAGTAAGAAAGAAGTTAGAAAGAAGTAAGAAAGAAGTAAGAAAGAAGTAAGAAAGAAGTAAGAAAGAAGTAAGAAGGAATGAAGAAAGAAGTAAGAAAGAAGTAAGAAAGAAGAAAGAAAGAAGTAAGAAAGAAGAAAGAAAGAAGTAAGAAAGAAGTAAGAAAGAAAGAAGAAAGAAGTAAGAAAGAAGTAAGAAAGAAGAAAGAAAGAAGTAAGAAGGAATGAAGAAAGAAGTAAGAAAGAAGAAAGAAAGAAGTATAAAAGAAGTATGAAAGAAGTAAGAAAGAAAGAAGTAAGAAAGAAGTATGAAAGAAGTAAGAAAGAAGTTAGAAAGAAGTAAGAAGAAATGAAGAAAGAAGTAAGAAAGAAGTAAGAAAGAAAGAAGAAAGAAGAAAGAAAGAAGTAAGAAAGAAGTAAGAAAGAAGTAAGAAAGAAGTAAAAAGAATGAAGAAAGAAGTAAGAAAGAAGAAAGAAAGAAGTATGAAAGAAGTATGAAAGAAGTAAGAAAGAAAGAATTTAGAAAGAAGTAAGAAATAAGTAAGAAAGAAGTAAGAAAGAAGTAAGAAAGAAAGAAGAAAGAAGAAAGAAAGAAGTAAGAAAGAAGTAAGAAAGAAGTAAGAAAGAAGTAAGAAAGAAGTAAGAAGGAATGAAGAAAGAAGTAAGAAAGAAGTAAGAAAGAAGTAAGAAAGAAAAAGAAAGAAGTAAGAAAGAGGTAAGAAAGAAGTAAGAAAGAAAGAAGAAAGAAGTAAGAAAGAAGTAAGAAAGAAGTAAGAAAGAAGTAAGAAAGAAGAAAGAAAGAAGTAAGAAAGAAGTAAGAAAGAAGTAAGAAAGAAGTAAGAAATAAGTAAAAAGGAATGAAGAAAGAAGTAAGAAAGAAGTAAGAAAGAAGTAAGAAAGAAGTAAGAAAGAAGTAAGAAAGAAGTAAGAAAGAAGTAAGAAAGAAGTAAGAAAGAAGTAAGAAAGAAGAAAGAAAGAAGAAAGAAGTAAGAAAGAAGTAAGAAAGAAGTATGAAAGAAGTAAGAAAGAAGAAAGAAAGAAGCAAGAAAGAAGTAAGAAGGAATGAAGAAAGAAGTAAGAAAGAAGTAAGAAAGAAGAAAGAAAGAAGTAAGAAAGAAGAAAGAAAGAAGTAAGAAAGAAGTAAGAAAGAAGTAAGAAAGAAGTAAGAAAGAAAGAAGAAAGAAGTAAGAAAGAAGTAAGAAAGAAGAAAGAAAGAAGTAAGAGGGAATGAAGAAAGAAGTTAGAAAGAAGTAAGAAATAAGTAAGAAAGAAGTAAGAAAGAAGTAAGAAAGAAGTAAGAAGGAATGAAGAAAGAAGTAAGAAAGAAGAAAGAAAGAAGTATGAAAGAAGTAAGAAAGAAGTAAGAAAGAAAGAAGTTAGAAAGAAGTAAGAAATAAGTAAGAAAGAAGTAAGAAGTAAGAAAGAAAGAAGAAAGAAGTAAGAAAGAAGTAAGAAAGAAGTAAGAAAGAAGAATGAAAGAAGTACGAAAGAAGAAAGAAAGAAGTAAGAAAGAAGTAAGAAAGAAGTAAGAAAGAAAGAAGAAAGAAGAAAGAAAGAAGTAAGAAAGAAGTAAGAAAGAAGTAAGAAAGAATAAGAAGGAATGAAGAAAGAAGTAAGAAAGAAGTAAGAAAGAAGTAAGAAAGAAGTAAGAAAGAAGTAAGAAAGAAGTAAGAAAGAAGCAAGAAAGAAATAAGAAAGAAGTAAGAAAGAAGTAAGAAAGAAGTAAGAAAGAAGAAAGAAAGAAGTAAGAAAGAAGTAAGAAAGAAGTAAGAAAGAAGAAAGAAAGAAGTAAGAAAGAAGTAAGAAAGAAGAAAGAAAGAAGTAAGAAAGAAGTAAGAAAGAAGTAAGAAAGAAGTAAGAAAGAAAGAAGAAAGAAGAAAGAAAGAAGTAAGAAAGAAGTAAGAAAGAAGTAAGAAAGAAGTAAAAAGGAATGAAGAAAGAAGTAAGAAAGAAGTAAGAAAGAAGAAAGAAAGAAGTAAGAAAGAAGTAAGAAAGAAGTAAGAAAGAAGAAAGAAAGAAGTAAGAAAGAAGTAAGAAAGAAGAAAGAAAGAAGTAAGAAAGAAGTAAGAAAGAAGTAAGAAAGAAGTAACAAAGAAGAAAGAAGAAAGAAAGAAGTAAGAAAGAAGTAAGAAAGAAGTAAGAAAGAAGTAAAAAGGAATGAAGAAAGAAGTAAGAAAGAAGTAAGAAAGAAGTAAGAAAGAAGTAAGAAAGAAGTAAGAAAGAAGAAAGAAAGAAGTAAGAAATAAGTAAGAAAGAAGTAAGAAAGAAGTAAGAAAGAAGTTAGAAAGAAGTAAGAAATAAGTAAGAAAGAAGTAAGAAAGAAGTAAGAAAGAACTAAGGAAGAAAGAAGTAAAAAAAAGTAAGAAAGAAGTAAGAAAGAAGTAAGAAAGAAGAAAAAAGAAGTTAGAAAGAAGTAAGAAAGAAGTAAGAAAGAAGTAAGAAAGAAGAAAGTAAGAAGAAAGAAAGAAAGAACAAAGAAGTAAGAAAGAAGTAAGAAAGAAGTAAGAAAGAAGTAAGAAAGAAAGAAGAAAGAAGTAAGAAAGAAGTATGAAAGAAGTAAGAAAGAAGTAAGAAAGAAGAAAGAAAGAAGTAAGAAAGTAGTAAGAAAGAAGTAAGAAAGAAGAAAGAAAGAAGTAAGAAAGAAGTAAGAAAGAAGTAAGAAATAAGTAAGAAAGAAGTAAGAAAGAAGTAAGAAAGAAGAAAGAAGTAAGAAAGAAAGAATAAAGAAGAAAGAAAGAAGTAAGAAAGAAGTAAGAAAGAAGTAAGAAAGAAGTAAGAAAGAAGTAAAAAGGAGTGAAGTAAGAAGTAAGAAAGAAGTAAGAAAGAAGTAAGAAAGAAGTAAGAAAGAAGTAAGAAAGAAGAAAGAAAGAAGAAAGAAGTAAGAAAGAAGTAAGAAAGAAGTAAGAAAGAAGTAAGAAAGAAGAAAGAAAGAAGTAAGAAAGAAGTAAGAAGGAATGAAGAAAGAAGTAAGAAAGAAGTTAGAAAGAAGTAAGAAATAAGTAAGAAAGATGAAAGAAAGAAGTAAGAAGGAATGAAGAAAGAAGTAAGAAAGAAGAAAGAAAGAAGTATGAAAGAAGTATGAAAGAAGTAAGAAAGAAAGAAGTAAGAAAGAAGTATGAAAGAAGTAAGAAAGAAGTTAGAAAGAAGTAAGAAAGAAGTAAGAAAGAATTTAGAAAGAAGTAAGAAATAAGTAAGAAAGAAGTAAGAAAGAAGTAAGGAAGAAAGAAGTAAGAAAAAAGTAAGAAAGAAGTAAGAAAGAAGTAAGAAAGAAGAAAAAAGAAGTTAGAAAGAAGTAAGAAAGAAGTAAGAAAGAAGTAAGATAGAAGAAAGTAAGAAGAAAGAAAGAAAGAACAAAGAAGTAAGAAAGAAGTAAGAAAGAAGTACGAAAGAAGTACGAAAGAAGTAAGAAAGAAGTAAGAAAGAAGTAAGAAAGAAAGAAGAAAGAAGAAAGAAGTAAGAAAGAAGTAAGAAAGAAGTAAGAAAGAAGTAAGAAAGAAGTAAGAAAGAAGTAAGAAAGAAAGAAGAAAGAAGAAAGAAAGAAGAAAGAAAGAAGAAATAAGAAAGAAAGAAGTAAGAAAGAAGTAAGAAAGAAGTAAGAAAGAAGTATAAAGAAGTAAGAAAGAAGTAAGAAGGAATGAAGAAAGAAGTAAGAAAGAAGAAAGAAAGAAGTATGAAAGAAGTAAGAAAGAAGTAAGAAAGAAAGAAGTAAGAAAGAAGTAAGAAAGAAAGAAGAAAGAAGTAAGAAAGAAGTATGAAAGAAGTAAGAAAGAAGAAAGAAGAAAGAAAGAAGTAAGAAAGTAGTAAGAAAGAAGTGAGAAAGAAGAAAGAAAGAAGTAAGAAAGAAGAAAGAAAGAAGTAAGAAAGAAGTAAGAAAGAAATAAGAAAGAAGTAAGAAAGAAGTAAGAAAGAAGTAAGAAAGAAGAAAGAAAGAAGTAAGAAAGAAGTAAGAAAGAAGTAAGAAAGAAGAAAGAAAGAAGTAAGAAAGAAGTAAGAAAGAAGAAAGAAAGAAGTAAGAAAGAATGAGAGAGAAGTAAGAAAGAAGTAAGAAAGAAAGAAGAAAGAAGAAAGAAAGAAGTAAGAAAGAAGTAAGAAAGAAGTAAGAAAGAAGTAAAAAGGAATGAAGAAAGAAGTAAGAAAGAAGTAAGAAAGAAGAAAGAAAGAAGTAAGAAAGAAGTAAGAAAGAAGTAAGAAAGAAGAAAGAAAGAAGTAAGAAAGAAGTAAGAAAGAAGAAAGAAAGAAGTAAGAAAGAAGTAAGAAAGAAGTAACAAAGAAGAAAGAAGAAAGAAAGAAGTAAGAAAGAAGTAAGAAAGAAGTAAGAAAGAAGTAAAAAGGAATGAAGAAAGAAGTAAGAAAGAAGTAAGAAAGAAGTAAGAAAGAAGTAAGAAAGAAGTAAGAAAGAAGAAAGAAAGAAGTAAGAAATAAGTAAGAAAGAAGTAAGAAAGAAGTAAGAAAGAAGTAAGAAAGAAGTAAGAAAGAAGTAAGAAAGAAAGTAGTAAGAAAGAAGTAAGAAAGAAGTAAGAAAGAAGTAAGAAAGAAGTTAGAAAGAAGTAAGAAATAAGTAAGAAAGAAGTAAGAAAGAAGTAAGAAAGAAGTAAGGAAGAAAGAAGTAAGAAAAAAGTAAGAAAGAAGTAAGAAAGAAGTAAGAAAGAAGAAAAAAGAAGTTAGAAAGAAGTAAGAAAGAAGTAAGAAAGAAGTAAGAAAGAAGAAAGTAAGAAGAAAGAAAGAAAGAACAAAGAAGTAAGAAAGAAGTAAGAAAGAAGTAAGAAAGAAGTAAGAAAGAAGTAAGAAAGAAGTAAGAAAGAAAGAAGAAAGAAGAAAGAAGTATGAAAGAAGTAAGAAAGAAGTAAGAAAGAAGAAAGAAAGAAGTAAGAAAGTAGTAAGAAAGAAGTAAGAAAGAAGTAAGAAAGAAGAAAGAAAGAAGTAAGAAAGTAGTAAGAAAGAAGTAAGAAAGAAGAAAGAAAGAAGTAAGAAAGAAGTAAGAAAGAAGTAAGAAAGAAGTAAGAAAGAAGTAAGAAAGAAGTAAGAAAGAAGTAAGAAAGAAGTAAGAAAGAAAGAATAAAGAAGAAAGAAAGAAGTAAGAAAGAAGTAAGAAAGAAGTAAGAAAGAAGTAAGAAAGAAGTAAAAAGGAATGAAGAAAGAAGTAAGAAAGAAGTAAGAAAGAAGTAAGAAAGAAGTAAGAAAGAAGTAAGAAAGAAGAAAGAAAGAAGAAAGAAGTAAGAAAGAAGTAAGAAAGAAGTAAGAAAGAAGTAAGAAAGAAGTAAGAAGGAATGAAGAAAGAAGTAAGAAAGAAGTAAGAAAGAAGTAAGAAAGAAGTAAGAAAGAAGTAAGAAAGAAAGAAGAAAGAAGTAAGAAAGAAGTAAGAAAGAAGTAAGAAAGAAGTAAGAAAGAAGAAAGAAAGAAGTAAGAAAGAAGTAAGAAAGAAGTAAGAAAGAAGAGAGAAAGAAGAGAGAAAGAAGTAAGAAAAAAGTAAGAAAGAAGTAAGAAAGAAGTAAGAAAGAAACAAGAAAGAAGAAAGAAAGAAGTAAGAAAGAAGTAAGAAAGAAGTAAGAAAGAATTAAGAAATTAGTAAAAAGGAATGAAGAAAGAAGTAAGAAAGAAGTAAGAAAGAAGTAAGAAAGAAGTAAGTAAGAAGTAAGAAAGAAAGAAGAAAGAAGTAAGAAAGAAGAAAGAAGTAAGAAAGAAGTAAGAAAGAAGTAAGAAAGAAGTAAGAAAGAAGTAAGAAAGAAGAAAGAAAGAAGAAAGAAGTAAGAAAGAAGTAAGAAAGAAGTATGAAAGAAGTAAGAAAGAAGAAAGAAAGAAGGAAGAAAGAAGTAAGAAGGAATGAAGAAAGAAGTAAGAAAGAAGTAAGAAAGAAGAAAGAAAGAAGTAAGAAAGAAGAAAGAAAGAAGTAAGAAAGAAGTAAGAAAGAAGTAAGAAAGAAAGAAGAAAGAAGTAAGAAAGAAGTAAGAAAGAAGAAAGAAAGAAGTAAGAGGGAATGAAGAAAGAAGTTAGAAAGAAGTAAGAAATAAGTAAGAAAGAAGTAAGAAAGAATTAAGAAAGAAGTAAGAAAGAAGTAAGAAGGAATGAAGAAAGAAGTAAGAAAGAAGTAAGAAAGAATTAAGAAAGAAGAGAGAAAGAAGTAAGAAAGAAGTAAGAAAGAAGTAAGAAAGAAGTATGAAAGAAGTAAGAAAGAAGAAAGAAAGACGTAAGAAATAAGTAAGAAAGAAGTAAGAAAGAAGTAAGAAGGAATGAAGAAAGAAGTAATAAAGAAGTAAGAAAGAAGTAAGAAAGAAGTAAGAAAGAAAGAAGAAAGAAGTAAGAAAGAAGTAAGAAAGAAGTAAGAAAGAAGAAAGAAAGAAGAAAGAAAGAAAGAACAAAGAAGTAAGAAAGAAGTAAGAAAGAAGTAAGAAAGAAGTAAGAAAGAAGTAAGAAAGAAGTATGAAAGAAGTAAGAAAGAAGTAAGAAAGAAGTAAGAAAGAAGTAAGAAGGAATGAAGAAAGAAGTAAGAAAGAAGTAAGAAAGAAGAAAGAAAGAAGTAAGAAAGAAGAAAGAAAGAAGTAAGAAAGAAGTAAGAAAGAAAGAAGAAAGAAGTAAGAAAGAAGAAAGAAAGAAGTATGAAAGAAGTATGAAAGAAGTAAGAAAGAAAGAAGTAAGAAAGAAGTATGAAAGAAGTAAGAAAGAAGTTAGAAAGAAGTAAGAAAGAAGTAAGAAAGAAGTTAGAAAGAAGTAAGAAATAAGTAAGAAAGAAGTAAGAAAGAAGGAAGAAAGAAGTAAGAAGGAATGGAGAAAGAAGTAAGAAAGAAGTATGAAAGAAGTAAGAAAGAAGAAAGAAAGAAGTAAGAAAGAAGTAAGAAAGAAAGAAGAAAGAAGTAAGAAAGAAGTAAGAAAGAAGAAAGAAAGAAGTAAGAAAGAAGTATGAAAGAAGTAAGAAAGAAGAAAGAAAGAAGTAAGAAGGAATGAAGAAAGAAGTAAGAAAGAAGTAAGAAAGAAAGAAGAAAGAAGTAAGAAAGAAGTAAGGAAGAAGTAAGAAAGAAGTAAGAAGGAATGAAGAAAGAAGTAAGAAAGAAGAAAGAAAGAAGTATGAAAGAAGTATGAAAGAAGTAAGAAAGAAAGAACTTAGAAAGAAGTAAGAAATAAGTAAGAAAGAAGTAAGAAAGAAGTAAGAAAGAAAGAAGAAAGAAGAAAGAAGTAAGAAAGAAGTAAGAAAGAAGTAAGAAAGAATTAAGAAAGAAGTAAGAAGGAATGAAGAAAGAAGTAAGAAAGAAGTAAGAAAGAAGTAAGAAAGAAGTAAGAAAGAAGTAAGAAAGAAGTAAGAAAGAAGTAAGAAAGAAAGAAGAAAGAAGTAAGAAAGAAGTAAGAAAGAAGTAAGAAAGAAGTAAGAAAGAAGAAAGAAAGAAGTAAGAAAGAAGTAAGAAAGAAGTAAGAAAGAAGAGAGAAAGAAGTAAGAAAAAAGTAAGAAAGAAGTAAGAAAGAAGTAAGAAAGAAGTAAGAAAGAAGTAAGAAAGAAAGAAGTAAGAAAGAAGTCAGAAAGAAGTTAGAAAGGAGTAAGAAAGAAGTAAGAAAGAAGTAAGAAAGAAGTAAGAAAGAAGAAAGAAAGAAGTAAGAAAGAAGTAAGAAGGAATGAAGAAAGAAGTAAGAAAGAAGAAAGAAAGAAGTATGAAAGAAGTATGAAAGAAGTAAGAAAGAAAGAACTTAGAAAGAAGTAAGAAATAAGTAAGAAAGAAGTAAGAAAGAAGTAAGAAAGAAAGAAGAAAGAAGAAAGAAAGAAGTAAGAAAGAAGTAAGAAAGAAGTAAGAAAGAAGTAAGAAAGAAGTAAGAAAGAAGTAAGAAGGAAAGAAGAAAGAAGTAAGAAAGAAGTAAGATAGAAGTAAGAAAGAAGTAAGAAAGAAGTAAGAAAGAAGTAAGAAAGAAAGAAGAAAGAAGTAAGAAAGAAGTAAGAAAGAAGTAAGAAAGAACTAAGAAAGAAGAAAGAAAGAAGTAAGAAAGAAGTAAGAAAGAAGTAAGAAACAAGAGAGAAAGAAGTAAGAAAAAAGTAAGAAAGAAGTAAGAAAGAAGTAAGAAAGAAAGAAGAAAGAAGAAAGAAAGAAGTAAGAAAGAAGTAAGAAAGAAGTAAGAAAGAAGTAAGAAATTAGTAAAAAGTAATGAAGAAAGAAGTAAGAAAGAAGTAAGAAAGAAGTAAGAAAGAAGTAAGAAAGAAGAAAGAAAGAAGAAAGAAGTAAGAAAGAAGTACGAAAGAAGTATGAAAGAAGTAAGAAAGAAGAAAGAAAGAAGCAAGAAAGAAGTAAGAAGGAATGAAGAAAGAAGTAAGAAAGAAGTAAGAAAGAAGAAAGAAAGAAGTGAGAAAGAAGAAAGAAAGAAGTAAGAAAGAAGTAAGAAACAAGTAAGAAAGAAGTAAGAAAGAAAGAAGAAAGAAGTAAGAAAGAAGTAAGAAAGAAGAAAGAAAGAAGTAAGAGGGAATGAAGAAAGAAGTTAGAAGGAAAGAAGAAAGAAGTAAGAAAGAAGTAAGAAAGAAGAAAGAAAGAAGTGAGAAAGAAGAAAGAAAGAAGTAAGAAAGAAGTAAGAAACAAGTAAGAAAGAAGGAAGAAAGAAAGAAGAAAGAAGTAAGAAAGAAGTAAGAAAGAAGTAAGAAAGAAGTAAGAAAGAAGTAAGAAAGAAGTAAGAAGGAAAGAAGAAAGAAGTAAGAAAGAAGTAAGATAGAAGTAAGAAAGAAGAAAGAAAGAAGTAAGAAAAAAGAAAGAAAGAATTAAGAAAGAATTAAGAAGGAATGAAGAAAGAAGTAAGAAAGAACTTAGAAAGAAGTAAGAAATAAGTAAGAAAGAAGTAAGAAAGAAGTAAGAAAGAAGTAAGAAAGAAGTAAGAAGGAATGAAGAAAGAAGTAAGAAAGAAGTAAGAAAGAAGAAAGAAAGAAGTAAGAAAGAAGAAAGAAAGAAGTAAGAAAGAAGTAAGAAAGAAAGAAGAAAGAAGTAAGAAAGAAGTAAGAAAGAAGAAAGAAAGAAGTAAGAAGGAATGAAGAAAGAAGTAAGAAAGAAGAAAGAAAGAAGTATGAAAGAAGTATGAAAGAAGTAAGAAAGAAAGAAGTAAGAAAGAAGTATGAAAGAAGTAAGAAAGAAGTTAGAAAGAAGTAAGAAAGAAGTAAGAAAGAAGTTAGAAAGAAGTAAGAAATAAGTAAGAAAGAAGTAAGAAAGAAGGAAGAAAGAAGTAAGAAGGAATGAAGAAAGAAGTAAGAAAGAAGTATGAAAGAAGTAAGAAAGAAGAAAGAAAGAAGTAAGAAAGAAGTAAGAAAGAAAGAAGAAAGAAGAAAGAAAGAAATAAGAAAGAAGTAAGAAAGAAGTATGGAAGAAGTAAGAAAGAAGTAAGAAAGAAAGAAGTAAGAAAGAAGTCAGAAAGAAGTTAGAAAGAAGTAAGAAAGAAGTAAGAAAGAAGTAAGAAAGAAAGAAGAAAGAAGTAAGAAAGAAGTAAGAAAGAAGTAAGAAAGAAGTAAGAAAGAAGAAAGAAAGAAGTAAGAAAGAAGTATGAAAGAAGTAAGAAAGAAGAAAGAAAGAAGTAAGAAGGAATGAAGAAAGAAGTAAGAAAGAAGTAAGAAAGAAAGAAGAAAGAAGTAAGAAAGAAGTAAGGAAGAAGTAAGAAAGAAGTAAGAAGGAATGAAGAAAGAAGTAAGAAAGAAGAAAGAAAGAAGTATGAAAGAAGTATGAAAGAAGTAAGAAAGAAAGAACTTAGAAAGAAGTAAGAAATAAGTAAGAAAGAAGTAAGAAAGAAGTAAGAAAGAAAGAAGAAAGAAGAAAGAAAGAAGTAAGAAAGAAGTAAGAAAGAAGAAAGAAAGAAGTAAGAAAGAAGTAAGAAAGAAGTAAGAAGGAAAGAAGAAAGAAGTAAGAAAGAAGTAAGATAGAAGTAAGAAAGAAGTAAGAAAGAAGTAAGAAAGAAGTAAGAAAGAAAGAAGAAAGAAGTAAGAAAGAAGTAAGAAAGAAGTAAGAAAGAACTAAGAAAGAAGAAAGAAAGAAGTAAGAAAGAAGTAAGAAAGAAGTAAGAAACAAGAGAGAAAGAAGTAAGAAAAAAGTAAGAAAGAAGTAAGAAAGAAGTAAGAAAGAAAGAAGAAAGAAGAAAGAAAGAAGTAAGAAAGAAGTAAGAAAGAAGTAAGAAAGAAGTAAGAAATTAGTAAAAAGGAATGAAGAAAGAAGTAAGAAAGAAGTAAGAAAGAAGTAAGAAAGAAGTAAGAAAGAAGAAAGAAAGAAGAAAGAAGTAAGAAAGAAGTAAGAAAGAAGTATGAAAGAAGTAAGAAAGAAGAAAGAAAGAAGCAAGAAAGAAGTAAGAAGGAATGAAGAAAGAAGTAAGAAAGAAGTAAGAAAGAAGAAAGAAAGAAGTGAGAAAGAAGAAAGAAAGAAGTAAGAAAGAAGTAAGAAACAAGTAAGAAAGAAGTAAGAAAGAAAGAAGAAAGAAGTAAGAAAGAAGTAAGAAAGAAGAAAGAAAGAAGTAAGAGGGAATGAAGAAAGAAGTTAGAAAGAAGTAAGAAATAAGTAAGAAAGAAGTAAGAAAGAATTAAGAAAGAAGTAAGAAAGAAGTAAGAAGGAATGAAGAAAGAAGTAAGAAAGAAGTAAGAAAGAAGTAAGAAAGAAGAGAGAAAGAAGTAAGAAAGAAGTAAGAAAGAAGTAAGAAAGAAGTAAGAAAGAAGTAAGAAAGAAGTAAGAAAGAAAGAAGAAAGAAGTAAAAGAAGTAAGAAAGAAGTATGAAAGAAGTAAGAAAGAAGAAAGAAAGACGTAAGAAAGAAGTAAGAAAGAAGTAAGAAAGAAGTAAGAAGGAATGAAGAAAGAAGTAAGAAAGAAGTAAGAAAGAAGTAAGAAAGAAGTAAGAAAGAAAGAAGCAAGAAGTAAGAAAGAAGTAAGAAAGAAGTAAGAAAGAAGTAAGAAAGAAGAAAGAAAGAAGAAAGAAAGAAGAAAGAATGAAAGAACAAAGAAGTAAGAAAGAAGTAAGAAAGAAGTAAGAAGGAATGAAGAAAGAAGTAAGAAAGAAGTAAGAAAGAAATAAGAAAGAAGTAAGAAAGAAAGAAGAAAGAAGAAAGAAAGAAGTAAGAAAGAAGTAAGAAAGAAGTAAGAAAGAAGTAAGAAAGAAGTAAAAAGGAATGAAGAAAGAAGTACGAAATAAGTAAGAAAGAAGTAAGAAAGAAGTAAGAAAGAAGAAAGAAAGTAGTAAGAAAGAAGAAAGAAAGAAGTAAGAAAGAAGTAAGAAGGAATGAAGAAAGAAGTAAGAAAGAAGTTAGAAAGAAGTAAGAAAGAAGTAAGAAAGAAGTAAGAAAGAAGTAAGAAAGAAGTAAGAAAGAAGTAAGAAGGAATGAAGAAAGAAGTAAGAAAGAAGTAAGAAAGAAGAAAGAAAGAAGTAAGAAAGAAGAAAGAAAGAAGTAAGAAAGAAGTAAGAAAGAAAGAAGAAAGAAGTAAGAAAGAATTAAGAAAGAAGAAAGAAAGAAGTAAGAAAGCAGTAAGAAAGAAGTAAGAAAGAAGAAAGAAAGAAGTAAGAAAGAAGTAAGAAAGAAGTAAGAAAGAAGAAAGAAAGAAGTAAGAAAGAAGTAAGAAAGAAGTAAGAAAGAAGTAAGAAAGAAAGAATAAAGAAGAAAGAAAGAAGTAAGAAAGAAGTAAGAAAGAAGTAAGAAAGAAGTAAAAAGGAATGAAGAAAGAAGTAAGAAATAAGTAAGAAAAAAGAAAGAAAGAAGTAAGAAAGAAGTAAGAAAGAAGTAAGTAAGAAAGAAAGAAAGAAGCAAGAAAGAAGTAAGAAGGAATGAAGAAAGAACTAAGAAAGAAGTAAGAAAGAAGAAAGAAAGAAGTAAGAAAGAAGAAAGAAAGAAATAAGAAAGAAGTAAGAAAGAAGTAAGAAAGAAGTAAGAAAGAAAGAAGAAAGAAGTAAGAAAGAAGTAAGAAAGAAGAAAGATGAAGTAAGAGGGAATGAAGAAAGAAGTTAGAAAGAAGTAAGAAATAAGTAAGAAAGAAGTAAGAAAGAATTAAGAAAGAAGTAAGAAAGAAGTAAGAAGGAATGAAGAAAGAAGTAAGAAAGAAGAAAGAAAGAAGTAAGAAAGAAGTAAGAAAGAAAGAAGAAAGAAGTAAGAAAGAATTAAGAAAGAAGAAAGAAAGAAGTAAGAAAGCAGTAAGAAAGAAGTAAGAAAGAAGAAAGAAAGAAGTATGAAAAAAGTATGAAAGATGTATTAAAGAAAGAACTTAGAAAGAAGTAAGAAATAAGTAAGAAAGAAGTAAGAAAGAAGTAAGAAAGAAAGAAGAAAGAAGAAAGAAAGAAGTAAGAAAGAAGTAAGAAAGAAGTAAGAAAGAAGTAAGAAAGAAGTAAGAAAGAAGTAAGAAAGAAAGAAGAAAGAAGTAAGAAAGAAGTAAGAAAGAAGTAAGAAAGAAGTAAGAAAGAAGAAAGAAAGAAGTAAGAAAGAAGTAAGAAAGAAGTAAGAAAGAAGAGAGAAAGAAGTAAGAAAGAAGTAAGAAAAAAGTAAGAAAGAAAGAAGAAAGAAGAAAGAAAGAAGTAAGAAAGAAGTAAGAAAGAAGTAAGAAAGAAGTAAGAAATTAGTAAAAAGGAATGAAGATAGATGTAAGAAAGAAGTAAGAAAGAAGTAAGAAAGAAGTAAGAAAGAAGTAAGAAAGAAAGAAGAAAGAAGTAAGAAAGAAGAAAGAAAGAAGTAAGAAAGAAGTAAGAAAGAAGTAAGAAAGAAGAAAGAAAGAAGAAAGAAGTAAGAAAGAAGTAAGAAAGAAGTATGAAAGAAGTAAGAAAGAAGAAAGAAAGAAGCAAGAAAGAAGTAAGAAGGAATGAAGAAAGAAGTAAGAAAGAAGTAAGAAAGAAGAAAGAAAGAAGTAAGAAAGAAGAAAGAAAGAAGTAAGAAAGAAGTAAGAAAGAAGTAAGAAAGAAGTAAGAAAGAAAGAAGAAAGAAGTAAGAAAGAAGTAAGAAAGAAGAAAGAAAGAAGTAAGAGGGAATGAAGAAAGAAGTTAGAAAGAAGTAAGAAATAAGTAAGAAAGAAGTAAGAAAGAATTAAGAAAGAAGTAAGAAAGAAGTAAGAAGGAATGAAGAAAGAAGTAAGAAAGAAGTAAGAAAGAAGTAAGAAAGAAGAGAGAAAGAAGTAAGAAAGAAGTAAGAAAGAAGTAAGAAATAAGTAAGAAAGAAGTAAGAAAGAAGTAAGAAAGAAAGAAGAAAGAAGTAAGAAACAAGAAAGAAAGAAGTAAGAAAGAATTAAGAAAGAAGTAAGAAAGAAAGAAGAAAGAAGAAAGAAAGAAGTAAGAAAGAAGTAAGAAAGAAGTAAGAAAGAAGTAAGAAGGAATGAAGAAAGAAGTAAGAAAGAAGTAAGAAAGAAGTAAGAAAGAAGTAAGAAAGAAGTAAGAAAGAAAGAAGAAAGAAGTAAGAAAGAAGAAAGAAAGAAGTAAGAAAGAAGTAAGAAAGAAGAAAGAAAGAAGTAAGAAAGCAGTAAGAAAGAAGTAAGAAAGAAGAAAGAAAGAAGTAAGAAAGAAGTAAGAAAGAAGTAAGAAAGAAGAAAGAAAGAAGTAAGAAAGAAGTAAGAAAGAAGTAAGAAAGAAGTAAGAAAGAAAGAATAAAGAAGAAAGAAAGAAGTAACAAAGAAGTAAGAAAGAAGTAAGAAAGAAGTAAAAAGGAATGAAGAAAGAAGTAAGAAATAAGTAAGAAACAAGTAAGAAAGAAGTAAGAAAGAAGTAAGAAAGAAGTAAGAAAGAAGAAAGAGAGAAGCAAGAAAGAAGTAAGAAGGAATGAAGAAAGAACTAAGAAAGAAGTAAGAAAGAAGAAAGAAAGAAGTATGAAAGAAGTATGAAAGAAGTAAGAAAGAAAGAACTTAGAAAGAAGTAAGAAATAAGTAAGAAAGAAGTAAGAAAGAAGTAAGAAAGAAGTAAGAAAGAAGTAAGAAAGAAAGAAGAAAGAAGTAAGAAAGAAGTAAGAAAGAAGTAAGAAAGAAGTAAGAAAGAAGAAAGAAAGAAGTAAGAAAGAAGTAAGAAAGAAGTAAGAAAGAAGTAAGAAAGAAGTAAGAAAGAAAGAAGAAAGAAGAAAGAAAGAAATAAGAAAGAAGTAAGAAAGAAGTATGAAAGAAGTAAGAAAGAAGAAAGAAAGAAGTAAGAAAGAAGTAAGAAAGAAAGAAGAAAGAAGAAAGAAAGAAATAAGAAAGAAGTAAGAAAGAAGTATGGAAGAAGTAAGAAAGAAGTAAGAAAGAAAGAAGTAAGAAAGAAGTCAGAAAGAAGTTAGAAAGAAGTAAGAAAGAAGTAAGAAAGAAAGAAGAAAGAAGTAAGAAAGAAGTAAGAAAGAAGTAAGAAAGAAGTAAGAAAGAAGAAAGAAAGAAGTAAGAAAGAAGTATGAAAGAAGTAAGAAAGAAGAAAGAAAGAAGTAAGAAGGAATGAAGAAAGAAGTAAGAAAGAAGTAAGAAATTAGTAAAAAGGAATGAAGAAAGAAGTAAGAAAGAAGTAAGAAAGAAGTAAGAAAGAAGTAAGAAAGAAGTAAGAAAGAAAGAAGAAAGAAGTAAGAAAGAAGTAAGAAAGAAGTAAGAAAGAAGTAAGAATGAAGAAAGAAAGAAGAAAGAAGTAAGAAAGAAGTAAGAAAGAAGTAAGAAAGAAGAAAGAAAGAAGCAAGAAAGAAGTAAGAAGGAATGAAGAAAGAAGTAAGAAAGAAGTAAGAAAGAAGAAAGAAAGAAGTAAGAAAGAGGAAAGAAAGAAGTAAGAAAGAAGTAAGAAAGAAGTAAGAAAGAAGTAAGAAGGAATGAAGAAAGAAGTAAGAAAGAAGTAAGAAAGAAGTAAGAAAGAAGAGAGAAAGAAGTAAGAAAGAAGTAAGAAAGAAGTAAGAAAGAAGTAAGAAAGAAGTATGAAAGAAGTAAGAAAGAAGAAAGAAAGACGTAAGAAAGAAGTAAGAGAGAACTAAGAAAGAAGTAAGAAGGAATGAAGAAAGAAGTAAGAAAGAAGTAAGAAAGAAGTAAGAAAGAAAGAAGAAAGAAGTAAGAAAGAAGTAAGAAAGAAGTAAGAAAGAAGAAAGAAAGAAGAAAGAAAGAAAGAACAAAGAAGTAAGAAAGAAGTAAGAAAGAAGTAAGAAGGAATGAAGAAAGAAGTAAGAAAGAAGTAAGAAAGAAGAAAGAAAGAAGTAAGAAAGAAGTAAGAAAGAAGAAAGAAAGAAGTAAGAAAGTAGTAAGAAAGAAGTAAGAAAGAAGTAAGAAAGAAAGAAGAAAGAAGAAAGAAAGAAGTAAGAAAGAAGTAAGAAAGTAGTAAGAAAGAAGTAAGAAAGAAGTAAAAAGGAATGAAGAAAGAAGTAAGAAAGAAGTAAGAAAGAAGTAAGAAAGAAGTAAGAAAGAAGAAAGAAAGTAGTAGGAAAGAAGAAAGAAAGAAGTAAGAGAGAAGTAAGAAGGAATGAAGAAAGAAGTAAGAAAGAAGTTAGAAAGAAGTAAGAAATAAGTAAGAAAGAAGTAAGAAAGAAGTAAGAAAGAAGTAAGAAAGAAGTAAGAAGGAATGAAGAAAGAAGTAAGAAAGAAGTAAGAAAGAAGAAAGAAAGAAGTAAGAAAGAAGAAAGAAAGAAGTAAGAAAGAAGTAAGAAAGAAAGGAGAAAGAAGTAAGAAATAAGTAAGAAAGAAGAAAGAAAGAAGTAAGAAGGAATGAAGAAAGAAGTAAGAAAGAAGAAAGAAAGAAGTATGAAAGAAGTATGAAAGAAGTAAGAAAGAAAGAAGTAAGAAAGAAGTATGAAAGAAGTAAGAAAGAAGTTAGAAAGAAGTAAGAAAGAAGTAAGAAAGAAGTTAGAAAGAAGTAAGAAATAAGTAAGAAAGAAGGAAGAAAGAAGTAAGAAGGAATGAAGAAAGAAGTAAGAAAGAAGTATGAAAGAAGTAAGAAAGAAGAAAGAAAGAAGTAAGAAAGAAGTAAAAAGGAATGAAGAAAGAAGTAAGAAAGAAGTAAGAAAGAAGTAAGAAAGAAGTAAGAAAGAAGTAAGAAAGAAGAAAGAAAGAAGTAAGAAAAAAGAAAGAAAGAAGTAAGAAAGAAGTAAGAAGGAATGAAGAAAGAAGTAAGAAAGAAGTAAGAAAGAAGTAAGAAATAAGTAAGAAAGAAGTAAGAAAGAAGTAAGAAAGAAGTAAGAAAGAAGTAAGAAGGAATGAAGAAAGAAGTAAGAAAGAAGTAAGAAAGAAGAAAGAAAGAAGTAAGAAAGAAGAAAGAAAGAAATAGGAAAGAAGTAAGAAAGGAGTATGGAAGAAGTAAGAAAGAAGTAAGAAAGAAAGAAGTAAGAAAGAAGTCAGAAAGAAGTTAGAAAGAAGTAAGAAAGAAGTAAGAAAGAAGTTAGAAAGAAGTAAGAAATAAGTAAGAAAGAAGTAAGAAAGAAGGAAGAAAGAAGTAAGAAGGAATGAAGAAAGAAGTAAGAAAGAAGTATGAAAGAAGTAAGAAAGAAGAAAGAAAGAAGTAAGAAAGAAGTAAGAAAGAAAGAAGAAAGAAGAAAGAAAGAAATAAGAAAGAAGTAAGAAAGGAGTATGGAAGAAGTAAGAAAGAAGTAAGAAAGAAAGAAGTAAGAAAGAAGTCAGAAAGAAGTTAGAAAGAAGTAAGAAAGAAGTAAGAAAGAAAGAAGAAAGAAGTAAGAAAGAAGTAAGAAAGAAGTAAGAAAGAAGTAAGAAAGAAGAAAGAAAGAAGTAAGAAAGAAGTATGAAAGAGGTAAGAAAGAAGAAAGAAAGAAGTAAGAAAGAATTAAGAAAGAAGTAAGAAAGAAAGAAGAAAGAAGAAAGAAAGAAGTAAGAAAGAAGTAAGAAAGAAGTAAGAAAGAAGTAAGAAGGAATGAAGAAAGAAGTAAGAAAGAAGTAAGAAAGAAGTAAGAAAGAAGTAAGAAAGAAGTAAGAAAGAAAGAAGAAAGAAGTAAGAAAGAAGAAAGAAAGAAGTAAGAAAGAAGTAAGAAAGAAGAAAGAAAGAAGTAAGAAAGCAGTAAGAAAGAAGTAAGAAAGAAGAAAGAAAGAAGTAAGAAAGAAGTAAGAAAGAAGTAAGAAAGAAGAAAGAAAGAAGTAAGAAAGAAGTAAGAAAGAAGTAAGAAAGAAGTAAGAAAGAAAGAATAAAGAAGAAAGAAAGAAGTAACAAAGAAGTAAGAAAGAAGTAAGAAAGAAGTAAAAAGGAATGAAGAAAGAAGTAAGAAATAATTAAGAAACAAGTAAGAAAGAAGTAAGAAAGAAGTAAGAAAGAAGTAAGAAAGAAGAAAGAGAGAAGCAAGAAAGAAGTAAGAAGGAATGAAGAAAGAACTAAGAAAGAAGTAAGAAAGAAGAAAGAAAGAAGTATGAAAGAAGTATGAAAGAAGTAAGAAAGAAAGAACTTAGAAAGAAGTAAGAAATAAGTAAGAAAGAAGTAAGAAAGAAGTAAGAAAGAAAGGAGAAAGAAGGAAGAAAGAAGTAAGAAAGAAGTAAGAAAGAAGTAAGAAAGAAGTAAGAAAGAAGTAAGAAAGAAGTAAGAAAGAAAGAAGAAAGAAGTAAGAAAGAAGTAAGAAAGAAGTAAGAAAGAAGTAAGAAAGAAGAAAGAAAGAAGTAAGAAAGAAGTAAGAAAGAAGTAAGAAAGAAGTAAGAAAGAAGTAAGAAAGAAAGAAGAAAGAAGAAAGAAAGAAATAAGAAAGAAGTAAGAAAGAAGTTAGAAAGGAGTAAGAAAGAAGTAAGAAAGAAGTAAGAAAGAAGTAAGAAAGAAAGAAGAAAGAAGAAAGAAAGAAATAAGAAAGAAGTAAGAAAGAAGTATGGAAGAAGTAAGAAAGAAGTAAGAAAGAAAGAAGTAAGAAAGAAGTCAGAAAGAAGTTAGAAAGAAGTAAGAAAGAAGTAAGAAAGAAAGAAGAAAGAAGTAAGAAAGAAGTAAGAAACAAGTAAGAAAGAAGAAAGAAAGAAGTAAGAAAGAAGTATGAAAGAAGTAAGAAAGAAGTAAGAATGAAGAAAGAAAGAAGAAAGAAGTAAGAAAGAAGTAAGAAAGAAGTAAGAAATAAGAAAGAAAGAAGCAAGAAAGAAGTAAGAAGGAATGAAGAAAGAAGTAAGAAAGAAGTAAGAAATTAGTAAAAAGGAATGAAGAAAGAAGTAAGAAAGAAGTAAGAAAGAAGTAAGAAAGAAGTAAGAAAGAAGTAAGAAAGAAAGAAGAAAGAAGTAAGAAAGAAGTAAGAAAGAAGTAAGAAAGAAGTAAGAAACAAGTAAGAATGAAGAAAGAAAGAAGAAAGAAGTAAGAAAGAAGTAAGAAAGAAGTAAGAAAGAAGTAAGAAAGAAGTAAGAAAGAAGTAAGAAATAAGAAAGAAAGAAGCAAGAAAGAAGTAAGAAGGAATGAAGAAAGAAGTAAGAAAGAAGTAAGAAAGAAGAAAGAAAGAAGTAAGAAAGAGGAAAGAAAGAAGTAAGAAAGAAGTAAGAAAGAAGTAAGAAAGAAGTAAGAAAGAAGTAAGAAGGAATGAAGAAAGAAGTAAGAAAGAAGTAAGAAAGAAGTAAGAAAGAAGAGAGAAAGAAGTAAGAAAGAAGTAAGAAAGAAGTAAGAAAGAAGTAAGAAAGAAGTAAGAAAGAAGTATGAAAGAAGTAAGAAAGAAGAAAGAAAGACGTAAGAAAGAAGTAAGAAAGAACTAAGAAAGAAGTAAGAAGGAATGAAGAAAGAAGTAAGAAAGAAGTAAGAAAGAAGTAAGAAAGAAAGAAGAAAGAAGTAAGAAAGAAGTAAGAAAGAAGTAAGAAAGAAGAAAGAAAGAAGAAAGAAAGAAAGAACAAAGAAGTAAGAAAGAAGTAAGAAAGAAGTAAGAAGGAATGAAGAAAGAAGTAAGAAAGAAGTAAGAAAGAAGTAAGAAAGAAGAAAGAAAGAAGTAAGAAAGAAGTAAGAAAGAAGAAAGAAAGAAGTAAGAAAGAATTAAGAAAGAAGTAAGAAAGAAGTAAGAAAGAAAGAAGAAAGAAGAAAGAAAGAAGTAAGAGGGAATGAAGAAAGAAGTTAGAAAGAAGTAAGAAATAAGTAAGAAAGAAGTAAGAAAGAATTAAGAAAGAAGTAAGAAAGAAGTAAGAAGGAATGAAGAAAGAAGTAAGAAAGAAGTAAGAAAGAAGTAAGAAAGAAGAGAGAAAGAAGTAAGAAAGAAGTAAGAAAGAAGTTAGAAAGAAGTAAGAAAGAAGTAAGAAAGAAGTAAGAAAGAAAGAAGAAAGAAGTAAGAAAGAAGTAAGAAAGAAGTAAAAAGGAATGAAGAAAGAAGTAAGAAATAAGTAAGAAACAAGAAAGAAAGAAGTAAGAAAGAAGTAAGAAAGAAGTAAGTAAGAAAGAAAGAAAGAAGCAAGAAAGAAGTAAGAAGGAATGAAGAAAGAACTAAGAAAGAAGTAAGAAAGAAGAAAGAAAGAAGTAAGAAAGAAGAAAGAAAGAAGTAAGAAAGAAGTAAGAAAGAAGTAAGAAAGAAGAAAGAAAGAAGTAAGAAAGAAGTAAGAAAGAAGTAAGAAAGAAGTAAGAAAGAAAGAATAAAGAAGAAAGAAAGAAGTAAGAAAGAAGTAAGAAAGAAGTAAGAAAGAAGTAAAAAGGAATGAAGAAAGAAGTAAGAAATAAGTAAGAAACAAGAAAGAAAGAAGTAAGAAAGAAGTAAGAAAGAAGTAAGTAAGAAAGAAAGAAAGAAGCAAGAAAGAAGTAAGAAGGAATGAAGAAAGAACTAAGAAATAAGTAAGAAAGAAGAAAGAAAGAAGTAAGAAAGAAGAAAGAAAGAAGTAAGAAAGAAGTAAGAAAGAAGTAAGAAAGAAAGAAGAAAGAAGTAAGGAAGAAGTAAGAAAGAAGAAAGAAAGAAGTAAGAGGGAATGAAGAAAGAAGTTAGAAAGAAGTAAGAAATAAGTAAGAAAGAAGTAAGAAAGAATTAAGAAAGAAGTAAGAAAGAAGTAAGAAGGAATGAAGAAAGAAGTAAGAAAGAAGTAAGAAAGAAGTAAGAAAGAAGAGAGAAAGAAGTAAGAAAGAAGTAAGAAAGAAGTAAGAAATAAGTAAGAAAGAAGTAAGAAAGAAGTAAGAAAGAAAGAAGAAAGAAGTAAGAAAGAAGTAAGAAAGAAGTATGAAAGAAGTTAGAAAGACGTAAGAAATAAGTAAGAAAGAAGTAAGAAAGAAGGAAGAAAGAAGTAAGAAGGAATGAAGAAAGAAGTAAGAAAGAAGTATGAAAGAAGTAAGAAAGAAGAAAGAAATAAGTAAGAAAGAAGTAAGAAAGAAAGAAGAAAGAAGAAAGAAAGAAGTAAGAAAGAAGTAAGAAAGAAGTATGAAAGAAGTAAGAAAGAAGTAAGAAAGAAAGAAGTAAGAAAGAAGTCAGAAAGAAGTTAGAAAGAAGTAAGAAAGAAGTATGAAAGAAGTAAGAAAGAAAGAAGAAAGAAGTAAGAAAGAAGTAAGAAAGAAGTAAGAAAGAAGAAAGAATGAAGTAACAAAGAAGTATGAAAGAAGTAAGAAAGAAGAAAGAAAGAAGTAAGAAGGAATGAAGAAAGAAGTAAGAAAGAAGTAAGAAAGAAAGAAGAAAGAAGAAAGAAAGAAGTAAGAAAGAAGTAAGAAAGAAGTAAGAAAGAAGTAAGAAGGAATGAAGAAAGAAGTAAGAAAGAAGAAAGAAAGAAGTATGAAAGAAGTATGAAAGAAGTAAGAAAGAAAGAACTTAGAAAGAAGTAAGAAATAAGTAAGAAAGAAGTAAGAAAGAAGTAAGAAAGAAAGAAGAAAGAAGAAAGAAAGAAGTAAGAAAGAAGTAAGAAAGAAGTAAGAAAGAAGTAAGAAAGAAGTAAGAAAGAAGTAAGAAAGAAAGAAGAAAGAAGTAAGAAAGAAGTAAGAAAGAAGTAAGAAAGAAGTAAGAAAGAAGAAAGAAAGAAGTAAGAAAGAAGTAAGAAAGAAGTAAGAAAGAAGAGAGAAAGAAGTAAGAAAAAAGTAAGAAAGAAGTAAGAAAAAAGTAAGAAAGAAAGAAGAAAGAAGAAAGAAAGAAGTAAGAAAGAAGTAAGAAAGAAGTAAGAAAGAAGTAAGAAATTAGTAAAAAGGAATGAAGATAGACGTAAGAAAGAAGTAAGAAAGAAGTAAGAAAGAAGTAAGAAAGAAGTAAGAAAGAAAGAAGAAAGAAGTAAGAAAGAAGAAAGAAAGAAGTAAGAAAGAAGTAAGAAAGAAGTAAGAAAGAAGTAAGAAAGAAAGAAGAAAGAAGTAAGAAAGAAGTAAGAAAGAAGAAAGAAAGAAGTAAGAGGGAATGAAGAAAGAAGTTAGAAAGAAGTAAGAAATAAGTAAGAAAGAAGTAAGAAAGAATTAAGAAAGAAGTAAGAAAGAAGTAAGAAGGAATGAAGAAAGAAGTAAGAAAGAAGTAAGAAAGAAGTAAGAAAGAAGAGAGAAAGAAGTAAGAAAGAAGTAAGAAAGAAGTAAGAAATAAGTAAGAAAGAAGTAAGAAAGAAGAAAGAAAGAAGTAAGAAAGAAGTAAGAAAGAATTAAGAAAGAAGTAAGAAAGAAAGAAGAAAGAAGAAAGAAAGAAGTAAGAAAGAAGTAAGAAAGAAGTAAGAAAGAAGTAAGAAAGAAGTAAGAAGGAATGAAGAAAGAAGTAAGAAAGAAGTAAGAAAGAAGTAAGAAAGAAGTAAGAAAGAAGTAAGAAAGAAGTAAGAAAGAAGAAGAAAGAAGTAAGAAAGAAGAAAGAAAGAAGTAAGAAAGAAGTAAGAAAGAAGAAAGAAAGAAGTAAGAAAGCAGTAAGAAAGAAGTAAGAAAGAAGAAAGAAAGAAGTAAGAAAGAAGTAAGAAAGAAGTAAGAAAGAAGAAAGAAAGAAGTAAGAAAGAAGTAAGAAAGATGTAAGAAAGAAGTAAGAAAGAAAGAATAAAGAAGAAAGAAAGAAGTAACAAAGAAGTAAGAAAGAAGTAAGAAAGAAGTAAAAAGGAATGGAGAAAGAAGTAAGAAATAAGTAAGAAACAAGTAAGAAAGAATTAAGAAAGAAGTAAGAAAGAAGTAAGAAAGAAGAAAGAGAGAAGCAAGAAAGAAGTAAGAAGGAATGAAGAAAGAACTAAGAAAGAAGTAAGAAAGAAGAAAGAAAGAAGTAAGAAAGAACAAAGAAAGAAGTAAGAAAGAAGTAAGAAAGAAGTAAGAAAGAAGTAAGAAAGAAAGAAGAAAGAAGTAAGAAAGGAGTAAGAAAGAAGTATGAAAGAAGTTAGAAAGAAGTAAGAAATAAGTAAGAAAGAAGTAAGAAAGAAGGAAGAAAGAAGTATGAAAGAAGTTAGAAAGAAGTAAGAAATAAGTAAGAAAGAAGTAAGAAAGAAGCAAGAAAGAAGTAAGAAGGAATGAAGAAAGAAGTAAGAAAGAAGTATGAAAGAAGTAAGAAAGAAGAAACAAAGAAGTAAGAAAGAAGTAAGAAAGAAAGAAGAAAGAAAGAAGTAAGAAAGAAGTAAGAAAGAAGTATGAAAGAAGTAAGAAAGAAGTAAGAAAGAAAGAAGTAAGAAAGAAGTCAGAAAGAAGTTAGAAAGAAGTAAGAAAGAAGTAAGAAAGAAGTAAGAAAGAAGTAAGAAAGAAGTAAGAAAGAAGTATGAAAGAAGTAAGAAAGAAGAAAGAAAGAAGTAAGAAGGAATGAAGAAAGAAGTAAGAAAGAAGTAAGAAGGAATGAAGAAAGAATAAGAAAGAAGAAAGAAAGAAGTATGAAAGAAGTATGAAAGAAGTAAGAAAGAAAGAAGAAAGAAGAAAGAAAGAAGTAAGAAAGAAGTAAGAAAGAAGTAAGAAAGAAAGAAGAAAGAAGAAAGAAAGAAGTAAGAAAGAAGTAAGAAAGAAGTAAGAAAGAAGTAAGAAAGAAGTAAGAAAGAAGTAAGAAAGAAAGAAGAAAGAAGTAAGAAAGAAGTAAGAAAGAAGTAAGAAAGAAGTAAGAAAGAAGAAAGAAAGAAGTAAGAAAGAAGTAAGAAAGAAGAGAGAAAGAAGTAAGAAAAAAGTAAGAAAGAAGTAAGAAAAAAGTAAGAAAGAAAGAAGAAAGAAGAAAGAAAGAAGTAAGAAAGAAGTAAGAAAGAAGTAAGAAAGAAGTAAGAAATTAGTAAAAAGGAATGAAGAAAGAAGTAAGAAAGAAGTAAGAAAGAAGTAAGAAGGAAGTAAGAGAGAAGTAAGAAAGAAAGAAGAAAGAAGTAAGAAAGAAGAAAGAAAGAAGTAAGAAAGAAGTAAGAAAGAAGAAAGAAAGAAGAAAGAAGTAAGAAAGAAGTAAGAAAGAAGTATGAAAGAAGTAAGAAAGAAGAAAGAAAGAAGCAAGAAAGAAGTAAGAAGGAATGAAGAAAGAAGTAAGAAAGAAGTAAGAAAGAAGAAAGAAAGAAGTAAGAAAGAAGAAAGAAAGAAGTAAGAAAGAAGTAAGAAAGAAGTAAGAAAGAAATAAGAAAGAAAGAAGAAAGAAGTAAGAAAGAAGTAAGAAAGAAGAAAGAAAGAAGTAAGAGGGAATGAAGAAAGAAGTTAGAAAGAAGTAAGAAATAAGTAAGAAAGAAGTAAGAAAGAATTAAGAAAGAAGTAAGAAAGAAGTAAGAAGGAATGAAGAAAGAAGTAAGAAAGAAGTAAGAAAGAAGTAAGAAAGAAGAGAGAAAGAAGTAAGAAAGAAGTAAGAAAGAATTAAGAAATAAGTAAGAAAGAAGTAAGAAAGAAGTAAGAAAGAAAGAAGAAAGAAGTAAGAAAGAAGTAAGACAGAAGTATGAAAGAAGTAAGAAAGAAGAAAGAAAGAAGTAAGAAGGAATGAAGAAAGAAGTAAGAAAGAAGTAAGAAGGAATGAAGAAAGAAGTAAGAAAGAAGAAAGAAAGAAGTATGAAAGAAGTATGAAAGAATTAAGAAAGAAAGAACTTAGAAAGAAGAAATAAGTAAGAAAGAAGTAAGAAAGAAGTAAGAAAGAAAGAAGAAAGAAGAAAGAAAGAAGTAAGAAAGAAGTAAGAAAGAAGTAAGAAAGAAGTAATAAAGAAGTAAGAAAGAAGTAAGAAAGAAAGAAGAATGAAGTAAGAAAGAAGTAAGAAAGAAGTAAGAAAGAAGTAAGAAAGAAGAAAGAAAGAAGTAAGAAAAAAGTAAGAAAGAAGTAAGAAAAAAGTAAGAAAGAAAGAAGAAAGAAGAAAGAAAGAAGTAAGAAAGAAGTAAGAAAGAAGTAAGAAAGAAGTAAGAAATTAGTAAAAAGGAATGAAGAAAGAAGTAAGAAAGAAGTAAGAAAGAAGTAAGAAAGAAGTAAGAAAGAAGTAAGAAAGAAAGAAGAAAGAAGTAAGAAAGAAGAAAGAAAGAAGTAAGAAAGAAGTAAGAAAGAAGAAAGAAAGAAGAAAGAAGTAAGAAAGAAGTAAGAAAGAAGTATGAAAGAAGTAAGAAAGAAGAAAGAAAGAAGCAAGAAAGAAGTAAGAAGGAATGAAGAAAGAAGTAAGAAAGAAGTAAGAAAGAAGAAAGAAAGAAGTAAGAAAGAAGAAAGAAAGAAGTAAGAAAGAAGTAAGAAAGAAGTAAGAAAGAAATAAGAAAGAAAGAAGAAAGAAGTAAGAAAGAAGTAAGAAAGAAGAAAGAAAGAAGTAAGAGGGAATGAAGAAAGAAGTTAGAAAGAAGTAAGAAATAAGTAAGAAAGAAGTAAGAAAGAATTAAGAAAGAAGTAAGAAAGAAGTAAGAAGGAATGAAGAAAGAAGTAAGAAAGAAGTATAGAAAGAAGTAAGAAAGAAGAGAGAAAGAAGTAAGAAAGAAGTAAGAAAGAATTAAGAAATAAGTAAGAAAGAAGTAAGAAAGAAGTAAGAAAGAAAGAAGAAAGAAGTAAGAAAGAAATAAGACAGAAGTATGAAAGAAGTAAGAAAGAAGAAAGAAAGAAGTAAGAAAGAAGTAAGAAAGAATTAAGAAAGAAGTAAGAAAGAAAGAAGAAAGAAGAAAGAAAGAAGTAAGAAAGAAGTAAGAAAGAAGTAAGAAAGAAAGAAGAAAGAAGTAAGAAAGAAGAAAGAAAGAAGTAAGAAAGAAGTAAGAAAGAAGAAAGAAAGAAGTAAGAAAGCAGTAAGAAAGAAGTAAGAAAGAAGAAAGAAAGAAGTAAGAAAGAAGTAAGAAAGAAGTAAGAAAGAAGAAAGAAAAAAGTAAGAAAGAAGTAAGAAAGAAGAAAGAAGTAAGAAAGAAAGAATAAAGAAGAAAGAAAGAAGTAAGAAAGAAGTAAGAAAGAAGTAAGAAAGAAGTAAAAAGGAATGAAGAAAGAAGTAAGAAATAAGTAAGAAACAAGAAAGAAAGAAGTAAGAAAGAAGTAAGAAAGAAGTAAGAAAGAAGATAGAAAGAAGCAAGAAAGAAGTAAGAAGGAATGAAGAAAGAACTAAGAAAGAAGTAAGAAAGAAGAAAGAAAGAAGTAAGAAAAAAGAAAGAAAGAAGTAAGAAAGAAGTAAGAAAGAAGTAAGAAAGAAGTAAGAAAGAAAGAAGAAAGAAGTAAGAATGAAGTAAGAAAGAAGAAAGAAAGAAGTAAGAAGGAATGAAGAAAGAACTAAGAAATAAGTAAGAAAGAAGTAAGAAAGGATTAAGAAAGAAGTAAGAAAGAAGTAAGAAGGAATGAAGAAAGAAGTAAGAAAGAAGTAAGAAAGAAGTAAGAAAGAAGAGAGAAAGAAGTAAGAAAGAAGTAAGAAAGAAGTAAGAAATAAGTAAGAAAGAAGTAAGAAAGAAGTAAGAAAGAAAGAAAGAAGTAAGAAAGAAGTAAGAAAGAAGTATGAAAGAAGTAAGAAAGAAGAAAGAAAGAAGTAAGAAAGAAGTAAGAAAGAAGTAAGAAAGAAGTAAGAAAGAAAGAAGAAAGAAGAAAGAAAGAAGTAAGAAAGAAGTAAGAAAGAAGTAAGAAAGAAGTAAGAAGGAATGAAGAAAGAAGTAGGAAAGAAGTAAGAAAGAAGTAAGAAAGAAGTAAGAAAGAAGTAAGAAAGAAGTAAGAAAGAAAGAAGAAAGAAGTAAGAAAGAAGAAAGAAAGAAGTAAGAAAGAAGTAAGAAAGAAGAAAGAAAGAAGTAAGAAAGAAGTAAGAAAGAAGTAAGAAAGAAGAAATAAAGAAGTAAGAAAGAAGTAAGAAAGAAGTAAGAAAGAAGTAAGAAAGAAAGAAGAAAGAAAGAAGTAAGAAAGAAGTAAGAAAGAAGAAAGAAAGAAGTAAGAAAGAAGTAAGAAAGAAGTAAGAAAGAAGAAAGAAAGAAGTAAGAAGGAATGAAGAAAGAAGTAAGAAAGAAGTAAGAAAGAAAGAAGAAAGAAAGAAGTAAGAAAGAAGTAAGAAAGAAGTAAGAAGGAATGAAGAAAGAAGTAAGAAAGAAGAAAGAAAGAAGTATGAAAGAAGTATGAAAGAAGTAAGAAAGAAAGAACTTAGAAAGAAGTAAGAAATAAGTAAGAAAGAAGTAAGAAAGAAGTAAGAAAGAAAGAAGAAAGAAGAAAGAAAGAAGTAAGAAAGAAGTAAGAAAGAAGTAAGAAAGAAGTAAGAAAGAAGTAAGAAAGAAGTAAGAAAGAAGAAAGAAAGAAAGAAGAAAGAAGTAAGAAAGAAGAAAGAAAGAAGTAAGAAAGAAGTAAGAAAGAAGAAAGAAAGAAGTAAGAAAGAAGTAAGAAAGAAGTAACAAAGAAGAAAGAAGAAAGAAAGAAGTAAGAAAGAAGTAAGAAAGAAGTAAGAAAGAAGTAAAAAGGAATGAAGAAAGAAGTAAGAAAGAAGTAAGAAAGAAGTAAGAAAGAAGTAAGAAAGAAGTAAGAAAGAAGAAAGAAAGAAGTAAGAAATAAGTAAGAAAGAAGTAAGAAAGAAGTAAGAAAGAAGTAAGAAGGAATGAAGAAAGAAGTAAGAAAGAAGTAAGAAAGAAGTAAGAAAGAAGTAAGAAAGAAGTAAGAAGGAATGAAGAAAGAAGTAAGAAAGAAGTAAGAAAGAAGTAAGAAAGAAGTAAGAAAGAAGTAAGAAAGAAGTAAGAAAGAAAGAAGAAAGAAGTAAGAAAGAAGAAAGAAAGAAGTAAGAAAGAAGTAAGAAAGAAGAAAGAAAGAAGTAAGAAAGCAGTAAGAAAGAAGTAAGAAAGAAGAAAGAAAGAAGTAAGAAAGAAGTAAGAAAGAAGTAAGAAAGAAGAAAGAAAGAAGTAAGAAGGAATGAAGAAAGAAGTAAGAAAGAAGTAAGAAAGAAAGAAGAAAGAAGAAAGAAAGAAGTAAGAAAGAAGTAAGAAAGAAGTAAGAAAGAAGTAAGAAAGAAGAAAGAAAGAAGAAAGAAGTAAGAAAGAAGTAAGAAAGAAGTATGAAAGAAGTAAGAAAGAAGAAAGAAAGAAGCAAGAAAGAAGTAAGAAGGAATGAAGAAAGAAGTAAGAAAGAAGTAAGAAAGAAGTAAGAAAGAACAAAGAAAGAAGTAAGAAAGAAGTAAGAAAGAAGTAAGAAAGAAGTAAGAAAGAAAGAAGAAAGAAGTAAGAAAGGAGTAAGAAAGAAGTAAGAAAGAAGAAAGAAAGAAGTAAGAGGGAATGAAGAAAGAAGTTAGAAAGAAGTAAGAAATAAGTAAGAAAGAAGTAAGAAAGAATTAAGAAAGAAGTAAGAAAGAAGTAAGAAAGAATGAAGAAAGAAGTAAGAAAGAATGAAGAAAGAAGTAAGAAAGAAGAGAGAAAGAAGTAAGAAAGAAGTAAGAAAGAATTAAGAAATAAGTAAGAAAGAAGTAAGAAAGAAGTAAGAAAGAAAGAAGAAAGAAGTAAGAAAGAAGTAAGACAGAAGTATGAAAGAAGTAAGAAAGAAGAAAGAAAGAAGTAAGAAAGAAGTAAGAAAGAATTAAGAAAGAAGTAAGAAAGAAAGAAGAAGAAGAAGAAAGAAAGAAGTAAGAAAGAAGTAAGAAAGAAGTAAGGAAGAAGTAAGAAGGAATGAAGAAAGAAGTAAGAAAGAAGTGAGAAAGAAGTAAGAAAGAAGTAAGAAAGAAGTAAGAAAGAAGTAAGAAAGAAAGAAGAAAGAAGTAAGAAAGAAGAAAGAAAGAAGTAAGAAAGAAGTAAGAAAGAAGAAAGAAAGAAGTAAGAAAGCAGTAAGAAAGAAGTAAGAAAGAAGAAAGAAAGAAGTAAGAAAGAAGTAAGAAAGAAGTATGAAAGAAGAAAGAAAGAAGTAAGAAAGAAGTAAGAAAGAAGTAAGAAAGAAGTAAGAAAGAAAGAATAAAGAAGAAAGAAAGAAGTAAGAAAGAAGTAAGAAAGAAGTAAGAAAGAAGTAAAAAGGAATGAAGAAAGAAGTAAGAAATAAGTAAGAAACAAGAAAGAAAGAAGTAAGAAAGAAGTAAGAAAGAAGTAAGAAAGAAGAAAGAAAGAAGCAAGAAAGAAGTAAGAAGGAATGAAGAAAGAACTAAGAAAGAAGTAAGAAAGAAGAAAGAAAGAAGTAAGAAAAAAAGAAAGAAAGAAGTAAGAAAGAAGTAAGAAAGAAGTAAGAAAGAAGTAAGAAAGAAAGAAGAAAGAAGTAAGAAAGAAGTAAGAAAGAAGAAAGAAAGAAGTAAGAGGGAATGAAGAAAGAAGTTAGAAAGAAGTAAGAAATAAGTAAGAAAGAAGTAAGAAAGAATTAAGAAAGAAGTAAGAAAGAAGTAAGAAGGAATGAAGAAAGAAGTAAGAAAGAAGTAAGAAAGAAGTAAGAAAGAAGAGAGAAAGAAGTAAGAAAGAAGTAAGAAAGAAGTAAGAAATAAGTAAGAAAGAAGTAAGAAAGAAGTAAGAAGGAATGAAGAAAGAAGTAAGAAAGAAGAAAGAAAGAAGTATGAAAGAAGTATGAAAGAAGTAAGAAAGAAAGAACTTAGAAAGAAGTAAGAAAGAAGTAAGAAAGAAGTAAGAAAGAAGTAAGAAAGAAAGAAGAAAGAAGAAAGAAAGAAGTAAGAAAGAAGTAAGAAAGAAGTAAGAAAGAAGTAAGAAAGAAGTAAGAAAGAAGTAAGAAAGAAAGAAGAATGAAGTAAGAAAGAAGTAAGAAAGAAGTAAGAAAGAAGTAAGAAAGAAGAAAGAAAGAAGTAAGAAAGAAGTAAGAAAGAAGTAAGAAAGAAGAGAGAAAGAAGTAAGAAAAAAGTAAGAAAGAAGTAAGAAAGAAGTAAGAAAGAAAGAAGAAAGAAGAAAGAAGTAAGAAAGAAGTAAGAAAGAAGAAAGAAGTAAGAAAGAAAGAAGAAAGAAGTAAGAAAGAAGTATGAAAGAAGTAAGAAAGAAGAAAGAAAGAAGTAAGAAAGAAGTAAGAAAGAAGTAAGAAAGAAGTAAGAAAGAAAGAAGAAAGAAGAAAGAAAGAAGTAAGAAAGAAGTAAGAAAGAAGTAAGAAAGAAGTAAGAAGGAATGAAGAAAGAAGTAAGAAAGAAGTAAGAAAGAAGTAAGAAAGAAGTAAGAAAGAAGTAAGAAAGAAAGAAGAAAGAAGTAAGAAAGAAGAAAGAAAGAAGTAAGAAAGAAGTAAGAAAGAAGAAAGAAATAAGTAAGAAAGAAGTATGAAAGAAGTAAGAAAGAAGAAAGAAAGAAGTATGAAAGAAGTATGAAAGAAGTAAGAAAGAAAGAACTTAGAAAGAAGTAAGAAATAAGTAAGAAAGAAGTAAGAAAGAAGTAAGAAAGAAAGAAGAAAGAAGAAAGAAAGAAGTAAGAAAGAAGTAAGAAAGAAGTAAGAAAGAAGTAAGAAAGAAGTAAGAAAGAAGTAAGAAAGAAAGAAGAAAGAAGTAAGAAAGAAGTAAGAAAGAAGTAAGAAAGAAGTAAGAAAGAAGAAAGAAAGAAGTAAGAAAGAAGTAAGAAAGAAGTAAGAAAGAAGAGAGAAAGAAGTATGAAAAAAGTAAGAAAGAAGTAAGAAAAAAGTAAGAAAGAAAGAAGAAAGAAGAAAGAAAGAAGTAAGAAAGAAGTAAGAAAGAAGTAAGAAAGAAGTAAGAAATTAGTAAAAAGAATGAAGAAAGAAGTAAGAAAGAAGTAAGAAAGAAGAGAGAAAGAAGTAAGAAAGAAGTAAGAAAGAAAGAAGAAAGAAGTAAGAAAGAAGTAAGAAAGAAGTATGAAAGAAGTAAGAAAGAAGAAAGAAAGAAGTAAGAAAGAAGTAAGAAAGAATTAAGAAAGAAGTAAGAAAGAAAGAAGAAAGAAGAAAGAAAGAAGTAAGAAAGAAGTAAGAAAGAAGTAAGAAGGAATGAAGAAAGAAGTAAGAAAGAAGTAAGAAAGAAGTAAGAAAGAAGTAAGAAAGAAGTAAGAAAGAAAGAAGAAAGAAGTAAGAAAGAAGAAAGAAAGAAGTAAGAAAGAAGTAAGAAAGAAGAAAGAAAGAAGTAAGAAAGAAGTAAGAAAGAAGTAACAAAGAAGAAAGAAGAAAGAAAGAAGTAAGAAAGAAGTAAGAAAGAAGTAAGAAAGAAGTAAAAAGGAATGAAGAAAGAAGTAAGAAAGAAGTAAGAAAGAAGTAAGAAAGAAGTAAGAAAGAAGTAAGAAAGAAGAAAGAAAGAAGTAAGAAATAAGTAAGAAAGAAGTAAGAAAGAAGTAAGAAAGAAGTAAGAAGGAATGAAGAAAGAAGTAAGAAAGAAGTAAGAAAGAAGTAAGAAAGAAGTAAGAAAGAAGTAAGAAGGAATGAAGAAAGAAGTAAGAAAGAAGTAAGAAAGAAGTAAGAAAGAAGTAAGAAAGAAGTAAGAAAGAAGTAAGAAAGAAAGAAGAAAGAAGTAAGAAAGAAGAAAGAAAGAAGTAAGAAAGAAGTAAGAAAGAAGAAAGAAAGAAGTAAGAAAGAAGTAAGAAAGAAGTAACAAAGAAGAAAGAAGAAAGAAAGAAGTAAGAAAGAAGTAAGAAAGAAGTAAGAAAGAAGTAAAAAGGAATGAAGAAAGAAGTAAGAAAGAAGTAAGAAAGAAGTAAGAAAGAAGTAAGAAAGAAGTAAGAAAGAAGAAAGAAAGAAGTAAGAAATAAGTAAGAAAGAAGTAAGAAAGAAGTAAGAAAGAAGTAAGAAGGAATGAAGAAAGAAGTAAGAAAGAAGTAAGAAAGAAGTAAGAAAGAAGTAAGAAAGAAGTAAGAAGGAATGAAGAAAGAAGTAAGAAAGAAGTAAGAAAGAAGTAAGAAAGAAGTAAGAAAGAAGTAAGAAGGAATGAAGAAAGAAGTAAGAAAGAAGTAAGAAAGAAGAAAGAAAGAAGTAAGAAAGAAGTAAGAAAGAAGTAAGAAAGAAGAGAGAAAGAAGTATGAAAAAAGTAAGAAAGAAGTAAGAAAAAAGTAAGAAAGAAAGAAGAAAGAAGAAAGAAAGAAGTAAGAAAGAAGTAAGAAAGAAGTAAGAAAGAAGTAAGAAATTAGTAAAAAAGAATGAAGAAAGAAGTAAGAAAGAAGTAAGAAAGAAGAGAGAAAGAAGTAAGAAAGAAGTAAGAAAGAAAGAAGAAAGAAGTAAGAAAGAAGTAAGAAAGAAGTATGAAAGAAGTAAGAAAGAAGAAAGAAAGAAGTAAGAAAGAAGTAAGAAAGAATTAAGAAAGAAGTAAGAAAGAAAGAAGAAAGAAGAAAGAAAGAAGTAAGAAAGAAGTAAGAAAGAAGTAAGAAGGAATGAAGAAAGAAGTAAGAAAGAAGTAAGAAAGAAGTAAGAAAGAAGTAAGAAAGAAGTAAGAAAGAAAGAAGAAAGAAGTAAGAAAGAAGAAAGAAAGAAGTAAGAAAGAAGTAAGAAAGAAGAAAGAAAGAAGTAAGAAAGAAGTAAGAAAGAAGTAACAAAGAAGAAAGAAGAAAGAAAGAAGTAAGAAAGAAGTAAGAAAGAAGTAAGAAAGAAGTAAAAAGGAATGAAGAAAGAAGTAAGAAAGAAGTAAGAAAGAAGTAAGAAAGAAGTAAGAAAGAAGTAAGAAAGAAGAAAGAAAGAAGTAAGAAATAAGTAAGAAAGAAGTAAGAAAGAAGTAAGAAAGAAGTAAGAAGGAATGAAGAAAGAAGTAAGAAAGAAGTAAGAAAGAAGTAAGAAAGAAGTAAGAAAGAAGTAAGAAGGAATGAAGAAAGAAGTAAGAAAGAAGTAAGAAAGAAGTAAGAAAGAAGTAAGAAAGAAGTAAGAAAGAAGTAAGAAAGAAAGAAGAGAAGAAGTAAGAAAGAAGAAAGAAAGAAGTAAGAAAGAAGTAAGAAAGAAGAAAGAAAGAAGTAAGAAAGAAGTAAGAAAGAAGTAACAAAGAAGAAAGAAGAAAGAAAGAAGTAAGAAAGAAGTAAGAAAGAAGTAAGAAAGAAGTAAAAGGAAATGAAGAAAGAAGTAAGAAAGAAGTAAGAAAGAAGTAAGAAAGAAGTAAGAAAGAAGTAAGAAAGAAGAAAGAAAGAAGTAAGAAATAAGTAAGAAAGAAGTAAGAAAGAAGTAAGAAAGAAGTAAGAAGGAATGAAGAAAGAAGTAAGAAAGAAGTAAGAAAGAAGTAAGAAAGAAGTAAGAAAGAAGTAAGAAGGAATGAAGAAAGAAGTAAGAAAGAAGTAAGAAAGAAGTAAGAAAGAAGTAAGAAAGAAGTAAGAAAGAAGTAAGAAAGAAAGAAGAAAGAAGTAAGAAAGAAGAAAGAAAGAAGTAAGAAAGAAGTAAGAAAGAAGAAAGAAAGAAGTAAGAAAGCAGTAAGAAAGAAGTAAGAAAGAAGAAAGAAAGAAGTAAGAAAGAAGTAAGAAAGAAGTAAGAAAGAAGAAAGAAAGAAGTAAGAAGGAATGAAGAAAGAAGTAAGAAAGAAGTAAGAAAGAAAGAAGAAAGAAGTAAGAAAGAAGTAAGAAAGAAGTATGAAAGAAGTAAGAAAGAAGAAAGAAAGAAGTAAGAAAGAAGTAAGAAAGAATTAAGAAAGAAGTAAGAAAGAAAGAAGAAAGAAGAAAGAAAGAAGTAAGAAAGAAGTAAGAAAGAAGTAAGAAGGAATGAAGAAAGAAGTAAGAAAGAAGTAAGAAAGAAGTAAGAAAGAAGTAAGAAAGAAGTAAGAAAGAAAGAAGAAAGAAGTAAGAAAGAAGAAAGAAAGAAGTAAGAAAGAAGTAAGAAAGAAGAAAGAAAGAAGTAAGAAAGAAGTAAGAAAGAAGTAACAAAGAAGAAAGAAGAAAGAAAGAAGTAGAAAGAAGTAAGAAAGAAGTAAGAAAGAAGTAAAAAGGAATGAAGAAAGAAGTAAGAAAGAAGTAAGAAAGAAGTAAGAAAGAAGTAAGAAAGAAGTAAGAAAGAAGAAAGAAAGAAGTAAGAAATAAGTAAGAAAGAAGTAAGAAAGAAGTAAGAAAGAAGTAAGAAGGAATGAAGAAAGAAGTAAGAAAGAAGTAAGAAAGAAGAGAGAAAGAAGTAAGAAAGAAGTAAGAAAGAATTAAGAAATAAGTAAGAAAGAAGTAAGAAAGAAGTAAGAAAGAAAGAAGAAAGAAGTAAGAAGAAGTAAGACAGAAGTATGAAAGAAGTAAGAAAGAAGAAAGAAAGAAGTAAGAAAGAAGTAAGAAAGAATTAAGAAAGAAGTAAGAAAGAAAGAAGAAAGAAGAAAGAAAGAAGTAAGAAAGAAGTAAGAAAGAAGTAAGGAAGAAGTAGAAGAATGAGAAAGAAGTAAGAAAGAAGTGAGAAAGAAGTAAGAAAGAAGTAAGAAGAAGTAAGAAAGAAGTAGAGAAAGAAAGAAGAAAGAAGTAGAAAGAAGAAAGAAAGAAGTAAGAAAGAAGTAAGAAAGAAGAAAGAAAGAAGTAAGAAAGCAGTAAGAAAGAAGTAAGAAAGAAGAAAGAAGAAGTAAGAAAGAAGTAAGAAAGAAGTATGAAAGAAGAAGAAAGAAGTAAGAAAGAAGTAAGAAAGAAGTAAGAAAGAAGTAAGAAAGAAAGAATAAAGAAGAAAGAAAGAAGTAAGAAAGAAGTAAGAAAAGAAGTAAGAAAGAAGTAAAAAGGAATGAAGAAGAAGTAAGAAATTAAGAAATAAGTAAGAAACAAGAAAGAAAGAAGTAAGAAAGAAGTAAGAAAGAAGTAAGAAAGAAGAAAGAAAGAAGCAAGAAAGAAGTAAGAAGGAATGAAGAAAGAACTAAGAAAGAAGTAAGAAAGAAGAAAGAAAGAAGTAAGAAAAAAGAAAGAAAGAAGTAAGAAAGAAGTAAGAAAGAAGTAAGAAAGAAGTAAGAAAGAAAGAAGAAAGAAGTAAGAAAGAAGTAAGAAAGAAGAAAGAAAGAAGTAAGAGGGAATGAAGAAAGAAGTTAGAAAGAAGTAAGAAATAAGTAAGAAAGAAGTAAGAAAGAATTAAGAAAGAAGTAAGAAAGAAGTAAGAAGGAATGAAGAAAGAAGTAAGAAAGAAGTAAGAAAGAAGTAAGAAAGAAGAGAGAAAGAAGTAAGAAAGAAGTAAGAAAGAAGTAAGAAATAAGTAAGAAAGAAGTAAGAAAGAAGTAAGAAGGAATGAAGAAAGAAGTAAGAAAGAAGAAAGAAAGAAGTATGAAAGAAGTATGAAAGAAGTAAGAAAGAAAGAACTTAGAAAGAAGTAAGAAAGAAGTAAGAAAGAAGTAAGAAAGAAGTAAGAAAGAAAGAAGAAAGAAGAAAGAAAGAAGTAAGAAAGAAGTAAGAAAGAAGTAAGAAAGAAGTAAGAAAGAAGTAAGAAAGAAGTAAGAAAGAAAGAAGAATGAAGTAAGAAAGAAGTAAGAAAGAAGTAAGAAAGAAGTAAGAAAGAAGAAAGAAAGAAGTAAGAAAGAAGTAAGAAAGAAGTAAGAAAGAAGAGAGAAAGAAGTAAGAAAAAAGTAAGAAAGAAGTAAGAAAGAAGTAAGAAAGAAAGAAGAAAGAAGAAAGAAGTAAGAAAGAAGTAAGAAAGAAGAAAGAAGTAAGAAAGAAAGAAGAAAGAAGTAAGAAAGAAGTAAGAAAGAAGTATGAAAGAAGTAAGAAAGAAGAAAGAAAGAAGTAAGAAAGAAGTAAGAAAGAAGTAAGAAAGAAGTAAGAAAGAAAGAAGAAAGAAGAAAGAAAGAAGTAAGAAAGAAGTAAGAAAGAAGTAAGAAAGAAGTAAGAAGGAATGAAGAAAGAAGTAAGAAAGAAGTAAGAAAGAAGTAAGAAAGAAGTAAGAAAGAAGTAAGAAAGAAAGAAGAAAGAAGTAAGAAAGAAGAAAGAAAGAAGTAAGAAAGAAGTAAGAAAGAAGAAAGAAATAAGTAAGAAAGAAGTATGAAAGAAGTAAGAAAGAAGAAAGAAAGAAGTATGAAAGAAGTATGAAAGAAGTAAGAAAGAAAGAACTTAGAAAGAAGTAAGAAATAAGTAAGAAAGAAGTAAGAAAGAAGTAAGAAAGAAAGAAGAAAGAAGAAAGAAAGAAGTAAGAAAGAAGTAAGAAAGAAGTAAGAAAGAAGTAAGAAAGAAGTAAGAAAGAAGTAAGAAAGAAAGAAGAAAGAAGTAAGAAAGAAGTAAGAAAGAAGTAAGAAAGAAGTAAGAAAGAAGAAAGAAAGAAGTAAGAAAGAAGTAAGAAAGAAGTAAGAAAGAAGAGAGAAAGAAGTATGAAAAAAGTAAGAAAGAAGTAAGAAAAAAGTAAGAAAGAAAGAAGAAAGAAGAAAGAAAGAAGTAAGAAAGAAGTAAGAAAGAAGTAAGAAAGAAGTAAGAAATTAGTAAAAAAGAATGAAGAAAGAAGTAAGAAAGAAGTAAGAAAGAAGAGAGAAAGAAGTAAGAAAGAAGTAAGAAAGAAAGAAGAAAGAAGTAAGAAAGAAGTAAGAAAGAAGTATGAAAGAAGTAAGAAAGAAGAAAGAAAGAAGTAAGAAAGAAGTAAGAAAGAATTAAGAAAGAAGTAAGAAAGAAAGAAGAAAGAAGAAAGAAAGAAGTAAGAAAGAAGTAAGAAAGAAGTAAGAAGGAATGAAGAAAGAAGTAAGAAAGAAGTAAGAAAGAAGTAAGAAAGAAGTAAGAAAGAAGTAAGAAAGAAAGAAGAAAGAAGTAAGAAAGAAGAAAGAAAGAAGTAAGAAAGAAGTAAGAAAGAAGAAAGAAAGAAGTAAGAAAGAAGTAAGAAAGAAGTAACAAAGAAGAAAGAAGAAAGAAAGAAGTAAGAAAGAAGTAAGAAAGAAGTAAGAAAGAAGTAAAAAGGAATGAAGAAAGAAGTAAGAAAGAAGTAAGAAAGAAGTAAGAAAGAAGTAAGAAAGAAGTAAGAAAGAAGAAAGAAAGAAGTAAGAAATAAGTAAGAAAGAAGTAAGAAAGAAGTAAGAAAGAAGTAAGAAGGAATGAAGAAAGAAGTAAGAAAGAAGTTAGAAAGAAGTAAGAAATAAGTAAGAAAGAAGTAAGAAAGAAGTAAGAAAGAAAGTAGTAAGAAAGAAGTAAGAAAGAAGTAAGAAAGAAGTAAGAAAGAAGTTAGAAAGAAGTAAGAAATAAGTAAGAAAGAAGTAAGAAAGAAGTAAGAAAGAAGTAAGGAAGAAAGAAGTAAGAAAAAAGTAAGAAAGAAGTAAGAAAAAAGTAAGAAAGAAAGAAGAAAGAAGAAAGAAAGAAGTAAGAAAGAAGTAAGAAAGAAGAAAGAAGTAAGAAAGAAAGAAGAAAGAAGTAAGAAAGAAGAAAGAAAGAAGTAAGAAAGAAGTAAGAAGGAATGAAGAAAGAAGTAAGAAAGAAGTTAGAAAGAAGTAAGAAAGAAGTAAGAAAGGAGTAAGAAAGAAGTAAGAAAGAAGTAAGAAGGAATGAAGAAAGAAGTAAGAAAGAAGTAAGAAAGAAGAAAGAAAGAAGTAAGAAAGAAGAAAGAAAGAAGTAAGAAAGAAGTAAGAAAGAAGTAAGAAAGAAGAGAGAAAGAAGTAAGAAAAAAGTAAGAAAGAAGTAAGAAAAAAGTAAGAAAGAAAGAAGAAAGAAGAAAGAAAGAAGTAAGAAAGAAGTAAGAAAGAAGAAAGAAGTAAGAAAGAAAGAAGAAAGAAGTAAGAAAGAAGTAAGAAAGAAGTAAGAAAGAAGTAAAAAGGAATGAAGAAAGAAGTATGAAAGAAGTAAGAAAGAAGTAAGAAAGAAGTAAGAAAGAAAGAAGAAAGAAGAAAGAAAGAAGTAAGAAAGAAGTAAGAAAGAAGTAAGAAAGAAGTAAGAAGGAATGAAGAAAGAAGTAAGAAAGAAGTAAGAAAGAAGTAAGAAAGAAGTAAGAAAGAAGTAAGAAAGAAAGAAGAAAGAAGTAAGAAAGAAGAAAGAAAGAAGTAAGAAAGAAGTAAGAAAGAAGAAAGAAAGAAGTAAGAAAGAAGTAAGAAAGAAGTAAGAAAGAAGAAAGAAAGAAGTAAGAAAGAAGTATGAAAGAAGTAAGAAAGAAGAAAGAAAGAAGTAAGAAGGAATGAAGAAAGAAGAAAGAAAGAAGTAAGAAAGAAGTAAGAAAGAAGTAAGAAGGAATGAAGAAAGAAGTAAGAAAGAAGAAAGAAAGAAGTATGAAAGAAGTATGAAAGAAGTAAGAAAGAAAGAACTTAGAAAGAAGTAAGAAATAAGAAAGAAGTAAGAAAGAAGTAAGAAAGAAAGAAGAAAGAAGAAAGAAAGAAGTAAGAAAGAAGTAAGAAAGAAGTAAGAAAGAAGTAAGAAAGAAGTAAGAAAGAAGTAAGAAAGAAAGAAGAAAGAAGTAAGAAAGAAGTAAGAAAGAAGTAAGAAAGAAGTAAGAAAGAAGAAAGAAAGAAGCAAGAAAGAAGTAAGAAGGAATGAAGAAAGAACTAAGAAAGAAGTAAGAAAGAAGAAAGAAAGAAGTAAGAAAGAAGAAATAAAGAAGTAAGAAAGAAGTAAGAAAGAAGTAAGAAAGAAGTAAGAAAGAAAGAAGAAAGAAGTAAGAAAGAAGTAAGAAAGAAGAAAGAAAGAAGTAAGAGGGAATGAAGAAAGAAGTTAGAAAGAAGTAAGAAATAAGTAAGAAAGAAGTAAGAAGGAATGAAGAAAGAAGTAAGAAAGAAGTAAGAAGGAATGAAGAAAGAAGTAAGAAAGAAGTAAGAAAGAAGTAAGAAAGAAGAGAGAAAGAAGTAAGAAAGAAGTAAGAAATAAGTAAGAAAGAAGTAAGAAAGAAGTAAGAAAGAAAGAAGAAAGAAGTAAGAAAGAAGTAAGAAAGAAGTATGAAAGAAGTAAGAAAGAAGAAAGAAAGAAGTAAGAAAGAAGTAAGAAAGAAGTAAGAAAGAAGTAAGAAAGAAAGAAGAAAGAAGAAAGAAAGAAGTAAGAAAGAAGTAAGAAAGAAGTAAGAAAGAAGTAAGAAGGAATGCAGAAAGAAGTAAGAAAGAAGTAAGAAAGAAGTAAGAAAGAAGTAAGAAAGAAGTAAGAAAGAAAGAAGAAAGAAGTAAGAAAGAAGAAAGAAAGAAGTAAGAAAGAAGTAAGAAAGAAGAAAGAAAGAAGTAAGAAAGAAGTAAGAAAGAAGTAAGAAAGAAGAAAGAAAGAAGTAAGAAAGAAGTAAGAAAGAAGTAAGAAAGAAGAAAGAAAGAAGTAAGAAAGAAGTAAGAAGGAATGAAGAAAGAAGTAAGAAAGAAGTAAGAAAGAAGTAAGAAAGAAGAGAGAAAGAAGTAAGAAAGAAGTAAGAAAGAAGTAAGAAATAAGTAAGAAAGAAGTAAGAAAGAAGTAAGAAAGAAAAGAAAGAAGTAAGAAAGAAGTAAGAAAGAAGTATGAAAGAAGTAAGAAAGAAGAAAGAAAGAAGTAAGAAAGAAGTAAGAAAGAAGTAAGAAAGAAGTAAGAAAGAAGTAAGAAAGAAAGAAGAAAGAAGAAAGAAGAAAGAAAGAAGTAAGAAAGAAGTAAGAAAGAAGTAAGAAAGAAGTAAGAAGGATTGAAGAAAGAAGTAAGAAAGAAGTAAGAAAGAAGTAAGAAAGAAAGAAGAAAGAAGTAAGAAAGAAGTAAGAAAGAAGTAAGAAAGAAGTAAGAAAGAAGAAAGAAAGAAGTAAGAAAGAAGTAAGAAAGAAGTAAGAAAGAAGAAAGAAAGAAGTAAGAAAGAAGTAAGAAAGAAGTAAGAAAGAAGTAAAAAGGAATGAAGAAAGAAGTAAGAAATAAGTAAGAAAGAAGAAAGAAAGAAGTAAGAAAGAAGTAAGAAAGAAGTAAGAAAGAAGAAAGAAAGAAGTAAGAAAGAAGTAAGAAAGAAGTAAAAAGGAATGAAGAAAGAAGTAAGAAAGAAGTAAGAAAGAAGTAAGAAAGAAGTAAGAAAGAAGTAAGAAAGAAGAAAGAAAAAAGAAAGAAGTAAGAAAGAAGTAAGAAAGAAGTATGAAAGAAGTAAGAAAGAAGAAAGAAAGAAGTAAGAAAGAATTAAGAAAGAAGTAAGAAAGAAGTAAGAAGGAATGAAGAAAGAAGTAAGAAAGAAGTAAGAAAGAAGTAAGAAAGAAGAGAGAAAGAAGTAAGAAAGAAGTAAGAAAGAAGTAAGAAATAAGTAAGAAAGAAGTAAGAAAGAAGTAAGAAGGAATGAAGAAAGAAGTAAGAAAGAAGAAAGAAAGAAGTATGAAAGAAGTATGAAAGAAGTAAGAAAGAAAGAACTTAGAAAGAAGTAAGAAAGAAGTAAGAAAGAAGTAAGAAAGAAGTAAGAAAGAAAGAAGAAAGAAGAAAGAAAGAAGTAAGAAAGAAGTAAGAAAGAAGTAAGAAAGAAGTAAGAAAGAAGTAAGAAAGAAGTAAGAAAGAAGTAAGAAAGAAAGAAGAATGAAGTAAGAAAGAAGTAAGAAAGAAGTAAGAAAGAAGTAAGAAAGAAGAAAGAAAGAAGTAAGAAAGAAGTAAGAAAGAAGTAAGAAAGAAGAGAGAAAGAAGTAAGAAAAAAGTAAGAAAGAAGTAAGAAAGAAGTAAGAAAGAAAGAAGAAAGAAGAAAGAAGTAAGAAAGAAGTAAGAAAGAAGAAAGAAGTAAGAAAGAAAGAAGAAAGAAGTAAGAAAGAAGTAAGAAAGAAGTATGAAAGAAGTAAGAAAGAAGAAAGAAAGAAGTAAGAAAGAAGTAAGAAAGAAGTAAGAAAGAAGTAAGAAAGAAAGAAGAAAGAAGAAAGAAAGAAGTAAGAAAGAAGTAAGAAAGAAGTAAGAAAGAAGTAAGAAGGAATGAAGAAAGAAGTAAGAAAGAAGTAAGAAAGAAGTAAGAAAGAAGTAAGAAAGAAGTAAGAAAGAAAGAAGAAAGAAGTAAGAAAGAAGAAAGAAAGAAGTAAGAAAGAAGTAAGAAAGAAGAAAGAAATAAGTAAGAAAGAAGTATGAAAGAAGTAAGAAAGAAGAAAGAAAGAAGTATGAAAGAAGTATGAAAGAAGTAAGAAAGAAAGAACTTAGAAAGAAGTAAGAAATAAGTAAGAAAGAAGTAAGAAAGAAGTAAGAAAGAAAGAAGAAAGAAGAAAGAAAGAAGTAAGAAAGAAGTAAGAAAGAAGTAAGAAAGAAGTAAGAAAGAAGTAAGAAAGAAGTAAGAAAGAAAGAAGAAAGAAGTAAGAAAGAAGTAAGAAAGAAGTAAGAAAGAAGTAAGAAAGAAGAAAGAAAGAAGTAAGAAAGAAGTAAGAAAGAAGTAAGAAAGAAGAGAGAAAGAAGTATGAAAAAAGTAAGAAAGAAGTAAGAAAAAAGTAAGAAAGAAAGAAGAAAGAAGAAAGAAAGAAGTAAGAAAGAAGTAAGAAAGAAGTAAGAAAGAAGTAAGAAATTAGTAAAAAAGAATGAAGAAAGAAGTAAGAAAGAAGTAAGAAAGAAGAGAGAAAGAAGTAAGAAAGAAGTAAGAAAGAAAGAAGAAAGAAGTAAGAAAGAAGTAAGAAAGAAGTATGAAAGAAGTAAGAAAGAAGAAAGAAAGAAGTAAGAAAGAAGTAAGAAAGAATTAAGAAAGAAGTAAGAAAGAAAGAAGAAAGAAGAAAGAAAGAAGTAAGAAAGAATTAAGAAAGAAGTAAGAAAGAAGTAAGAAGGAATGAAGAAAGAAGTAAGAAAGAAGTAAGAAAGAAGTAAGAAAGAAGTAAGAAAGAAGTAAGAAAGAAAGAAGAAAGAAGTAAGAAAGAAGAAAGAAAGAAGTAAGAAAGAAGTAAGAAAGAAGAAAGAAAGAAGTAAGAAAGAAGTAAGAAAGAAGTAACAAAGAAGAAAGAAGAAAGAAAGAAGTAAGAAAGAAGTAAGAAAGAAGTAAGAAAGAAGTAAAAAGGAATGAAGAAAGAAGTAAGAAAGAAGTAAGAAAGAAGTAAGAAAGAAGTAAGAAAGAAGTAAGAAAGAAGAAAGAAAGAAGTAAGAAATAAGTAAGAAAGAAGTAAGAAAGAAGTAAGAAAGAAGTAAGAAGGAATGAAGAAAGAAGTAAGAAAGAAGTTAGAAAGAAGTAAGAAATAAGTAAGAAAGAAGTAAGAAAGAAGTAAGAAAGAAAGTAGTAAGAAAGAAGTAAGAAAGAAGTAAGAAAGAAGTAAGAAAGAAGTTAGAAAGAAGTAAGAAATAAGTAAGAAAAGTAAGAAAGAAGTAAGAAAGAAGTAAGGAAGAAAGAAGTAAGAAAAAAGTAAGAAAGAAGTAAGAAAAAAGTAAGAAAGAAAGAAGAAAGAAGAAAGAAAGAAGTAAGAAAGAAGTAAGAAAGAAGAAAGAAGTAAGAAAGAAAGAAGAAAGAAGTAAGAAAGAAGAAAGAAAGAAGTAAGAAAGAAGTAAGAAGGAATGAAGAAAGAAGTAAGAAAGAAGTTAGAAAGAAGTAAGAAAGAAGTAAGAAAGGAGTAAGAAAGAAGTAAGAAAGAAGTAAGAAGGAATGAAGAAAGAAGTAAGAAAGAAGTAAGAAAGAAGAAAGAAAGAAGTAAGAAAGAAGAAAGAAAGAAGTAAGAAAGAAGTAAGAAAGAAGTAAGAAAGAAGAGAGAAAGAAGTAAGAAAAAAGTAAGAAAGAAGTCAGAAAAAAGTAAGAAAGAAAGAAGAAAGAAGAAAGAAAGAAGTAAGAAAGAAGTAAGAAAGAAGAAAGAAGTAAGAAAGAAAGAAGAAAGAAGTAAGAAAGAAGTAAGAAAGAAGTAAGAAAGAAGTAAAAAGGAATGAAGAAAGAAGTATGAAAGAAGTAAGAAAGAAGTAAGAAAGAAGTAAGAAAGAAAGAAGAAAGAAGAAAGAAAGAAGTAAGAAAGAAGTAAGAAAGAAGTAAGAAAGAAGTAAGAAGGAATGAAGAAAGAAGTAAGAAAGAAGTAAGAAAGAAGTAAGAAAGAAGTAAGAAAGAAGTAAGAAAGAAAGAAGAAAGAAGTAAGAAAGAAGAAAGAAAGAAGTAAGAAAGAAGTAAGAAAGAAGAAAGAAAGAAGTAAGAAAGAAGTAAGAAAGAAGTAAGAAAGAAGAAAGAAAGAAGTAAGAAAGAAGTATGAAAGAAGTAAGAAAGAAGAAAGAAAGAAGTAAGAAGGAATGAAGAAAGAAGAAAGAAAGAAGTAAGAAAGAAGTAAGAAAGAAGTAAGAAGGAATGAAGAAAGAAGTAAGAAAGAAGAAAGAAAGAAGTATGAAAGAAGAATGAAAGAAGTAAGAAAGAAAGAACTTAGAAAGAAGTAAGAAATAAGAAAGAAGTAAGAAAGAAGTAAGAAAGAAAGAAGAAAGAAGAAAGAAAGAAGTAAGAAAGAAGTAAGAAAGAAGTAAGAAAGAAGTAAGAAAGAAGTAAGAAAGAAGTAAGAAAGAAAGAAGAAAGAAGTAAGAAAGAAGTAAGAAAGAAGTAAGAAAGAAGAAAGAAAGAAGCAAGAAAGAAGTAAGAAGGAATGAAGAAAGAACTAAGAAAGAAGTAAGAAAGAAGAAAGAAAGAAGTAAGAAAGAAGAAATAAAGAAGTAAGAAAGAAGTAAGAAAGAAGTAAGAAAGAAGTAAGAAAGAAAGAAGAAAGAAGTAAGAAAGAAGTAAGAAAGAAGAAAGAAAGAAGTAAGAGGGAATGAAGAAAGAAGTTAGAAAGAAGTAAGAAATAAGTAAGAAAGAAGTAAGAAGGAATGAAGAAAGAAGTAAGAAAGAAGTAAGAAGGAATGAAGAAAGAAGTAAGAAAGAAGTAAGAAAGAAGTAAGAAAGAAGAGAGAAAGAAGTAAGAAAGAAGTAAGAAATAAGTAAGAAAGAAGTAAGAAAGAAGTAAGAAAGAAAGAAGAAAGAAGTAAGAAAGAAGTAAGAAAGAAGTATGAAAGAAGTAAGAAAGAAGAAAGAAAGAAGTAAGAAAGAAGTAAGAAAGAAGTAAGAAAGAAGTAAGAAAGAAAGAAGAAAGAAGAAAGAAAGAAGTAAGAAAGAAGTAAGAAAGAAGTAAGAAAGAAGTAAGAAGGAATGCAGAAAGAAGTAAGAAAGAAGTAAGAAAGAAGTAAGAAAGAAGTAAGAAAGAAGTAAGAAAGAAAGAAGAAAGAAGTAAGAAAGAAGAAAGAAAGAAGTAAGAAAGAAGTAAGAAAGAAGAAAGAAAGAAGTAAGAAAGAAGTAAGAAAGAAGTAAGAAAGAAGAAAGAAAGAAGTAAGAAAGAAGTAAGAAAGAAGTAAGAAAGAAGAAAGAAAGAAGTAAGAAAGAAGTAAGAAGGAATGAAGAAAGAAGTAAGAAAGAAGTAAGAAAGAAGTAAGAAAGAAGAGAGAAAGAAGTAAGAAAGAAGTAAGAAAGAAGTAAGAAATAAGTAAGAAAGAAGTAAGAAAGAAAAGAAAGAAGTAAGAAAGAAGTAAGAAAGAAGTATGAAAGAAGTAAGAAAGAAGAAAGAAAGAAGTAAGAAAGAAGTAAGAAAGAAGTAAGAAAGAAGTAAGAAGGATTGAAGAAAGAAGTAAGAAAGAAATAAGAAAGAAGTAAGAAAGAAGTAAGAAAGAAAGAAGAAAGAAGTAAGAAAGAAGTAAGAAAGAAGTAAGAAGGAAGTAAGAAAGAAGAAATAAAGAAGTAAGAAAGAAGTAAGAAAGAAGTAAGAAAGAAGAAAGAAAGAAGTAAGAAAGAAGTAAGAAAGAAGTAAGAAAGAAGTAAAAAGGAATGAAGAAAGAAGTAAGAAATAAGTAAGAAAGAAGAAAGAAAGAAGTAAGAAAGAAGTAAGAAAGAAGTAAGAAAGAAGAAAGAAAGAAGTAAGAAAGAAGTAAGAAAGAAGTAAGAAAGAAGTAAGAAAGAAAGAAGAAAGAAGAAAGAAAGAAGTAAGAAAGAAGTAATAAAGAAGTAAGAAAGAAGTAAAAAGGAATGAAGAAAGAAGTAAGAAAGAAGTAAGAAAGAAGTAAGAAAGAAGTAAGAAAGAAGTAAGAAAGAAGAAAGAAAAAAGAAAGAAGTAAGAAAGAAGTAAGAAAGAAGTATGAAAGAAGTAAGAAAGAAGAAAGAAAGAAGTAAGAAAGAAGTAAGAAGGAATGAAGAAAGAAGTAAGAAAGAAGTTAGAAAGAAGTAAGAAAGAAGTAAGAAAGGAGTAAGAAAGAAGTAAGAAAGAAGTAAGAAGGAATGAAGAAAGAAGTAAGAAAGAAGTAAGAAAGAAGAAAGAAAGAAGTAAGAAAGAAGAAAGAAAGAAGTAAGAAAGAAGTAAGAAAGAAGTAAGAAAGAAGAGAGAAAGAAGTAAGAAAAAAGTAAGAAAGAAGAAAGAAGTAAGAAAGAAAGAAGAAAGAAGTAAGAAAGAAGTAAGAAAGAAGTAAGAAAGAAGTAAAAAGGAATGAAGAAAGAAGTAAGAAAGAAGTAAGAAAGAAGAAAGAAAGAAGTAAGAAAGAAGAAAGAAAGAAGTAAGAAAGAAGTAAGAAAGAAGTAAGAAAGAAGAGAGAAAGAAGTAAGAAAAAAGTAAGAAAGAAGTAAGAAAAAAGTAAGAAAGAAAGAAGAAAGAAGAAAGAAAGAAGTAAGAAAGAAGTAAGAAAGAAGAAAGAAGTAAGAAAGAAAGAAGAAAGAAGTAAGAAAGAAGCAAGAAAGAAGTAAGAAAGAAGTAAGAAAGAAAGAAGAAAGAAGAAAGAAAGAAGTAAGAAAGAAGTAAGAAAGAAGTAAGAAAGAAGTAAGAAGGAATGAAGAAAGAAGTAAGAAAGAAGTAAGAAAGAAGTAAGAAAGAAGTAAGAAAGAAGTAAGAAAGAAGTAAGAAAGAAGAAAGAAAGAAGAAAGAAGTAAGAAAGAAGTATGAAAGAAGTAAGAAAGAAGTAAGAAAGAAGTAAGAAAGAAGAAAGAAAGAAGTAAGAAAGAAGTATGAAAGAAGTAAGAAAGAAGAAAGAAAGAAGTAAGAAGGAATGAAGAAAGAAGTAAGAAAGAAGTAAGAAAGAAAGAAGAAAGAAGAAAGAAAGAAGTAAGAAAGAAGTAAGAAAGAAGTAAGAAGGAATGAAGAAAGAAGTAAGAAAGAAGAAAGAAAGAAGTATGAAAGAAGTATGAAAGAAGTAAGAAAGAAAGAACTTAGAAAGAAGTAAGAAATAAGAAAGAAGTAAGAAAGAAGTAAGAAAGAAAGAAGAAAGAAGAAAGAAAGAAGTAAGAAAGAAGTAAGAAAGAAGTAAGAAAGAAGTAAGAAAGAAGTAAGAAAGAAAGAAGAAAGAAGTAAGAAAGAAGTAAGAAAGAAGTAAGAAAGAAGTAAGAAAGAAGAAAGAAAGAAGTAAGAAAGAAGTAAGAAAGAAGTAAGAAAGAAGAGAGAAAGAAGTATGAAAAAAGTAAGAAAGAAGTAAGAAAAAAGTAAGAAAGAAAGAAGAAAGAAGAAAGAAAGAAGTAAGAAAGAAGTAAGAAAGAAGTAAGAAAGAAGTAAGAAATTAGTAAAAAGGAATGAAGAAAGAAGTAAGAAAGAAGTAAGAAATAGTAAGAAAGAAGAAAGAAAGAAGTAAGAAAGAAGTAAGAAAGAAGTAAGAAAGAAGAAAGAAAGAAGTAAGAAAGAAGTAAGAAAGAAGTAAGAAAGAAGTAAAAAGGAATGAAGAAAGAAGTAAGAAATAAGTAAGAAAGAAGTAAGAAAGAAGTAAGAAAGAAGTAAGAAAGAAAGAAGAAAGAAGAAAGAAAGAAGTAAGAAAGAAGTAATAAAGAAGTAAGAAAGAAGTAAAAAGGAATGAAGAAAGAAGTAAGAAAGAAGTAAGAAAGAAGTAAGAAAGAAGTAAGAAAGAAGTAAGAAAGAAGTAAGAAAGAAAGAAAGAAGAAAGAAGTAAGAAAGAAGTAAGAAAGAAGTATGAAAGAAGTAAGAAAGAAGAAAGAAAGAAGTAAGAAAGAAGTAAGAAGGAATGAAGAAAGAAGTAAGAAAGAAGTTAGAAAGAAGTAAGAAATAAGTAAGAAAGAAGTAAGAAAGAAGTAAGAAAGAAGTAAGAAGGAATGAAGAAAGAAGTAAGAAAGAAGTAAGAAAGAAGAAAGAAAGAAGTAAGAAAGAAGAAAGAAAGAAGTAAGAAAGAAGTAAGAAAGAAGTAAGAAAGAAGAGAGAAAGAAGTAAGAAAAAAGTAAGAAAGAAGTAAGAAAAAAGTAAGAAAGAAAGAAGAAAGAAGAAAGAAGTAAGAAAGAAGTAAGAAAGAAGAAAGAAGTAAGAAAGAAAGAAGAAAGAAGTAAGAAAGAAGTAAGAAAGAAGTATGAAAGAAGTAAGAAAGAAGAAAGAAAGAAGAAAGAAGTAAGAAAGAAGTAAGAAAGAAGTAAGAAAGAAAGAAGAAAGAAGAAAGAAAGAAGTAAGAAAGAAGTAAGAAAGAAGTAAGAAAGAAGTAAGAAGGAATGAAGAAAGAAGTAAGAAATAAGTAAGAAAGAAGTAAGAAAGAAGTAAGAAAGAAGTAAGAAAGAAAGAAGAAAGAAGTAAGAAAGGAGAAAGAAAGAAGTAAGAAAGAAGTAAGAAAGAAGAAAGAAAGAAGTAAGAAAGAAGTAAGAAAGAAGAAAGAAAGAAGTAAGAAAGAAGTATGAAAGAAGTAAGAAAGAAGAAAGAAAGAAGTAAGAAGGAATGAAGAAAGAAGTAAGAAAGAAGTAAGAAATAAAGAAGAAAGAAGAAAGAAAGAAGTAAGAAAGAAGTAAGAAAGAAGTAAGAAAGAAGTAAGAAGGAATGAAGAAAGAAGTAAGAAAGAAGAAAGAAAGAAGTATGAAAGAAGTATGAAAGAAGTAAGAAAGAAAGAACTTAGAAAGAAGTAAGAAATAAGTAAGAAAGAAGTAAGAAAGAAGTAAGAAAGAAAGAAGAAAGAAGAAAGAAAGAAGTAAGAAAGAAGTAAGAAAGAAGTAAGAAAGAAGTAAGAAAGAAGTAAGAAAGAAGTAAGAAAGAAAGAAGAAAGAAGTAAGAAAGAAGTAAGAAAGAAGTAAGAAAGAAGTAAGAAAGAAGAAAGAAAGAAGTAAGAAAGAAGTAAGAAAGAAGTAAGAAAGAAGAGAGAAAGAAGTATGAAAAAAGTAAGAAAGAAGTAAGAAAAAAGTAAGAAAGAAAGAAGAAAGAAGAAAGAAAGAAGTAAGAAAGAAGTAAGAAAGAAGTAAGAAAGAAGTAAGAAAGAAGTAAGAAATTAGTAAAAAGGAATGAAGAAAGAAGTAAGAAAGAAGTAAGAAAGAAGTAAGAAAGAAGTAAGAAAGAAGTAAGAAAGAAAGAAGAAAGAAGTAAGAAAGAAGTAAGAAAGAAGTAAGAAAGAAGTAAGAAAGAAGTAAGAAAGAAGAAAGAAAGAAGAAAGAAGTAAGAAAGAAGTAAGAAAGAAGTATGAAAGAAGTTAGAAAGAAGAAAGAAAGAAGCAAGAAAGAAGTAAGAAGGAATGAAGAAAGAAGTAAGAAAGAAGTAAGAAAGAAGAAAGAAAGAAGTAAGAAAGAAGAAAGAAAGAAGTAAGAAAGAAGTATGAAAGAAGTAAGAAAGAAGTAAGAAAGAAAGAAGAAAGAAGTAAGAAAGAAGTAAGAAAGAAGAAAGAAAGAAGTAAGAGGGAATGAAGAAAGAAGTTAGAAAGAAGTAAGAAATAAGTAAGAAAGAAGTAAGAAAAAATTAAGAAAGAAGTAAGAAAGAAGTAAGAAGGAATGAAGAAAGAAGTAAGAAAGAAGTAAGAAAGAAGTAAGAAAGAAGAGAGAAAGAAGTAAGAAAGAAGTAAGAAAGAAGAGAGAAAGAAGTAAGAAAGAAGTAAGAAAGAAGTAAGAAAGAAAGAAGAAAGAAGTAATAAAGAAGTAAGAAAGAAGTATGAAAGAAGTAAGAAAGAAGAAAGAAAGAAGTAAGAAAGAAGTAAGAAAAAATTAAGAAAGAAGTAAGAAAGAAAGAAGAAAGAAGAAAGAAAGAAGTAAGAAAGAAGTAAGAAAGAAGTAAGAAAGAAGTAAGAAGGAATGAAGAAAGAAGTAAGAAAGAAGTAAGAAAGAAGTAAGAAAGAAGTAAGAAAGAAGTAAGAAAGAAAGAAGAAAGAAGTAAGAAAGAAGAAAGAAAGAAGTAAGAAAGAAGTAAGAAAGAAGAAAGAAAGAAGTAAGAAAGAAGTAAGAAAGAAGTAAGAAAGAAGAAAGAAAGAAGTAAGAAAGAAGTATGAAAGAAGTAAGAAAGAAGTAAGAAAGAAGTAAGAAGGAATGAAGAAAGAAGTAAGAAAGAAGAAAGAAAGAAGTATGAAAGAAGTATGAAAGAAGTAAGAAAGAAAGAAGAAAGAAGAAAGAAAGAAGTAAGAAAGAAGTAAGAAAGAAGTAAGAAAGAAGTAAGAAAGAAGAAAGAAAGAAGTAAGAAAGAAGTAAGAAAGAAGTAAGAAAGGAGAAAGAAGTAAGAAAAAAGTAAGAAAGAAGTAAGAAAAAAGTAAGAAAGAAAGAAGAAAGAAGAAAGAAGGAAGTAAGAAAGAAGTAAGAAAGAAGTAAGAAAGAAGTAAGAAAGAAGTAAGAAAGAAGTAAGAAATTAGTAAAAAGGAATGAAGAAAGAAGTAAGAAAGAAGTAAGAAAGAAGTAAGAAATTAGTAAAAAGGAATGAAGAAAGAAGTAAGAAAGAAGTAAGAAAGAAGTAAGAAAGAAGTAAGAAAGAAGTAAGAAAGAAAGAAGAAAGAAGTAAGAAAGAAGTAAGAAAGAAGTAAGAAAGAAGTAAGAAAGAAGTAAGAAAGAAGTAAGAAAGAAGAAAGAAAGAAGAAAGAAGTAAGAAAGAAGTAAGAAAGAAGTATGAAAGAAGTAAGAAAGAAGAAAGAAAGAAGCAAGAAAGAAGTAAGAAGGAATGAAGAAAGAAGTAAGAAAGAAGTAAAAAAGAAGAAAGAAAGAAGTAAGAAAGAAGAAATAAAGAAGTAAGAAAGAAGTAAGAAAGAAGTAAGAAAGAAGTAAGAAAGAAAGAATAAAGAAGTAAGAAAGAAGTAAGAAAGAAGAAAGAAAGAAGTAAGAGGGAATGAAGAAAGAAGTTAGAAAGAAGTAAGAAATAAGTAAGAAAGAAGTAAGAAAGAATTAAGAAAGAAGTAAGAAAGAAGTAAGAAGGAATGAAGAAAGAAGTAAGAAAGAAGTAAGAAAGAAGAGAGAAAGAAGTAAGAAAGAAGTAAGAAAGAAAGAAGAAAGAAGTAAGAAAGAAGTAAGAAAGAAGTATGAAAGAAGTAAGAAAGAAGAAAGAAAGGAGTAAGAAAGAAGTAAGAAAGAATTAAGAAAGAAGTAAGAAAGAAAGAAGAAAGAAGAAAGAAAGAAGTAAGAAAGAAGTAAGAAAGAAGTAAGAAAGAAGTAAGAAGGAATGAAGAAAGAAGTAAGAAAGAAGTAAGAAAGAAGTAAGAAAGAAGTAAGAAAGAAAGAAGAAAGAAGTAAGAAAGAAGAAAGAAAGAAGTAAGAAAGGAGTAAGAAAGAAGAAAGAAAGAAGTAAGAAAGAAGTAAGAAAGAAGTAAGAAAGAAGAAAGAAAGAAGTAAGAAAGAAGTAAGAAAGAAGTAAGAAAGAAGAAAGAAAGAAGTAAGAAAGAAGTAAGAAAGAAGTAAGAAAGAAGTAAGAAAGAAAGAATAAAGAAGAAAGAAAGAAGTAAGAAAGAAGTAAGAAAGAAGTAAGAAAGAAGTAAAAAGGAATGAAGAAAGAAGTAAGAAATAAGTAAGAAACAAGAAAGAAAGAAGTAAGAAAGAAGAAAGAAGTAAGAAAGAAGAAAGAAAGAAGCAAGAAAGAAGTAAGAAGGAATTAAGAAAGAACTAAGAAAGAAGTAAGAAAGAAGTAAGAAAGAAGTAAGAAAGAAGTAAGAAAGAAAGAAGAAAGAAGAAAGAAAGAAGTAAGAAAGAAGTAAGAAAGAAGTAAGAAGGAATGCAGAAAGAAGTAAGAAAGAAGTAAGAAAGAAGAAAGAAGTAAGAAAGAAGTAAGGAAGAAGTAAGAAAGAAAGAAGAAAGAAGTAAGAAAGAAGAAAGAAAGAAGTAAGAAAGAAGTAAGAAAGAAGAAAGAAAGAAGTAAGAAAGAAGTAAGAAAGAAGTAAGAAAGAAGAAAGAAAGAAGTAAGAAAGAAGTAAGAAAGAAGTAAGAAAGAAGAAAGAAAGAAGTAAGAAAGAAGTAAGAAGGAATGAAGAAAGAAGTAAGAAAGAAGTAAGAAAGAAGTAAGAAAGAAGAGAGAAAGAAGTAAGAAAGAAGTAAGAAAGAAGTAAGAAATAAGTAAGAAAGAAGTAAGAAAGAAGTAAGAAAGAAAGAAGAAAGAAGTGAGAAAGAAGTAAGAAAGAAGTATGAAAGAAGTAAGAAAGAAGAAAGAAAGAAGTAAGAAAGAAGTAAGAAAGAAGTAAGAAAGAAGTAAGAAAGAAGTAAGAAGGAAGTAAGAAAGAAGTAAGAAAGAAGAAAGAAAGAAGTAAGAAAGAAGTAAGAAAGAAGTAAGAAAGAAGTAAAAAGGAATGAAGAAAGAAGTAAGAAATAAGTAAGAAAGAAGAAAGAAAGAAGTAAGAAAGAAGTAAGAAAGAAGTAAGAAAGAAGAAAGAAAGAAGTAAGAAAGAAGTAAGAAAGAAGTAAGAAAGAAGTAAGAAAGAAAGAAGAAAGAAGAAAGAAAGAATTAAGAAAGAAGTAATAAAGAAGTAAGAAAGAAGTAAAAAGGAATGAAGAAAGAAGTAAGAAAGAAGTAAGAAAGAAGTAAGAAAGAAGTAAGAAAGAAGTAAGAAAGAAGTAAGAAAGAAGAAAGAAAGAAGAAAGAAGTAAGAAAGAAGTAAGAAAGAAGTATGAAAGAAGTAAGAAAGAAGAAAGAAAGAAGTAAGAAAGAAGTAAGAAGGAATGAAGAAAGAAGTAAGAAAGAAGTTAGAAAGAAGTAAGAAATAAGTAAGAAAGAAGTAAGAAAGAAGTAAGAAAGAAGTAAGAAGGAATGAAGAAAGAAGTAAGAAAGAAGTAAGAAAGAAGAAAGAAAGAAATAAGAAAGAAGAAAGAAAGAAGTAAGAAAGAAGAAAGAAAGAAGTAAGAAAGAAGTAAGAAAGAAAGAAGAAAGAAGTAAGAAAGAAGTAAGAAAGAAGAAAGAAAGAAGTAAATAGGAATGAAGAAAGAAGTAAGAAAGAAGAAAGAAAGAAGTATGAAAGAAGTATGAAAGAAGTAAGAAAGAAAGAAGTAAGAAAGAAGTAAGAAAGAAGTAAGAAAGAAGTTAGAAAGAAGTAAGAAAGAAGTAAGAAAGAAGTTAGAAAGAAGTAAGAAATAAGTAAGAAATAAGTAAGAAAGAAGTAAGAAAGAAGTAAGGAAGAAAGAAGTAAGAAAAAAGTAAGAAAGAAGTAAGAAAGAAGTAAGAAAGAAGAAAAAAGAAGTTAGAAAGAAGTAAGAAAGAAGTAAGAAAGAAGTGAGAAAGAAGAAAGTAAGAAGAAAGAAAGAAAGAACAAAGAAGTAAGAAAGAAGTAAGAAAGAAGTAAGAAAGAAGTAAGAAGGAATGAAGAAAGAAGTAAGAAAGAAGTAAGAAAGAAGAAAGAAAGAAGTAAGAAAGAAGTAAGAAAGAAGTAAGAAAGAAGTAATAAAGAAGTAAGAAAGAAGTAAAAAGGAATGAAGAAAGAAGTAAGAAAGAAGTAAGAAAGAAGTAAGAAAGAAGTAAGAAAGAAGTAAGAAAGAAGTAAGAAAGAAGAAAGAAAGAAGAAAGAAGTAAGAAAGAAGTAAGAAAGAAGTATGAAAGAAGTAAGAAAGAAGAAAGAAAGAAGTAAGAAAGAAGTAAGAAGGAATGAAGAAAGAAGTAAGAAAGAAGATAGAAAGAAGTAAGAAATAAGTAAGAAAGAAGTAAGAAAGAAGTAAGAAAGAAGTAAGAAGGAATGAAGAAAGAAGTAAGAAAGAAGTAAGAAAGAAGAAAGAAAGAAGTAAGAAAGAAGAAAGAAAGAAGTAAGAAAGAAGTAAGAAGGAATGAAGAAAGAAGTAAGAAAGAAGTTAGAAAGAAGTAAGAAATAAGTAAGAAAGAAGTAAGAAAGAAGTAAGAAAGAAGTAAGAAGGAATGAAGAAAGAAGTAAGAAAGAAGTAAGAAAGAAGAAAGAAAGAAGTAAGAAAGAAGAAAGAAAGAAGTAAGAAAGAAGAAAGAAAGAAGTAAGAAAGAAGTAAGAAAGAAAGAAGAAAGAAGTAAGAAAGAAGTAAGAAAGAAGAAAGAAAGAAGTAAATAGGAATGAAGAAAGAAGTAAGAAAGAAGAAAGAAAGAAGTATGAAAGAAGTATGAAAGAAGTAAGAAAGAAAGAAGTAAGAAAGAAGTAAGAAAGAAGTAAGAAAGAAGTTAGAAAGAAGTAAGAAAGAAGTAAGAAAGAAGTTAGAAAGAAGTAAGAAATAAGTAAGAAAGAAGTAAGAAAGAAGTAAGAAAGAAGTAAGGAAGAAAGAAGTAAGAAAAAAGTAAGAAAGAAGTAAGAAAGAAGTAAGAAAGAAGAAAAAAGAAGTTAGAAAGAAGTAAGAAAGAAGTAAGAAAGAAGTGAGAAAGAAGAAAGTAAGAAGAAAGAAAGAAAGAACAAAGAAGTAAGAAAGAAGTAAGAAAGAAGTAAGAAAGAAGTAAGAAGGAATGAAGAAAGAAGTAAGAAAGAAGTAAAAAAGAAGTAAGAAAGAAGAAAGAAAGAAGTAAGAAAGAAGTAAGAAAGAAGTAAGAAAGAAGTAAGAAAGAAGTAAAAAGGAATGAAGAAAGAAGTAAGAAAGAAGTAAGAAAGAAGTAAGAAAGAAGTAAGAAAGAAGTAAGAAAGAAGTAAGAAAGAAGAAAGAAAGAAGAAAGAAGTAAGAAAGAAGTAAGAAAGAAGTATGAAAGAAGTAAGAAAGAAGAAAGAAAGAAGAAAGAAGTAAGAAGGAATGAAGAAAGAAGTAAGAAAGAAGTTAGAAAGAAGTAAGAAATAAGTAAGAAAGAAGTAAGAAAGAAGTAAGAAAGAAGTAAGAAGGAATGAAGAAAGAAGTAAGAAAGAAGTAAGAAAGAAGAAAGAAAGAAGTAAGAAAGAAGAAAGAAAGAAGTAAGAAAGAAGAAAGAAAGAAGTAAGAAAGAAGTAAGAAAGAAAGAAGAAAGAAGTAAGAAAGAAGTAAGAAAGAAGAAAGAAAGAAGTAAATAGGAATGAAGAAATAGGTAAGAAAGAAGAAAGAAAGAAGTATGAAAGAAGTATGAAAGAAGTAAGAAAGAAAGAAGTAAGAAAGAAGTAAGAAAGAAGTAAGAAAGAAGTTAGAAAGAAGTAAGAAAGAAGTAAGAAAGAAGAAAGAAAGAAGAAAGAAGTAAGAAAGAAGTAAGAAAGAAGTATGAAAGAAGTAAGAAAGAAGAAAGAAAGAAGTAAGAAAGAAGTAAGAAGGAATGAAGAAAGAAGTAAGAAAGAAGTAAGAAAGAAGAAAGAAAGAAGTAAGAAAGAAGAAAGAAAGAAGTAAGAAAGAAGTAAGAAAGAAAGAAGAAAGAAGAAAGAAGTAAGAAAGAAGTAAGAAAGAAGTAAGAAAGAAGTAAGAAGGAATGAAGAAAGAAGTAAGAAAGAAGTAAGAAAGAAGTAAGAAAGAACTATGAAAGAAGTAAGAAAGAAGAAAGAAAGAAGTAAGAAAGAAGTAAGAAAGAAGTAAGAAGGAAGTAAGAAAGAAGTAAGAAAGAAGAAAGAAAGAAGTAAGAAAGAAGTAAGAAAGAAGTAAGAAAGAAGTAAAAAGGAATGAAGAAAGAAGTAAGAAATAAGTAAGAAAGAAGAAAGAAAGAAGTAAGAAAGAAGTAAGAAAGAAGTAAGAAAGAAGAAAGAAAGAAGTAAGAAAGAAGTAAGAAAGAAGTAAGAAAGAAGTAAGAAAGAAAGAAGAAAGAAGAAAGAAAGAATTAAGAAAGAAGTAATAAAGAAGTAAGAAAGAAGTAAAAAGGAATGAAGAAAGAAGTAAGAAAGAAGTAAGAAAGAAGTAAGAAAGAAGTAAGAAAGAAGTAAGAAAGAAGTAAGAAAGAAGAAAGAAAGAAGAAAGAAGTAAGAAAGAAGTAAGAAAGAAGTATGAAAGAAGTAAGAAAGAAGAAAGAAAGAAGTAAGAAAGAAGTAAGAAGGAATGAAGAAAGAAGTAAGAAAGAAGTTAGAAAGAAGTAAGAAATAAGTAAGAAAGAAGTAAGAAAGAAGTAAGAAAGAAGTAAGAAGGAATGAAGAAAGAAGTAAGAAAGAAGTAAGAAAGAAGAAAGAAAGAAGTAAGAAAGAAGAAAGAAAGAAGTAAGAAAGAAGAAAGAAAGAAGTAAGAAAGAAGTAAGAAAGAAAGAAGAAAGAAGTAAGAAAGAAGTAAGAAAGAAGAAAGAAAGAAGTAAATAGGAATGAAGAAAGAAGTAAGAAAGAAGAAAGAAAGAAGTATGAAAGAAGTATGAAAGAAGTAAGAAAGAAAGAAGTAAGAAAGAAGTAAGAAAGAAGTAAGAAAGAAGTTAGAAAGAAGTAAGAAAGAAGTAAGAAAGAAGTTAGAAAGAAGTAAGAAATAAGTAAGAAATAAGTAAGAAAGAAGTAAGAAAGAAGTAAGGAAGAAAGAAGTAAGAAAAAAGTAAGAAAGAAGTAAGAAAGAAGTAAGAAAGAAGAAAAAAGAAGTTAGAAAGAAGTAAGAAAGAAGTAAGAAAGAAGTGAGAAAGAAGAAAGTAAGAAGAAAGAAAGAAAGAACAAAGAAGTAAGAAAGAAGTAAGAAAGAAGTAAGAAAGAAGTAAGAAGGAATGAAGAAAGAAGTAAGAAAGAAGAAAGAAGAAAGAAAGAAGTAAGAAAGAAGTAAGAAAGAAGTAAGAAAGAAGTAATAAAGAAGTAAGAAAGAAGTAAAAAGGAATGAAGAAAGAAGTAAGAAAGAAGTAAGAAAGAAGTAAGAAAGAAGTAAGAAAGAAGTAAGAAAGAAGTAAGAAAGAAGAAAGAAAGAAGAAAGAAGTAAGAAAGAAGTAAGAAAGAAGTATGAAAGAAGTAAGAAAGAAGAAAGAAAGAAGTAAGAAAGAAGTAAGAAGGAATGAAGAAAGAAGTAAGAAAGAAGATAGAAAGAAGTAAGAAATAAGTAAGAAGGAAGTAAGAAAGAAGTAAGAAAGAAGTAAGAAGGAATGAAGAAAGAAGTAAGAAAGAAGTAAGAAAGAAGAAAGAAAGAAGTAAGAAAGAAGAAAGAAAGAAGTAAGAAAGAAGTAAGAAGGAATGAAGAAAGAAGTAAGAAAGAAGTTAGAAAGAAGTAAGAAATAAGTAAGAAAGAAGTAAGAAAGAAGTAAGAAAGAAGTAAGAAGGAATGAAGAAAGAAGTAAGAAAGAAGTAAGAAAGAAGAAAGAAAGAAGTAAGAAAGAAGAAAGAAAGAAGTAAGAAAGAAGAAAGAAAGAAGTAAGAAAGAAGTAAGAAAGAAAGAAGAAAGAAGTAAGAAAGAAGTAAGAAAGAAGAAAGAAAGAAGTAAATAGGAATGAAGAAAGAAGTAAGAAAGAAGAAAGAAAGAAGTATGAAAGAAGTATGAAAGAAGTAAGAAAGAAAGAAGTAAGAAAGAAGTAAGAAAGAAGTAAGAAAGAAGTTAGAAAGAAGTAAGAAAGAAGTAAGAAAGAAGTTAGAAAGAAGTAAGAAATAAGTAAGAAAGAAGTAAGAAAGAAGTAAGAAAGAAGTAAGGAAGAAAGAAGTAAGAAAAAAGTAAGAAAGAAGTAAGAAAGAAGTAAGAAAGAAGAAAAAAGAAGTTAGAAAGAAGTAAGAAAGAAGTAAGAAAGAAGTGAGAAAGAAGAAAGTAAGAAGAAAGAAAGAAAGAACAAAGAAGTAAGAAAGAAGTAAGAAAGAAGTAAGAAAGAAGTAAGAAGGAATGAAGAAAGAAGTAAGAAAGAAGTAAAAAAGAAGTAAGAAAGAAGAAAGAAAGAAGTAAGAAAGAAGTAAGAAAGAAGTAAGAAAGAAGTAAGAAAGAAGTAAAAAGGAATGAAGAAAGAAGTAAGAAAGAAGTAAGAAAGAAGTAAGAAAGAAGTAAGAAAGAAGTAAGAAAGAAGTAAGAAAGAAGAAAGAAAGAAGAAAGAAGTAAGAAAGAAGTAAGAAAGAAGTATGAAAGAAGTAAGAAAGAAGAAAGAAAGAAGAAAGAAGTAAGAAGGAATGAAGAAAGAAGTAAGAAAGAAGTTAGAAAGAAGTAAGAAATAAGTAAGAAAGAAGTAAGAAAGAAGTAAGAAAGAAGTAAGAAGGAATGAAGAAAGAAGTAAGAAAGAAGTAAGAAAGAAGAAAGAGAGAAGTAAGAAAGAAGAAAGAAAGAAGTAAGAAAGAAGAAAGAAAGAAGTAAGAAAGAAGTAAGAAAGAAAGAAGAAAGAAGTAAGAAAGAAGTAAGAAAGAAGAAAGAAAGAAGTAAATAGGAATGAAAAAATAGGTAAGAAAGAAGAAAGAAAGAAGTATGAAAGAAGTATGAAAGAAGTAAGAAAGAAAGAAGTAAGAAAGAAGTAAGAAAGAAGTAAGAAAGAAGTTAGAAAGAAGTAAGAAAGAAGTAAGAAAGAAGAAAGAAAGAAGAAAGAAGTAAGAAAGAAGTAAGAAAGAAGTATGAAAGAAGTAAGAAAGAAGAAAGAAAGAAGTAAGAAAGAAGTAAGAAGGAATGAAGAAAGAAGTAAGAAAGAAGTAAGAAAGAAGAAAGAAAGAAGTAAGAAAGAAGAAAGAAAGAAGTAAGAAAGAAGTAAGAAAGAAAGAAGAAAGAAGAAAGAAGTAAGAAAGAAGTAAGAAAGAAGTAAGAAAGAAGTAAGAAGGAATGAAGAAAGAAGTAAGAAAGAAGTAAGAAAGAAGTAAGAAAGAACTATGAAAGAAGTAAGAAAGAAGAAAGAAAGAAGTAAGAAAGAAGTAAGAAAGAATTAAGAAAGAAGTAAGACAGAAAGAAGAAAGAAGAAAGAAGTAAGAAAGAAGTAAGAAAGAAGTAAGAAAGAAGTAAGAAGGAATGAAGAAAGAAGTAAGAAAGAAGTAAGAAAGAAGTAAGAAAGAAGTAAGAAAGAAAGAAGAAAGAAGTAAGAAAGAAGTAAGAAAGAAGTAAGAAAGAAGTAAGAAAGAAGTAAGAAAGAAGTAAGAAGGAATGAAGAAAGAAGTAAGAAAGAAGTAAGAAAGAAGTAAGAAAGAAGTAAGAAAGAAGAAAGAAAGAAGTAAGAAAGAAGTAAGAAAGAAGTAAGAAAGAAGTAAAAAGGAATGAAGAAAGAAGTAAGAAATAAGTAAGAAAGAAGAAAGAAAGAAGTAAGAAAGAAGTAAGAAAGAAGTAAGAAAGAAGAAAGAAAGAAGTAAGAAAGAAGTAAGAAAGAAGTAAGAAAGAAGTAAGAAAGAAAGAAGAAAGAAGAAAGAAAGAATTAAGAAAGAAGTAATAAAGAAGTAAGAAAGAAGTAAAAAGGAATGAAGAAAGAAGTAAGAAAGAAGTAAGAAAGAAGTAAGAAAGAAGTAAGAAGTAAGAAAGAAGTAAGAAAGAAGTTAGAAAGAAGTAAGAAATAAGTAAGAAAGAAGTAAGAAAGAAGTAAGAAAGAAAGAAGTAAGAAAGAAGTATGAAAGAAGTAAGAAAGAAGAAAGAAAGAAGTAAGAAAGAAGTAAGAAGGAATGAAGAAAGAAGTAAGAAAGAAGTTAGAAAGAAGTAAGAAATAAGTAAGAAAGAAGTAAGAAAGAAGTAAGAAAGAAGTAAGAAGGAATGAAGAAAGAAGTAAGAAAGAAGTAAGAAAGAAGAAAGAAAGAAGTAAGAAAGAAGAAAGAAAGAAGTAAGAAAGAAGAAAGAAAGAAGTAAGAAAGAAGTAAGAAAGAAAGAAGAAAGAAGTAAGAAAGAAGTAAGAAAGAAGAAAGAAAGAAGTAAATAGGAATGAAGAAAGAAGTAAGAAAGAAGAAAAAAAGAAGTATGAAAGAAGTATGAAAGAAGTAAGAAAGAAAGAAGTAAGAAAGAAGTAAGAAAGAAGTAAGAAAGAAGTTAGAAAGAAGTAAGAAAGAAGTAAGAAAGAAGTTAGAAAGAAGTAAGAAATAAGTAAGAAAGAAGTAAGAAAGAAGTAAGAAAGAAGTAAGGAAGAAAGAAGTAAGAAAAAAGTAAGAAAGAAGTAAGAAAGAAGTAAGAAAGAAGAAAAAAGAAGTTAGAAAGAAGTAAGAAAGAAGTAAGAAAGAAGTGAGAAAGAAGAAAGTAAGAAGAAAGAAAGAAAGAACAAAGAAGTAAGAAAGAAGTAAGAAAGAAGTAAGAAAGAAGTAAGAAGGAATGAAGAAAGAAGTAAGAAAGAAGTAAGAAAGAAGTAAGAAAGAAGAAAGAAAGAAGTAAGAAAGAAGTAAGAAAGAAGTAATAAAGAAGTAAGAAAGAAGTAAAAAGGAATGAAGAAAGAAGTAAGAAAGAAGTAAGAAAGAAGTAAGAAAGAAGTAAGAAAGAAGTAAGAAGGATTGAAGAAAGAAGTAAGAAAGAAGTTAGAAAGAAGTAAGAAATAAGTAAGAAAGAAGTAAGAAAGAAGTAAGAAAGAAGTAAGAAGGAATGAAGAAAGAAGTAAGAAAGAAGTAAGAAAGAAGAAAGAAAGAAGTAAGAAAGAAGAAAGAAAGAAGTAAGAAAGAAGAAAGAAAGAAGTAAGAAAGAAGTAAGAAAGAAAGAAGAAAGAAGTAAGAAAGAAGTAAGAAAGAAGAAAGAAAGAAGTAAATAGGAATGAAGAAAGAAGTAAGAAAGAAGAAAGAAAGAAGTATGAAAGAAGTATGAAAGAAGTAAGAAAGAAAGAAGTAAGAAAGAAGTAAGAAAGAAGTAAGAAAGAAGTAAGAAAGAAGTAAGAAAGAAGTAAGAAAGAAGAAAGAAAGAAGAAAGAAGTAAGAAAGAAGTAAGAAAGAAGTATGAAAGAAGTAAGAAAGAAGAAAGAAAGAAGTAAGAAAGAAGTAAGAAGGAATGAAGAAAGAAGTAAGAAAGAAGTTAGAAAGAAGTAAGAAATAAGTAAGAAAGAAGTAAGAAAGAAGTAAGAAAGAAGTAAGAAGGAATGAAGAAAGAAGTAAGAAAGAAGTAAGAAAGAAGAAAGAAAGAAGTAAGAAAGAAGAAAGAAAGAAGTAAGAAAGAAGAAAGAAAGAAGTAAGAAAGAAGTAAGAAAGAAAGAAGAAAGAAGTAAGAAAGAAGTAAGAAAGAACAAAGAAAGAAGTAAATAGGAATGAAGAAAGAAGTAAGAAAGAAGAAAAAAAGAAGTATGAAAGAAGTATGAAAGAAGTAAGAAAGAAAGAAGTAAGAAAGAAGTAAGAAAGAAGTAAGAAAGAAGTTAGAAAGAAGTAAGAAAGAAGTAAGAAAGAAGTTAGAAAGAAGTAAGAAATAAGTAAGAAAGAAGTAAGAAAGAAGTAAGAAAGAAGTAAGGAAGAAAGAAGTAAGAAAAAAGTAAGAAAGAAGTAAGAAAGAAGTAAGAAAGAAGAAAAAAGAAGTTAGAAAGAAGTAAGAAAGCAGTAAGAAAGAAGTGAGAAAGAAGAAAGTAAGAAGAAAGAAAGAAAGAACAAAGAAGTAAGAAAGAAGTAAGAAGGAATGAAGAAAGAAGTAAGAAAGAAGTAAGAAAGAAGTAAGAAAGAAGAAAGAAAGAAGTAAGAAAGAAGTAAGAAAGAAGTAATAAAGAAGTAAGAAAGAAGTAAAAAGGAATGAAGAAAGAAGTAAGAAATAAGTAAGAAAGAAGAAAGAAAGAAGTAAGAAAGAAGTAAGAAAGAAGTAAGAAAGAAGAAAGAAAGAAGTAAGAAAGAAGTAAGAAAGAAGTAAGAAAGAAGTAAGAAAGAAAGAAGAAAGAAGAAAGAAAGAATTAAGAAAGAAGTAATAAAGAAGTAAGAAAGAAGTAAAAAGGAATGAAGAAAGAAGTAAGAAAGAAGTAAGAAAGAAGTAAGAAAGAAGTAAGAAGTAAGAAAGAAGTAAGAAAGAAGTTAGAAAGAAGTAAGAAATAAGTAAGAAAGAAGTAAGAAAGAAGTAAGAAAGAAAGAAGTAAGAAAGAAGTATGAAAGAAGTAAGAAAGAAGAAAGAAAGAAGTAAGAAAGAAGTAAGAAGGAATGAAGAAAGAAGTAAGAAAGAAGTTAGAAAGAAGTAAGAAATAAGTAAGAAAGAAGTAAGAAAGAAGTAAGAAAGAAGTAAGAAGGAATGAAGAAAGAAGTAAGAAAGAAGTAAGAAAGAAGAAAGAAAGAAGTAAGAAAGAAGAAAGAAAGAAGTAAGAAAGAAGAAAGAAAGAAGTAAGAAAGAAGTAAGAAAGAAAGAAGAAAGAAGTAAGAAAGAAGTAAGAAAGAAGAAAGAAAGAAGTAAATAGGAATGAAGAAAGAAGTAAGAAAGAAGAAAAAAAGAAGTATGAAAGAAGTATGAAAGAAGTAAGAAAGAAAGAAGTAAGAAAGAAGTAAGAAAGAAGTAAGAAAGAAGTTAGAAAGAAGTAAGAAAGAAGTAAGAAAGAAGTTAGAAAGAAGTAAGAAATAAGTAAGAAAGAAGTAAGAAAGAAGTAAGAAAGAAGTAAGGAAGAAAGAAGTAAGAAAAAAGTAAGAAAGAAGTAAGAAAGAAGTAAGAAAGAAGAAAAAAGAAGTTAGAAAGAAGTAAGAAAGAAGTAAGAAAGAAGTGAGAAAGAAGAAAGTAAGAAGAAAGAAAGAAAGAACAAAGAAGTAAGAAAGAAGTAAGAAAGAAGTAAGAAAGAAGTAAGAAGGAATGAAGAAAGAAGTAAGAAAGAAGTAAGAAAGAAGTAAGAAAGAAGAAAGAAAGAAGTAAGAAAGAAGTAAGAAAGAAGTAATAAAGAAGTAAGAAAGAAGTAAAAAGGAATGAAGAAAGAAGTAAGAAAGAAGTAAGAAAGAAGTAAGAAAGAAGTAAGAAAGAAGTAAGAAGGATTGAAGAAAGAAGTAAGAAAGAAGTTAGAAAGAAGTAAGAAATAAGTAAGAAAGAAGTAAGAAAGAAGTAAGAAAGAAGTAAGAAGGAATGAAGAAAGAAGTAAGAAAGAAGTAAGAAAGAAGAAAGAAAGAAGTAAGAAAGAAGAAAGAAAGAAGTAAGAAAGAAGAAAGAAAGAAGTAAGAAAGAAGTAAGAAAGAAAGAAGAAAGAAGTAAGAAAGAAGTAAGAAAGAAGAAAGAAAGAAGTAAATAGGAATGAAGAAAGAAGTAAGAAAGAAGAAAGAAAGAAGTATGAAAGAAGTATGAAAGAAGTAAGAAAGAAAGAAGTAAGAAAGAAGTAAGAAAGAAGTAAGAAAGAAGTAAGAAAGAAGTAAGAAAGAAGTAAGAAAGAAGAAAGAAAGAAGAAAGAAGTAAGAAAGAAGTAAGAAAGAAGTATGAAAGAAGTAAGAAAGAAGAAAGAAAGAAGTAAGAAAGAAGTAAGAAGGAATGAAGAAAGAAGTAAGAAAGAAGTTAGAAAGAAGTAAGAAATAAGTAAGAAAGAAGTAAGAAAGAAGTAAGAAAGAAGTAAGAAGGAATGAAGAAAGAAGTAAGAAAGAAGTAAGAAAGAAGAAAGAAAGAAGTAAGAAAGAAGAAAGAAAGAAGTAAGAAAGAAGAAAGAAAGAAGTAAGAAAGAAGTAAGAAAGAAAGAAGAAAGAAGTAAGAAAGAAGTAAGAAAGAACAAAGAAAGAAGTAAATAGGAATGAAGAAAGAAGTAAGAAAGAAGAAAAAAAGAAGTATGAAAGAAGTATGAAAGAAGTAAGAAAGAAAGAAGTAAGAAAGAAGTAAGAAAGAAGTAAGAAAGAAGTTAGAAAGAAGTAAGAAAGAAGTAAGAAAGAAGTTAGAAAGAAGTAAGAAATAAGTAAGAAAGAAGTAAGAAAGAAGTAAGAAAGAAGTAAGGAAGAAAGAAGTAAGAAAAAAGTAAGAAAGAAGTAAGAAAGAAGTAAGAAAGAAGAAAAAAGAAGTTAGAAAGAAGTAAGAAAGCAGTAAGAAAGAAGTGAGAAAGAAGAAAGTAAGAAGAAAGAAAGAAAGAACAAAGAAGTAAGAAAGAAGTAAGAAGGAATGAAGAAAGAAGTAAGAAAGAAGTAAGAAAGAAGTAAGAAAGAAGAAAGAAAGAAGTAAGAAAGAAGTAAGAAAGAAGTAATAAAGAAGTAAGAAAGAAGTAAAAAGGAATGAAGAAAGAAGTAAGAAATAAGTAAGAAAGAAGTAAGAAAGAAGTAAGAAAGAAGTAAGAAGGAATGAAGAAAGAAGTAAGAAAGAAGTTAGAAAGAAGTAAGAAATAAGTAAGAAAGAAGTAAGAAAGAAGTAAGAAAGAAGTAAGAAGGAATGAAGAAAGAAGTAAGAAAGAAGTAAGAAAGAAGAAAGAAAGAAGTAAGAAAGAAGAAAGAAAGAAGTAAGAAAGAAGAAAGAAAGAAGTAAGAAAGAAGTAAGAAAGAAAGAAGAAAGAAGTAAGAAAGAAGTAAGAAAGAAGAAAGAAAGAAGTAAATAGGAATGAAGAAAGAAGTAAGAAAGAAGAAAGAAAGAAGTATGAAAGAAGTATGAAAGAAGTAAGAAAGAAAGAAGTAAGAAAGAAGTAAGAAAGAAGTAAGAAAGAAGTTAGAAAGAAGTAAGAAAGAAGTAAGAAAGAAGAAAGAAAGAAGAAAGAAGTAAGAAAGAAGTAAGAAAGAAGTATGAAAGAAGTAAGAAAGAAGAAAGAAAGAAGTAAGAAAGAAGTAAGAAAGAATGAAGAAAGAAGTAAGAAAGAAGTAAGAAAGAAGAAAGAAAGAAGTAAGAAAGAAGAAAGAAAGAAGTAAGAAAGAAGAAACAAAGAAGTAAGAAAGAAGTAAGAGAGAAAGAAGAAAGAAGTAAGAAAGAAGTAAGAAAGAAGAAAGAAAGAAGTAAATAGGAATGAAGAAAGAAGTAAGAAAGAAGAAAGAAAGAAGTATGAAAGAAGTATGAAAGAAGTAAGAAAGAAAGAAGTAAGAAAGAAGTAAGAAAGAAGTAAGAAAGAAGTTAGAAAGAAGTAAGAAAGAAGAAAGAAAGAAGAAAGAAGTAAGAAAGAAGTAAGAAAGAAGTATGAAAGAAGTAAGAAAGAAGAAAGAAAGAAGTAAGAAAGAAGTAAGAAGGAATGAAGAAAGAAGTAAGAAAGAAGTTAGAAAGAAGTAAGAAATAAGTAAGAAAGAAGTAAGAAAGAAGTAAGAAAGAAGTAAGAAGGAATGAAGAAAGAAGTAAGAAAGAAGTAAGAAAGAAGAAAGAAAGAAGTAAGAAAGAAGAAAGAAAGAAGTAAGAAAGAAGAAAGAAAGAAGTAAGAAAGAAGTAAGAAAGAAAGAAGAAAGAAGTAAGAAAGAAGTAAGGAAGAAAGAAGTAAGAAAAAAGTAAAAAAGAAGTAAGAAAGAAGTAAGAAAGAAGAAAAAATAAGTTAGAAAGAAGTAAGAAAGAAGTAAGAAAGAAGTGAGAAAGAAGAAAGTAAGAAGAAAGAAAGAAAGAACAAAGAAGTAAGAAAGAAGTAAGAAAGAAGTAAGAAAGAAGTAAGAAAGAAGTAAAAAGGAATGAAGAAAGAAGTAAGAAAGAAGTAAGAAAGAAGTAAGAAAGAAGTAATAAAGAAGAAAGATAGAAGTAAGAAAGAAGAAAGAAAGAAGTAAGAAAGAAGTAAGAAGGAATGAAGAAAGAAGTAAGAAAGAAGTTAGAAAGAAGTAAGAAGGAAGTAAGAAAGAAGTAAGAAAGAAGTAAGAAAGAAGTAAGAAGGAATGAAGAAAGAAGTAAGAAAGAAGTAAGAAAGAAGAAAGAAAGAAGTAAGAAAGAAGAAAGAAAGATGTAAGAAAGAAGTAAGAAAGAAAGAAGAAAGAAGTAAGAAAGAAGTAAGAAAGAAGAAAGAAAGAAGTAAGAAGGAATGAAGAAAGAAGTAAGAAAGAAGAAAGAAAGAAGTATAAAAGAAGTATGAAAGAAGTAAGAAAGAAAGAAGTAAGAAAGAAGTATGAAAGAAGTAAGAAAGAAGTTAGAAAGAAGTAAGAAGGAATGAAGAAAGTAGTAAGAAAGAAGTAAGAAAGAAAGAAGAAAGAAGAAAGAAAGAAGTAAGAAAGAAGTAAGAAAGAAGTAAGAAAGAAGTAAAAAGAATGAAGAAAGAAGTAAGAAAGAAGAAAGAAAGAAGTATGAAAGAAGTATGAAAGAAGTAAGAAAGAAAGAATTTAGAAAGAAGTAAGAAATAAGTAAGAAATAAGTAAGAAAGAAGTAAGAAAGAAGTAAGAAAGAAGAAAGAAAGAAGTAAGAAAGAAGTAAGAAAGAAGTAAGAAAGAAGAAAGAAAGAAGTAAGAAAGAAGTAAGAAAGAAGTAATAAAGAAGTAAGAAAGAAGTAAAAAGGAATGAAGAAAGAAGTAAGAAAGAAGTAAGAAAGAAGTAAGAAAGAAGTAAGAAAGAAGTAAGAAGGATTGAAGAAAGAAGTAAGAAAGAAGTTAGAAAGAAGTAAGAAATAAGTAAGAAAGAAGTAAGAAAGAAGTAAGAAAGAAGTAAGAAGGAATGAAGAAAGAAGTAAGAAAGAAGTAAGAAAGAAGAAAGAAAGAAGTAAGAAAGAAGAAAGAAAGAAGTAAGAAAGAAGAAAGAAAGAAGTAAGAAAGAAGTAAGAAAGAAAGAAGAAAGAAGTAAGAAAGAAGTAAGAAAGAACAAAGAAAGAAGTAAATAGGAATGAAGAAAGAAGTAAGAAAGAAGAAAAAAAGAAGTATGAAAGAAGTATGAAAGAAGTAAGAAAGAAAGAAGTAAGAAAGAAGTAAGAAAGAAGTAAGAAAGAAGTTAGAAAGAAGTAAGAAAGAAGTAAGAAAGAAGAAAGAAAGAAGTAAGAAATAAGAAAGAAGTAAGAAAGAAGTATGAAAGAAGTAAGAAAGAAGAAAGAAAGAAGTAAGAAAGAAGTAAGAAAGAATGAAGAAAGAAGTAAGAAAGAAGTAAGAAAGAAGAAAGAAAGAAGTAAGAAAGAAGAAAGAAAGAAGTAAGAAAGAAGAAACAAAGAAGTAAGAAAGAAGTAAGAGAGAAAGAAGAAAGAAGTAAGAAAGAAGTAAGAAAGAAGAAAGAAAGAAGTAAATAGGAATGAAGAAAGAAGTAAGAAAGAAGAAAGAAAGAAGTATGAAAGAAGTATGAAAGAAGTAAGAAAGAAAGAAGTAAGAAAGAAGTAAGAAAGAAGTTAGAAAGAAGTAAGAAAGAAGAAAGAAAGAAGAAAGAAGTAAGAAAGAAGTAAGAAAGAAGTATGAAAGAAGTAAGAAAGAAGAAAGAAAGAAGTAAGAAAGAAGTAAGAAGGAATGAAGAAAGAAGTAAGAAAGAAGTTAGAAAGAAGTAAGAAATAAGTAAGAAAGAAGTAAGAAAGAAGTAAGAAAGAAGTAAGAAGGAATGAAGAAAGAAGTAAGAAAGAAGTAAGAAAGAAGAAAGAAAGAAGTAAGAAAGAAGAAAGAAAGAAGTAAGAAAGAAGAAAGAAAGAAGTAAGAAAGAAGTAAGAAAGAAAGAAGAAAGAAGTAAGAAAGAAGTAAGGAAGAAAGAAGTAAGAAAAAAGTAAAAAAGAAGTAAGAAAGAAGTAAGAAAGAAGAAAAAATAAGTTAGAAAGAAGTAAGAAAGAAGTAAGAAAGAAGTGAGAAAGAAGAAAGTAAGAAGAAAGAAAGAAAGAACAAAGAAGTAAGAAAGAAGTAAGAAAGAAGTAAGAAAGAAGTAAGAAGGAATGAAGAAAGAAGTAAGAAAGAAGTAAGAAAGAAGTAAGAAAGAAGAAAGAAAGAAGTAAGAAAGAAGTAAGAAAGAAGAAAGAAAGAAGTAAGAAAGAAGTAAGAAAGAAGTAAGAAAGAAGTAAGAAAGAAAGAAGAAAGAAGAAAGAAAGAAGTAAAAAAGAAGTAAGAAAGAAGTAAGAAAGAAGTAAAAAGGAATGAAGAAAGAAGTAAGAAAGAAGTAAGAAAGAAGTAAGAAAGAAGTAATAAAGAAGAAAGATAGAAGTAAGAAAGAAGAAAGAAAGAAGTAAGAAAGAAGTAAGAAGGAATGAAGAAAGAAGTAAGAAAGAAGTTAGAAAGAAGTAAGAAGGAAGTAAGAAAGAAGTAAGAAAGAAGTAAGAAAGAAGTAAGAAGGAATGAAGAAAGAAGTAAGAAAGAAGTAAGAAAGAAGAAAGAAAGAAGTAAGAAAGAAGAAAGAAAGATGTAAGAAAGAAGTAAGAAAGAAAGAAGAAAGAAGTAAGAAAGAAGTAAGAAAGAAGAAAGAAAGAAGTAAGAAGGAATGAAGAAAGAAGTAAGAAAGAAGAAAGAAAGAAGTATAAAAGAAGTATGAAAGAAGTAAGAAAGAAAGAAGTAAGAAAGAAGTATGAAAGAAGTAAGAAAGAAGTTAGAAAGAAGTAAGAAGGAATGAAGAAAGTAGTAAGAAAGAAGTAAGAAAGAAAGAAGAAAGAAGAAAGAAAGAAGTAAGAAAGAAGTAAGAAAGAAGTAAGAAAGAAGTAAAAAGAATGAAGAAAGAAGTAAGAAAGAAGAAAGAAAGAAGTATGAAAGAAGTATGAAAGAAGTAAGAAAGAAAGAATTTAGAAAGAAGTAAGAAATAAGTAAGAAATAAGTAAGAAAGAAGTAAGAAAGAAGTAAGAAAGAAGAAAGAAAGAAGTAAGAAAGAAGTAAGAAAGAAGTAAGAAGGAATGAAGAAAGAAGTAAGAAAGAAGTAAGAAAGAAGTAAGAAAGAAAAAGAAAGAAGTAAGAAAGAAGTAAGAAAGAAGTAAGAAAGAAAGAAGAAAGAAGTAAGAAAGAAGTAAGAAAGAAGTAGGAAAGAAGTAAGAAAGAAAGAAGAAAGAAGTAAGAAAGAAGTAAGAAAGAAGAAAGAAAGAAGTAAGAGGGAATGAAGAAAGAAGTTAGAAAGAAGTAAGAAATAAGTAAGAAAGAAGTAAGAAAGAAGTAAGAAAGAAGTAAGAAGGAATGAAGAAAGAAGTAAGAAAGAAGAAAGAAAGAAGTATGAAAGAAGTAAGAAAGAAGTAAGAAAGAAAGAAGTTAGAAAGAAGTAAGAAATAAGTAAGAAAGAAGTAAGAAGTAAGAAAGAGAGAAGAAAGAAGTAAGAAGTAAGAAAGAAGTAAGAAAGAAGAATGAAAGAAGTACGAAAGAAGAAAGAAAGAAGTAAGAAAGAAGTAAGAAAGAAGAAAGAAAGAAAGAAGAAAGAAGAAAGAAAGAAGTAAGAAAGAAGTAAGAAAGAAGTAAGAAAGAATAAGAAGGAATGAAGAAAGAAGTAAGAAAGAAGTAAGAAAGAAGTAAGAAAGAAGTAAGAAAGAAGTAAGAAAGAAGTAAGAAAGAAGTAAGAAAGAAATAAGAAAGAAGTAAGAAAGAAGTAAGAAAGAAGTAAGAAAGAAGAAAGAAAGAAGTAAGAAAGAAGTAAGAAAGAAGTAAGAAAGAAGAAAGAAAGAAGTAAGAAAGAAGTAAGAAAGAAGAAAGAAAGAAGTAAGAAAGAAGTAAGAAAGAAGTAAGAAAGAAGTAAGAAAGAAAGAAGAAAGAAGAAAGAAAGAAGTAAGAAAGAAGTAAGAAAGAAGTAAGAAAGAAGTAAAAAGGAATGAAGAAAGAAGTAAGAAAGAAGTAAGAAAGAAGAAAGAAAGAAGTAAGAAAGAAGTAAGAAAGAAGTAAGAAAGAAGAAAGAAAGAAGTAAGAAAGAAGTAAGAAAGAAGAAAGAAAGAAGTAAGAAAGAAGTAAGAAAGAAGTAAGAAAGAAGTAACAAAGAAGAAAGAAGAAAGAAAGAAGTAAGAAAGAAGTAAGAAAGAAGTAAGAAAGAAGTAAAAAGGAATGAAGAAAGAAGTAAGAAAGAAGTAAGAAAGAAGTAAGAAAGAAGTAAGAAAGAAGTAAGAAAGAAGAAAGAAAGAAGTAAGAAATAAGTAAGAAAGAAGTAAGAAAGAAGTAAGAAAGAAGTAAGAAGGAATGAAGAAAGAAGTAAGAAAGAAGTTAGAAAGAAGTAAGAAATAAGTAAGAAAGAAGTAAGAAAGAAGTAAGAAAGAAAGTAGTAAGAAAGAAGTAAGAAAGAAGTAAGAAAGAAGTAAGAAAGAAGTTAGAAAGAAGTAAGAAATAAGTAAGAAAGAAGTAAGAAAGAAGTAAGAAAGAAGTAAGGAAGAAAGAAGTAAGAAAAAAGTAAGAAAGAAGTAAGAAAGAAGTAAGAAAGAAGAAAAAAGAAGTTAGAAAGAAGTAAGAAAGAAGTAAGAAAGAAGTAAGAAAGAAGAAAGTAAGAAGAAAGAAAGAAAGAACAAAGAAGTAAGAAAGAAGTAAGAAAGAAGTAAGAAAGAAGTAAGAAAGAAGTAAGAAAGAAGTAAGAAAGAAGTAAGAAAGAAGTAAGAAAGAAAGAAGAAAGAAGTAAGAAAGAAGTATGAAAGAAGTAAGAAAGAAGTAAGAAAGAAGAAAGAAAGAAGTAAGAAAGAAGTAAGAAAGAAGTAAGAAAGAAGAAAGAAAGAAGTAAGAAAGAAGTAAGAAAGAAGTAAGAAAGAAGTAAGAAAGAAGTAAGAAAGAAGTAAGAAAGAAGTAAGAAAGAAAGAATAAAGAAGAAAGAAAGAAGTAAGAAAGAAGTAAGAAAGAAGTAAGAAAGAAGTTAGAAAGAAGTAAGAAAGAAGTAAGAAAGAAGTTAGAAAGAAGTAAGAAATAAGTAAGAAAGAAGTAAGAAAGAAGTAAGAAAGAAGTAAGGAAGAAAGAAGTAAGAAAAAAGTAAGAAAGAAGTAAGAAAGAAGTAAGAAAGAAGTAAGAAAGAAGAAAAAAGAAGTTAGAAAGAAGTAAGAAAGAAGTAAGAAAGAAGTAAGATAGAAGAAAGTAAGAAGAAAGAAAGAAAGAACAAAGAAGTAAGAAAGAAGAAAAAAGAAGTTAGAAAGAAGTAAGAAAGAAGTAAGAAAGAAGTAAGATAGAAGAAAGTAAGAAGAAAGAAAGAAAGAACAAAGAAGTAAGAAAGAAGTAAGAAAGAAGTATGAAAGAAGTACGAAAGAAGTAAGAAAGAAGTAAGAAAGAAGTAAGAAAGAAAGAAGAAAGAAGAAAGAAGTAAGAAAGAAGTAAGAAAGAAGTAAGAAAGAAGTATAAAGAAGTAAGAAAGAAGTAAGAAGGAATGAAGAAAGAAGTAAGAAAGAAGAAGGAAAGAAGTATGAAAGAATTAAGAAAGAAGTAAGAAAGAAAGAAGTAAGAAAGAAGTAAGAAAGAAGTAAGAAAGAAGTTAGAAAGAAGTAAGAAAGAAGTAAGAAAGAAGTTAGAAAGAAGTAAGAAATAAGTAAGAAAGAAGTAAGAAAGAAGTAAGAAAGAAGTAAGGAAGAAAGAAGTAAGAAAAAAGTAAGAAAGAAGTAAGAAAGAAGTAAGAAAGAAGAAAAAAGAAGTTAGAAAGAAGTAAGAAAGAAGTAAGAAAGAAGAAAGTAAGAAGAAAGAAAGAAAGAACAAAGAAGTAAGAAAGAAGTAAGAAAGAAGTAAGAAAGAAGTAAGAAAGAAGTAAGAAAGAAGTAAGAAAGAAAGAAGAAAGAAGTAAGAAAGAAGTAAGAAAGAAGTAAGAAAGAAGTAATAAAGAAGAAAGAAAGAAGTAAGAAAGTAGTAAGAAAGAAGTAAGAAAGAAGTAAGAAAGAAGAAAGAAGTAAGAAAGAAGTAAGAAAGAAAGAATAAAGAAGAAAGAAAGAAGTAAGAAAGAAGTAAGAAAGAAAGAAGAAAGAAGAAAGAAAGAATTAAGAAAGAAGTAAGAAAGAAGTAAGAAAGAAGTAAAAAGGAATGAAGAAAGAAGTAAGAAAGAAGTAAGAAAGAAGAAAGAAAGAAGTAAGAAAGAAGTAAGAAAGAAGTAAGAAAGAAGAAAGAAAGAAGTAAGAAAGAAGTAAGAAAGAAGAAAGAAAGAAGTAAGAAAGAAGTAAGAAAGAAGTAAGAAAGAAGTAACAAAGAAGAAAGAAGAAAGAAAGAAGTAAGAAAGAAGTAAGAAAGAAGTAAGAAAGAAGTAAAAAGGAATGAAGAAAGAAGTAAGAAAGAAGTAAGAAAGAAGAAAGAAAGAAGTAAGAAAGAAGTAAGAAAGAAGAAAGAAAGAAGTAAGAAATAAGTAAGAAAGAAGTAAGAAAGAAGTAAGAAAGAAGTAAGAAGGAATGAAGAAAGAAGTAAGAAAGAAGTTAGAAAGAAGTAAGAAATAAGTAAGAAAGAAGTAAGAAAGAAGTAAGAAAGAAAGTAGTAAGAAAGAAGTAAGAAAGAAGTAAGAAAGAAGTAAGAAAGAAGTTAGAAAGAAGTAAGAAATAAGTAAGAAAGAAGTAAGAAAGAAGTAAGAAAGAAGTGAGGAAGAAAGAAGTAAGAAAAAAGTAAGAAAGAAGTAAGAAAGAAGTAAGAAAGAAGAAAAAAGAAGTTAGAAAGAAGTAAGAAATAAGTAAGAAAGAAGTAAGACAGAAGTAAGAAAGAAGTAAGAAGGAATGAAGAAAGAAGTAAGAAAGAAGAAAGAAAGAAGTATGAAAGAAGTAAGAAGTAAGAAAGAGAGAAGAAAGAAGTAAGAAGTAAGAAAGAAGTAAGAAAGAAGAATGAAAGAAGTACGAAAGAAGAAAGAAAGAAGTAAGAAAGAAGTAAGAAAGAAGTAAGAAAGAAGTAAGAAAGAAGTAAGAAAGAAGTAAGAAAGAAGAAAGAAAGAAGTAAGAAATAAGTAAGAAAGAAGTAAGAAAGAAGTAAGAAAGAAGTAAGAAGGAATGAAGAAAGAAGTAAGAAAGAAGTTAGAAAGAAGTAAGAAATAAGTAAGAAAGAAGTAAGAAAGAAGTAAGAAAGAAGTAAGAAGGAATGAAGAAAGAAGTAAGAAAGAAGTTAGAAAGAAGTAAGAAATAAGTAAGAAAGAAGTAAGAAAGAAGTAAGAAAGAAGAAAGAAAGAAGTAAGAAAGAAGTAAGAAAGAAGAAAGAAAGAAGTAAGTTAGAAAGAAGTAAGAAATAAGTAAGAAAGAAGTAAGAAGTAAGAAAGAGAGAAGAAAGAAGTAAGAAGTAAGAAAGAAGTAAGAAAGAAGAATGAAAGAAGTACGAAAGAAGAAAGAAAGAAGTAAGAAAGAAGTAAGAAAGAAGAAAGAAAGAAAGAAGAAAGAAGAAAGAAAGAAGTAAGAAAGAAGTAAGAAAGAAGTAAGAAAGAATAAGAAGGAATGAAGAAAGAAGTAAGAAAGAAGTAAGAAAGAAGTAAGAAAGAAGTAAGAAAGAAGTAAGAAAGAAGTAAGAAAGAAGTAAGAAAGAAATAAGAAAGAAGTAAGAAAGAAGTAAGAAAGAAGTAAGAAAGAAGAAAGAAAGAAGTAAGAAAGAAGTAAGAAAGAAGTAAGAAAGAAGAAAGAAAGAAGTAAGAAAGAAGTAAGAAAGAAGAAAGAAAGAAGTAAGAAAGAAGTAAGAAAGAAGTAAGAAAGAAGTAAGAAAGAAAGAAGAAAGAAGAAAGAAAGAAGTAAGAAAGAAGTAAGAAAGAAGTAAGAAAGAAGTAAAAAGGAATGAAGAAAGAAGTAAGAAAGAAGTAAGAAAGAAGAAAGAAAGAAGTAAGAAAGAAGTAAGAAAGAAGTAAGAAAGAAGAAAGAAAGAAGTAAGAAAGAAGTAAGAAAGAAGAAAGAAAGAAGTAAGAAAGAAGTAAGAAAGAAGTAAGAAAGAAGTAAGAAGGAATGAAGAAAGAAGTAAGAAAGAAGTTAGAAAGAAGTAAGAAATAAGTAAGAAAGAAGTAAGAAAGAAGTAAGAAAGAAAGTAGTAAGAAAGAAGTAAGAAAGAAGTAAGAAAGAAGTAAGAAAGAAGTTAGAAAGAAGTAAGAAATAAGTAAGAAAGAAGTAAGAAAGAAGTAAGAAAGAAGTAAGGAAGAAAGAAGTAAGAAAAAAGTAAGAAAGAAGTAAGAAAGAAGTAAGAAAGAAGAAAAAAGAAGTTAGAAAGAAGTAAGAAAGAAGTAAGAAAGAAGTAAGAAAGAAGAAAGTAAGAAGAAAGAAAGAAAGAACAAAGAAGTAAGAAAGAAGTAAGAAAGAAGTAAGAAAGAAGTAAGAAAGAAGTAAGAAAGAAGTAAGAAAGAAGTAAGAAAGAAGTAAGAAAGAAAGAAGAAAGAAGTAAGAAAGAAGTATGAAAGAAGTAAGAAAGAAGTAAGAAAGAAGTAAGAAGGAATGAAGAAAGAAGTAAGAAAGAAGTTAGAAAGAAGTAAGAAATAAGTAAGAAAGAAGTAAGAAAGAAGTAAGAAAGAAGAAAGAAAGAAGTAAGAAAGAAGTAAGAAAGAAGAAAGAAAGAAGTAAGTTAGAAAGAAGTAAGAAATAAGTAAGAAAGAAGTAAGAAGTAAGAAAGAGAGAAGAAAGAAGTAAGAAGTAAGAAAGAAGTAAGAAAGAAGAATGAAAGAAGTACCAAAGAAGAAAGAAAGAAGTAAGAAAGAAGTAAGAAAGAAGAAAGAAAGAAAGAAGAAAGAAGAAAGAAAGAAGTAAGAAAGAAGTAAGAAAGAAGTAAGAAAGAATAAGAAGGAATGAAGAAAGAAGTAAGAAAGAAGTAAGAAAGAAGTAAGAAAGAAGTAAGAAAGAAGTAAGAAAGAAGTAAGAAAGAAGTAAGAAAGAAATAAGAAAGAAGTAAGAAAGAAGTAAGAAAGAAGTAAGAAAGAAGAAAGAAAGAAGTAAGAAAGAAGTAAGAAAGAAGTAAGAAAGAAGAAAGAAAGAAGTAAGAAAGAAGTAAGAAAGAAGAAAGAAAGAAGTAAGAAAGAAGTAAGAAAGAAGTAAGAAAGAAGTAAGAAAGAAAGAAGAAAGAAGAAAGAAAGAAGTAAGAAAGAAGTAAGAAAGAAGTAAGAAAGAAGTAAAAAGGAATGAAGAAAGAAGTAAGAAAGAAGTAAGAAAGAAGAAAGAAAGAAGTAAGAAAGAAGTAAGAAAGAAGTAAGAAAGAAGAAAGAAAGAAGTAAGAAAGAAGTAAGAAAGAAGAAAGAAAGAAGTAAGAAAGAAGTAAGAAAGAAGTAAGAAAGAAGTAACAAAGAAGAAAGAAGAAAGAAAGAAGTAAGAAAGAAGTAAGAAAGAAGTAAGAAAGAAGTAAAAAGGAATGAAGAAAGAAGTAAGAAAGAAGTAAGAAAGAAGTAAGAAAGAAGTAAGAAAGAAGTAAGAAAGAAGAAAGAAAGAAGTAAGAAATAAGTAAGAAAGAAGTAAGAAAGAAGTAAGAAAGAAGTAAGAAGGAATGAAGAAAGAAGTAAGAAAGAAGTTAGAAAGAAGTAAGAAATAAGTAAGAAAGAAGTAAGAAAGAAGTAAGAAAGAAAGTAGTAAGAAAGAAGTAAGAAAGAAGTAAGAAAGAAGTAAGAAAGAAGTTAGAAAGAAGTAAGAAATAAGTAAGAAAGAAGTAAGAAAGAAGTAAGAAAGAAGTAAGGAAGAAAGAAGTAAGAAAAAAGTAAGAAAGAAGTAAGAAAGAAGTAAGAAAGAAGAAAAAAGAAGTTAGAAAGAAGTAAGAAAGAAGTAAGAAAGAAGTAAGAAAGAAGAAAGTAAGAAGAAAGAAAGAAAGAACAAAGAAGTAAGAAAGAAGTAAGAAAGAAGTAAGAAAGAAGTAAGAAAGAAGTAAGAAAGAAGTAAGAAAGAAGTAAGAAAGAAGTAAGAAAGAAAGAAGAAAGAAGTAAGAAAGAAGTATGAAAGAAGTAAGAAAGAAGTAAGAAAGAAGAAAGAAAGAAGTAAGAAAGAAGTAAGAAAGAAAGAAGAAAGAAGAAAGAAAGAAGAAAGAAAGAAGAAATAAGAAAGAAAGAAGTAAGAAAGAAGTAAGAAAGAAGTAAGAAAGAAGTATAAAGAAGTAAGAAAGAAGTAAGAAGGAATGAAGAAAGAAGTAAGAAAGAAGAAGGAAAGAAGTATGAAAGAATTAAGAAAGAAGTAAGAAAGAAAGAAGTAAGAAAGAAGTAAGAAAGAAGTAAGAAAGAAGTTAGAAAGAAGTAAGAAAGAAGTAAGAAAGAAGTTAGAAAGAAGTAAGAAATAAGTAAGAAAGAAGTAAGAAAGAAGTAAGAAAGAAGTAAGGAAGAAAGAAGTAAGAAAAAAGTAAGAAAGAAGTAAGAAAGAAGTAAGAAAGAAGAAAAAAGAAGTTAGAAAGAAGTAAGAAAGAAGTAAGAAAGAAGAAAGTAAGAAGAAAGAAAGAAAGAACAAAGAAGTAAGAAAGAAGTAAGAAAGAAGTAAGAAAGAAGTAAGAAAGAAGTAAGAAAGAAGTAAGAAAGAAAGAAGAAAGAAGTAAGAAAGAAGTAAGAAAGAAGTAAGAAAGAAGTAAGAAAGAAGAAAGAAAGAAGTAAGAAAGTAGTAAGAAAGAAGTAAGAAAGAAGTAAGAAAGAAGAAAGAAGTAAGAAAGAAGTAAGAAAGAAAGAATAAAGAAGAAAGAAAGAAGTAAGAAAGAAGTAAGAAAGAAAGAAGAAAGAAGAAAGAAAGAATTAAGAAAGAAGTAAGAAAGAAGTAAGAAAGAAGTAAAAAGGAATGAAGAAAGAAGTAAGAAAGAAGTAAGAAAGAAGAAAGAAAGAAGTAAGAAAGAAGTAAGAAAGAAGTAAGAAAGAAGAAAGAAAGAAGTAAGAAAGAAGTAAGAAAGAAGAAAGAAAGAAGTAAGAAAGAAGTAAGAAAGAAGTAAGAAAGAAGTAACAAAGAAGAAAGAAGAAAGAAAGAAGTAAGAAAGAAGTAAGAAAGAAGTAAGAAAGAAGTAAAAAGGAATGAAGAAAGAAGTAAGAAAGAAGTAAGAAAGAAGAAAGAAAGAAGTAAGAAAGAAGTAAGAAAGAAGAAAGAAAGAAGTAAGAAATAAGTAAGAAAGAAGTAAGAAAGAAGTAAGAAAGAAGTAAGAAGGAATGAAGAAAGAAGTAAGAAAGAAGTTAGAAAGAAGTAAGAAATAAGTAAGAAAGAAGTAAGAAAGAAGTAAGAAAGAAAGTAGTAAGAAAGAAGTAAGAAAGAAGTAAGAAAGAAGTAAGAAAGAAGTTAGAAAGAAGTAAGAAATAAGTAAGAAAGAAGTAAGAAAGAAGTAAGAAAGAAGTAAGGAAGAAAGAAGTAAGAAAAAAGTAAGAAAGAAGTAAGAAAGAAGTAAGAAAGAAGAAAAAAGAAGTTAGAAAGAAGTAAGAAATAAGTAAGAAAGAAGTAAGACAGAAGTAAGAAAGAAGTAAGAAGGAATGAAGAAAGAAGTAAGAAAGAAGAAAGAAAGAAGTATGAAAGAAGTAAGAAGTAAGAAAGAGAGAAGAAAGAAGTAAGAAGTAAGAAAGAAGTAAGAAAGAAGAATGAAAGAAGTACGAAAGAAGAAAGAAAGAAGTAAGAAAGAAGTAAGAAAGAAGTAAGAAAGAAGTAAGAAAGAAGTAAGAAAGAAGTAAGAAAGAAGAAAGAAAGAAGTAAGAAATAAGTAAGAAAGAAGTAAGAAAGAAGTAAGAAAGAAGTAAGAAGGAATGAAGAAAGAAGTAAGAAAGAAGTTAGAAAGAAGTAAGAAATAAGTAAGAAAGAAGTAAGAAAGAAGTAAGAAAGAAAGTATTAAGAAAGAAGTAAGAAAAAAGTAAGAAAGAAGTAAGAAAGAAGTAAGAAAGAAGAAAAAAGAAGTTAGAAAGAAGTAAGAAAGAAGTAAGAAAGAAGTAAGAAAGAAGAAAGTAAGAAGAAAGAAAGAAAGAACAAAGAAGTAAGAAAGAAGTAAGAAAGAAGTAAGAAAGAAGTAAGAAAGAAGTAAGAAAGAAGTAAGAAAGAAGTAAGAAAGAAAGAAGAAAGAAGTAAGAAAGAAGTATGAAAGAAGTAAGAAAGAAGTAAGAAAGAAGAAAGAAAGAAGTAAGAAAGTAGTAAGAAAGAAGTAAGAAAGAAGAAAGAAAGAAGTAAGAAAGAAGTAAGAAAGAAGTAAGAAAGAAGTAAGAAAGAAGTACGAAAGAAGTACGAAAGAAGTAAGAAAGAAAGAATAAAGAAGAAAGAAAGAAGTAAGAAAGAAGTAAGAAAGAAGTTAGAAAGAAGTAAGAAAGAAGTAAGAAAGAAGTTAGAAAGAAGTAAGAAATAAGTAAGAAAGAAGTAAGAAAGAAGTAAGAAAGAAGTAAGGAAGAAAGAAGTAAGAGAAAAGTAAGAAAGAAGTAAGAAAGAAGTAAGAAAGAAGAAAAAAGAAGTTAGAAAGAAGTAAGAAAGAAGTAAGAAAGAAGTAAGATAGAAGAAAGTAAGAAGAAAGAAAGAAAGAACAAAGAAGTAAGAAAGAAGTAAGAAAGAAGTACGAAAGAAGTACGAAAGAAGTAAGAAAGAAGTAAGAAAGAAGTAAGAAAGAAAGAAGAAAGAAGAAAGAAGTAAGAAAGAAGTAAGAAAGAAGTAAGAAAGAAGTAAGAATGAAGTAAGAAAGAAGTAAGAAAGAAGTAAGAAAGAAAGAAGAAAGAAGAAAGAAAGAAGAAAGAAAGAAGAAATAAGAAAGAAAGAAGTAAGAAAGAAGTAAGAAAGAAGTATAAAGAAGTAAGAAAGAAGTAAGAAGGAATGAAGAAAGAAGTAAGAAAGAAGAAAGAAAGAAGTATGAAAGAATTAAGAAAGAAGTAAGAAAGAAAGAAGTAAGAAAGAAGTAAGAAAGAAGTAAGAAAGAAGTAAGAAAGAAGTTAGAAAGAAGTAAGAAAGAAGTAAGAAAGAAGTTAGAAAGAAGTAAGAAATAAGTAAGAAAGAAGTAAGAAAGAAGTAAGAAAGAAGTAAGGAAGAAAGAAGTAAGAAAAAAGTAAGAAAGAAGTAAGAAAGAAGTAAGAAAGAAGAAAAAAGAAGTTAGAAAGAAGTAAGAAAGAAGTAAGAAAGAAGAAAGTAAGAAGAAAGAAAGAAAGAACAAAGAAGTAAGAAAGAAGTAAGAAAGAAGTAAGAAAGAAGTAAGAAAGAAGTAAGAAAGAAGTAAGAAAGAAAGAAGAAAGAAAGAAGTAAGAAAGAAGAAAGAAGTAAGAAAGAAGTAAGAAAGAAAGAATAAAGAAGAAAGAAAGAAGTAAGAAAGAAGTAAGAAAGAAGTAAGAAAGAAGTAAGAAAGAAGTAAAAAGGAATGAAGAAACAAGTAAGAAAGAAGTAAGAAAGAAGTTAGAAAGAAGTAAGAAATAAGTAAGAAAGAAGTAAGAAAGAAGTAAGAAAGAAAGTAGTAAGAAAGAGGTAAGAAAGAAGCAAGAAAGAAGTAAGAAAGAAGTTAGAAAGAAGTAAGAAATAAGTAAGAAAGAAGTAAGAAAGAACTAAGAAAGAAGTAAGGAAGAAAGAAGTAAGAAAAAAGTAAGAAAGAAGTAAGAAAGAAGTAAGAAAGAAGAAAAAAGAAGTTAGAAAGAAGTAAGAAAGAAGTAAGAAAGAAGTAAGATAGAAGAAAGTAAGAAGAAAGAAAGAAAGAACAAAGAAGTAAGAAAGAAGTAAGAAAGAAGTACGAAAGAAGTACGAAAGAAGTAAGAAAGAAGTAAGAAAGAAGTAAGAAAGAAAGAAGAAAGAAGAAAGAAGTAAGAAAGAAGTAAGAAAGAAGTAAGAAAGAAGAAAGAAAGAAGTAAGAAAGAAGTAAGAAAGAAGTAAGAAAGAAAGAAGAAAGAAGAAAGAAAGAAGAAAGAAAGAAGAAATAAGAAAGAAAGAAGTAAGAAAGAAGTAAGAAAGAAGTAAGAAAGAAGTATAAAGAAGTAAGAAAGAAGTAAGAAGGAATGAAGAAAGAAGTAAGAAAGAAAGAAGAAAGAAAGAAAGAACAAAGAAGTAAGAAAGAAGTAAGAAAGAAGTAAGAAAGAAGTAAGAAGGAATGAAGAAAGAAGTAAGAAAGAAGTAAGAAAGAAGTAAGAAAGAAGAAAGAAAGAAGTAAGAAAGAAGTTAGAAAGAAGTAAGAAATAAGTAAGAAAGAAGTAAGAAAGAAGTAAGAAAGAAGTAAGGAAGAAAGAAGTAAGAAAAAAGTAAGAAAGAAGTAAGAAAGAAGTAAGAAAGAAGAAAAAAGAAGTTAGAAAGAAGTAAGAAAGAAGTAAGAAAGAAGTGAGAAAGAAGAAAGTAAGAAGAAAGAAAGTAAGAAAGAAGTAAGAAGTAAGAAAGAGAGAAGAAAGAAGTAAGAAGTAAGAAAGAAGTAAGAAAGAAGAATGAAAGAAGTACGAAAGAAGAAAGAAAGAAGTAAGAAAGAAGTAAGAAAGAAGAAAGAAAGAAAGAAGAAAGAAGAAAGAAAGAAGTAAGAAAGAAGTATAAAGAAGTAAGAAAGAAGTAAGAAGGAATGAAGAAAGAAGTAAGAAAGAAGAAAGAAAGAAGTATGAAAGAAGTAAGAAAGAAGTAAGAAAGAAAGAAGTTAGAAAGAAGTAAGAAATAAGTAAGAAAGAAGTAAGAAGTAACAAAGAGAGAAGAAAGAAGTAAGAAGTAAGAAAGAAGTAAGAAAGAAGAATGAAAGAAGTACGAAAGAAGAAAGAAAGAAGTAAGAAAGAAGTAAGAAAGAAGTATGAAAGAAGTAAGAAAGAAGTAAGAAAGAAAGAAGTTAGAAAGAAGTAAGAAATAAGTAAGAAAGAAGTAAGAAAGAAGTAAGAAAGAAGTAAGAAGGAATGAAGAAAGAAGTAAGAAAGAAGTAAGAAAGAAGAAAGAAAGAAGTAAGAAAGAAGAAAGAAAGAAGTAAGAAAGAAGAAAGAAAGAAGTAAGAAAGAAGTAAGAAAGAAAGAAGAAAGAAGTAAGAAAGAAGTAAGAAAGAAGAAAGAAAGAAGTAAATAGGAATGAAGAAAGAAGTAAGAAAGAAGAAAGAAAGAAGTATGAAAGAAGTATGAAAGAAGTAAGAAAGAAAGAAGTAAGAAAGAAATAAGAAAGAAGTAAGAAAGAAGAAAGAAAGAAGTAAGAAAGAAGTAAGAAAGAAGTAAGAAAGAAGTAAGAAAGAAAGAAGAAAGAAGAAAGAAAGAAGTAAAAAAGAAGTAAGAAAGAAGTAAGAAAGAAGTAAGAAAGAAGTAAAAAGGAATGAAGAAAGAAGTAAGAAAGAAGTAAGAAAGAAGTAAGAAAGAAGTAATAAAGAAGAAAGATAGAAGTAAGAAAGAAGAAAGAAAGAAGTAAGAAAGAAGTAAGAAGGAATGAAGAAAGAAGTAAGAAAGAAGTTAGAAAGAAGTAAGAAAGAAGTAAGAAAGAAGTAAGAAAGAAGTAAGAAAGAAGTAAGAAAGAAGTAAGAAGGAATGAAGAAAGAAGTAAGAAAGAAGTAAGAAAGAAGAAAGAAAGAAGTAAGAAAGAAGAAAGAAAGAAAGAAGAAAGAAGTAAGAAAGAAGTAAGAAAGAAGAAAGAAAGAAGTAAGAAGGAATGAAGAAAGAAGTAAGAAAGAAGAAAGAAAGAAGTATAAAAGAAGTATGAAAGAAGTAAGAAAGAAAGAAGTAAGAAAGAAGTATGAAAGAAGTAAGAAAGAAGTTAGAAAGAAGTAAGAAGAAATGAAGAAAGAAGTAAGAAAGAAGTAAGAAAGAAAGAAGAAAGAAGAAAGAAAGAAGTAAGAAAGAAGTAAGAAAGAAGTAAGAAAGAAGTAAAAAGAATGAAGAAAGAAGTAAGAAAGAAGAAAGAAAGAAGTATGAAAGAAGTATGAAAGAAGTAAGAAAGAAAGAATTTAGAAAGAAGTAAGAAATAAGTAAGAAAGAAGTAAGAAAGAAGTAAGAAAGAAAGAAGAAAGAAGAAAGAAAGAAGTAAGAAAGAAGTAAGAAAGAAGTAAGAAAGAAGTAAGAAAGAAGTAAGAAGGAATGAAGAAAGAAGTAAGAAAGAAGTAAGAAAGAAGTAAGAAAGAAAAAGAAAGAAGTAAGAAAGAAGTAAGAAAGAAGTAAGAAAGAAGTAAGAAAGAAGTAAGAAAGAAGTAAGAAAGAAGTAAGAAAGAAAGAAGAAAGAAGAAAGAAAGAAGAAAGAAAGAAGAAATAAGAAAGAAAGAAGTAAGAAAGAAGTAAGAAAGAAGTAAGAAAGAAGTATAAAGAAGTAAGAAAGAAGTAAGAAGGAATGAAGAAAGAAGTAAGAAAGAAGAAGGAAAGAAGTATGAAAGAATTAAGAAAGAAGTAAGAAAGAAAGAAGTAAGAAAGAAGTAAGAAAGAAGTAAGAAAGAAGTTAGAAAGAAGTAAGAAAGAAGTAAGAAAGAAGTTAGAAAGAAGTAAGAAATAAGTAAGAAAGAAGTAAGAAAGAAGTAAGAAAGAAGTAAGGAAGAAAGAAGTAAGAAAAAAGTAAGAAAGAAGTAAGAAAGAAGTAAGAAAGAAGAAAAAAGAAGTTAGAAAGAAGTAAGAAAGAAGTAAGAAAGAAGAAAGTAAGAAGAAAGAAAGAAAGAACAAAGAAGTAAGAAAGAAGTAAGAAAGAAGTAAGAAAGAAGTAAGAAAGAAGTAAGAAAGAAGTAAGAAAGAAAGAAGAAAGAAGTAAGAAAGAAGTAAGAAAGAAGTAAGAAAGAAGTAAGAAAGAAGAAAGAAAGAAGTAAGAAAGTAGTAAGAAAGAAGTAAGAAAGAAGTAAGAAAGAAGAAAGAAGTAAGAAAGAAGTAAGAAAGAAAGAATAAAGAAGAAAGAAAGAAGTAAGAAAGAAGTAAGAAAGAAAGAAGAGAGAAGAAAGAAAGAATTAAGAAAGAAGTAAGAAAGAAGTAAGAAAGAAGTAAAAAGGAATGAAGAAAGAAGTAAGAAAGAAGTAAGAAAGAAGAAAGAAAGAAGTAAGAAAGAAGTAAGAAAGAAGAAAGAAAGAAGTAAGAAAGAAGTAAGAAAGAAGTAAGAAAGAAGTAACAAAGAAGAAAGAAGAAAGAAAGAAGTAAGAAAGAAGTAAGAAAGAAGTAAGAAAGAAGTAAAAAGGAATGAAGAAAGAAGTAAGAAAGAAGTAAGAAAGAAGAAAGAAAGAAGTAAGAAAGAAGTAAGAAAGAAGAAAGAAAGAAGTAAGAAATAAGTAAGAAAGAAGAAAGAAAGAAGTAAGAAAGAAGTTAGAAAGAAGTAAGAAATAAGTAAGAAAGAAGTAAGAAAGAAGTAAGAAAGAAGTAAGGAAGAAAGAAGTAAGAAAAAAGTAAGAAAGAAGTAAGAAAGAAGTAAGAAAGAAGAAAAAAGAAGTTAGAAAGAAGTAAGAAAGAAGTAAGAAAGAAGTGAGAAAGAAGAAAGTAAGAAGAAAGAAAGTAAGAAAGAAGTAAGAAGTAAGAAAGAGAGAAGAAAGAAGTAAGAAGTAAGAAAGAAGTAAGAAAGAAGAATGAAAGAAGTACGAAAGAAGAAAGAAAGAAGTAAGAAAGAAGTAAGAAAGAAGAAAGAAAGAAAGAAGAAAGAAGAAAGAAAGAAGTAAGAAAGAAGTATAAAGAAGTAAGAAAGAAGTAAGAAGGAATGAAGAAAGAAGTAAGAAAGAAGAAAGAAAGAAGTATGAAAGAAGTAAGAAAGAAGTAAGAAAGAAAGAAGTTAGAAAGAAGTAAGAAATAAGTAAGAAAGAAGTAAGAAGTAACAAAGAGAGAAGAAAGAAGTAAGAAGTAAGAAAGAAGTAAGAAAGAAGAATGAAAGAAGTACGAAAGAAGAAAGAAAGAAGTAAGAAAGAAGTAAGAAAGAAGTATGAAAGAAGTAAGAAAGAAGTAAGAAAGAAAGAAGTTAGAAAGAAGTAAGAAATAAGTAAGAAAGAAGTAAGAAAGAAGTAAGAAAGAAGTAAGAAGGAATGAAGAAAGAAGTAAGAAAGAAGTAAGAAAGAAGAAAGAAAGAAGTAAGAAAGAAGAAAGAAAGAAGTAAGAAAGAAGAAAGAAAGAAGTAAGAAAGAAGTAAGAAAGAAAGAAGAAAGAAGTAAGAAAGAAGTAAGAAAGAAGAAAGAAAGAAGTAAATAGGAATGAAGAAAGAAGTAAGAAAGAAGAAAGAAAGAAGTATGAAAGAAGTATGAAAGAAGTAAGAAAGAAAGAAGTAAGAAAGAAATAAGAAAGAAGTAAGAAAGAAGAAAGAAAGAAGTAAGAAAGAAGTAAGAAAGAAGTAAGAAAGAAAGAAGAAAGAAGAAAGAAAGAAGTAAAAAAGAAGTAAGAAAGAAGTAAGAAAGAAGTAAGAAAGAAGTAAAAAGGAATGAAGAAAGAAGTAAGAAAGAAGTAAGAAAGAAGTAAGAAAGAAGTAATAAAGAAGAAAGATAGAAGTAAGAAAGAAGAAAGAAAGAAGTAAGAAAGAAGTAAGAAGGAATGAAGAAAGAAGTAAGAAAGAAGTTAGAAAGAAGTAAGAAAGAAGTAAGAAAGAAGTAAGAAAGAAGTAAGAAAGAAGTAAGAAAGAAGTAAGAAGGAATGAAGAAAGAAGTAAGAAAGAAGTAAGAAAGAAGAAAGAAAGAAGTAAGAAAGAAGAAAGAAAGAAAGAAGAAAGAAGTAAGAAAGAAGTAAGAAAGAAGAAAGAAAGAAGTAAGAAGGAATGAAGAAAGAAGTAAGAAAGAAGAAAGAAAGAAGTATAAAAGAAGTATGAAAGAAGTAAGAAAGAAAGAAGTAAGAAAGAAGTATGAAAGAAGTAAGAAAGAAGTTAGAAAGAAGTAAGAAGAAATGAAGAAAGAAGTAAGAAAGAAGTAAGAAAGAAAGAAGAAAGAAGAAAGAAAGAAGTAAGAAAGAAGTAAGAAAGAAGTAAGAAAGAAGTAAAAAGAATGAAGAAAGAAGTAAGAAAGAAGAAAGAAAGAAGTATGAAAGAAGTATGAAAGAAGTAAGAAAGAAAGAATTTAGAAAGAAGTAAGAAATAAGTAAGAAAGAAGTAAGAAAGAAGTAAGAAAGAAAGAAGAAAGAAGAAAGAAAGAAGTAAGAAAGAAGTAAGAAAGAAGTAAGAAAGAAGTAAGAAAGAAGTAAGAAGGAATGAAGAAAGAAGTAAGAAAGAAGTAAGAAAGAAGTAAGAAAGAAAAAGAAAGAAGTAAGAAAGAAGTAAGAAAGAAGTAAGAAAGAAGTAAGAAAGAAGTAAGAAAGAAGTAAGAAAGAAGTAAGAAAGAAAGAAGAAAGAAGAAAGAAAGAAGAAAGAAAGAAGAAATAAGAAAGAAAGAAGTAAGAAAGAAGTAAGAAAGAAGTAAGAAAGAAGTATAAAGAAGTAAGAAAGAAGTAAGAAGGAATGAAGAAAGAAGTAAGAAAGAAGAAGGAAAGAAGTATGAAAGAATTAAGAAAGAAGTAAGAAAGAAAGAAGTAAGAAAGAAGTAAGAAAGAAGTAAGAAAGAAGTTAGAAAGAAGTAAGAAAGAAGTAAGAAAGAAGTTAGAAAGAAGTAAGAAATAAGTAAGAAAGAAGTAAGAAAGAAGTAAGAAAGAAGTAAGGAAGAAAGAAGTAAGAAAAAAGTAAGAAAGAAGTAAGAAAGAAGTAAGAAAGAAGAAAAAAGAAGTTAGAAAGAAGTAAGAAAGAAGTAAGAAAGAAGAAAGTAAGAAGAAAGAAAGAAAGAACAAAGAAGTAAGAAAGAAGTAAGAAAGAAGTAAGAAAGAAGTAAGAAAGAAGTAAGAAAGAAGTAAGAAAGAAAGAAGAAAGAAGTAAGAAAGAAGTAAGAAAGAAGTAAGAAAGAAGTAAGAAAGAAGAAAGAAAGAAGTAAGAAAGTAGTAAGAAAGAAGTAAGAAAGAAGTAAGAAAGAAGAAAGAAGTAAGAAAGAAGTAAGAAAGAAAGAATAAAGAAGAAAGAAAGAAGTAAGAAAGAAGTAAGAAAGAAAGAAGAGAGAAGAAAGAAAGAATTAAGAAAGAAGTAAGAAAGAAGTAAGAAAGAAGTAAAAAGGAATGAAGAAAGAAGTAAGAAAGAAGTAAGAAAGAAGAAAGAAAGAAGTAAGAAAGAAGTAAGAAAGAAGTAAGAAAGAAGAAAGAAAGAAGTAAGAAAGAAGTAAGAAAGAAGAAAGAAAGAAGTAAGAAAGAAGTAAGAAAGAAGTAAGAAAGAAGTAACAAAGAAGAAAGAAGAAAGAAAGAAGTAAGAAAGAAGTAAGAAAGAAGTAAGAAAGAAGTAAAAAGGAATGAAGAAAGAAGTAAGAAAGAAGTAAGAAAGAAGAAAGAAAGAAGTAAGAAAGAAGTAAGAAAGAAGAAAGAAAGAAGTAAGAAATAAGTAAGAAAGAAGTAAGAAAGAAGTAAGAAAGAAGTAAGAAGGAATGAAGAAAGAAGTAAGAAAGAAGTTAGAAAGAAGTAAGAAATAAGTAAGAAAGAAGTAAGAAAGAAGTAAGAAAGAAAGTAGTAAGAAAGAAGTAAGAAAGAAGTAAGAAAGAAGTAAGAAAGAAGTTAGAAAGAAGTAAGAAATAAGTAAGAAAGAAGTAAGAAAGAAGTAAGAAAGAAGTAAGGAAGAAAGAAGTAAGAAAAAAGTAAGAAAGAAGTAAGAAAGAAGTAAGAAAGAAGAAAAAAGAAGTTAGAAAGAAGTAAGAAATAAGTAAGAAAGAAGTAAGACAGAAGTAAGAAAGAAGTAAGAAGGAATGAAGAAAGAAGTAAGAAAGAAGAAAGAAAGAAGTATGAAAGAAGTAAGAAGTAAGAAAGAGAGAAGAAAGAAGTAAGAAGTAAGAAAGAAGTAAGAAAGAAGAATGAAAGAAGTACGAAAGAAGAAAGAAAGAAGTAAGAAAGAAGTAAGAAAGAAGTAAGAAAGAAGTAAGAAAGAAGTAAGAAAGAAGTAAGAAAGAAGAAAGAAAGAAGTAAGAAATAAGTAAGAAAGAAGTAAGAAAGAAGTAAGAAAGAAGTAAGAAGGAATGAAGAAAGAAGTAAGAAAGAAGTTAGAAAGAAGTAAGAAATAAGTAAGAAAGAAGTAAGAAAGAAGTAAGAAAGAAAGTATTAAGAAAGAAGTAAGAAAAAAGTAAGAAAGAAGTAAGAAAGAAGTAAGAAAGAAGAAAAAAGAAGTTAGAAAGAAGTAAGAAAGAAGTAAGAAAGAAGTAAGAAAGAAGAAAGTAAGAAGAAAGAAAGAAAGAACAAAGAAGTAAGAAAGAAGTAAGAAAGAAGTAAGAAAGAAGTAAGAAAGAAGTAAGAAAGAAGTAAGAAAGAAGTAAGAAAGAAAGAAGAAAGAAGTAAGAAAGAAGTATGAAAGAAGTAAGAAAGAAGTAAGAAAGAAGAAAGAAAGAAGTAAGAAAGCAGTAAGAAAGAAGTAAGAAAGAAGAAAGAAAGAAGTAAGAAAGAAGTAAGAAAGAAGTAAGAAAGAAGTAAGAAAGAAGTAAGAGAGAAGTACGAAAGAAGTAAGAAAGAAAGAATAAAGAAGAAAGAAAGAAGTAAGAAAGAAGTAAGAAAGAAGTTAGAAAGAAGTAAGAAAGAAGTAAGAAAGAAGTTAGAAAGAAGTAAGAAATAAGTAAGAAAGAAGTAAGAAAGAAGTAAGAAAGAAGTAAGGAAGAAAGAAGTAAGAGAAAAGTAAGAAAGAAGTAAGAAAGAAGTAAGAAAGAAGAAAAAAGAAGTTAGAAAGAAGTAAGAAAGAAGTAAGAAAGAAGTAAGATAGAAGAAAGTAAGAAGAAAGAAAGAAAGAACAAAGAAGTAAGAAAGAAGTAAGAAAGAAGTACGAAAGAAGTACGAAAGAAGTAAGAAAGAAGTAAGAAAGAAGTAAGAAAGAAAGAAGAAAGAAGAAAGAAGTAAGAAAGAAGTAAGAAAGAAGTAAGAAAGAAGTAAGAATGAAGTAAGAAAGAAGTAAGAAAGAAGTAAGAAAGAAAGAAGAAAGAAGAAAGAAAGAAGAAAGAAAGAAGAAATAAGAAAGAAAGAAGTAAGAAAGAAGTAAGAAAGAAGTATAAAGAAGTAAGAAAGAAGTAAGAAGGAATGAAGAAAGAAGTAAGAAAGAAGAAAGAAAGAAGTATGAAAGAATTAAGAAAGAAGTAAGAAAGAAAGAAGTAAGAAAGAAGTAAGAAAGAAGTAAGAAAGAAGTAAGAAAGAAGTTAGAAAGAAGTAAGAAAGAAGTAAGAAAGAAGTTAGAAAGAAGTAAGAAATAAGTAAGAAAGAAGTAAGAAAGAAGTAAGAAAGAAGTAAGGAAGAAAGAAGTAAGAAAAAAGTAAGAAAGAAGTAAGAAAGAAGTAAGAAAGAAGAAAAAAGAAGTTAGAAAGAAGTAAGAAAGAAGTAAGAAAGAAGAAAGTAAGAAGAAAGAAAGAAAGAACAAAGAAGTAAGAAAGAAGTAAGAAAGAAGTAAGAAAGAAGTAAGAAAGAAGTAAGAAAGAAGTAAGAAAGAAAGAAGAAAGAAGTAAGAAAGAAGTAAGAAAGAAGTAAGAAAGAAGTAAGAAAGAAGAAAGAAAGAAGTAAGAAAGTAGTAAGAAAGAAGTAAGAAAGAAGTAAGAAAGAAGAAAGAAGTAAGAAAGAAGTAAGAAAGAAAGAATAAAGAAGAAAGAAAGAAGTAAGAAAGAAGTAAGAAAGAAGTAAGAAAGAAGTAAGAAAGAAGTAAAAAGGAATGAAGAAACAAGTAAGAAAGAAGTAAGAAAGAAGTTAGAAAGAAGTAAGAAATAAGTAAGAAAGAAGTAAGAAAGAAGTAAGAAAGAAAGTAGTAAGAAAGAGGTAAGAAAGAAGCAAGAAAGAAGTAAGAAAGAAGTTAGAAAGAAGTAAGAAATAAGTAAGAAAGAAGTAAGAAAGAACTAAGAAAGAAGTAAGGAAGAAAGAAGTAAGAAAAAAGTAAGAAAGAAGTAAGAAAGAAGTAAGAAAGAAGAAAAAAGAAGTTAGAAAGAAGTAAGAAAGAAGTAAGAAAGAAGTAAGATAGAAGAAAGTAAGAAGAAAGAAAGAAAGAACAAAGAAGTAAGAAAGAAGTAAGAAAGAAGTACGAAAGAAGTACGAAAGAAGTAAGAAAGAAGTAAGAAAGAAGTAAGAAAGAAAGAAGAAAGAAGAAAGAAGTAAGAAAGAAGTAAGAAAGAAGTAAGAAAGAAGAAAGAAAGAAGTAAGAAAGAAGTAAGAAAGAAGTAAGAAAGAAAGAAAAAAGAAGAAAGAAAGAAGAAAGAAAGAAGAAATAAGAAAGAAAGAAGTAAGAAAGAAGTAAGAAAGAAGTAAGAAAGAAGTATAAAGAAGTAAGAAAGAAGTAAGAAGGAATGAAGAAAGAAGTAAGAAAGAAAGAAGAAAGAAAGAAAGAACAAAGAAGTAAGAAAGAAGTAAGAAAGAAGTAAGAAAGAAGTAAGAAGGAATGAAGAAAGAAGTAAGAAAGAAGTAAGAAAGAAGTAAGAAAGAAGAAAGAAAGAAGTAAGAAAGAAGTTAGAAAGAAGTAAGAAATAAGTAAGAAAGAAGTAAGAAAGAAGTAAGAAAGAAGTAAGGAAGAAAGAAGTAAGAAAAAAGTAAGAAAGAAGTAAGAAAGAAGTAAGAAAGAAGAAAAAAGAAGTTAGAAAGAAGTAAGAAAGAAGTAAGAAAGAAGTGAGAAAGAAGAAAGTAAGAAGAAAGAAAGTAAGAAAGAAGTAAGAAGTAAGAAAGAGAGAAGAAAGAAGTAAGAAGTAAGAAAGAAGTAAGAAAGAAGAATGAAAGAAGTACGAAAGAAGAAAGAAAGAAGTAAGAAAGAAGTAAGAAAGAAGAAAGAAAGAAAGAAGAAAGAAGAAAGAAAGAAGTAAGAAAGAAGTATAAAGAAGTAAGAAAGAAGTAAGAAGGAATGAAGAAAGAAGTAAGAAAGAAGAAAGAAAGAAGTATGAAAGAAGTAAGAAAGAAGTAAGAAAGAAAGAAGTTAGAAAGAAGTAAGAAATAAGTAAGAAAGAAGTAAGAAGTAACAAAGAGAGAAGAAAGAAGTAAGAAGTAAGAAAGAAGTAAGAAAGAAGAATGAAAGAAGTACGAAAGAAGAAAGAAAGAAGTAAGAAAGAAGTAAGAAAGAAGTATGAAAGAAGTAAGAAAGAAGTAAGAAAGAAAGAAGTTAGAAAGAAGTAAGAAATAAGTAAGAAAGAAGTAAGAAAGAAGTAAGAAAGAAGTAAGAAGGAATGAAGAAAGAAGTAAGAAAGAAGTAAGAAAGAAGAAAGAAAGAAGTAAGAAAGAAGAAAGAAAGAAGTAAGAAAGAAGAAAGAAAGAAGTAAGAAAGAAGTAAGAAAGAAAGAAGAAAGAAGTAAGAAAGAAGTAAGAAAGAAGAAAGAAAGAAGTAAATAGGAATGAAGAAAGAAGTAAGAAAGAAGAAAGAAAGAAGTATGAAAGAAGTATGAAAGAAGTAAGAAAGAAAGAAGTAAGAAAGAAATAAGAAAGAAGTAAGAAAGAAGAAAGAAAGAAGTAAGAAAGAAGTAAGAAAGAAGTAAGAAAGAAGTAAGAAAGAAAGAAGAAAGAAGAAAGAAAGAAGTAAAAAAGAAGTAAGAAAGAAGTAAGAAAGAAGTAAGAAAGAAGTAAAAAGGAATGAAGAAAGAAGTAAGAAAGAAGTAAGAAAGAAGTAAGAAAGAAGTAATAAAGAAGAAAGATAGAAGTAAGAAAGAAGAAAGAAAGAAGTAAGAAAGAAGTAAGAAGGAATGAAGAAAGAAGTAAGAAAGAAGTTAGAAAGAAGTAAGAAAGAAGTAAGAAAGAAGTAAGAAAGAAGTAAGAAAGAAGTAAGAAAGAAGTAAGAAGGAATGAAGAAAGAAGTAAGAAAGAAGTAAGAAAGAAGAAAGAAAGAAGTAAGAAAGAAGAAAGAAAGAAAGAAGAAAGAAGTAAGAAAGAAGTAAGAAAGAAGAAAGAAAGAAGTAAGAAGGAATGAAGAAAGAAGTAAGAAAGAAGAAAGAAAGAAGTATAAAAGAAGTATGAAAGAAGTAAGAAAGAAAGAAGTAAGAAAGAAGTATGAAAGAAGTAAGAAAGAAGTTAGAAAGAAGTAAGAAGAAATGAAGAAAGAAGTAAGAAAGAAGTAAGAAAGAAAGAAGAAAGAAGAAAGAAAGAAGTAAGAAAGAAGTAAGAAAGAAGTAAGAAAGAAGTAAAAAGAATGAAGAAAGAAGTAAGAAAGAAGAAAGAAAGAAGTATGAAAGAAGTATGAAAGAAGTAAGAAAGAAAGAATTTAGAAAGAAGTAAGAAATAAGTAAGAAAGAAGTAAGAAAGAAGTAAGAAAGAAAGAAGAAAGAAGAAAGAAAGAAGTAAGAAAGAAGTAAGAAAGAAGTAAGAAAGAAGTAAGAAAGAAGTAAGAAGGAATGAAGAAAGAAGTAAGAAAGAAGTAAGAAAGAAGTAAGAAAGAAAAAGAAAGAAGTAAGAAAGAAGTAAGAAAGAAGTAAGAAAGAAAGAAGAAAGAAGTAAGAAAGAAGTAAGAAAGAAGTAAGAAAGAAGTAAGAAAGAAGAAAGAAAGAAGTAAGAAAGAAGTAAGAAAGAAGTAAGAAAGAAGAGAGAAAGAAGTAAGAAAGAAGTAAGAAAGAAGTAAGAAAGAAAGAAGAAAGAAGAAAGAAAGAAGTAAGAAAGAAGTAAGAAAGAAGTAAGAAAGAAGTAAGAAATAAGTAAAAAGGAATGAAGAAAGAAGTAAGAAAGAAGTAAGAAAGAAGTAAGAAAGAAGTAAGAAAGAAGTAAGAAAGAAGTAAGAAAGAAGTAAGAAAGAAGTAAGAAAGAAGTAAGAAAGAAGAAAGAAAGAAGAAAGAAGTAAGAAAGAAGTAAGAAAGAAGTATGAAAGAAGTAAGAAAGAAGAAAGAAAGAAGCAAGAAAGAAGTAAGAAGGAATGAAGAAAGAAGTAAGAAAGAAGTAAGAAAGAAGAAAGAAAGAAGTAAGAAAGAAGTAAGAAAGAAGAAAGAAAGAAGTAAGAGGGAATGAAGAAAGAAGTTAGAAAGAAGTAAGAAATAAGTAAGAAAGAAGTAAGAAAGAAGTAAGAAAGAAGTAAGAAGGAATGAAGAAAGAAGTAAGAAAGAAGAAAGAAGGAAGTATGAAAGAAGTAAGAAAGAAGTAAGAAAGAAAGAAGTTAGAAAGAAGTAAGAAATAAGTAAGAAAGAAGTAAGAAGTAAGAAAGAAAGAAGAAAGAAGTAAGAAAGAAGTAAGAAAGAAGTAAGAAAGAAGAATGAAAGAAGTACGAAAGAAGAAAGAAAGAAGTAAGAAAGAAGTAAGAAAGAAAGAAGAAAGAAGAAAGAAAGAAGTAAGAAAGAAGTAAGAAAGAAGTAAGAAAGAATAAGAAGGAATGAAGAAAGAAGTAAGAAAGAAGTAAGAAAGAAGTAAGAAAGAAGTAAGAAAGAAGTAAGAAAGAAGTAAGAAAGAAGCAAGAAAGAAATAAGAAAGAAGTAAGAAAGAAGTAAGAAAGAAGAAAGAAGAAAGAAAGAAGTAAGAAAGAAGTAAGAAAGAAGTAAGAAAGAAGAAAGAAAGAAGTAAGAAAGAAGTAAGAAAGAAGAAAGAAAGAAGTAGGAAAGAAGTAAGAAAGAAGTAAGAAAGAAGTAAGAAAGAAAGAAGAAAGAAGAAAGAAAGAAGTAAGAAAGAAGTAAGAAAGAAGTAAGAAAGAAGTAAAAAGGAATGAAGAAAGAAGTAAGAAAGAAGTAAGAAAGAAGAAAGAAAGAAGTAAGAAAGAAGTAAGAAAGAAGTAAGAAAGAAGAAAGAAAGAAGTAAGAAAGAAGTAAGAAAGAAGAAAGAAAGAAGTAAGAAAGAAGTAAGAAAGAAGTAAGAAAGAAGTAACAAAGAAGAAAGAAGAAAGAAAGAAGTAAGAAAGAAGTAAGAAAGAAGTAAGAAAGAAGTAAAAAGGAATGAAGAAAGAAGTAAGAAAGAAGTAAGAAAGAAGTAAGAAAGAAGTAAGAAAGAAGAAAGAAAGAAGTAAGAAATAAGTAAGAAAGAAGTAAGAAAGAAGTAAGAAAGAAGTAAGAAGGAATGAAGAAAGAAGTAAGAAAGAAGTTAGAAAGAAGTAAGAAATAAGTAAGAAAGAAGTAAGAAAGAAGTAAGAAAGAAAGTAGTAAGAAAGAAGTAAGAAAGAAGTAAGAAAGAAGTAAGAAAGAAGTTAGAAAGAAGTAAGAAATAAGTAAGAAAGAAGTAAGAAAGAATTAAGAAAGAACTAAGGAAGAAAGAAGTAAGAAAAAGTAAGAAAGAAGTAAGAAAGAAGTAAGAAAGAAGAAAAAAGAAGTTAGAAAGAAGTAAGAAAGAAGTAAGAAAGAAGTAAGAAAGAAGAAAGTAAGAAGAAAGAAAGAAAGAACAAAGAAGTAAGAAAGAAGTAAGAAAGAAGTAAGAAAGAAGTAAGAAAGAAGTAAGAAAGAAGTAAGAAAGAAAGAAGAAAGAAGTAAGAAAGAAGTATGAAAGAAGTAAGAAAGAAGTAAGAAAGAAGAAAGAAAGAAGTAAGAAAGTAGTAAGAAAGAAGTAAGAAAGAAGAAAGAAAGAAGTAAGAAAGAAGTGAGAAAGAAGTAAGAAATAAGTAAGAAAGAAGTAAGAAAGAAAGAATAAAGAAGAAAGAAAGAAGTAAGAAAGAAGTAAGAAAGAAGTAAGAAAGAAGTAAGAAAGAAGTAAAAAGGAATGAAGAAAGAAGTAAGAAAGAAGTAAGAAAGAAGTAAGAAAGAAGTAAGAAACAAGTAAGAAAGAAGAAAGAAAGAAGAAAGAAGTAAGAAAGAAGTAAGAAAGAAGTAAGAAAGAATAAGAAGGAATGAAGAAAGAAGTAAGAAAGAAGTAAGAAAGAAGTAAGAAAGAAGCAAGAAAGAAATAAGAAAGAAGTAAGAAAGAAGTAAGAAAGAAGAAAGAAGAAAGAAAGAAGTAAGAAAGAAGTAAGAAAGAAGTAAGAAAGAAGAAAGAAAGAAGTAAGAAAGAAGTAAGAAAGAAGAAAGAAAGAAGTAAGAAAGAAGTAAGAAAGAAGTAAGAAAGAAGTAAGAAAGAAAGAAGAAAGAAGAAAGAAAGAAGTAAGAAAGAAGTAAGAAAGAAGTAAGAAAGAAGTAAAAAGGAATGAAGAAAGAAGTAAGAAAGAAGTAAGAAAGAAGAAAGAAAGAAGTAAGAAAGAAGTAAGAAAGAAGTAAGAAAGAAGAAAGAAAGAAGTAAGAAAGAAGTAAGAAAGAAGAAAGAAAGAAGTAAGAAAGAAGTAAGAAAGAAGTAAGAAAGAAGTAACAAAGAAGAAAGAAGAAAGAAAGAAGTAAGAAAGAAGTAAGAAAGAAGTAAGAAAGAAGTAAAAAGGAATGAAGAAAGAAGTAAGAAAGAAGTAAGAAAGAAGTAAGAAAGAAGAAAGAAAGAAGTAAGAAATAAGTAAGAAAGAAGTAAGAAAGAAGTAAGAAAGAAGTAAGAAGGAATGAAGAAAGAAGTAAGAAAGAAGTTAGAAAGAAGTAAGAAATAAGTAAGAAAGAAGTAAGAAAGAAGTAAGAAAGAAAGTAGTAAGAAAGAAGTAAGAAAGAAGTAAGAAAGAAGTAAGAAAGAAGTTAGAAAGAAGTAAGAAATAAGTAAGAAAGAAGTAAGAAAGAAGTAAGAAAGAACTAAGGAAGAAAGAAGTAAGAAAAAAGTAAGAAAGAAGTAAGAAAGAAGTAAGAAAGAAGAAAAAAGAAGTTAGAAAGAAGTAAGAAAGAAGTAAGAAAGAAGTAAGAAAGAAGAAAGTAAGAAGAAAGAAAGAAAGAACAAAGAAGTAAGAAAGAAGTAAGAAAGAAGGAAGAAAGAAGTAAGAAAGAAGTAAGAAAGAAGTAAGAAAGAAAGAAGAAAGAAGTAAGAAAGAAGTATGAAAGAAGTAAGAAAGAAGTAAGAAAGAAGAAAGAAAGAAGTAAGAAAGTAGTAAGAAAGAAGTAAGAAAGAAGAAAGAAAGAAGTAAGAAAGAAGTGAGAAAGAAGTAAGAAATAAGTAAGAAAGAAGTAAGAAAGAAAGAATAAAGAAGAAAGAAAGAAGTAAGAAAGAAGTAAGAAAGAAGTAAGAAAGAAGTAAAAAGGAATGAAGAAAGAAGTAAGAAAGAAGTAAGAAAGAAGTAAGAAAGAAGTAAGAAAGAAGTAAGAAAGAAGTAAGAAACAAGTAAGAAAGAAGAAAGAAAGAAGAAAGAAGTAAGAAAGAAGTAAGAAAGAAGTAAGAAAGAAGTAAGAAAGAAGAAAGAAAGAAGTAAGAAAGAAGTAAGAAGGAATGAAGAAAGAAGTAAGAAAGAAGTTAGAAAGAAGTAAGAAATAAGTAAGAAAGATGAAAGAAAGAAGTAAGAAGGAATGAAGAAAGAAGTAAGAAAGAAGAAAGAAAGAAGTATGAAAGAAGTATGAAAGAAGTAAGAAAGAAAGAAGTAAGAAAGAAGTATGAAAGAAGTAAGACAGAAGTTAGAAAGAAGTAAGAAAGAAGTAAGAAAGAAGTTAGAAAGAAGTAAGAAATAAGTAAGAAAGAAGTAAGAAAGAAGTAAGGAAGAAAGAAGTAAGAAAAAAGTAAGAAAGAAGTAAGAAAGAAGTAAGAAAGAAGAAAAAAAAAGTTAGAAAGAAGTAAGAAAGAAGTAAGAAAGAAGTAAGATAGAAGAAAGTAAGAAGAAAGAAAGAAAGAACAAAGAAGTAAGAAAGAAGTAAGAAAGAAGTACGAAAGAAGTACGAAAGAAGTAAGAAAGAAGTAAGAAAGCAGTAAGAAAGAAAGAAGAAAGAAGAAAGAAGTAAGAAAGAAGTAAGAAAGAAGTAAGAAAGAAGTAAGAAAGAAGTAAGAAAGAAGTAAGAAAGAAGTAAGAAAGAAGAAAGAAAGAAGAAAGAAGTAAGAAAGAAGTAAGAAAGAAGTATGAAAGAAGTAAGAAAGAAGAAAGAAAGAAGCAAGAAAGAAGTAAGAAGGAATGAAGAAAGAAGTAAGAAAGAAGTAAGAAAGAAGAAAGAAAGAAGTAAGAAAGAAGAAAGAAAGAAGTAAGAAAGAAGTAAGAAAGAAGTAAGAAAGAAGTAAGAAAGAAAGAAGAAAGAAGTAAGAAAGAAGTAAGAAAGAAGAAAGAAAGAAGTAAGAGGGAATGAAGAAAGAAGTTAGAAAGAAGTAAGAAATAAGTAAGAAAGAAGTAAGAAAGAAGTAAGAAAGAAGTAAGAAGGAATGAAGAAAGAAGTAAGAAAGAAGAAAGAAAGAAGTATGAAAGAAGTAAGAAAGAAGTAAGAAAGAAAGAAGTTAGAAAGAAGTAAGAAATAAGTAAGAAAGAAGTAAGAAGTAAGAAAGAAAGAAGAAAGAAGTAAGAAAGAAGTAAGAAAGAAGTAAGAAAGAAAGAAGAAAGAAGAAAGAAAGAAGTAAGAAAGAAGTAAGAAAGAAGTAAGAAAGAATAAGAAGGAATGAAGAAAGAAGTAAGAAAGAAGTAAGAAAGAAGTAAGAAAGAAGTAAGAAAGAAGTAAGAAAGAAGTAAGAAAGAAGTAAGAAAGAAATAAGAAAGAAGTAAGAAAGAAGTAAGAAAGAAGTAAGAAAGAAGAAAGAAAGAAGTAAGAAAGAAGTAAGAAAGAAGTAAGAAAGAAGAAAGAAAGAAGTAAGAAAGAAGTAAGAAAGAAGAAAGAAAGAAGTAAGAAAGAATGAGAGAGAAGTAAGAAAGAAGTAAGAAAGAAAGAAGAAAGAAGAAAGAAAGAAGTAAGAAAGAAGTAAGAAAGAAGTAAGAAAGAAGTAAAAAGGAATGAAGAAAGAAGTAAGAAAGAAGTAAGAAAGAAGAAAGAAAGAAGTAAGAAAGAAGTAAGAAAGAAGTAAGAAAGAAGAAAGAAAGAAGTAAGAAAGAAGTAAGAAAGAAGAAAGAAAGAAGTAAGAAAGAAGTAAGAAAGAAGTAACAAAGAAGAAATAAGAAAGAAAGAAGTAAGAAAGAAGTAAGAAAGAAGTAAGAAAGAAGTAAGAAGGAATGAAGAAAGAAGTAAGAAAGAAGTAAGAAAGAAGTAAGAAAGAAGTAAGAAAGAAGAAAAAAGAAGTTAGAAAGAAGTAAGAAAGAAGTAAGAAAGAAGTAAGAAAGAAGAAAGTAAGAAGAAAGAAAGAAAGAACAAAGAAGTAAGAAAGAAGTAAGAAAGAAGTAAGAAAGAAGTAAGAAAGAAGTAAGAAAGAAGTAAGAAAGAAAGAAGAAAGAAGTAAGAAAGAAGTATGAAAGAAGTAAGAAAGAAGTAAGAAAGAAGAAAGAAAGAAGTAAGAAAGTAGTAAGAAAGAAGTAAGAAAGAAGTAAGAAACAAGTAAGAAAGAAGAAAGAAAGAAGAAAGAAGTAAGAAAGAAGTAAGAAAGAAGTAAGAAAGAAGTAAGAAAGAAGAAAGAAAGAAGTAAGAAAGAAATAAGAAGGAATGAAGAAAGAAGTAAGAAAGAAGTATGAAAGAAGTAAGACAGAAGTTAGAAAGAAGTAATAAAGAAGTAAGAAAGAAGTTAGAAAGAAGTAAGAAATAAGTAAGAAAGAAGTAAGAAAGAAGTAAGGAAGAAAGAAGTAAGAAAAAAGTAAGAAAGAAGTAAGAAAGAAGTAAGAAAGAAGAAAAAAAAAGTTAGAAAGAAGTAAGAAAGAAGTAAGAAAGAAGTAAGATAGAAGAAAGTAAGAAGAAAGAAAGAAAGAACAAAGAAGTAAGAAAGAAGTAAGAAAGAAGTACGAAAGAAGTACGAAAGAAGTAAGAAAGAAGTAAGAAAGAAGTAAGAAAGAAAGAAGAAAGAAGAAAGAAGTAAGAAAGAAGTAAGAAAGAAGTAAGAAAGAAGTAAGAAAGAAGTAAGAAAGAAGTAAGAAAGAAGTAAGAAAGAAGAAAGAAAGAAGAAAGAAGTAAGAAAGAAGTAAGAAAGAAGTATGAAAGAAGTAAGAAAGAAGAAAGAAAGAAGCAAGAAAGAAGTAAGAAGGAATGAAGAAAGAAGTAAGAAAGAAGTAAGAAAGAAGAAAGAAAGAAGTAAGAAAGAAGAAAGAAAGAAGTAAGAAAGAAGTAAGAAAGAAGTAAGAAAGAAGTAAGAAAGAAAGAAGAAAGAAGTAAGAAAGAAGTAAGAAAGAAGAAAGAAAGAAGTAAGAGGGAATGAAGAAAGAAGTTAGAAAGAAGTAAGAAATAAGTAAGAAAGAAGTAAGAAAGAAGTAAGAAAGAAGTAAGAAGGAATGAAGAAAGAAGTAAGAAAGAAGAAAGAAAGAAGTATGAAAGAAGTAAGAAAGAAGTAAGAAAGAAAGAAGTTAGAAAGAAGTAAGAAATAAGTAAGAAAGAAGTAAGAAGTAAGAAAGAAAGAAGAAAGAAGTAAGAAAGAAGTAAGAAAGAAGTAAGAAAGAAAGAAGAAAGAAGAAAGAAAGAAGTAAGAAAGAAGTAAGAAAGAAGTAAGAAAGAATAAGAAGGAATGAAGAAAGAAGTAAGAAAGAAGTAAGAAAGAAGTAAGAAAGAAGTAAGAAAGAAGTAAGAAAGAAGTAAGAAAGAAGTAAGAAAGAAATAAGAAAGAAGTAAGAAAGAAGTAAGAAAGAAGTAAGAAAGAAGAAAGAAAGAAGTAAGAAAGAAGTAAGAAAGAAGTAAGAAAGAAGAAAGAAAGAAGTAAGAAAGAAGTAAGAAAGAAGAAAGAAAGAAGTAAGAAAGAATGAGAGAGAAGTAAGAAAGAAGTAAGAAAGAAAGAAGAAAGAAGAAAGAAAGAAGTAAGAAAGAAGTAAGAAAGAAGTAAGAAAGAAGTAAAAAGGAATGAAGAAAGAAGTAAGAAAGAAGTAAGAAAGAAGAAAGAAAGAAGTAAGAAAGAAGTAAGAAAGAAGTAAGAAAGAAGAAAGAAAGAAGTAAGAAAGAAATAAGAAAGAAGAAAGAAAGAAGTAAGAAAGAAGAAAGAAGTAACAAAGAAGAAAGAAGAAAGAAAGAAGTAAGAAAGAAGTAAGAAAGAAGTAAGAAAGAAGTAAGAAGGAATGAAGAAAGAAGTAAGAAAGAAGTAAGAAAGAAGTAAGAAAGAAGTAAGAAAGAAGTAAGAAAGAAGAAAGAAAGAAGTAAGAAATAAGTAAGAAAGAAGTAAGAAAGAAGTAAGAAAGAAGTAAGAAGGAATGAAGAAAGAAGTAAGAAAGAAGTTAGAAAGAAGTAAGAAATAAGTAAGAAAGAAGTAAGAAAGAAGTAAGAAAGAAAGTAGTAAGAAAGAAGTAAGAAAGATGTAAGAAAGAAGTAAGAAAGAAGTTAGAAAGAAGTAAGAAATAAGTAAGAAAGAAGTAAGAAAAAAGTAAGAAAGAAGTAAGAAAGAAGTAAGAAAGAAGAAAAAAGAAGTTAGAAAGAAGTAAGAAAGAAGTAAGAAAGAAGTAAGAAAGAAGAAATTAAGAAGAAAGAAAGAAAGAACAAAGAAGTAAGAAAGAAGTAAGAAAGAAGTAAGAAAGAAGTAAGAAAGAAGTAAGAAAGAAGTAAGAAAGAAAGAAGAAAGAAGTAAGAAAGAAGTATGAAAGAAGTAAGAAAGAAGTAAGAAAGAAGAAAGAAAGAAGTAAGAAAGTAGTAAGAAAGAAGTAAGAAAGAAGAAAGAAAGAAGTAAGAAAGAAGTAAGAAAGAAGTAAGAAAGAAGTAAGAAAGAAGTAAGAAAGAAGTAAGAAAGAAGTAAGAAAGAAGTAAGAAAGAAAGAATAAAGAAGAAAGAAAGAAGTAAGAAAGAAGTAAGAAAGAAGTAAGAAAGAAGTAAGAAAGAAGTAAAAAGGAATGAAGAAAGAAGTAAGAAAGAAGTAAGAAAGAAGTATGAAAGAAGTAAGAAAGAAGTAAGAAAGAAGAAAGAAAGAAGAAAGAAGTAAGAAAGAAGTAAGAAAGAAGTAAGAAAGAAGTAAGAAAGAAGAAAGAAAGAAGTAAGAAAGAAGTAAGAAGGAATGAAGAAAGACGTAAGAAAGAAGTTAGAAAGAAGTAAGAAATAAGTAAGAAAGATGAAAGAAAGAAGTAAGAAGGAATGAAGAAAGAAGTAAGAAAGAAGAAAGAAAGAAGTATGAAAGAAGTATGAAAGAAGTAAGAAAGAAAGAAGTAAGAAAGAAGTATGAAAGAAGTAAGAAAGAAGTTAGAAAGAAGTAAGAAAGAAGTAAGAAAGAAGTTAGAAAGAAGTAAGAAATAAGTAAGAAAGAAGTAAGAAAGAAGTAAGGAAGAAAGAAGTAAGAAAAAAGTAAGAAAGAAGTAAGAAAGAGTAAGAAAGAAGAAAAAAGAAGTTAGAAAGAAGTAAGAAAGAAGTTAGAAAGAAGTAAGATAGAAGAAAGTAAGAAGAAAGAAAGAAAGAACAAAGAAGTAAGAAAGAAGTAAGAAAGAAGTACGAAAGAAGTACGAAAGAAGTAAGAAAGAAGTAAGAAAGAAGTAAGAAAGAAGTAAGAAAGAAGTAAGAAAGAAGTAAGAAAGAAAGAAGAAAGAAGAAAGAAAGAAGAAAGAAAGAAGAAATAAGAAAGAAAGAAGTAAGAAAGAAGTAAGAAAGAAGTAAGAAAGAAGTATAAAGAAGTAAGAAAGAAGTAAGAAGGAATGAAGAAAGAAGTAAGAAAGAAGAAAGAAAGAAGTATGAAAGAAGTAAGAAAGAAGTAAGAAAGGAAGAAGTAAGAAAGAAGTAAGAAAGAAAGAAGAAAGAAGTAAGAAAGAAGTATGAAAGAAGTAAGAAAGAAGTAAGAAAGAAGAAAGAAAGAAGTAAGAAAGTAGTAAGAAAGAAGTAAGAAAGAAGAAAGAAAGAAGTAAGAAAGAAGTAAGAAAAAAGTAAGAAAGAAGTAAGAAAGAAGTAAGAAAGAAGTAAGAAAGAAGTAAGAAAGAAGTAAGAAAGAAAGAATAAAGAAGAAAGAAAGAAGTAAGAAAGAAGTAAGAAAGAAGTAAGAAAGAAGTAAGAAAGAAGAAAGAAAGAAGTAAGAAATAAGTAAGAAAGAAGTAAGAAAGAAGTAAGAAAGAAGTAAGAAGGAATGAAGAAAGAAGTAAGAAAGAAGTTAGAAAGAAGTAAGAAATAAGTAAGAAAGAAGTAAGAAAGAAGTAAGAAAGAAGTAAGAAGGAATGAAGAAAGAAGTAAGAAAGAAGTTAGAAAGAAGTAAGAAATAAGTAAGAAAGAAGTAAGAAAGAAGTAAGAAAGAAAGTAGTAAGAAAGAAGTAAGAAAGAAGTAAGAAAGAAGTTAGAAAAAAGTAAGAAATAAGTAAGAAAGAAGTAAGAAAAAAGTAAGAAAGAAGTAAGAAAGAAGTAAGAAAGAAGAAAAAAGAAGTTAGAAAGAAGTAAGAAAAAAGTAAGAAAGAAGTAAGAAAGAAGAAAGTAAGAAGAAAGAAAGAAAGAACAAAGAAGTAAGAAAGAAGTAAGAAAGAAGTAAGAAAGAAGTAAGAAAGAAGTAAGAAAGAAGTAAGAAAGAAAGAAGAAAGAAGTAAGAAAGAAGTATGAAAGAAGTAAGAAAGAAGTAAGAAAGAAGAAAGAAAGAAGTAAGAAAGTAGTAAGAAAGAAGTAAGAAAGAAGAAAGAAAGAAGTAAGAAAGAAGTAAGAAAGAAGTATGAAAGAAGTAAGAAAGAAGTAAGAAAGAAGTAAGAAAGAAGTAAGAAAGAAGTAAGAAAGAAAGAATAAAGAAGAAAGAAAGAAGTAAGAAAGAAGTAAGAAAGAAGTAAGAAAGAAGTAAGAAAGAAGTAAAAAGGAATGAAGAAAGAAGTAAGAAAGAAGTAAGAAAGAAGTAAGAAAGAAGTAAGAAAGAAGTAAGAAAGAAGAAAGAAAGAAGAAAGAAGTAAGAAAGAAGTAAGAAAGAAGTAAGAAAGAAGTAAGAAAGAAGAAAGAAAGAAGTAAGAAAGAAGTAAGAAGGAATGAAGAAAGATGTAAGAAAGAAGTTAGAAAGAAGTAAGAAATAAGTAAGAAAGATGAAAGAAAGAAGTAATAAGGAATGAAGAAAGAAGTAAGAAAGAAGAAAGAAAGAAGTATGAAAGAAGTATGAAAGAAGTAAGAAAGAAAGAAGTAAGAAAGAAGTATGAAAGAAGTAAGAAAGAAGTTAGAAAGAAGTAAGAAAGAAGTAAGAAAGAAGTTAGAAAGAAGTAAGAAATAAGTAAGAAAGAAGTAAGAAAGAAGTAAGGAAGAAAGAAGTAAGAAAAAAGTAAGAAAGAAGTAAGAAAGAAGTAAGAAAGAAGAAAAAAGAAGTTAGAAAGAAGTAAGAAAGAAGTTAGAAAGAAGTAAGATAGAAGAAAGTAAGAAGAAAGAAAGAAAGAACAAAGAAGTAAGAAAGAAGTAAGAAAGAAGTACGAATGAAGTACGAAAGAAGTAAGAAAGAAGTAAGAAAGAAGTAAGAAAGAAAGAAGAAAGAAGAAAGAAGTAAGAAAGAAGTAAGAAAGAAGTAAGAAAGAAGTAAGAAAGAAGTAAGAAAGAAGTAAGAAAGAAAGAAGAAAGAAGAAAGAAAGAAGAAAGAAAGAAGAAATAAGAAAGAAAGAAGTAAGAAAGAAGTAAGAAAGAAGTAAGAAAGAAGTATAAAGAAGTAAGAAAGAAGTAAGAAGGAATGAAGAAAGAAGTAAGAAAGAAGAAAGAAAGAAGTATGAAAGAAGTAAGAAAGAAGTAAGAAAGAAAGAAGTAAGAAAGAAGTAAGAAAGAAAGAAGAAAGAAGTAAGAAAGAAGTATGAAAGAAGTAAGAAAGAAGTAAGAAAGAAGAAAGAAAGAAGTAAGAAAGTAGTAAGAAAGAAGTAAGAAAGAAGAAAGAAAGAAGTAAGAAAGAAGTAAGAAAAAAGTAAGAAAGAAGTAAGAAAGAAGTAAGAAAGAAGTAAGAAAGAAGTAAGAAAGAAGTAAGAAAGAAAGAATAAAGAAGAAAGAAAGAAGTAAGAAAGAAGTAAGAAAGAAGTAAGAAAGAAGTAAGAAAGAAGTAAGAAAGAAGTAAGAAAGAAGAAAGAAAGAAGAAAGAAGTAAGAAAGAAGTAAGAAAGAAGTAAGAAAAAAGTAAGAAAGAAGAAAGAAAGAAGTAAGAAAGAAGTAAGAAGGAATGAAGAAAGAAGTAAGAAAGAAGTTAGAAAGAAGTAAGAAATAAGTAAGAAAGATGAAAGAAAGAAGAAGGAATGAAGAAAGAAGTAAGAAAGAAGAAAGAAAGAAGTATGAAAGAAGTATGAAAGAAGTAAGAAAGAAAGAAGTAAGAAAGAAGTATGAAAGAAGTAAGAAAGAAGTTAGAAAGAAGTAAGAAAGAAGTAAGAAAGAAGTTAGAAAGAAGTAAGAAATAAGTAAGAAAGAAGTAAGAAAGAAGTAAGGAAGAAAGAAGTAAGAAAAAAGTAAGAAAGAAGTAAGAAAGAAGTAAGAAAGAAGAAAAAAGAAGTTAGAAAGAAGTAAGAAAGAAGTAAGAAAGAAGTAAGATAGAAGAAAGTAAGAAGAAAGAAAGAAAGAACAAAGAAGTAAGAAAGAAGTAAGAAAGAAGTACGAAAGAAGTACGAAAGAAGTAAGAAAGAAGTAAGAAAGAAGTAAGAAAGAAAGAAGAAAGAAGAAAGAAGTAAGAAAGAAGTAAGAAAGAAGTAAGAAAGAAGTAAGAAAGAAGTAAGAAAGAAGTAAGAAAGAAAGAAGAAAGAAGAAAGAAAGCAGAAAGAAAGAAGAAATAAGAAAGAAAGAAGTAAGAAAGAAGTAAGAAAGAAGTAAGAAAGAAGTATAAAGAAGTAAGAAAGAAGTAAGAAGGAATGAAGAAAGAAGTAAGAAAGAAGAAAGAAAGAAGTATGAAAGAAGTAAGAAAGAAGTAAGAAAGAAAGTAGTAAGAAAGAAGTAAGAAAGAAAGAAGAAAGAAGTAAGAAAGAAGTATGAAAGAAGTAAGAAAGAAGTAAGAAAGAAGAAAGAAAGAAGAAAGTAGTAAGAAAGAAGTGAGAAAGAAGAAAGAAAGAAGTAAGAAAGAAGAAAGAAAGAAGTAAGAAAGAAGTAAGAAAGAAATAAGAAAGAAGTAAGAAAGAAGTAAGAAAGAAGTAAGAAAGAAGAAAGAAAGAAGTAAGAAAGAAGTAAGAAAGAAGTAAGAAAGAAGAAAGAAAGAAGTAAGAAAGAAGTAAGAAAGAAGAAAGAAAGAAGTAAGAAAGAATGAGAGAGAAGTAAGAAAGAAGTAAGAAAGAAAGAAGAAAGAAGAAAGAAAGAAGTAAGAAAGAAGTAAGAAAGAAGTAAGAAAGAAGTAAAAAGGAATGAAGAAAGAAGTAAGAAAGAAGTAAGAAAGAAGAAAGAAAGAAGTAAGAAAGAAGTAAGAAAGAAGTAAGAAAGAAGAAAGAAAGAAGTAAGAAAGAAGTAAGAAAGAAGAAAGAAAGAAGTAAGAAAGAAGTAAGAAAGAAGTAACAAAGAAGAAAGAAGAAAGAAAGAAGTAAGAAAGAAGTAAGAAAGAAGTAAGAAAGAAGTAAAAAGGAATGAAGAAAGAAGTAAGAAAGAAGTAAGAAAGAAGTAAGAAAGAAGTAAGAAAGAAGTAAGAAAGAAGAAAGAAAGAAGTAAGAAATAAGTAAGAAAGAAGTAAGAAAGAAGTAAGAAAGAAGTAAGAAGGAATGAAGAAAGAAGTAAGAAAGAAGTAAGAAAGAAGTAAGAAAGAAAGTAGTAAGAAAGAAGTAAGAAAGAAGTAAGAAGGAATGAAGAAAGAAGTAAGAAAGAAGTTAGAAAGAAGTAAGAAATAAGTAAGAAAGAAGTAAGAAAGAAGTAAGAAAGAAAGTAGTAAGAAAGAAGTAAGAAAGAAGTAAGAAAGAAGTTAGAAAAAAGTAAGAAATAAGTAAGAAAGAAGTAAGAAAAAAGTAAGAAAGAAGTAAGAAAGAAGTAAGAAAGAAGAAAAAAGAAGTTAGAAAGAAGTAAGAAAAAAGTAAGAAAGAAGTAAGAAAGAAGAAAGTAAGAAGAAAGAAAGAAAGAACAAAGAAGTAAGAAAGAAGTAAGAAAGAAGTAAGAAAGAAGTAAGAAAGAAGTAAGAAAGAAGTAAGAAAGAAAGAAGAAAGAAGTAAGAAAGAAGTATGAAAGAAGTAAGAAAGAAGTAAGAAAGAAGAAAGAAAGAAGTAAGAAAGTAGTAAGAAAGAAGTAAGAAAGAAGAAAGAAAGAAGTAAGAAAGAAGTAAGAAAGAAGTATGAAAGAAGTAAGAAAGAAGTAAGAAAGAAGTAAGAAAGAAGTAAGAAAGAAGTAAGAAAGAAAGAATAAAGAAGAAAGAAAGAAGTAAGAAAGAAGTAAGAAAGAAGTAAGAAAGAAGTAAGAAAGAAGTAAAAAGGAATGAAGAAAGAAGTAAGAAAGAAGTAAGAAAGAAGTAAGAAAGAAGTAAGAAAGAAGTAAGAAAGAAGAAAGAAAGAAGAAAGAAGTAAGAAAGAAGTAAGAAAGAAGTAAGAAAGAAGTAAGAAAGAAGAAAGAAAGAAGTAAGAAAGAAGTAAGAAGGAATGAAGAAAGATGTAAGAAAGAAGTTAGAAAGAAGTAAGAAATAAGTAAGAAAGATGAAAGAAAGAAGTAATAAGGAATGAAGAAAGAAGTAAGAAAGAAGAAAGAAAGAAGTATGAAAGAAGTATGAAAGAAGTAAGAAAGAAAGAAGTAAGAAAGAAGTATGAAAGAAGTAAGAAAGAAGTTAGAAAGAAGTAAGAAAGAAGTAAGAAAGAAGTTAGAAAGAAGTAAGAAATAAGTAAGAAAGAAGTAAGAAAGAAGTAAGGAAGAAAGAAGTAAGAAAAAAGTAAGAAAGAAGTAAGAAAGAAGTAAGAAAGAAGAAAAAAGAAGTTAGAAAGAAGTAAGAAAGAAGTTAGAAAGAAGTAAGTTAGAAGAAAGTAAGAAGAAAGAAAGAAAGAACAAAGAAGTAAGAAAGAAGTAAGAAAGAAGTACGAATGAAGTACGAAAGAAGTAAGAAAGAAGTAAGAAAGAAGTAAGAAAGAAAGAAGAAAGAAGAAAGAAGTAAGAAAGAAGTAAGAAAGAAGTAAGAAAGAAGTAAGAAAGAAGTAAGAAAGAAGTAAGAAAGAAAGAAGAAAGAAGAAAGAAAGAAGAAAGAAAGAAGAAATAAGAAAGAAAGAAGTAAGAAAGAAGTAAGAAAGAAGTAAGAAAGAAGTATAAAGAAGTAAGAAAGAAGTAAGAAGGAATGAAGAAAGAAGTAAGAAAGAAGAAAGAAAGAAGTATGAAAGAAGTAAGAAAGAAGTAAGAAAGAAAGAAGTAAGAAAGAAGTAAGAAAGAAAGAAGAAAGAAGTAAGAAAGAAGTATGAAAGAAGTAAGAAAGAAGTAAGAAAGAAGAAAGAAAGAAGTAAGAAAGTAGTAAGAAAGAAGTAAGAAAGAAGAAAGAAAGAAGTAAGAAAGAAGTAAGAAAAAAGTAAGAAAGAAGTAAGAAAGAAGTAAGAAAGAAGTAAGAAAGAAGTAAGAAAGAAGTAAGAAAGAAAGAATAAAGAAGAAAGAAAGAAGTAAGAAAGAAGTAAGAAAGAAGTAAGAAAGAAGTAAGAAAGAAGTAAGAAAGAAGTAAGAAAGAAGAAAGAAAGAAGAAAGAAGTAAGAAAGAAGTAAGAAAGAAGTAAGAAAAAAGTAAGAAAGAAGAAAGAAAGAAGTAAGAAAGAAGTAAGAAGGAATGAAGAAAGAAGTAAGAAAGAAGTTAGAAAGAAGTAAGAAATAAGTAAGAAAGATGAAAGAAAGAAGAAGGAATGAAGAAAGAAGTAAGAAAGAAGAAAGAAAGAAGTATGAAAGAAGTATGAAAGAAGTAAGAAAGAAAGAAGTAAGAAAGAAGTATGAAAGAAGTAAGAAAGAAGTTAGAAAGAAGTAAGAAAGAAGTAAGAAAGAAGTTAGAAAGAAGTAAGAAATAAGTAAGAAAGAAGTAAGAAAGAAGTAAGGAAGAAAGAAGTAAGAAAAAAGTAAGAAAGAAGTAAGAAAGAAGTAAGAAAGAAGAAAAAAGAAGTTAGAAAGAAGTAAGAAAGAAGTAAGAAAGAAGTAAGATAGAAGAAAGTAAGAAGAAAGAAAGAAAGAACAAAGAAGTAAGAAAGAAGTAAGAAAGAAGTACGAAAGAAGTACGAAAGAAGTAAGAAAGAAGTAAGAAAGAAGTAAGAAAGAAAGAAGAAAGAAGAAAGAAGTAAGAAAGAAGTAAGAAAGAAGTAAGAAAGAAGTAAGAAAGAAGTAAGAAAGAAGTAAGAAAGAAAGAAGAAAGAAGAAAGAAAGCAGAAAGAAAGAAGAAATAAGAAAGAAAGAAGTAAGAAAGAAGTAAGAAAGAAGTAAGAAAGAAGTATAAAGAAGTAAGAAAGAAGTAAGAAGGAATGAAGAAAGAAGTAAGAAAGAAGAAAGAAAGAAGTATGAAAGAAGTAAGAAAGAAGTAAGAAAGAAAGTAGTAAGAAAGAAGTAAGAAAGAAAGAAGAAAGAAGTAAGAAAGAAGTATGAAAGAAGTAAGAAAGAAGTAAGAAAGAAGAAAGAAAGAAGAAAGTAGTAAGAAAGAAGTGAGAAAGAAGAAAGAAAGAAGTAAGAAAGAAGAAAGAAAGAAGTAAGAAAGAAGTAAGAAAGAAATAAGAAAGAAGTAAGAAAGAAGTAAGAAAGAAGTAAGAAAGAAGAAAGAAAGAAGTAAGAAAGAAGTAAGAAAGAAGTAAGAAAGAAGAAAGAAAGAAGTAAGAAAGAAGTAAGAAAGAAGAAAGAAAGAAGTAAGAAAGAATGAGAGAGAAGTAAGAAAGAAGTAAGAAAGAAAGAAGAAAGAAGAAAGAAAGAAGTAAGAAAGAAGTAAGAAAGAAGTAAGAAAGAAGTAAAAAGGAATGAAGAAAGAAGTAAGAAAGAAGTAAGAAAGAAGAAAGAAAGAAGTAAGAAAGAAGTAAGAAAGAAGTAAGAAAGAAGAAAGAAAGAAGTAAGAAAGAAGTAAGAAAGAAGAAAGAAAGAAGTAAGAAAGAAGTAAGAAAGAAGTAACAAAGAAGAAAGAAGAAAGAAAGAAGTAAGAAAGAAGTAAGAAAGAAGTAAGAAAGAAGTAAAAAGGAATGAAGAAAGAAGTAAGAAAGAAGTAAGAAAGAAGTAAGAAAGAAGTAAGAAAGAAGTAAGAAAGAAGAAAGAAAGAAGTAAGAAATAAGTAAGAAAGAAGTAAGAAAGAAGTAAGAAAGAAGTAAGAAGGAATGAAGAAAGAAGTAAGAAAGAAGTAAGAAAGAAGTAAGAAAGAAAGTAGTAAGAAAGAAGTAAGAAAGAAGTAAGAAAGAAGTAAGAAAGAAGTTAGAAAGAAGTAAGAAATAAGTAAGAAAGAAGTAAGAAAGAAGTAAGAAAGAAGTAAGGAAGAAAGAAGTAAGAAAAAAGTAAGAAAGAAGTAAGAAAGAAGTAAGAAAGAAGAAAAAAGAAGTTAGAAAGAAGTAAGAAAGAAGTAAGAAAGAAGTAAGAAAGAAGAAAGTAAGAAGAAAGAAAGAAAGAACAAAGAAGTAAGAAAGAAGTAAGAAAGAAGTAAGAAAGAAGTAAGAAAGAAGTAAGAAAGAAGTAAGAAAGAAAGAAGAAAGAAGTAAGAAAGAAGTATGAAAGAAGTAAGAAAGAAGTAAGAAAGAAGAAAGAAGTAAGAAAGTAGTAAGAAAGAAGTAAGAAAGAAGAAAGAAAGAAGTAAGAAAGAAGTAAGAAAGAAGTAAGAAAGAAGTAAGAAAGAAGTAAGAAAGAAGTAAGAAAGATGTAAGAAAGAAGTAAGAAAGAAAGAATAAAGAAGAAAGAAAGAAGTAAGAAAGAAGTAAGAAAGGAGTAAGAAAGAAGTAAGAAAGAAGTAAAAAGGAATGAAGAAAGAAGTAAGAAAGAAGTAAGAAAGAAGTAAGAAAGAAGTAAGAAAGAAGTAAGAAAGAAGAAAGAAAGAAGAAAGAAGTAAGAAAGAAGTAAGAAAGAAGTAAGAAAGAAGTAAGAAAGAAGAAAGAAAGAAGTAAGAAAGAAGTAAGAAGGAATGAAGAAAGACGTAAGAAAGAAGTTAGAAAGAAGTAAGAAATAAGTAAGAAAGATGAAAGAAAGAAGTAAGAAGGAATGAAGAAAGAAGTAAGAAAGAAGAAAGAAAGAATTATGAAAGAAGTATGAAAGAAGTAAGAAAGAAAGAAGTAAGAAAGAAGTATGAAAGAAGTAAGAAAGAAGTTAGAAAGAAGTAAGAAAGAAGTAAGAAAGAAGTTAGAAAGAAGTAAGAAATAAGTAAGAAAGAAGTAAGAAAGAAGTAAGGAAGAAAGAAGTAAGAAAAAAGTAAGAAAGAAGTAAGAAAGAAGTAAGAAAGAAGAAAAAAGAAGTTAGAAAGAAGTAAGAAAGAAGTTAGAAAGAAGTAAGATAGAAGAAAGTAAGAAGAAAGAAAGAAAGAACAAAGAAGTAAGAAAGAAGTAAGAAAGAAGTACGAAAGAAGTACGAAAGAAGTAAGAAAGAAGTAAGAAAGAAGTAAGAAAGAAAGAATAAAGAAGAAAGAAGTAAGAAAGAAGTAAGAAAGAAGTAAGAAAGAAGTAAGAAAGAAGTAAGAAAGAAGTAAGATAGAAAGAAGAAAGAAGAAAGAAAGAAGAAAGAAAGAAGAAATAAGAAAGAAAGAAGTAAGAAAGAAGTAAGAAAGAAGTAAGAAAGAAGTATAAAGAAGTAAGAAAGAAGTAAGAAGGAATGAAGAAAGAAGTAAGAAAGAAGAAAGAAAGAAGTATGAAAGAAGTAAGAAAGAAGTAAGAAAGAAAGAAGTAAGAAAGAAGTAAGAAAGAAAGAAGAAAGAAGTAAGAAAGAAGTATGAAAGAAGTAAGAAAGAAGTAAGAAAGAAGAAAGAAAGAAGTAAGAAAGTAGTAAGAAAGAAGTAAGAAAGAAGAAAGAAAGAAGTAAGAAAGAAGTAAGAAAAAAGTAAGAAAGAAGTAAGAAAGAAGTAAGAAAGAAGTAAGGAAGAAAGAAGTAAGAAAAAAAGTAAGAAAGAAGTAAGAAAGAAGTAAGAAAGAAGTAAGAAAGAAGTAAGAAAGAAGTAAGAAAGAAGTAAAAAGGAATGAAGAAAGAAGTAAGAAAGAAGTAAGAAAGAAGTAAGAAAGAAGTAAGAAAGAAGAAAGAAAGAAGAAAGAAGTAAGAAAGAAGTAAGAAAGAAGTAAGAAAGAAGTAAGAAAGAAGAAAGAAAGAAGTAAGAAAGAAGTAAGAAGGAATGAAGAAAGAAGTAAGAAAGAAGTTAGAAAGAAGTAAGAAATAAGTAAGAAAGATGAAAGAAAGAAGTAAGAAGGAATGAAGAAAGAAGTAAGAAAGAAGAAAGAAAGAAGTATGAAAGAAGTATGAAAGAAGTAAGAAAGAAAGAAGTAAGAAAGAAGTATGAAAGAAGTAAGAAAGAAGTTAGAAAGAAGTAAGAAAGAAGTAAGAAAGAAGTTAGAAAGAAGTAAGAAATAAGTAAGAAAGAAGTAAGAAAGAAGTAAGGAAGAAAGAAGTAAGAAAAAAGTAAGAAAGAAGTAAGAAAGAAGTAAGAAAGAAGAAAAAAGAAGTTAGAAAGAAGTAAGAAAGAAGTAAGAAAGAAGTAAGATAGAAGAAAGTAAGAAGAAAGAAAGAAAGAACAAAGAAGTAAGAAAGAAGTAAGAAAGAAGTACGAAAGAAGTACGAAAGAAGTAAGAAAGAAGTAAGAAAGAAGTAAGAAAGAAAGAAGAAAGAAGAAAGAAGTAAGAAAGAAGTAAGAAAGAAGTAAGAAAGAAGTAAGAAAGAAGTAAGAAAGAAGTAAGAAAGAAAGAAGAAAGAAGAAAGAAAGAAGAAAGAAAGAAGAAATAAGAAAGAAAGAAGTAAGAAAGAAGTAAGAAAGAAGTAAGAAAGAAGTATAAAGAAGTAAGAAAGAAGTAAGAAGGAATGAAGAAAGAAGGAAGAAAGAAGAAAGAAAGAAGTATGAAAGAAGTAAGAAAGAAGTAAGAAAGAAAGAAGTAGGAAAGAAGTAAGAAAGAAAGAAGAAAGAAGTAAGAAAGAAGTATGAAAGAAGTAAGAAAGAAGTAAGAAAGAAGAAAGAAAGAAGTAAGAAAGTAGTAAGAAAGAAGTAAGAAAGAAGAAAGAAAGAAGTAAGAAAGAAGTAAGAAAAAAGTAAGAAAGAAGTAAGAAAGAAGTAAGAAAGAAGTAAGAAAGAAGTAAGAAAGAAGTAAGAAAGAAAGAATAAAGAAGAAAGAAAGAAGTAAGAAAGAAGTAAGAAAGAAGTAAGAAAGAAGTAAGAAAGAAGTAAAAAGGAATGAAGAAAGAAGTAAGAAAGAAGTAAGAAAGAAGTAAGAAAGAAGTAAGAAAGAAGTAAGAAAGAAGAAAGAAAGAAGAAAGAAGTAAGAAAGAAGTAAGAAAGAAGTAAGAAAGAAGTAAGAAAGAAGAAAGAAAGAAGTAAGAAAGAAGTAAGAAGGAATGAAGAAAGAAGTAAGAAAGAAGTTAGAAAGAAGTAAGAAATAAGTAAGAAAGATGAAAGAAAGAAGTAAGAAGGAATGAAGAAAGAAGTAAGAAAGAAGAAAGAAAGAAGTATGAAAGAAGTATGAAAGAAGTAAGAAAGAAAGAAGTAAGAAAGAAGTATGAAAGAAGTAAGAAAGAAGTTAGAAAGAAGTAAGAAAGAAGTAAGAAAGAAGTTAGAAAGAAGTAAGAAATAAGTAAGAAAGAAGTAAGAAAGAAGTAAGGAAGAAAGAAGTAAGAAAAAAGTAAGAAAGAAGTAAGAAAGAAGTAAGAAAGAAGAAAAAAGAAGTTAGAAAGAAGTAAGAAAGAAGTAAGAAAGAAGTAAGATAGAAGAAAGTAAGAAGAAAGAAAGAAAGAACAAAGAAGTAAGAAAGAAGTAAGAAAGAAGTACGAAAGAAGTACGAAAGAAGTAAGAAAGAAGTAAGAAAGAAGTAAGAAAGAAAGAAGAAAGAAGAAAGAAGTAAGAAAGAAGTAAGAAAGAAGTAAGAAAGAAGTAAGAAAGAAGTAAGAAAGAAGTAAGAAAGAAAGAAGAAAGAAGAAAGAAAGAAGAAAGAAAGAAGAAATAAGAAAGAAAGAAGTAAGAAAGAAGTAAGAAAGAAGTAAGAAAGAAGTATAAAGAAGTAAGAAAGAAGTAAGAAGGAATGAAGAAAGAAGTAAGAAAGAAGAAAGAAAGAAGTATGAAAGAAGTAAGAAAGAAGTAAGAAAGAAAGAAGTAAGAAAGAAGTAAGAAAGAAGTAAGAAAGAAGTTAGAAAGAAGTAAGAAAGAAGTAAGAAAGAAGTTAGAAAGAAGTAAGAAATAAGTAAGAAAGAAGTAAGAAAGAAGTAAGAAAGAAGTAAGGAAGAAAGAAGTAAGAAAAAAGTAAGAAAGAAGTAAGAAAGAAGTAAGAAAGAAGAAAAAAGAAGTTAGAAAGAAGTAAGAAAGAAGTAAGAAAGAAGAAAGTAAGAAGAAAGAAAGAAAGAACAAAGAAGTAAGAAAGAAGTAAGAAAGAAGTAAGAAAGAAGTAAGAAAGAAGTAAGAAAGAAAGAAGAAAGAAGTAAGAAAGAAGTATGAAAGAAGTAAGAAAGAAGTAAGAAAGAAGAAAGAAAGAAGTAAGAAAGTAGTAAGAAAGAAGTAAGAAAGAAGAAAGAAAGAAGTAAGAAAGAAGTAAGAAAGAAGTAAGAAAGAAGTAAGAAAGAAGTGAGAAAGAAGTAAGAAAGAAGTAAGAAAGAAAGAATAAAGAAGAAAGAAAGAAGTAAGAAAGAAGTAAGAAAGAAGTAAGAAAGAAGTAAAAAGGAATGAAGAAAGAAGTAAGAAAGAAGTAAGAAAGAAGTAAGAAAGAAGTAAGAAAGAAGTAAGAAAGAAGAAAGAAAGAAGAAAGAAGTAAGAAAGAAGTAAGAAAGAAGTAAGAAAGAAGTAAGAAAGAAGAAAGAAAGAAGTAAGAAAGAAGTAAGAAGGAATGAAGAAAGAAGTAAGAAAGAAGTTAGAAAGAAGTAAGAAATAAGTAAGAAAGAAGAAAGAAAGAAGTAAGAAGGAATGAAGAAAGAAGTAAGAAAGAAGAAAGAAAGAAGTATGAAAGAAGTTTGAAAGAAGTAAGAAAGAAAGAAGTAAGAAAGAAGTATGAAAGAAGTAAGAAAGAAGTTAGAAAGAAGTAAGAAAGAAGTAAGAAAGAAGTTAGAAAGAAGTAAGAAATAAGTAAGAAAGAAGTAAGAAAGAAGTAAGAAAGAAGTAAGGAAGAAAGAAGTAAGAAAAAAGTAAGAAAGAAGTAAGAAAGAAGTAAGAAAGAAGAAAAAAGAAGTTAGAAAGAAGTAAGAAAGAAGTAAGAAAGAAGTAAGATAGAAGAAAGTAAGAAGAAAGAAAGAAAGAACAAAGAAGTAAGAAAGAAGTAAGAAAGAAGTACGAAAGAAGTACGAAAGAAGTAAGAAAGAAGTAAGAAAGAAGTAAGAAAAAAAGAAGAAAGAAGAAAGAAGTAAGAAAGAAGTAAGAAAGAAGTAAGAAAGAAGTAAGAAAGAAGTAAGAAAGAGGTAAGAAAGGAGTAAGAAAGAAAGAAGAAAGAAGTAAGAAAGAAGTAAGAAAGAAGTATGAAAGAAGTAAGAAAGAAGTAAGAAGGAATGAAGAAAGAAGTTAGAAAGAAGTAAGAAAGAAGTAAGAAAGAAAGAAGAAAGAAGTAAGAAAGAAGTAAGAAAGAAGTAAGAAAGAAGTAAGAAAGGAGTAAGAAAGAAGTAAGAAAGAAGTAGGAAAGAAGTAAAAAGGAATAAAGAAAGAAGTAAGAAAGAAGTAAGAAAGAAGTAAGAAAGAAGTAAGAAAGAAGTAAGAAAGAAGTAAGAAAGAAAGAAGAAAGAAGTAAGGAAGAAGAAAGAAAGAAGTATGAAAGAAGTAAGAAAGAAGTAAGAAAGAAAGAAGTAAGAAAGAAGTCAGAAAGAAGTTAGAAAGAAGTAAGAAAGAAGTAAGAAAGAAGTTAGAAAGAAGTAAGAAATAAGTAAGAAAGAAGTAAGAAAGAAGTAAGAAAGAAAGAAGTAAGAAAGAAGTAAGAAAGAAGTAAGAAAGAAAGAAGAAAGAAGAAAGAAAGAAGAAAGAAAGAAGAAATAAGAAAGAAAGAAGTAAGAAAGAAGTAAGAAAGAAGTAAGAAAGAAGTAAGAAAGAAGTAAGAAGGAATGAAGAAAGAAGTAAGAAAGAAGAAAGAAAGAAGTATGAAAGAAGTAAGAAAGAAGTAAGAAAGAAAGAAGTAAGAAAGAAGTAAGAAAGAAGTAAGAAAGAAGTTAGAAAGAAGTAAGAAAGAAGTAAGAAAGAAGTTAGAAAGAAGTAAGAAATAAGTAAGAAAGAAGTAAGAAAGAAGTAAGAAAGAAGTAAGGAAGAAAGAAGTAAGAAAAAAAGTAAGAAAGAAGTAAGAAAGAAGTAAGAAAGAAGAAAAAAGAATTTAGAAAGAAGTAAGAAAGAAGTAAGAAAGAAGTAAGAAAGAAGAAAGTAAGAAGAAAGAAAGAAAGAACAAAGAAGTAAGAAAGAAGTAAGAAAGAAGTAAGAAAGAAGTAAGAAGGAATGAAGAAAGAAATAAGAAAGAAGAAGTAAGAAAGAAGTAAGAAAGAAGTAAGAAAGAAGTAAGAAAGAAGTAAGAAAGAAGTAAGAAAGAAGTAAGAAAGAAATAAGAAAGAAAGAAGAAAGAAGTAAGAAAGAAGTAAGAAAGAAGTAAGAAAGAAGTAAGAAAGAGGTAAGAAGGGAGTAAGAAAGAAAGAAGAAAGAAGTAAGAAAGAAGTAAGAAAGAAGTAAGAAAGAAGTAAGAAAGAAGTAACAAAGAAGAAAGAAGAAAGAAAGAAGTAAGAAAGAAGTAAGAAAGAAGTAAGAAAGAAGTAAAAAGGAATGAAGAAAGAAGTAAGAAAGAAGTAAGAAAGAAGTAAGAAAGAAGTAAGAAAGAAGTAAGAAAGAAGAAAGAAAGAAGTAAGAAATAAGTAAGAAAGAAGTAAGAAAGAAGTAAGAAAGAAGTAAGAAGGAATGAAGAAAGAAGTAAGAAAGAAGTTAGAAGTAAGAAAGAAGTTAGAAAGAAGTAAGAAATAAGTAAGAAAGAAGTAAGGAAGAAAGAAGTAAGAAAAAAGTAATAAAGAACTAAGAAAGAAGTAAGAAAGAAGTAAGGAAGAAGTAAGAAAGAAGAAAGTAAGAAGAAAGAAAGAAAGAACAAAGAAGTAAGAAAGAAGTAAGAAAGAAGTAAGAAAGAAGTAAGAAAGAAGTAAGAAAGAAGTAAGAAAGAAGTATGAAAGAAGTAAGAAAGAAGTAAGAAAGAAAGAAGTAAGAAAGAAGTAAGAAAGAAGTAAGAAAGAAGTTAGAAAGAAGTAAGAAAGAAGTAAGAAAGAAGTTAGAAAGAAGTAAGAAATAAGTAAGAAAGAAGTAAGAAAGAAGTAAGAAAGAAGTAAGGAAGAAAGAAGTAAGAAAAAAGTAAGAAAGAAGTAAGAAAGAAGTAAGAAAGAAGAAAAAAGAAGTTAGAAAGAAGTAAGAAAGAAGTAAGAAAGAAGAAAGTAAGAAGAAAGAAAGAAAGAACAAAGAAGTAAGAAAGAAGTAAGAAAGAAGTAAGAAAGAAGTAAGAAAGAAGTAAGAAAGAAAGAAGAAAGAAGTAAGAAAGAAGTATGAAAGAAGTAAGAAAGAAGTAAGAAAGAAGAAAGAAAGAAGTAAGAAAGTAGTAAGAAAGAAGTAAGAAAGAAGAAAGAAAGAAGTAAGAAAGAAGTAAGAAAGAAGTAAGAAAGAAGTAAGAAAGAAGTGAGAAAGAAGTAAGAAAGAAGTAAGAAAGAAAGAATAAAGAAGAAAGAAAGAAGTAAGAAAGAAGTAAGAAAGAAGTAAGAAAGAAGTAAAAAGGAATGAAGAAAGAAGTAAGAAAGAAGTAAGAAAGAAGTAAGAAAGAAGTAAGAAAGAAGTAAGAAAGAAGAAAGAAAGAAGAAAGAAGTAAGAAAGAAGTAAGAAAGAAGTAAGAAAGAAGTAAGAAAGAAGAAAGAAAGAAGTAAGAAAGAAGTAAGAAGGAATGAAGAAAGAAGTAAGAAAGAAGTTAGAAAGAAGTAAGAAATAAGTAAGAAAGAAGAAAGAAAGAAGTAAGAAGGAATGAAGAAAGAAGTAAGAAAGAAGAAAGAAAGAAGTATGAAAGAAGTTTGAAAGAAGTAAGAAAGAAAGAAGTAAGAAAGAAGTATGAAAGAAGTAAGAAAGAAGTTAGAAAGAAGTAAGAAAGAAGTAAGAAAGAAGTTAGAAAGAAGTAAGAAATAAGTAAGAAAGAAGTAAGAAAGAAGTAAGAAAGAAGTAAGGAAGAAAGAAGTAAGAAAAAAGTAAGAAAGAAGTAAGAAAGAAGTAAGAAAGAAGAAAAAAGAAGTTAGAAAGAAGTAAGAAAGAAGTAAGAAAGAAGTAAGATAGAAGAAAGTAAGAAGAAAGAAAGAAAGAACAAAGAAGTAAGAAAGAAGTAAGAAAGAAGTACGAAAGAAGTACGAAAGAAGTAAGAAAGAAGTAAGAAAGAAGTAAGAAAAAAAGAAGAAAGAAGAAAGAAGTAAGAAAGAAGTAAGAAAGAAGTAAGAAAGAAGTAAGAAAGAAGTAAGAAAGAGGTAAGAAAGGAGTAAGAAAGAAAGAAGAAAGAAGTAAGAAAGAAGTAAGAAAGAAGTATGAAAGAAGTAAGAAAGAAGTAAGAAGGAATGAAGAAAGAAGTTAGAAAGAAGTAAGAAAGAAGTAAGAAAGAAAGAAGAAAGAAGTAAGAAAGAAGTAAGAAAGAAGTAAGAAAGAAGTAAGAAAGGAGTAAGAAAGAAGTAAGAAAGAAGTAGGAAAGAAGTAAAAAGGAATAAAGAAAGAAGTAAGAAAGAAGTAAGAAAGAAGTAAGAAAGAAGTAAGAAAGAAGTAAGAAAGAAGTAAGAAAGAAAGAAGAAAGAAGTAAGGAAGAAGAAAGAAAGAAGTATGAAAGAAGTAAGAAAGAAGTAAGAAAGAAAGAAGTAAGAAAGAAGTCAGAAAGAAGTTAGAAAGAAGTAAGAAAGAAGTAAGAAAGAAGTTAGAAAGAAGTAAGAAATAAGTAAGAAAGAAGTAAGAAAGAAGTAAGAAAGAAAGAAGTAAGAAAGAAGTAAGAAAGAAGTAAGAAAGAAAGAAGAAAGAAGAAAGAAAGAAGAAAGAAAGAAGAAATAAGAAAGAAAGAAGTAAGAAAGAAGTAAGAAAGAAGTAAGAAAGAAGTAAGAAAGAAGTAAGAAGGAATGAAGAAAGAAGTAAGAAAGAAGAAAGAAAGAAGTATGAAAGAAGTAAGAAAGAAGTAAGAAAGAAAGAAGTAAGAAAGAAGTAAGAAAGAAGTAAGAAAGAAGTTAGAAAGAAGTAAGAAAGAAGTAAGAAAGAAGTTAGAAAGAAGTAAGAAATAAGTAAGAAAGAAGTAAGAAAGAAGTAAGAAAGAAGTAAGGAAGAAAGAAGTAAGAAAAAAAGTAAGAAAGAAGTAAGAAAGAAGTAAGAAAGAAGAAAAAAGAATTTAGAAAGAAGTAAGAAAGAAGTAAGAAAGAAGTAAGAAAGAAGAAAGTAAGAAGAAAGAAAGAAAGAACAAAGAAGTAAGAAAGAAGTAAGAAAGAAGTAAGAAAGAAGTAAGAAGGAATGAAGAAAGAAATAAGAAAGAAGAAGTAAGAAAGAAGTAAGAAAGAAGTAAGAAAGAAGTAAGAAAGAAGTAAGAAAGAAGTAAGAAAGAAGTAAGAAAGAAATAAGAAAGAAAGAAGAAAGAAGTAAGAAAGAAGTAAGAAAGAAGTAAGAAAGAAGTAAGAAAGAGGTAAGAAGGGAGTAAGAAAGAAAGAAGAAAGAAGTAAGAAAGAAGTAAGAAAGAAGTAAGAAAGAAGTAAGAAAGAAGTAACAAAGAAGAAAGAAGAAAGAAAGAAGTAAGAAAGAAGTAAGAAAGAAGTAAGAAAGAAGTAAAAAGGAATGAAGAAAGAAGTAAGAAAGAAGTAAGAAAGAAGTAAGAAAGAAGTAAGAAAGAAGTAAGAAAGAAGAAAGAAAGAAGTAAGAAATAAGTAAGAAAGAAGTAAGAAAGAAGTAAGAAAGAAGTAAGAAGGAATGAAGAAAGAAGTAAGAAAGAAGTTAGAAGTAAGAAAGAAGTTAGAAAGAAGTAAGAAATAAGTAAGAAAGAAGTAAGGAAGAAAGAAGTAAGAAAAAAGTAATAAAGAACTAAGAAAGAAGTAAGAAAGAAGTAAGGAAGAAGTAAGAAAGAAGAAAGTAAGAAGAAAGAAAGAAAGAACAAAGAAGTAAGAAAGAAGTAAGAAAGAAGTAAGAAAGAAGTAAGAAAGAAGTAAGAAAGAAGTAAGAAAGAAGTAAGAAAGAAAGAAGAAAGAAGTAAGAAAGAAGTATGAAAGAAGTAAGAAAGAAGTAAGAAAGAAGAAAGAAAGAAGTAAGAAAGTAGTAAGAAAGAAGTAAGAAAGAAGAAAGAAAGAAGTAAGAAAGAAGTAAGAAAGAAGTAAGAAAGAAGTAAGAAAGAAGTAAGAAAGAAGTAAGAAAGAAGTAAGAAAGAAGTAAGAAAGAAAGAATAAAGAAGAAAGAAAGAAGTAAGAAAGAAGTAAGAAAGAAGTAAGAAAGAAGTAAGAAAGAAGTAAAAAGGAATGAAGAAAGAAGTAAGAAAGAAGTAAGAAAGAAGCAAGAAAGAAGTAAGAAAGAAGTAAGAAAGAAGAAAGAAAGAAGAAAGAAGTAAGAAAGAAGTAAGAAAGAAGTAAGAAAGAAGTAAGAAAGAAGAAAGAAAGAAGTAAGAAAGAAGTAAGAAGGAATGAAGAAAGAAGTAAGAAAGAAGTTAGAAAGAAGTAAGAAATAAGTAAGAAAGAAGAAAGAAAGAAGTAAGAAGGAATGAAGAAAGAAGTAAGAAAGAAGAAAGAAAGAAGTATGAAAGAAGTATGAAAGAAGTAAGAAAGAAAGAAGTAAGAAAGAAGTATGAAAGAAGTAAGAAAGAAGTTAGAAAGAAGTAAGAAAGAAGTAAGAAAGAAGTTAGAGAGAAGTAAGAAATAAGTAAGAAAGAATTAAGAAAGAAGTAAGAAAGAAGTAAGGAAGAAAGAAGTAAGAAAAAAAGTAAGAAAGAAGTAAGAAAGAAGTAAGAAAGAAGAAAAAAGAAGTTAGAAAGAAGTAAGAAAGAAGTAAGAAAGAAGTAAGATAGAATAAAGTAAGAAGAAAGAAAGAAAGAACAAAGAAGTAAGAAAGAAGTAAGAAAGAAGTACGAAAGAAGTACGAAAGAAGTAAGAAAGAAGTAAGAAAGAAGTAAGAAAGAAGTAAGAAAGAAGTAAGAAAGAAGAAAGAAAGAAGAAAGAAGTAAGAAAGAAGTAAGAAAGAAGTATGAAAGAAGTAAGAAAGAAGAAAGAAAGAAGTAAGAAAGAAGTAAGAAGGAATGAAGAAAGAAGTAAGAAAGAAGTTAGAAAGAAGTAATAAATAAGTAACAAAGAAGTAAGAAAGAAGTAAGAAAGAAGTAAGAAGGAATGAAGAAAGAAGTAAGAAAGAAGTAAGAAAGAAGAAAGAAAGAAGTAAGAAAGAAGAAAGAAAGAAGTAAGAAAGAAGAAAGAAAGAAGTAAGAAAGAAGTAAGAAAGAAAGAAGAAAGAAGTAAGAAAGAAGTAAGAAAGAAGAAAGAAGAAAGAAAGAAGTAAATAGGAATGAAGAAAGAAGTAAGAAAGAAGAAAGAAAGAAGTATGAAAGAAGTATGAAAGAAGTAAGAAAGAAAGAAGTAAGAAAGAAGTAAGAAAGAAGTAAGAAAGAAGTTAGAAAGAAGTAAGAAAGAAGTAAGAAAGAAGTTAGAAAGAAGTAAGAAATAAGTAAGAAAGAAGTAAGAAAGAAGTAAGAAAGAAGTAAGAAAGAAAGAAGTAAGAAAAAAGTAAGAAAGAAGTAAGAAAGAAGTAAGAAAGAAGAAAAAAGAAGTTAGAAAGAAGTAAGAAAGAAGTAAGAAAGAAGTGAGAAAGAAGAAAGTAAGAAGAAAGAAAGAAAGAACAAAGAAGTAAGAAAGAAGTAAGAAAGAAGTAAGAAAGAAGTAAGAAGGAATGAAGAAAGAAGTAAGAAAGAAGTAAGAAAGAAGTAAGAAAGAAGTAAGAAAGAAGAAAGAAAGAAGAAAGAAGTAAGAAAGAAGTAAGAAAGAAGTATGAAAGAAGTAAGAAAGAAGAAAGAAAGAAGTAAGAAAGAAGTAAGAAGGAATGAAGAAAGAAGTAAGAAAGAAGTTAGAAATAAGTAAGAAATAAGTTATAAAGAAGTAAGAAATAAGTAAGAAAGAAGTAAGAACGAATGAAGAAAGAAGTAAGAAAGAAGTAAGAAAGAAGAAAGAAAGAAGTAAGAAAGAAGAAAGAAAGAAGTAAGAAAGAAGAAACAAAGAAGTAAGAAAGAAGTAAGAAAGAAAGAAGAAAGAAGTAAGAAAGAAGAAAGAAAGAAGAAAGAAAGAAGTAAATAGGAATGAAGAAAGAAGTAAGAAAGAAGAAAGAAAGAAGTATGAAAGAAGCATGAAAGAAGTAAGAAAGAAAGAAGTAAGAAAGAAGTAAGAAAGAAGTAAGAAAGAAGTTAGAAAGAAGTAAGAAAGAAGTAAGAAAGAAGTTAGAAAGAAGTAAGAAATAAGTAAGAAAGAAGTAAGAAAGAAGTAAGAAAGAAGTAAGGAAGAAAGAAGTAAGAAAAAAGTAAGAAAGAAGTAAGAAAGAAGTAAGAAAGAAGAAAAAAGAAGTTAGAAAGAAGTAAGAAAGAAGTAAGAAAGAAGAAAGAAAGAAGTAAGAAAGAAGTAAGAAAGAAGTAAGAAAGAAGTAAGAAAGAAAGAAGAAAGAAGAAAGTAAGAAGTAAAAAAGAAGTAAGAAAGAAGTAAGAAAGAAGTAAGAAAGAAGTAAGAAGGAATGAAGAAAGAAGAAAGAAGTAAGAAAGAAGTAAGAAAGAAGAAAGAAAGAAGTAAGAAAGAAGTAAGAAAGAAGAAAGAAAGAAGTAAGAAAGAAGTAAGAAAGAAGTAAGAAAGAAGTAAGAAAGAAAGAAGAAAGAAGAAAGTAAGAAGTAAAAAAGAAGTAAGAAAGAAGTAAGAAAGAAGTAAGAAAGAAGTAAAAAGGAATGAAGAAAGAAGTAAGAAAGAAGTAAGAAAGAAGTAAGAAAGAAGTAATAAAGAAGAAAGATAGAAGTAAGAAAGAAGAAAGAAAGAAGTAAGAAAGAAGTAAGAAGGAATGAAGAAAGAATTAAGAAAGAAGTTAGAAAGAAGTAAGAAAGAAGTAAGAAAGAAGTAAGAAAGAAGTAAGAAAGAAGTAAGAAAGAAGTAAGAAGGAATGAAGAAAGAAGTAAGAAAGAAGTAAGAAAGAAGTAAGAAAGAAGTAAGAAAGAAGTAAGAAAGAAGTAAGAAAGAAAGAAGAAAGAAGTAAGAAAGAAGTAAGAAAGAAGAAAGAAAGAAGTAAGAAGGAATGAAGAAAGAAGTAAGAAAGAAGAAAGAAAGAAGTATAAAAGAAGTATGAAAGAAGTAAGAAAGAAAGAAGTAAGAAAGAAGTATGAAAGAAGTAAGAAAGAAGTTAGAAAGAAGTAAGAAGGAATGAAGAAAGAAGTAAGAAAGAAGTAAGAAAGAAAGAAGAAAGAAGAAAGAAAGAAGTAAGAAAGAAGTAAGAAAGAAGTAAGAAAGAAGTAAAAAGAATGAAGAAAGAAGTAAGAAAGAAGAAAGAAAGAAGTATGAAAGAAGTATGAAAGAAGTAAGAAAGAAAGAATTTAGAAAGAAGTAAGAAATAAGTAAGAAAGAAGTAAGAAAGAAGTAAGAAAGAAAGAAGAAAGAAGAAAGAAAGAAGTAAGAAAGAAGTAAGAAAGAAGTAAGAAAGAAGTAAGAAGGAATGAAGAAAGAAGTAAGAAAGAAGTAAGAAAGAGGTAAGAAAGAAAAAGAAAGAAGAAAGAAGTAAGAAAGAAGTAAGAAAGAAAGAAAAAAGAAGTAAGAAAGAAGTAAGAAAGAAGTAAGAAAGAAGTAAGAAAGAAGTAAGAAAGAAGTAAGAAAGAAGTAAGAAAGAAGTAAGAAAGAAGAGAGAAAGAAGTAAGAAAGAAGTAAGAAAGAAGTAAGAAAGAAAGAAGAAAGAAGAGAGAAAGAAGTAAGAAAGAAGTAAGAAAGAAGTAAGAAAGAAGTAAGAAATAAGTAAAAAGGAATGAAGAAAGAAGTAAGAAAGAAGTAAGAAAGAAGTAAGAAAGAAGTAAGAAAGAAAGAAGAAAGAAGTAAGAAAGAAGTAAGAAAGAAGTAAGAAAGAAGTAAGAAAGAAGTAAGAAAGAAGAAAGAAAGAAGAAAGAAGTAAGAAAGAAGTAAGAAAGAAGTATGAAAGAAGTAAGAAAGAAGAAAGAAAGAAGCAAGAAAGAAGTAAGAAGGAATGAAGAAAGAAGTAAGAAAGAAGTAAGAAAGAAGAAAGAAAGAAGTAAGAAAGAAGAAAGAAAGAAGTAAGAAAGAAGTAAGAAAGAAAGAAGAAAGAAGTAAGAAAGAAGTAAGAAAGAAGAAAGAAAGAAGTAAGAGGGAATGAAGAAAGAAGTTAGAAAGAAGAAAGAAAGAAGTATGAAAGAAGTAAGAAAGAAGTAAGAAAGAAAGAAGTTAGAAAGAAGTAAGAAATAAGTAAGAAAGAAGTAAGAAGTAAGAAAGAAAGAAGTAAGAAAGAAGTAAGAAAGAAGTAAGAAAGAAGAATGAAAGAAGTACGAAAGAAGAAAGAAAGAAGTAAGAAAGAAGTAAGAAAGAAGTAAGAAAGAAGAAAGAAAGAAGTAAGAAAGAAGTAAGAAAGAAAGAAGAAAGAAGTAAGAAAGAAGTAAGAAAGAAGAAAGAAGAAAGAAAGAAGTAAATAGGAATGAAGAAAGAAGTAAGAAAGAAGAAAGAAAGAAGTATGAAAGAAGTATGAAAGAAGTAAGAAAGAAAGAAGTAAGAAAGAAGTAAGAAAGAAGTAAGAAAGAAGTTAGAAAGAAGTAAGAAAGAAGTAAGAAAGAAGTTAGAAAGAAGTAAGAAAGAAGTAAGAAAGAAAGAAGAAAGAAGAAAGAAAGAAGTAAGAAAGAAGTAAGAAAGAAGTAAGAAAGAAGTAAAAAGGAATGAAGAAAGAAGTAAGAAAGAAGTAAGAAAGAAGAAAGAAAGAAGTAAGAAAGAAGTAAGAAAGAAGTAAGAAAGAAGAAAGAAAGAAGTAAGAAAGAAGTAAGAAAGAAGAAAGAAAGAAGTAAGAAAGAAGTAAGAAAGAAGTAAGAAAGAAGTAACAAAGAAGAAAGAAGAAAGAAAGAAGTAAGAAAGAAGTAAGAAAGAAGTAAGAAAGAAGTAAAAAGGAATGAAGAAAGAAGTAAGAAAGAAGTAAGAAAGAAGTAAGAAAGAAGTAAGAAAGAAGTAAGAAAGAAGAAAGAAAGAAGTAAGAAATAAGTAAGAAAGAAGTAAGAAAGAAGTACGAAAGAAGTAAGAAGGAATGAAGAAAGAAGTAAGAAAGAAGTTAGAAAGAAGTAAGAAATAAGTAAGAAAGAAGTAAGAAAGAATTAAGAAAGAATGTAGTAAGAAAGAAGTAAGAAAGAAGTAAGAAAGAAGTAAGAGAAGTTAGAAAGAAGTAAGAAATAAGTAAGAAAGAAGTAAGAAGGAAGTAAGAAAGAAGTAAGGAAGAAAGAAGTAAGAAAAAAGTAAGAAAGAAGTAAGAAAGAAGTAAGAAAGAAGAAAAAAGAAGTTAGAAAGAAGTAAGAAAGAAGTAAGAAAGAAGTAAGAAAGAAGAAAGTAAGAAGAAAGAAAGAAAGAACAAAGAAGTAAGAAAGGAGTAAGAAAGAAGTAAGAAAGAAGTAAGAAAGAAGTAAGAAAGAAGTAAGAAAGAAAGAAGAAAGAAGTAAGAAAGAAGTATGAAAGAAGTAAGAAAGAAGTAAGAAAGAAGAAAGAAAGAAGTAAGAAAGTAGTAAGAAAGAAGTAAGAAAGTAGTAAGAAAGAAGTAAGAAAGAAGTAAGAAAGAAGTAAGAAAGAAGTAAGAAAGAAGTAAGAAAGAAGTAAGAAAGAAGTAAGAAAGAAGTAAGAAAGAGAGAATAAAGACGAAAGAAAGAAGTAAGAAAGAAGTAAGAAAGAAGTAAGAAAGAAGTAAGAAAGAAGTAAAAAGGAATGAAGAAAGAAGTAAGAAAGAAGTAAGAAAGAAGTAAGAAAGAAGTAAGAAAGAAGTAAGAAAGAAGAAAGAAAGAAGAAAGAAGTAAGAAAGAAGTAAGAAAGAAGTAAGAAAGAAGTAAGAAAGAAGAAAGAAAGAAGTAAGAAAGAAGTAAGAAGGAATGAAGAAAGAAGTAAGAAAGAAGTTAGAAAGAAGTAAGAAATAAGTAAGAAAGAAGAAAGAAAGAAGTAAGAAGGAATGAAGAAAGAAGTAAGAAAGAAGAAAGAAAGAAGTATGAAAGAAGTATGAAAGAAGTAAGAAAGAAAGAAGTAAGAAAGAAGTAAGAAAGAAGTTAGAAAGAAGTAAGAAATAAGTAAGAAAGAAGTAAGAAAGAAGTAAGAAAGAAGTAAGGAAGAAAGAAGTAAGAAAAAAGTAAGAAAGAAGTAAGAAAGAAGTAAGAAAGAAGAAAAAAGAAGTTAGAAAGAAGTAAGAAAGAAGTAAGAAAGAAGTAAGATAGAAGAAAGTAAGAAGAAAGAAAGAAAGAACAAAGAAGTAAGAAAGAAGTAAGAAAGAAGTACGAAAGAAGTACGAAAGAAGTACGAAAGAAGTAAGAAAGAAGTAAGAGAGAAAGAAGAAAGAATAAAGAAAGAAGAAAGAAAGAAGAAAGAAGTAAGAAAGAAGTAAGAAAGAAGTAAGAAAGAAGTAAGAAAGAAGTATAAAGAAGTAAGAAAGAAGTAAGAAGGAATGAAGAAAGAAGTAAGAAAGAAGTAAGAAAGAAGTAAGAAAGAAGTAAGAAAGAAGTAAGAAAGAAGTAAAAAGGAATGAAGAAAGAAGTAAGAAAGAAGTAAGAAAGAAGTAAGAAAGAAGTAAGAAAGAAGAAAGAAAGAAGAAAGAAGTAAGAAAGAAGTAAGAAAGAAGTAAGAAAGAAGTAAGAAAGAAGAAAGAAAGAAGTAAGAAAGAAGTAAGAAGGAATGAAGAAAGAAGTAAGAAAGAAGTTAGAAAGAAGTAAGAAATAAGTAAGAAAGAAGAAAGAAAGAAGTAAGAAGGAATGAAGAAAGAAGTAAGAAAGAAGAAAGAAAGAAGTATGAAAGAAGTATGAAAGAAGTAAGAAAGAAAGAAGTAAGAAAGAAGTATGAAAGAAGTAAGAAAGAAGTTAGAAAGAAGTAAGAAAGAAGTAAGAAAGAAGTTAGAAAGAAGTAAGAAATAAGTAAGAAAGAAGTAAGAAAGAAGTAAGAAAGAAGTAAGGAAGAAAGAAGTAAGAAAAAAGTAAGAAAGAAGTAAGAAAGAAGTAAGAAAGAAGAAAAAAGAAGTTAGAAAGAAGTAAGAAAGAAGTAAGAAAGAAGTAAGATAGAAGAAAGTAAGAAGAAAGAAAGAAAGAACAAAGAAGTAAGAAAGAAGTAAGAAAGAAGTAAGAAAGAAGTACGAAAGAAGTACGAAAGAAGTAAGAAAGAAGTAAGAAAGAAAGAAGAAAGAAGAAAGAAGTAAGAAAGAAGTAAGAAAGAAGTAAGAAAGAAGTAAGAAAGAAGTAAGAAAGAAGTAAGAAAGAAGTAAGAAAGAAAGAAGAAAGAATAAAGAAAGAAGAAAGAAAGAAGAAAGAAGTAAGAAAGAAGTAAGAAAGAAGTAAGAAAGAAGTAAGAAAGAAGTATAAAGAAGTAAGAAAGAAGTAAGAAGGAATGAAGAAAGAAGTAAGAAAGAAGAAAGAAAGAAGTATGAAAGAAGTAAGAAAGAAGTAAGAAAGAAAGAAGTAAGAAAGAAGTAAGAAAGAAGTAAGAAAGAAGTTAGAAAGAAGTAAGAAAGAAGTAAGAAAGAAGTTAGAAAGAAGTAAGAAATAAGTAAGAAAGAAGTAAGAAAGAAGTAAGAAAGAAGTAAGGAAGAAAGAAGTAAGAAAAAAGTAAGAAAGAAGTAAGAAAGAAGTAAGAAAGAAGAAAAAAGAAGTTAGAAAGAAGTAAGAAAGAAGTAAGAAAGAAGTAAGAAAGAAGAAAGTAAGAAGAAAGAAAGAAAGAACAAAGAAGTAAGAAAGAAGTAAGAAAGAAGTAAGAAAGAAGTAAGAAAGAAGTAAGAAAGAAGTAAGAAAGAAAGAAGAAAGAAGTAAGAAAGAAGTAAGAAAGAAGTAAGAAAGAAGTAAGAAAGAAGAAAGAAAGAAGTAAGAAAGTAGTAAGAAAGAAGTAAGAAAGAAGTAAGAAAGAAGTAAGAAAGAAGTAAGAAAGAAGTAAGAAAGAAGTAAGAAAGAAGTAAAAAGGAATGAAGAAAGAAGTAAGAAAGAAGTAAGAAAGAAGTAAGAAAGAAGTAAGAAAATAGTAAGAAAGAAGAAAGAAAGAAGAAAGAAGTAAGAAAAAAGTAAGAAAGAAGTATGAATGAAGTAAGAAAGAAGAAAGAAAGAAGTAAGAAAGAAGTAAGAAGGAATGAAGAAAGAAGTAAGAAATAAGTAAGAAAGAAGAAAGAAAGAAGTAAAAAGGAATGAAGAAAGAAGTAAGAAAGAAGAAAGAAAGTATGAAAGAAGTATGAAAGAAGTAAGAAAGAAAGAAGTAAGAAAGAAGTATGAAAGAAGTAAGAAAGAAGTTAGAAAGAAGTAAGAAAGAAGTAAGAAAGAAGTTAGAAAGAAGTAAGAAATAAGTAAGAAAAAGTAAGAAAGAAGTAAGAAAGAAGTAAGGAAGAAAGAAGTAAGAAAAAAAGTAAGAAAGAAGTAGGAAAGAAGTAAGAAAGAAGAAAAAAGAAGTTAGAAAGAAGTAAGAAAGAAGTAAGAAAGAAGTAAGATAGAAGAAAGTAAGAAGAAAGAAAGAAAGAACAAAGAAGTAAGAAAGAAGTAAGAAAGAAGTACGAAAGAAGTACGAAAGAAGTAAGAAAGAAGTAAGAAAGAAGTAAGAAAGAAAGAAGAAAGAAGAAAGAAGTAAGAAAGAAGTAAGAAAGAAGTAAGAAAGAAGTAAGAAAGAAGTAAGAAAGAGGTAAGAAAGGAGTAAGAAAGAAAGAAGAAAGAAGTAAGAAAGAAGTAAGAAAGAAGTATGAAAGAAGTAAGAAAGAAGTAAGAAGGAATGAAGAAAGAAGTTAGAAAGAAGTAAGAAAGAAGAAAGAAAGAAGTAAGAAAGAAGTAAGAAAGAAGTAAGAAAGAAGTAAGAAAGAAGTAAGAAAGGAGCAAGAAAGAAGTAAGAAAGAAGTAGGAAAGAAGTAAAAAGGAATAAAGAAAGAAGTAAGAAAGAAGTAAGAAAGAAGTAAGAAAGAAGTAAGAAAGAAGTAAGAAAGAAAGAAGAAAGAAGTAAGGAAGAAGAAAGAAAGAAGTATGAAAGAAGTAAGAAAGAAGTAAGAAAGAAAGAAGTAAGAAAGAAGTCAGAAACAAGTTAGAAAGAAGTAAGAAAGAAGTAAGAAAGAAGTTAGAAAGAAGTAAGAAATAAGTAAGAAAGAAGTAAGAAAGAAGTAAGAAAGAAAGAAGTAAGAAAGAAGTAAGAAAGAAGTAAGAAAGAAAGAAGAAAGAAGAAAGAAAGAAGAAAGAAAGAAGAAATAAGAAAGAAAGAAGTAAGAAAGAAGTAAGAAAGAAGTAAGAAAGAAGTAAGAAAGAAGTAAGAAGGAATGAAGAAAGAAGTAAGAAAGAAGAAAGAAAGAAGTATGAAAGAAGTAAGAAAGAAGTAAGAAAGAAAGAAGTAAGAAAGAAGTAAGAAAGAAGTAAGAAAGAAGTTAGAAAGAAGTAAGAAAGAAGTAAGAAAGAAGTTAGAAAGAAGTAAGAAATAAGTAAGAAAGAAGTAAGAAAGAAGTAAGAAAGAAGTAAGGAAGAAAGAAGTAAGAAAAAAGTAAGAAAGAAGTAAGAAAGAAGTAAGAAAGAAGAAAAAAGAAGTTAGAAAGAAGTAAGAAAGAAGTAAGAAAGAAGTAAGAAAGAAGTAAGAAAGAAGTAAGAAAGAAGTAAGAAAGAAGTAAGAAAGAAGTAAGAAAGAGAGAATAAAGACGAAAGAAAGAAGTAAGAAAGAAGTAAGAAAGAAGTAAGAAAGAAGTAAGAAAGAAGTAAAAAGGAATGAAGAAAGAAGTAAGAAAGAAGTAAGAAAGAAGTAAGAAAGAAGTAAGAAAGAAGTAAGAAAGAAGAAAGAAAGAAGAAAGAAGTAAGAAAGAAGTAAGAAAGAAGTAAGAAAGAAGTAAGAAAGAAGAAAGAAAGAAGTAAGAAAGAAGTAAGAAGGAATGAAGAAAGAAGTAAGAAAGAAGTTAGAAAGAAGTAAGAAATAAGTAAGAAAGAAGAAAGAAAGAAGTAAGAAGGAATGAAGAAAGAAGTAAGAAAGAAGAAAGAAAGAAGTATGAAAGAAGTATGAAAGAAGTAAGAAAGAAAGAAGTAAGAAAGAAGTAAGAAAGAAGTTAGAAAGAAGTAAGAAATAAGTAAGAAAGAAGTAAGAAAGAAGTAAGAAAGAAGTAAGGAAGAAAGAAGTAAGAAAAAAGTAAGAAAGAAGTAAGAAAGAAGTAAGAAAGAAGAAAAAAGAAGTTAGAAAGAAGTAAGAAAGAAGTAAGAAAGAAGTAAGATAGAAGAAAGTAAGAAGAAAGAAAGAAAGAACAAAGAAGTAAGAAAGAAGTAAGAAAGAAGTACGAAAGAAGTACGAAAGAAGTACGAAAGAAGTAAGAAAGAAGTAAGAGAGAAAGAAGAAAGAATAAAGAAAGAAGAAAGAAAGAAGAAAGAAGTAAGAAAGAAGTAAGAAAGAAGTAAGAAAGAAGTAAGAAAGAAGTATAAAGAAGTAAGAAAGAAGTAAGAAGGAATGAAGAAAGAAGTAAGAAAGAAGTAAGAAAGAAGTAAGAAAGAAGTAAGAAAGAAGTAAGAAAGAAGTAAAAAGGAATGAAGAAAGAAGTAAGAAAGAAGTAAGAAAGAAGTAAGAAAGAAGTAAGAAAGAAGAAAGAAAGAAGAAAGAAGTAAGAAAGAAGTAAGAAAGAAGTAAGAAAGAAGTAAGAAAGAAGAAAGAAAGAAGTAAGAAAGAAGTAAGAAGGAATGAAGAAAGAAGTAAGAGAGAAGTTAGAAAGAAGTAAGAAAGAAGTAAGAAAGAAGAAAGAAAGAAGTAAGAAGGAATGAAGAAAGAAGTAAGAAAGAAGAAAGAAAGAAGTATGAAAGAAGTATGAAAGAAGTAAGAAAGAAAGAAGTAAGAAAGAAGTATGAAAGAAGTAAGAAAGAAGTTAGAAAGAAGTAAGAAAGAAGTAAGAAAGAAGTTAGAAAGAAGTAAGAAATAAGTAAGAAAGAAGTAAGAAAGAAGTAAGAAAGAAGTAAGGAAGAAAGAAGTAAGAAAAAAGTAAGAAAGAAGTAAGAAAGAAGTAAGAAAGAAGAAAAAAGAAGTTAGAAAGAAGTAAGAAAGAAGTAAGAAAGAAGTAAGATAGAAGAAAGTAAGAAGAAAGAAAGAAAGAACAAAGAAGTAAGAAAGAAGTAAGAAAGAAGTAAGAAAGAAGTACGAAAGAAGTACGAAAGAAGTAAGAAAGAAGTAAGAAAGAAAGAAGAAAGAAGAAAGAAGTAAGAAAGAAGTAAGAAAGAAGTAAGAAAGAAGTAAGAAAGAAGTAAGAAAGAAGTAAGAAAGAAGTAAGAAAGAAAGAAGAAAGAATAAAGAAAGAAGAAAGAAAGAAGAAAGAAGTAAGAAAGAAGTAAGAAAGAAGTAAGAAAGAAGTAAGAAAGAAGTATAAAGAAGTAAGAAAGAAGTAAGAAGGAATGAAGAAAGAAGTAAGAAAGAAGAAAGAAAGAAGTATGAAAGAAGTAAGAAAGAAGTAAGAAAGAAAGAAGTAAGAAAGAAGTAAGAAAGAAGTAAGAAAGAAGTTAGAAAGAAGTAAGAAAGAAGTAAGAAAGAAGTTAGAAAGAAGTAAGAAATAAGTAAGAAAGAAGTAAGAAAGAAGTAAGAAAGAAGTAAGGAAGAAAGAAGTAAGAAAAAAGTAAGAAAGAAGTAAGAAAGAAGTAAGAAAGAAGAAAAAAGAAGTTAGAAAGAAGTAAGAAAGAAGTAAGAAAGAAGTAAGAAAGAAGAAAGTAAGAAGAAAGAAAGAAAGAACAAAGAAGTAAGAAAGAAGTAAGAAAGAAGTAAGAAAGAAGTAAGAAAGAAGTAAGAAAGAAGTAAGAAAGAAAGAAGAAAGAAGTAAGAAAGAAGTAAGAAAGAAGTAAGAAAGAAGTAAGAAAGAAGAAAGAAAGAAGTAAGAAAGTAGTAAGAAAGAAGTAAGAAAGAAGTAAGAAAGAAGAAAGAAGTAAGAAAGAAGTAAGAAAGAAGTAAGAAAGAAGTAAAAAGGAATGAAGAAAGAAGTAAGAAAGAAGTAAGAAAGAAGTAAGAAAGAAGTAAGAAAATAGTAAGAAAGAAGAAAGAAAGAAGAAAGAAGTAAGAAAAAAGTAAGAAAGAAGTATGAATGAAGTAAGAAAGAAGAAAGAAAGAAGTAAGAAAGAAGTAAGAAGGAATGAAGAAAGAAGTAAGAAATAAGTAAGAAAGAAGAAAGAAAGAAGTAAAAAGGAATGAAGAAAGAAGTAAGAAAGAAGAAAGAAAGTATGAAAGAAGTATGAAAGAAGTAAGAAAGAAAGAAGTAAGAAAGAAGTATGAAAGAAGTAAGAAAGAAGTTAGAAAGAAGTAAGAAAGAAGTAAGAAAGAAGTTAGAAAGAAGTAAGAAATAAGTAAGAAAAAGTAAGAAAGAAGTAAGAAAGAAGTAAGGAAGAAAGAAGTAAGAAAAAAAGTAAGAAAGAAGTAGGAAAGAAGTAAGAAAGAAGAAAAAAGAAGTTAGAAAGAAGTAAGAAAGAAGTAAGAAAGAAGTAAGATAGAAGAAAGTAAGAAGAAAGAAAGAAAGAACAAAGAAGTAAGAAAGAAGTAAGAAAGAAGTACGAAAGAAGTACGAAAGAAGTAAGAAAGAAGTAAGAAAGAAGTAAGAAAGAAAGAAGAAAGAAGAAAGAAGTAAGAAAGAAGTAAGAAAGAAGTAAGAAAGAAGTAAGAAAGAAGTAAGAAAGAGGTAAGAAAGGAGTAAGAAAGAAAGAAGAAAGAAGTAAGAAAGAAGTAAGAAAGAAGTATGAAAGAAGTAAGAAAGAAGTAAGAAGGAATGAAGAAAGAAGTTAGAAAGAAGTAAGAAAGAAGAAAGAAAGAAGTAAGAAAGAAGTAAGAAAGAAGTAAGAAAGAAGTAAGAAAGAAGTAAGAAAGGAGCAAGAAAGAAGTAAGAAAGAAGTAGGAAAGAAGTAAAAAGGAATAAAGAAAGAAGTAAGAAAGAAGTAAGAAAGAAGTAAGAAAGAAGTAAGAAAGAAGTAAGAAAGAAAGAAGAAAGAAGTAAGGAAGAAGAAAGAAAGAAGTATGAAAGAAGTAAGAAAGAAGTAAGAAAGAAAGAAGTAAGAAAGAAGTCAGAAACAAGTTAGAAAGAAGTAAGAAAGAAGTAAGAAAGAAGTTAGAAAGAAGTAAGAAATAAGTAAGAAAGAAGTAAGAAAGAAGTAAGAAAGAAAGAAGTAAGAAAGAAGTAAGAAAGAAGTAAGAAAGAAAGAAGAAAGAAGAAAGAAAGAAGAAAGAAAGAAGAAATAAGAAAGAAAGAAGTAAGAAAGAAGTAAGAAAGAAGTAAGAAAGAAGTAAGAAAGAAGTAAGAAGGAATGAAGAAAGAAGTAAGAAAGAAGAAAGAAAGAAGTATGAAAGAAGTAAGAAAGAAGTAAGAAAGAAAGAAGTAAGAAAGAAGTAAGAAAGAAGTAAGAAAGAAGTTAGAAAGAAGTAAGAAAGAAGTAAGAAAGAAGTTAGAAAGAAGTAAGAAATAAGTAAGAAAGAAGTAAGAAAGAAGTAAGAAAGAAGTAAGGAAGAAAGAAGTAAGAAAAAAAGTAAGAAAGAAGTAAGAAAGAAGTAAGAAAGAAGAAAAAAGAAGTTAGAAAGAAGTAAGAAAGAAGTAAGAAAGAAGTAAGAAAGAAGAAAGTAAGAAGAAAGAAAGAAAGAACAAAGAAGTAAGAAAGAAGTAAGAAAGAAGTAAGAAGGAATGAAGAAAGAAATAAGAAAGAAGAAGTAAGAAAGAAGTAAGAAAGAAGTAAGAAAGAAGTAAGAAAGAAGTAAGAAAGAAATAAGAAAGAAAGAAGAAAGAAGGAAGAAAGAAGTAAGAAAGAAGTAAGAAAGAAGTAAGGAAAAAGTACGAAAGAAGTACGAAAGAAGTAAGAAAGAAGTAAGAAAGAAGTAAGAAAGAAAGAAGAAAGAAGTAAGAAAGAAGTAAGAAAGAAGTAAGAAAGAAGTAAGAAAGAGGTAAGAAGGGAGTAAGAAAGAAAGAAGAAAGAAGTAAGAAAGAAGTAAGAAAGAAGTATGAAAGAAGTAAGAAAGAAGAAAGAAAGAAGTAAGAAAGAAGTAAGAAAGAAGTAAGAAAGAAGTAAGAAAGAAAGAAGAAAGAAGAAAGAAAGAAGTAAGAAAGAAGTAAGAAAGAAGTAAGAAAGAAGTAAGAAGGAATGAAGAAAGAAGTTAGAAAGAAGTAAGAAAGAAGTAAGAAAGAAAGAAGAAAGAAGTAAGAAAGAAGTAAGAAAGAAGTAAGAAAGAAGTATGAAAGAAGAAAGAAAGAAGTACGAAAGAAGTAAGAAAGAAGAAAGAAAGAAGTACTAAAGAAGTAAGAATAAGTAAGAAAGAAGTAAGAAAGAAGTAAGAAAGAAAGAAGAAAGAAGTAAGAAAGGAGTAAGAAAGAAGTAAGAAAGAAGTAGGAAAGAAGTAAGAAAGAAAGAAGAAAGAAGTAAGGAACAAGAAAGAAAGAAGTATGAAAGAAGTAAGAAAGAAGTAAGAAAGAAAGAAGTAAGAAAGAAGTCAGAAAGAAGTTAGAAAGAAGTAAGAAAGAAGTAAGAAAGAAGTTAGAAAGAAGTAAGAAATAAGTAAGAAAGAAGTAAGAAAGAAGTAAGAAAGAAAGAAGTAAGAAAGAAGTAAGAAAGAAGGAAGAAAGAAGTAAGAAAGAAAGAAGAAAGAAGAAAGAAAGAAGAAAGAAAGAAGAAAAAAGAAAGAAAGGAGCAAGAAAGAAGTAGGAAAGAAGTAAGAAAGAAAGAAGAAAGAAGTAAGGAACAAGAAAGATAGAAGTATGAAAGAAGTAAGAAAGAAGTAAGAAAGAAAGAAGTAAGAAAGAAGTCAGAAAGAAGTTAGAAAGAAGTAAGACAGAAGTAAGAAAGAAGTAAGAAAGAAGTAAGAAAGAAGAAAGAAAGAAGTAAGAAATAAGGAAGAAAGAAGTAAGAAAGAAGTAAGGAAGAAAGAAGTAAGAAAAAAGAAAGAAAGAAGTAAGAAAGAAGTAAGAAAGAAGAAAAAAGAAGTTAGAAAGAAGTAAGAAAGAAGTAAGAAAGAAGTAAGAAAGAGGTAAGAAAGGAGTAAGAAAGAAAGAAGAAAGAAGTAAGAAAGAAGTAAGAAAGAAGTATGAAAGAAGTAAGAAAGAAGTAAGAAGGAATGAAGAAAGAAGTTAGAAAGAAGTAAGAAAGAAGTAAGAAAGAAGGAAGAAAGAAGTAAGAAAGAAGTAAGAAAGAAGTAAGAAAGAAGTAAGAAAGGAGTAAGAAAGAAGTAAGAAAGAAGTAGGAAAGAAGTAAAAAGGAATAAAGAAAGAAGTAAGAAAGAAGTAAGAAAGAAGTAAGAAAGAAGTAAGAAAGAAGTAAGAAAGAAAGAAGAAAGAAGTAAGGAAGAAGAAAGAAAGAAGTATGAAAGAAGTAAGAAAGAAGTAAGAAAGAAAGAAGTAAGAAAGAAGTCAGAAAGAAGTTAGAAAGAAGTAAGAAAGAAGTAAGAAAGAAGTTAGAAAGAAGTAAGAAATAAGTAAGAAAGGAGTAAGAAAGAAGTAAGAAAGAAAGAAGTAAGAAAGAAGTAAGAAAGAAGTAAGAAAGAAAGAAGAAAGAAGAAAGAAAGAAGAAAGAAAGAAGAAATAAGAAAGAAAGAAGTAAGAAAGAAGTAAGAAAGAAGTAAGAAAGAAGTAAGAAAGAAGTAAGAAGGAATGAAGAAAGAAGTAAGAAAGAAGAAAGAAAGAAGTATGAAAGAAGTAAGAAAGAAGTAAGAAAGAAAGAAGTAAGAAAGAAGTAAGAAAGAAGAAAGAAGTTAGAAAGAAGTAAGAAAGAAGTAAGAAAGAAGTTAGAAAGAAGTAAGAAATAAGTAAGAAAGAAGTAAGAAAGAAGTAAGAAAGAAGTAAGGAAGAAAGAAGTAAGAAAAAAAGTAAGAAAGAAGTAAGAAAGAAGTAAGAAGGAATGAAGAAAGAAATAAGAAAGAAGAAGTAAGAAAGAAGTAAGAAAGAAGTAAGAAAGAAGTAAGAAAGAAATAAGAAAGAAAGAATAAAGAAGGAAGAAAGAAGTAAGAAAGAAGTAAGAAAGAAGTAAGGAAGAAGTACGAAAGAAGTACGAAAGAAGTAAGAAAGAAGTAAGAAAGAAGTAAGAAAGAGGTAAGAAGGGAGTAAGAAAGAAAGAAGAAAGAAGTAAGAAAGAAGTAAGAAAGAAGTATGAAAGAAGTAAGAAAGAAGAAAGAAAGAAGTAAGAAAGAAGTAAGAAAGAAGTAAGAAAGAAGTAAGAAAGAAGTAAGAAAGAAAGAAGAAAGAAGAAAGAAAGAAGTAAGAAAGAAGTAAGAATGAAGTAAGAAAGAAGTAAGAAGGAATGAAGAAAGAAGTTAAAAAGAAGTAAGAAAGAAGTAAGAAAGAAAGAAGAAAGAAGTAAGAAAGAAGTAAGAAAGAAGTAAGAAAGAAGTAAGAAAGAAGTAAGAAAGAAAGAAGTAAGAAAGAAGTCAGAAAGAAGTTAGAAAGAAGTAAGAAAGAAAGAAGAAAGAAGAAAGAAAGAAGAAAGAAAGAAGAAAAAAGAAAGAAAGAAGTAAGAAAGAAGTAGGAAAGAAGTAAGAAAGAAAGAAGAAAGAAGTAAGGAACAAGAAAGAAAGAAGTATGAAAGAAGTAAGAAAGAAGTAAGAAAGAAAGAAGTAAGAAAGAAGTCAGAAAGAAGTTAGAAAGAAGTAAGAAAGAAGTTAGAAAGAAGTAAGAAAGAAGTAAGAAAGAAGTTAGAAAGAAGTAAGAAATAAGGAAGAAATAAGTAAGAAAGAAGTAAGAAAGAAGTAAGGAAGAAAGAAGTAAGAAAAAAGAAAGAAAGAAGTAAGAAAGAAGTAAGAAAGAAGAAAAAAGAAGTTAGAAAGAAGTAAGAAAGGAGTAAGAAAGAAGTAAGAAAGAAGAAAGTAAGAAGAAAGAAAGAAAGAACAAAGAAGTAAGAAAGAAGTAAGAAAGAAGTAAGAAAGAAGTAAGAAGGAATGAAGAAAGAAATAAGAAAGAAGAAGTAAGAAAGAAGTAAGAAAGAAGTAAGAAAGAAGTAAGAAAGAAGTAAGAAAGAAAGAAGAAAGAAGTAAGAAAGAAGTAAGAAAGAAGTAAGAAAGAAGTAAGAAAGAAGAAAGAAAGAAGTAAGAAAGTAGTAAGAAAGAAGTAAGAAAGAAGAAAGAAAGAAGTAAGAAAGAAGTAAGAAAGAAGTAAGAAAGAAGAAAGAAAGAAGTAAGAAAGAAGTAAGAAAGAAGTAAGAAAGAAGTAAGAAAGAAAGAATAAAGAAGAAAGAAAGAAGTAAGAAAGAAGTAAGAAAGAAGTAAGAAAGAAGTAAGAAAGAAGTAAAAAGGAATGAAGAAAGAAGTAAGAAAGAAGTAAGAAAGAAGTAAGAAAGAAGTAAGAAAGAAGTAAGAAAGAAGTTAGAAAGAAATAAGAAATAAGTAAGAAAGAAGTTAGAAAGAAGTAAGAAAGAAGTAAGGAAGAAAGAAGTAAGAAAAAAGTAAGAAAGAAGTAAGAAAGAAGTAAGAAAGAAGAAAAAAGAAGTTAGAAAGAAGTAAGAAAGAAGTAAGAAAGAAGTAAGAAAGAAGAAAGTAAGAAGAAAGAAAGAAAGAACAAAGAAGTAAGAAAGAAGTAAGAAAGAAGTAAGAAAGAAGTACGAAAGAAGTACGAAAGAAGTAAGAAAGAAGTAAGAAAGAAGTAAGAAAGAAAGAAGAAAGAAGAAAGAAGTAAGAAAGAAGTAAGAAAGAAGTAAGAAGAAGTAAGAAAGAAGTAAGAAAGAGGTAAGAAAGGAGTAAGAAAGAAAGAAGAAAGAAGTAAGAAAGAAGTAAGAAAGAAGTATGAAAGAAGTAAGAAAGAAGTAAGAAAGAAAGAAGTAAGAAAGAAGTAAGAAAGAAGTACGAAAGAAGTAAGATAAAAAGTAAGAAAGAAGTAAGAAAGGAGTAAGAAATAAGAAAGAAGTAAGAAAGAATTAAGAAAGAAGTAAGAAAGAAGTAAGAAAGAAAGAAGTAAGAAAGAAGAAAGAAAGAAGTAAGAAAGAAGAAAGAAAGAAGTAAGAAAGAAGTAAGAAAGAAGTAAGAAAGAAGTAAGAAAGAAGTACGAAAGAAGTAAGAAAGAAGTAAGAAAGAAAGAAGTAAGAAAGAAGTAAGAAAGAAGTAAGAAAGAAGTAAGAAAGAAGAAAGAAGTGAGAAAGAAAGAAGAAAGAAGTAAGAAAGAAGTAAGAAAGAAGTATGAAAGAAGTAAGAAAGAAGAAAGAAAGAAGTAAGAAAGAAGTAAGAAAGAAGTAAGAAAGAAGTAAAAAAGAAGTAAGAAAGAAGTAAGAAAGAAAGAAGAAAGGAGTAAGAAAGAAAGAAGAAAGAAGTAAGAAAGAAGTAAGAAAGAAGTATGAAAGAAGTAAGAAAGAAGTAAGGAAGAAAGAAGTAAGAAAAAAGAAAGAAAGAAGTAAGAAAGAAGTAAGAAAGAAGAAAAAAGAAGTTAGAAAGAAGTAAGAAAGAAGTAAGAAAGAAGTAAGAAAGAAGAAAGTAAGAAGAAAGAAAGAAAGAACAAAGAAGTAAGAAAGAAGTAAGAAAGAAGTAAGAAAGAAGTTAGAAAGAAGTAAGACAGAAGTAAGAAAGAAGTAAGAAAGAAGTAAGAAAGAAGAAAGAAAGAAGTAAGAAATAAGGAAGAAAGAAGTAAGAAAGAAGTAAGAAAGAAGTAAGGAAGAAAGAAGTAAGAAAAAAGAAAGAAAGAAGTAAGAAAGAAGTAAGAAAGAAGAAAAAAGAAGTTAGAAAGAAGTAAGAAAGAAGTAAGAAAGAAGTAAGAAAGAGGTAAGAAAGGAGTAAGAAAGAAAGAAGAAAGAAGTAAGAAAGAAGTAAGAAAGAAGTATGAAAGAAGTAAGAAAGAAGTAAGAAGGAATGAAGAAAGAAGTTAGAAAGAAGTAAGAAAGAAGTAAGAAAGAAAGAAGAAAGAAGTAAGAAAGAAGTAAGAAAGAAGTAAGAAAGAAGTAAGAAAGGAGTAAGAAAGAAGTAAGAAAGAAGTAGGAAAGAAGTAAAAAGGAATAAAGAAAGAAGTAAGAAAGAAGTAAGAAAGAAGTAAGAAAGAAGTAAGAAAGAAAGAAGAAAGAAGTAAGGAAGAAGAAAGAAAGAAGTATGAAAGAAGTAAGAAAGAAGTAAGAAAGAAAGAAGTAAGAAAGAAGTCAGAAAGAAGTTAGAAAGAAGTAAGAAAGAAGTAAGAAAGAAGTTAGAAAGAAGTAAGAAATAAGTAAGAAAGAAGTAAGAAAGAAGTAAGAAAGAAAGAAGTAAGAAAGAAGTAAGAAAGAAGTAAGAAAGAAAGAAGAAAGAAGAAAGAAAGAAGAAAGAAAGAAGAAATAAGAAAGAAAGAAGTAAGAAAGAAGTAAGAAAGAAGTAAGAAAGAAGTAAGAAGGAATGAAGAAAGAAGTAAGAAAGAAGAAAGAAAGAAGTATGAAAGAAGTAAGAAAGAAGTAAGAAAGAAAGAAGTAAGAAAGAAGTAAGAAAGAAGAAAGAAGTTAGAAAGAAGTAAGAAAGAAGTAAGAAAGAAGTTAGAAAGAAGTAAGAAATAAGTAAGAAAGAAGTAAGAAAGAAGTAAGAAAGAAGTAAGGAAGAAAGAAGTAAGAAAAAAAGTAAGAAAGAAGTAAGAAAGAAGTAAGAAAGAAGAAAAAAGAAGTTAGAAAGAAGTAAGAAAGAAGTAAGAAAGAAGTAAGAAAGGAGAAAGTAAGAAGAAAGAAAGAAAGAACAAAGAAGTAAGAAAGAAGTAAGAAAGAAGTAAGAAAGAAGTAAGAAGGAATGAAGAAAGAAATAAGAAAGAAGAAGTAAGAAAGAAGTAAGAAAGAAGTAAGAAAGAAGTAAGAAAGAAGTAAGAAAGAAGTAAGAAAGAAGTAAGAAAGAAATAAGAAAGAAAGAATAAAGAAGGAAGAAAGAAGTAAGAAAGAAGTAAGAAAGAAGTAAGGAAGAAGTACGAAAGAAGTACGAAAGAAGTAAGAAAGAAGTAAGAAAGAAGTAAGAAAGAGGTAAGAAGGGAGTAAGAAAGAAAGAAGAAAGAAGTAAGAAAGAAGTAAGAAAGAAGTATGAAAGAAGTAAGAAAGAAGAAAGAAAGAAGTAAGAAAGAAGTAAGAAAGAAGTAAGAAAGAAGTAAGAAAGAAAGAAGAAAGAAGAAAGAAAGAAGTAAGAAAGAAGTAAGAATGAAGTAAGAAAGAAGTAAGAAGGAATGAAGAAAGAAGTTAAAAAGAAGTAAGAAAGAAGTAAGAAAGAAAGAAGAAAGAAGTAAGAAAGAAGTAAGAAAGAAGTAAGAAAGAAGTAAGAAAGAAGAAAGAAAGAAGTACGAAAGAAGTAAGAAAGAAGAAAGAAAGAAGTACTAAAGAAGTAAGAATAAGTAAGAAAGAAGTAAGAAAGAAGTAAGAAAGAAAGAAGAAAGAAGTAAGAAAGGAGTAAGAAAGAAGTAAGAAAGAAGTAGGAAAGAAGTAAGAAAGAAAGAAGAAAGAAGTAAGGAACAAGAAAGAAAGAAGTAAGAAAGAAGTAAGAAAGAAGTAAGAAAGAAAGAAGTAAGAAAGAAGTCAGAAAGAAGTTAGAAAGAAGTAAGAAAGAAAGAAGAAAGAAGAAAGAAAGAAGAAAGAAAGAAGAAAAAAGAAAGAAAGAAGTAAGAAAGAAGTAGGAAAGAAGTAAGAAAGAAAGAAGAAAGAAGTAAGGAACAAGAAAGAAAGAAGTATGAAAGAAGTAAGAAAGAAGTAAGAAAGAAAGAAGTAAGAAAGAAGTCAGAAAGAAGTTAGAAAGAAGTAAGAAAGAAGTTAGAAAGAAGTAAGAAAGAAGTAAGAAAGAAGTTAGAAAGAAGTAAGAAATAAGGAAGAAAGAAGTAAGAAAGAAGTAAGAAAGAAGTAAGGAAGAAAGAAGTAAGAAAAAAGAAAGAAAGAAGTAAGAAAGAAGTAAGAAAGAAGAAAAAAGAAGCTAGAAAGAAGTAAGAAAGAAGTAAGAAAGAAGTAAGAAAGAAGAAAGTAAGAAGAAAGAAAGAAAGAACAAAGAAGTAAGAAAGAAGTAAGAAAGAAGTAAGAAAGAAGTAAGAAGGAATGAAGAAAGAAATAAGAAAGAAGAAGTAAGAAAGAAGTAAGAAAGAAGTAAGAAAGAAGTAAGAAAGAAGTAAGAAAGAAAGAAGAAAGAAGTAAGAAAGAAGTAAGAAAGAAGTAAGAAAGAAGTAAGAAAGAAGTAAGAAAGAAGTAAAAAGGAATGAAGAAAGAAGTAAGAAAGAAGTAAGAAAGAAGTAAGAAAGAAGTAAGAAAGAAGTAAGAAAGAAGTTAGAAAGAAATAAGAAATAAGTAAGAAAGAAGTTAGAAAGAAGTAAGAAAGAAGTAAGGAAGAAAGAAGTAAGAAAAAAGTAAGAAAGAAGTAAGAAAGAAGTAAGAAAGAAGAAAAAAGAAGTTAGAAAGAAGTAAGAAAGAAGTAAGAAAGAAGTAAGAAAGAAGAAAGTAAGAAGAAAGAAAGAAAGAACAAAGAAGTAAGAAAGAAGTAAGAAAGAAGTAAGAAAGAAGTACGAAAGAAGTACGAAAGAAGTAAGAAAGAAGTAAGAAAGAAGTAAGAAAGAAAGAAGAAAGAAGAAAGAAGTAAGAAAGAAGTAAGAAAGAAGTAAGAAGAAGTAAGAAAGAAGTAAGAAAGAGGTAAGAAAGGAGTAAGAAAGAAAGAAGAAAGAAGTAAGAAAGAAGTAAGAAAGAAGTATGAAAGAAGTAAGAAAGAAGTAAGAAAGAAAGAAGTAAGAAAGAAGTAAGAAAGAAGTACGAAAGAAGTAAGATAAAAAGTAAGAAAGAAGTAAGAAAGGAGTAAGAAATAAGAAAGAAGTAAGAAAGAATTAAGAAAGAAGTAAGAAAGAAGTAAGAAAGAAAGAAGTAAGAAAGAAGAAAGAAAGAAGTAAGAAAGAAGAAAGAAAGAAGTAAGAAAGAAGTAAGAAAGAAGTAAGAAAGAAGTAAGAAAGAAGTACGAAAGAAGTAAGAAAGAAGTAAGAAAGAAAGAAGTAAGAAAGAAGTAAGAAAGAAGTAAGAAAGAAGTAAGAAAGAAGAAAGAAGTGAGAAAGAAAGAAGAAAGAAGTAAGAAAGAAGTAAGAAAGAAGTATGAAAGAAGTAAGAAAGAAGAAAGAAAGAAGTAAGAAAGAAGTAAGAAAGAAGTAAGAAAGAAGTAAAAAAGAAGTAAGAAAGAAGTAAGAAAGAAAGAAGAAAGGAGTAAGAAAGAAAGAAGAAAGAAGTAAGAAAGAAGTAAGAAAGAAGTATGAAAGAAGTAAGAAAGAAGTAAGGAAGAAAGAAGTAAGAAAAAAGAAAGAAAGAAGTAAGAAAGAAGTAAGAAAGAAGAAAAAAGAAGTTAGAAAGAAGTAAGAAAGAAGTAAGAAAGAAGTAAGAAAGAAGAAAGTAAGAAGAAAGAAAGAAAGAACAAAGAAGTAAGAAAGAAGTAAGAAAGAAGTAAGAAAGAAGTTAGAAAGAAGTAAGACAGAAGTAAGAAAGAAGTAAGAAAGAAGTAAGAAAGAAGAAAGAAAGAAGTAAGAAATAAGGAAGAAAGAAGTAAGAAAGAAGTAAGAAAGAAGTAAGGAAGAAAGAAGTAAGAAAAAAGAAAGAAAGAAGTAAGAAAGAAGTAAGAAAGAAGAAAAAGAAGTTAGAAAGAAGTAAGAAAGAAGTAAGAAAGAAGTAAGAAAGAGGTAAGAAAGGAGTAAGAAAGAAAGAAGAAAGAAGTAAGAAAGAAGTAAGAAAGAAGTATGAAAGAAGTAAGAAAGAAGTAAGAAGGAATGAAGAAAGAAGTTAGAAAGAAGTAAGAAAGAAGTAAGAAAGAAAGAAGAAAGAAGTAAGAAAGAAGTAAGAAAGAAGTAAGAAAGAAGTAAGAAAGGAGTAAGAAAGAAGTAAGAAAGAAGTAGGAAAGAAGTAAAAAGGAATAAAGAAAGAAGTAAGAAAGAAGTAAGAAAGAAGTAAGAAAGAAGTAAGAAAGAAAGAAGAAAGAAGTAAGGAAGAAGAAAGAAAGAAGTATGAAAGAAGTAAGAAAGAAGTAAGAAAGAAAGAAGTAAGAAAGAAGTCAGAAAGAAGTTAGAAAGAAGTAAGAAAGAAGTAAGAAAGAAGTTAGAAAGAAGTAAGAAATAAGTAAGAAAGAAGTAAGAAAGAAGTAAGAAAGAAAGAAGTAAGAAAGAAGTAAGAAAGAAGTAAGAAAGAAAGAAGAAAGAAGAAAGAAAGAAGAAAGAAAGAAGAAATAAGAAAGAAAGAAGTAAGAAAGAAGTAAGAAAGAAGTAAGAAAGAAGTAAGAAGGAATGAAGAAAGAAGTAAGAAAGAAGAAAGAAAGAAGTATGAAAGAAGTAAGAAAGAAGTAAGAAAGAAAGAAGTAAGAAAGAAGTAAGAAAGAAGAAAGAAGTTAGAAAGAAGTAAGAAAGAAGTAAGAAAGAAGTTAGAAAGAAGTAAGAAATAAGTAAGAAAGAAGTAAGAAAGAAGTAAGAAAGAAGTAAGGAAGAAAGAAGTAAGAAAAAAAGTAAGAAAGAAGTAAGAAAGAAGTAAGAAAGAAGAAAAAAGAAGTTAGAAAGAAGTAAGAAAGAAGTAAGAAAGAAGTAAGAAAGGAGAAAGTAAGAAGAAAGAAAGAAAGAACAAAGAAGTAAGAAAGAAGTAAGAAAGAAGTAAGAAAGAAGTAAGAAGGAATGAAGAAAGAAATAAGAAAGAAGAAGTAAGAAAGAAGTAAGAAAGAAGTAAGAAAGAAGTAAGAAAGAAGTAAGAAAGAAGTAAGAAAGAAGTAAGAAAGAAATAAGAAAGAAAGAATAAAGAAGGAAGAAAGAAGTAAGAAAGAAGTAAGAAAGAAGTAAGGAAGAAGTACGAAAGAAGTACGAAAGAAGTAAGAAAGAAGTAAGAAAGAAGTAAGAAAGAGGTAAGAAGGGAGTAAGAAAGAAAGAAGAAAGAAGTAAGAAAGAAGTAAGAAAGAAGTATGAAAGAAGTAAGAAAGAAGAAAGAAAGAAGTAAGAAAGAAGTAAGAAAGAAGTAAGAAAGAAGTAAGAAAGAAAGAAGAAAGAAGAAAGAAAGAAGTAAGAAAGAAGTAAGAATGAAGTAAGAAAGAAGTAAGAAGGAATGAAGAAAGAAGTTAAAAAGAAGTAAGAAAGAAGTAAGAAAGAAAGAAGAAAGAAGTAAGAAAGAAGTAAGAAAGAAGTAAGAAAGAAGTAAGAAAGAAGAAAGAAAGAAGTACGAAAGAAGTAAGAAAGAAGAAAGAAAGAAGTACTAAAGAAGTAAGAATAAGTAAGAAAGAAGTAAGAAAGAAGTAAGAAAGAAAGAAGAAAGAAGTAAGAAAGGAGTAAGAAAGAAGTAAGAAAGAAGTAGGAAAGAAGTAAGAAAGAAAGAAGAAAGAAGTAAGGAACAAGAAAGAAAGAAGTAAGAAAGAAGTAAGAAAGAAGTAAGAAAGAAAGAAGTAAGAAAGAAGTCAGAAAGAAGTTAGAAAGAAGTAAGAAAGAAAGAAGAAAGAAGAAAGAAAGAAGAAAGAAAGAAGAAAAAAGAAAGAAAGAAGTAAGAAAGAAGTAGGAAAGAAGTAAGAAAGAAAGAAGAAAGAAGTAAGGAACAAGAAAGAAAGAAGTATGAAAGAAGTAAGAAAGAAGTAAGAAAGAAAGAAGTAAGAAAGAAGTCAGAAAGAAGTTAGAAAGAAGTAAGAAAGAAGTTAGAAAGAAGTAAGAAAGAAGTAAGAAAGAAGTTAGAAAGAAGTAAGAAATAAGGAAGAAAGAAGTAAGAAAGAAGTAAGAAAGAAGTAAGGAAGAAAGAAGTAAGAAAAAAGAAAGAAAGAAGTAAGAAAGAAGTAAGAAAGAAGAAAAAAGAAGCTAGAAAGAAGTAAGAAAGAAGTAAGAAAGAAGTAAGAAAGAAGAAAGTAAGAAGAAAGAAAGAAAGAACAAAGAAGTAAGAAAGAAGTAAGAAAGAAGTAAGAAAGAAGTAAGAAGGAATGAAGAAAGAAATAAGAAAGAAGAAGTAAGAAAGAAGTAAGAAAGAAGTAAGAAAGAAGTAAGAAAGAAGTAAGAAAGAAAGAAGAAAGAAGTAAGAAAGAAGTAAGAAAGAAGTAAGAAAGAAGTAAGAAAGAAGAAAGAAAGAAGTAAGAAAGTAGTAAGAAAGAAGTAAGAAAGAAGAAAGAAAGAAGTAAGAAAGAAGTAAGAAAGAAGTAAGAAAGAAGAAAGAAAGAAGTAAGAAAGAAGTAAGAAAGAAGTAAGAAAGAAGTAAGGAAGAAAGAAGTAAGAAAAAAGAAAGAAAGAAGTAAGAAAGAAGTAAGAAAGAAGAAAAAAGAAGCTAGAAAGAAGTAAGAAAGAAGTAAGAAAGAAGTAAGAAAGAAGAAAGTAAGAAGAAAGAAAGAAAGAACAAAGAAGTAAGAAAGAAGTAAGAAAGAAGTAAGAAAGAAGTAAGAAGGAATGAAGAAAGAAATAAGAAAGAAGAAGTAAGAAAGAAGTAAGAAAGAAGTAAGAAAGAAGTAAGAAAGAAGTAAGAAAGAAAGAAGAAAGAAGTAAGAAAGAAGTAAGAAAGAAGTAAGAAAGAAGTAAGAAAGAAGAAAGAAAGAAGTAAGAAAGTAGTAAGAAAGAAGTAAGAAAGAAGAAAGAAAGAAGTAAGAAAGAAGTAAGAAAGAAGTAAGAAAGAAGAAAGAAAGAAGTAAGAAAGAAGTAAGAAAGAAGTAAGAAAGAAGTAAGAAAGAAAGAATAAAGAAGAAAGAAAGAAGTAAGAAAGAAGTAAGAAAGAAGTAAGAAAGAAGTAAGAAAGAAGTAAGAAAGAAATAAGAAAGAAAGAATAAAGAAGGAAGAAAGAAGTAAGAAAGAAGTAAGAAAGAAGTAAGGAAGAAGTACGAAAGAAGTACGAAAGAAGTAAGAAAGAAGTAAGAAAGAAGTAAGAAAGAGGTAAGAAGGGAGTAAGAAAGAAAGAAGAAAGAAGTAAGAAAGAAGTAAGAAAGAAGTATGAAAGAAGTAAGAAAGAAGAAAGAAAGAAGTAAGAAAGAAGTAAGAAAGAAGTAAGAAAGAAGTAAGAAAGAAAGAAGAAAGAAGAAAGAAAGAAGTAAGAAAGAAGTAAGAATGAAGTAAGAAAGAAGTAAGAAGGAATGAAGAAAGAAGTTAAAAAGAAGTAAGAAAGAAGTAAGAAAGAAAGAAGAAAGAAGTAAGAAAGAAGTAAGAAAGAAGTAAGAAAGAAGTAAGAAAGAAGAAAGAAAGAAGTACGAAAGAAGTAAGAAAGAAGAAAGAAAGAAGTACTAAAGAAGTAAGAATAAGTAAGAAAGAAGTAAGAAAGAAGTAAGAAAGAAAGAAGAAAGAAGTAAGAAAGGAGTAAGAAAGAAGTAAGAAAGAAGTAGGAAAGAAGTAAGAAAGAAAGAAGAAAGAAGTAAGGAACAAGAAAGAAAGAAGTAAGAAAGAAGTAAGAAAGAAGTAAGAAAGAAAGAAGTAAGAAAGAAGTCAGAAAGAAGTTAGAAAGAAGTAAGAAAGAAAGAAGAAAGAAGAAAGAAAGAAGAAAGAAAGAAGAAAAAAGAAAGAAAGAAGTAAGAAAGAAGTAGGAAAGAAGTAAGAAAGAAAGAAGAAAGAAGTAAGGAACAAGAAAGAAAGAAGTATGAAAGAAGTAAGAAAGAAGTAAGAAAGAAAGAAGTAAGAAAGAAGTCAGAAAGAAGTTAGAAAGAAGTAAGAAAGAAGTTAGAAAGAAGTAAGAAAGAAGTAAGAAAGAAGTTAGAAAGAAGTAAGAAATAAGGAAGAAAGAAGTAAGAAAGAAGTAAGAAAGAAGTAAGGAAGAAAGAAGTAAGAAAAAAGAAAGAAAGAAGTAAGAAAGAAGTAAGAAAGAAGAAAAAAGAAGCTAGAAAGAAGTAAGAAAGAAGTAAGAAAGAAGTAAGAAAGAAGAAAGTAAGAAGAAAGAAAGAAAGAACAAAGAAGTAAGAAAGAAGTAAGAAAGAAGTAAGAAAGAAGTAAGAAGGAATGAAGAAAGAAATAAGAAAGAAGAAGTAAGAAAGAAGTAAGAAAGAAGTAAGAAAGAAGTAAGAAAGAAGTAAGAAAGAAAGAAGAAAGAAGTAAGAAAGAAGTAAGAAAGAAGTAAGAAAGAAGTAAGAAAGAAGAAAGAAAGAAGTAAGAAAGTAGTAAGAAAGAAGTAAGAAAGAAGAAAGAAAGAAGTAAGAAAGAAGTAAGAAAGAAGTAAGAAAGAAGAAAGAAAGAAGTAAGAAAGAAGTAAGAAAGAAGTAAGAAAGAAGTAAGGAAGAAAGAAGTAAGAAAAAAGAAAGAAAGAAGTAAGAAAGAAGTAAGAAAGAAGAAAAAAGAAGCTAGAAAGAAGTAAGAAAGAAGTAAGAAAGTAGTAAGAAAGAAGAAAGTAAGAAGAAAGAAAGAAAGAACAAAGAAGTAAGAAAGAAGTAAGAAAGAAGTAAGAAAGAAGTAAGAAGGAATGAAGAAAGAAATAAGAAAGAAGAAGTAAGAAAGAAGTAAGAAAGAAGTAAGAAAGAAGTAAGAAAGAAGTAAGAAAGAAAGAAGAAAGAAGTAAGAAAGAAGTAAGAAAGAAGTAAGAAAGAAGTAAGAAAGAAGAAAGAAAGAAGTAAGAAAGTAGTAAGAAAGAAGTAAGAAAGAAGAAAGAAAGAAGTAAGAAAGAAGTAAGAAAGAAGTAAGAAAGAAGAAAGAAAGAAGTAAGAAAGAAGTAAGAAAGAAGTAAGAAAGAAGTAAGAAAGAAAGAATAAAGAAGAAAGAAAGAAGTAAGAAAGAAGTAAGAAAGAAGTAAGAAAGAAGTAAGAAAGAAGTAAAAAGGAATGAAGAAAGAAGTAAGAAAGAAGTAAGAAAGAAGTAAGAAAGAAGTAAGAAAGAAGTAAGAAAGAAGTTAGAAAGAAGTAAGAAATAAGTAAGAAAGAAGTTAGAAAGAAGTAAGAAAGAAGTAAGGAAGAAAGAAGTAAGAAAAAAGTAAGAAAGAAGTAAGAAAGAAGTAAGAAAGAAGAAAAAAGAAGTTAGAAAGAAGTAAGAAAGAAGTAAGAAAGAAGTAAGAAAGAAGAAAGTAAGAAGAAAGAAAGAAAGAACAAAGAAGTAAGAAAGAAGTAAGAAAGAAGTAAGAAAGAAGTACGAAAGAAGTACGAAAGAAGTAAGAAAGAAGTAAGAAAGAAGTAAGAAAGAAAGAAGAAAGAAGAAAGAAGTAAGAAAGAAGTAAGAAAGAAGTAAGAAGAAGTAAGAAAGAAGTAAGAAAGAGGTAAGAAAGGAGTAAGAAAGAAAGAAGAAAGAAGTAAGAAAGAAGTAAGAAAGAAGTATGAAAGAAGTAAGAAAGAAGTAAGAAAGAAAGAAGTAAGAAAGAAGTAAGAAAGAAGTACGAAAGAAGTAAGATAAAAAGTAAGAAAGAAGTAAGAAAGGAGTAAGAAATAAGAAAGAAGTAAGAAAGAATTAAGAAAGAAGTAAGAAAGAAGTAAGAAAGAAAGAAGTAAGAAAGAAGAAAGAAAGAAGTAAGAAAGAAGAAAGAAAGAAGTAAGAAAGAAGTAAGAAAGAAGTAAGAAAGAAGTAAGAAAGAAGAAAGAAAGAAGAAAGAAGTAAGAAAGAAGTAAGAAAGAAGTAAGAAAGAAGTAAGAAAGAAGAAAGAAAGAAGTAAGAAAGAAGTAAGAAGGAATGAAGAAAGAAGTAAGAAAGAAGTTAGAAAGAAGTAAGAAATAAGTAAGAAAGAAGAAAGAAAGAAGTAAGAAGGAATGAAGAAAGAAGTAAGAAAGAAGAAAGAAAGAAGTATGAAAGAAGTATGAAAGAAGTAAGAAAGAAAGAAGTAAGAAAGAAGTATGAAAGAAGTAAGAAAGAAGTTAGAAAGAAGTAAGAAAGAAGTAAGAAAGAAGTTAGAAAGAAGTAAGAAATAAGTAAGAAAGAAGTAAGAAAGAAGTAAGAAAGAAGTAAGGAAGAAAGAAGTAAGAAAAAAGTAAGAAAGAAGTAAGAAAGAAGTAAGAAAGAAGAAAAAAGAAGTTAGAAAGAAGTAAGAAAGAAGTAAGAAAGAAGTAAGAAAGAAGAAAGTAAGAAGAAAGAAAGAAAGAACAAAGAAGTAAGAAAGAAGTAAGAAAGAAGTAAGAAAGAAGTAAGAAAGAAGTAAGAAAGAAGTAAGAAAGAAAGAAGAAAGAAGTAAGAAAGAAGTAAGAAAGAAGTAAGAAAGAAGTAAGAAAGAAGAAAGAAAGAAGTAAGAAAGTAGTAAGAAAGAAGTAAGAAAGAAGTAAGAAAGAAGTAAGAAAGAAGTAAGAAAGAAGTAAGAAAGAAGTAAGAAAGAAGTAAAAAGGAATGAAGAAAGAAGTAAGAAAGAAGTAAGAAAGAAGTAAGAAAGAAGTAAGAAAATAGTAAGAAAGAAGAAAGAAAGAAGAAAGAAGTAAGAAAAAAGTAAGAAAGAAGTATGAAAGAAGTAAGAAAGAAGAAAGAAAGAAGTAAGAAAGAAGTAAGAAGGAATGAAGAAAGAAGTAAGAAATAAGTAAGAAAGAAGAAAGAAAGAAGTAAGAAGGAATGAAGAAAGAAGTAAGAAAGAAGAAAGAAAGTATGAAAGAAGTATGAAAGAAGTAAGAAAGAAAGAAGTAAGAAAGAAGTATGAAAGAAGTAAGAAAGAAGTTAGAAAGAAGTAAGAAAGAAGTAAGAAAGAAGTTAGAAAGAAGTAAGAAATAAGTAAGAAAAAGTAAGAAAGAAGTAAGAAAGAAGTAAGGAAGAAAGAAGTAAGAAAAAAAGTAAGAAAGAAGTAGGAAAGAAGTAAGAAAGAAGAAAAAAGAAGTTAGAAAGAAGTAAGAAAGAAGTAAGAAAGAAGTAAGATAGAAGAAAGTAAGAAGAAAGAAAGAAAGAACAAAGAAGTAAGAAAGAAGTAAGAAAGAAGTACGAAAGAAGTACGAAAGAAGTAAGAAAGAAGTAAGAAAGAAGTAAGAAAGAAAGAAGAAAGAAGAAAGAAGTAAGAAAGAAGTAAGAAAGAAGTAAGAAAGAAGTAAGAAAGAAGTAAGAAAGAGGTAAGAAAGGAGTAAGAAAGAAAGAAGAAAGAAGTAAGAAAGAAGTAAGAAAGAAGTATGAAAGAAGTAAGAAAGAAGTAAGAAGGAATGAAGAAAGAAGTTAGAAAGAAGTAAGAAAGAAGAAAGAAAGAAGTAAGAAAGAAGTAAGAAAGAAGTAAGAAAGAAGTAAGAAAGAAGTAAGAAAGGAGCAAGAAAGAAGTAAGAAAGAAGTAGGAAAGAAGTAAAAAGGAATAAAGAAAGAAGTAAGAAAGAAGTAAGAAAGAAGTAAGAAAGAAGTAAGAAAGAAGTAAGAAAGAAAGAAGAAAGAAGTAAGGAAGAAGAAAGAAAGAAGTATGAAAGAAGTAAGAAAGAAGTAAGAAAGAAAGAAGTAAGAAAGAAGTCAGAAACAAGTTAGAAAGAAGTAAGAAAGAAGTAAGAAAGAAGTTAGAAAGAAGTAAGAAATAAGTAAGAAAGAAGTAAGAAAGAAGTAAGAAAGAAAGAAGTAAGAAAGAAGTAAGAAAGAAGTAAGAAAGAAAGAAGAAAGAAGAAAGAAAGAAGAAAGAAAGAAGAAATAAGAAAGAAAGAAGTAAGAAAGAAGTAAGAAAGAAGTAAGAAAGAAGTAAGAAAGAAGTAAGAAGGAATGAAGAAAGAAGTAAGAAAGAAGAAAGAAAGAAGTATGAAAGAAGTAAGAAAGAAGTAAGAAAGAAAGAAGTAAGAAAGAAGTAAGAAAGAAGTAAGAAAGAAGTTAGAAAGAAGTAAGAAAGAAGTAAGAAAGAAGTTAGAAAGAAGTAAGAAATAAGTAAGAAAGAAGTAAGAAAGAAGTAAGAAAGAAGTAAGGAAGAAAGAAGTAAGAAAAAAAGTAAGAAAGAAGTAAGAAAGAAGTAAGAAAGAAGAAAAAAGAAGTTAGAAAGAAGTAAGAAAGAAGTAAGAAAGAAGTAAGAAAGAAGAAAGTAAGAAGAAAGAAAGAAAGAACAAAGAAGTAAGAAAGAAGTAAGAAAGAAGTAAGAAGGAATGAAGAAAGAAATAAGAAAGAAGAAGTAAGAAAGAAGTAAGAAAGAAGTAAGAAAGAAGTAAGAAAGAAGTAAGAAAGAAGTAAGAAAGAAATAAGAAAGAAAGAAGAAAGAAGGAAGAAAGAAGTAAGAAAGAAGTAAGAAAGAAGTAAGGAAGAAGTACGAAAGAAGTACGAAAGAAGTAAGAAAGAAGTAAGAAAGAAGTAAGAAAGAAAGAAGAAAGAAGTAAGAAAGAAGTAAGAAAGAAGTAAGAAAGAAGTAAGAAAGAGGTAAGAAGGGAGTAAGAAAGAAAGAAGAAAGAAGTAAGAAAGAAGTAAGAAAGAAGTATGAAAGAAGTAAGAAAGAAGAAAGAAAGAAGTAAGAAAGAAGTAAGAAAGAAGTAAGAAAGAAGTAAGAAAGAAAGAAGAAAGAAGAAAGAAAGAAGTAAGAAAGAAGTAAGAAAGAAGTAAGAAAGAAGTAAGAAGGAATGAAGAAAGAAGTTAGAAAGAAGTAAGAAAGAAGTAAGAAAGAAAGAAGAAAGAAGTAAGAAAGAAGTAAGAAAGAAGTAAGAAAGAAGTAAGAAAGAAGAAAGAAAGAAGTACGAAAGAAGTAAGAAAGAAGAAAGAAAGAAGTACTAAAGAAGTAAGAATAAGTAAGAAAGAAGTAAGAAAGAAGTAAGAAAGAAAGAAGAAAGAAGTAAGAAAGGAGTAAGAAAGAAGTAAGAAAGAAGTAGGAAAGAAGTAAGAAAGAAAGAAGAAAGAAGTAAGGAACAAGAAAGAAAGAAGTATGAAAGAAGTAAGAAAGAAGTAAGAAAGAAAGAAGTAAGAAAGAAGTCAGAAAGAAGTTAGAAAGAAGTAAGAAAGAAGTAAGAAAGAAGTTAGAAAGAAGTAAGAAATAAGTAAGAAAGAAGTAAGAAAGAAGTAAGAAAGAAAGAAGTAAGAAAGAAGTAAGAAAGAAGGAAGAAAGAAGTAAGAAAGAAAGAAGAAAGAAGAAAGAAAGAAGAAAGAAAGAAGAAAAAAGAAAGAAAGGAGCAAGAAAGAAGTAGGAAAGAAGTAAGAAAGAAAGAAGAAAGAAGTAAGGAACAAGAAAGATAGAAGTATGAAAGAAGTAAGAAAGAAGTAAGAAAGAAAGAAGTAAGAAAGAAGTCAGAAAGAAGTTAGAAAGAAGTAAGACAGAAGTAAGAAAGAAGTAAGAAAGAAGTAAGAAAGAAGAAAGAAAGAAGTAAGAAATAAGGAAGAAAGAAGTAAGAAAGAAGTAAGAAAGAAGTAAGGAAGAAAGAAGTAAGAAAAAAGAAAGAAAGAAGTAAGAAAGAAGTAAGAAAGAAGAAAAAAGAAGTTAGAAAGAAGTAAGAAAGAAGTAAGAAAGAAGTAAGAAAGAGGTAAGAAAGGAGTAAGAAAGAAAGAAGAAAGAAGTAAGAAAGAAGTAAGAAAGAAGTATGAAAGAAGTAAGAAAGAAGTAAGAAGGAATGAAGAAAGAAGTTAGAAAGAAGTAAGAAAGAAGTAAGAAAGAAAGAAGAAAGAAGTAAGAAAGAAGTAAGAAAGAAGTAAGAAAGAAGTAAGAAAGGAGTAAGAAAGAAGTAAGAAAGAAGTAGGAAAGAAGTAAAAAGGAATAAAGAAAGAAGTAAGAAAGAAGTAAGAAAGAAGTAAGAAAGAAGTAAGAAAGAAGTAAGAAAGAAAGAAGAAAGAAGTAAGGAAGAAGAAAGAAAGAAGTATGAAAGAAGTAAGAAAGAAGTAAGAAAGAAAGAAGTAAGAAAGAAGTCAGAAAGAAGTTAGAAAGAAGTAAGAAAGAAGTAAGAAAGAAGTTAGAAAGAAGTAAGAAATAAGTAAGAAAGAAGTAAGAAAGAAGTAAGAAAGAAAGAAGTAAGAAAGAAGTAAGAAAGAAGTAAGAAAGAAAGAAGAAAGAAGAAAGAAAGAAGAAAGAAAGAAGAAATAAGAAAGAAAGAAGTAAGAAAGAAGTAAGAAAGAAGTAAGAAAGAAGTAAGAAGGAATGAAGAAAGAAGTAAGAAAGAAGAAAGAAAGAAGTATGAAAGAAGTAAGAAAGAAGTAAGAAAGAAAGAAGTAAGAAAGAAGTAAGAAAGAAGAAAGAAGTTAGAAAGAAGTAAGAAAGAAGTAAGAAAGAAGTAAGAAAGAAGAAAGAAAGAAGTAAGAAAGAAGTAAGAAAGAAGTAAGAAAGAAGTAAGGAAGAAAGAAGTAAGAAAAAAGAAAGAAAGAAGTAAGAAAGAAGTAAGAAAGAAGAAAAAAGAAGCTAGAAAGAAGTAAGAAAGAAGTAAGAAAGTAGTAAGAAAGAAGAAAGTAAGAAGAAAGAAAGAAAGAACAAAGAAGTAAGAAAGAAGTAAGAAAGAAGTAAGAAAGAAGTAAGAAGGAATGAAGAAAGAAATAAGAAAGAAGAAGTAAGAAAGAAGTAAGAAAGAAGTAAGAAAGAAGTAAGAAAGAAGTAAGAAAGAAAGAAGAAAGAAGTAAGAAAGAAGTAAGAAAGAAGTAAGAAAGAAGTAAGAAAGAAGAAAGAAAGAAGTAAGAAAGTAGTAAGAAAGAAGTAAGAAAGAAGAAAGAAAGAAGTAAGAAAGAAGTAAGAAAGAAGTAAGAAAGAAGAAAGAAAGAAGTAAGAAAGAAGTAAGAAAGAAGTAAGAAAGAAGTAAGAAAGAAAGAATAAAGAAGAAAGAAAGAAGTAAGAAAGAAGTAAGAAAGAAGTAAGAAAGAAGTAAGAAAGAAGTAAAAAGGAATGAAGAAAGAAGTAAGAAAGAAGTAAGAAAGAAGTAAGAAAGAAGTAAGAAAGAAGTAAGAAAGAAGTTAGAAAGAAGTAAGAAATAAGTAAGAAAGAAGTTAGAAAGAAGTAAGAAAGAAGTAAGGAAGAAAGAAGTAAGAAAAAAGTAAGAAAGAAGTAAGAAAGAAGTAAGAAAGAAGAAAAAAGAAGTTAGAAAGAAGTAAGAAAGAAGTAAGAAAGAAGTAAGAAAGAAGAAAGTAAGAAGAAAGAAAGAAAGAACAAAGAAGTAAGAAAGAAGTAAGAAAGAAGTAAGAAAGAAGTACGAAAGAAGTACGAAAGAAGTAAGAAAGAAGTAAGAAAGAAGTAAGAAAGAAAGAAGAAAGAAGAAAGAAGTAAGAAAGAAGTAAGAAAGAAGTAAGAAGAAGTAAGAAAGAAGTAAGAAAGAGGTAAGAAAGGAGTAAGAAAGAAAGAAGAAAGAAGTAAGAAAGAAGTAAGAAAGAAGTATGAAAGAAGTAAGAAAGAAGTAAGAAAGAAAGAAGTAAGAAAGAAGTAAGAAAGAAGTACGAAAGAAGTAAGATAAAAAGTAAGAAAGAAGTAAGAAAGGAGTAAGAAATAAGAAAGAAGTAAGAAAGAATTAAGAAAGAAGTAAGAAAGAAGTAAGAAAGAAAGAAGTAAGAAAGAAGAAAGAAAGAAGTAAGAAAGAAGAAAGAAAGAAGTAAGAAAGAAGTAAGAAAGAAGTAAGAAAGAAGTAAGAAAGATGAAAGAAAGAAGAAAGAAGTAAGAAAGAAGTAAGAAAGAAGTAAGAAAGAAGTAAGAAAGAAGAAAGAAAGAAGTAAGAAAGAAGTAAGAAGGAATGAAGAAAGAAGTAAGAAAGAAGTTAGAAAGAAGTAAGAAATAAGTAAGAAAGAAGAAAGAAAGAAGTAAGAAGGAATGAAGAAAGAAGTAAGAAAGAAGAAAGAAAGAAGTATGAAAGAAGTATGAAAGAAGTAAGAAAGAAAGAAGTAAGAAAGAAGTATGAAAGAAGTAAGAAAGAAGTTAGAAAGAAGTAAGAAAGAAGTAAGAAAGAAGTTAGAAAGAAGTAAGAAATAAGTAAGAAAGAAGTAAGAAAGAAGTAAGAAAGAAGTAAGGAAGAAAGAAGTAAGAAAAAAGTAAGAAAGAAGTAAGAAAGAAGTAAGAAAGAAGAAAAAAGAAGTTAGAAAGAAGTAAGAAAGAAGTAAGAAAGAAGTAAGAAAGAAGAAAGTAAGAAGAAAGAAAGAAAGAACAAAGAAGTAAGAAAGAAGTAAGAAAGAAGTAAGAAAGAAGTAAGAAAGAAGTAAGAAAGAAGTAAGAAAGAAAGAAGAAAGAAGTAAGAAAGAAGTAAGAAAGAAGTAAGAAAGAAGTAAGAAAGAAGAAAGAAAGAAGTAAGAAAGTAGTAAGAAAGAAGTAAGAAAGAAGTAAGAAAGAAGTAAGAAAGAAGTAAGAAAGAAGTAAGAAAGAAGTAAGAAAGAAGTAAAAAGGAATGAAGAAAGAAGTAAGAAAGAAGTAAGAAAGAAGTAAGAAAGAAGTAAGAAAATAGTAAGAAAGAAGAAAGAAAGAAGAAAGAAGTAAGAAAAAAGTAAGAAAGAAGTATGAAAGAAGTAAGAAAGAAGAAAGAAAGAAGTAAGAAAGAAGTAAGAAGGAATGAAGAAAGAAGTAAGAAATAAGTAAGAAAGAAGAAAGAAAGAAGTAAGAAGGAATGAAGAAAGAAGTAAGAAAGAAGAAAGAAAGTATGAAAGAAGTATGAAAGAAGTAAGAAAGAAAGAAGTAAGAAAGAAGTATGAAAGAAGTAAGAAAGAAGTTAGAAAGAAGTAAGAAAGAAGTAAGAAAGAAGTTAGAAAGAAGTAAGAAATAAGTAAGAAAAAGTAAGAAAGAAGTAAGAAAGAAGTAAGGAAGAAAGAAGTAAGAAAAAAAGTAAGAAAGAAGTAGGAAAGAAGTAAGAAAGAAGAAAAAAGAAGTTAGAAAGAAGTAAGAAAGAAGTAAGAAAGAAGTAAGATAGAAGAAAGTAAGAAGAAAGAAAGAAAGAACAAAGAAGTAAGAAAGAAGTAAGAAAGAAGTACGAAAGAAGTACGAAAGAAGTAAGAAAGAAGTAAGAAAGAAGTAAGAAAGAAAGAAGAAAGAAGAAAGAAGTAAGAAAGAAGTAAGAAAGAAGTAAGAAAGAAGTAAGAAAGAAGTAAGAAAGAGGTAAGAAAGGAGTAAGAAAGAAAGAAGAAAGAAGTAAGAAAGAAGTAAGAAAGAAGTATGAAAGAAGTAAGAAAGAAGTAAGAAGGAATGAAGAAAGAAGTTAGAAAGAAGTAAGAAAGAAGAAAGAAAGAAGTAAGAAAGAAGTAAGAAAGAAGTAAGAAAGAAGTAAGAAAGAAGTAAGAAAGGAGCAAGAAAGAAGTAAGAAAGAAGTAGGAAAGAAGTAAAAAGGAATAAAGAAAGAAGTAAGAAAGAAGTAAGAAAGAAGTAAGAAAGAAGTAAGAAAGAAGTAAGAAAGAAAGAAGAAAGAAGTAAGGAAGAAGAAAGAAAGAAGTATGAAAGAAGTAAGAAAGAAGTAAGAAAGAAAGAAGTAAGAAAGAAGTCAGAAACAAGTTAGAAAGAAGTAAGAAAGAAGTAAGAAAGAAGTTAGAAAGAAGTAAGAAATAAGTAAGAAAGAAGTAAGAAAGAAGTAAGAAAGAAAGAAGTAAGAAAGAAGTAAGAAAGAAGTAAGAAAGAAAGAAGAAAGAAGAAAGAAAGAAGAAAGAAAGAAGAAATAAGAAAGAAAGAAGTAAGAAAGAAGTAAGAAAGAAGTAAGAAAGAAGTAAGAAAGAAGTAAGAAGGAATGAAGAAAGAAGTAAGAAAGAAGAAAGAAAGAAGTATGAAAGAAGTAAGAAAGAAGTAAGAAAGAAAGAAGTAAGAAAGAAGTAAGAAAGAAGTAAGAAAGAAGTTAGAAAGAAGTAAGAAAGAAGTAAGAAAGAAGTTAGAAAGAAGTAAGAAATAAGTAAGAAAGAAGTAAGAAAGAAGTAAGAAAGAAGTAAGGAAGAAAGAAGTAAGAAAAAAAGTAAGAAAGAAGTAAGAAAGAAGTAAGAAAGAAGAAAAAAGAAGTTAGAAAGAAGTAAGAAAGAAGTAAGAAAGAAGTAAGAAAGAAGAAAGTAAGAAGAAAGAAAGAAAGAACAAAGAAGTAAGAAAGAAGTAAGAAAGAAGTAAGAAGGAATGAAGAAAGAAATAAGAAAGAAGAAGTAAGAAAGAAGTAAGAAAGAAGTAAGAAAGAAGTAAGAAAGAAGTAAGAAAGAAGTAAGAAAGAAATAAGAAAGAAAGAAGAAAGAAGGAAGAAAGAAGTAAGAAAGAAGTAAGAAAGAAGTAAGGAAGAAGTACGAAAGAAGTACGAAAGAAGTAAGAAAGAAGTAAGAAAGAAGTAAGAAAGAAAGAAGAAAGAAGTAAGAAAGAAGTAAGAAAGAAGTAAGAAAGAAGTAAGAAAGAGGTAAGAAGGGAGTAAGAAAGAAAGAAGAAAGAAGTAAGAAAGAAGTAAGAAAGAAGTATGAAAGAAGTAAGAAAGAAGAAAGAAAGAAGTAAGAAAGAAGTAAGAAAGAAGTAAGAAAGAAGTAAGAAAGAAAGAAGAAAGAAGAAAGAAAGAAGTAAGAAAGAAGTAAGAAAGAAGTAAGAAAGAAGTAAGAAGGAATGAAGAAAGAAGTTAGAAAGAAGTAAGAAAGAAGTAAGAAAGAAAGAAGAAAGAAGTAAGAAAGAAGTAAGAAAGAAGTAAGAAAGAAGTAAGAAAGAAGAAAGAAAGAAGTACGAAAGAAGTAAGAAAGAAGAAAGAAAGAAGTACTAAAGAAGTAAGAATAAGTAAGAAAGAAGTAAGAAAGAAGTAAGAAAGAAAGAAGAAAGAAGTAAGAAAGGAGTAAGAAAGAAGTAAGAAAGAAGTAGGAAAGAAGTAAGAAAGAAAGAAGAAAGAAGTAAGGAACAAGAAAGAAAGAAGTATGAAAGAAGTAAGAAAGAAGTAAGAAAGAAAGAAGTAAGAAAGAAGTCAGAAAGAAGTTAGAAAGAAGTAAGAAAGAAGTAAGAAAGAAGTTAGAAAGAAGTAAGAAATAAGTAAGAAAGAAGTAAGAAAGAAGTAAGAAAGAAAGAAGTAAGAAAGAAGTAAGAAAGAAGGAAGAAAGAAGTAAGAAAGAAAGAAGAAAGAAGAAAGAAAGAAGAAAGAAAGAAGAAAAAAGAAAGAAAGGAGCAAGAAAGAAGTAGGAAAGAAGTAAGAAAGAAAGAAGAAAGAAGTAAGGAACAAGAAAGATAGAAGTATGAAAGAAGTAAGAAAGAAGTAAGAAAGAAAGAAGTAAGAAAGAAGTCAGAAAGAAGTTAGAAAGAAGTAAGACAGAAGTAAGAAAGAAGTAAGAAAGAAGTAAGAAAGAAGAAAGAAAGAAGTAAGAAATAAGGAAGAAAGAAGTAAGAAAGAAGTAAGAAAGAAGTAAGGAAGAAAGAAGTAAGAAAAAAGAAAGAAAGAAGTAAGAAAGAAGTAAGAAAGAAGAAAAAAGAAGTTAGAAAGAAGTAAGAAAGAAGTAAGAAAGAAGTAAGAAAGAGGTAAGAAAGGAGTAAGAAAGAAAGAAGAAAGAAGTAAGAAAGAAGTAAGAAAGAAGTATGAAAGAAGTAAGAAAGAAGTAAGAAGGAATGAAGAAAGAAGTTAGAAAGAAGTAAGAAAGAAGTAAGAAAGAAAGAAGAAAGAAGTAAGAAAGAAGTAAGAAAGAAGTAAGAAAGAAGTAAGAAAGGAGTAAGAAAGAAGTAAGAAAGAAGTAGGAAAGAAGTAAAAAGGAATAAAGAAAGAAGTAAGAAAGAAGTAAGAAAGAAGTAAGAAAGAAGTAAGAAAGAAGTAAGAAAGAAAGAAGAAAGAAGTAAGGAAGAAGAAAGAAAGAAGTATGAAAGAAGTAAGAAAGAAGTAAGAAAGAAAGAAGTAAGAAAGAAGTCAGAAAGAAGTTAGAAAGAAGTAAGAAAGAAGTAAGAAAGAAGTTAGAAAGAAGTAAGAAATAAGTAAGAAAGAAGTAAGAAAGAAGTAAGAAAGAAAGAAGTAAGAAAGAAGTAAGAAAGAAGTAAGAAAGAAAGAAGAAAGAAGAAAGAAAGAAGAAAGAAAGAAGAAATAAGAAAGAAAGAAGTAAGAAAGAAGTAAGAAAGAAGTAAGAAAGAAGTAAGAAGGAATGAAGAAAGAAGTAAGAAAGAAGAAAGAAAGAAGTATGAAAGAAGTAAGAAAGAAGTAAGAAAGAAAGAAGTAAGAAAGAAGTAAGAAAGAAGAAAGAAGTTAGAAAGAAGTAAGAAAGAAGTAAGAAAGAAGTTAGAAAGAAGTAAGAAATAAGTAAGAAAGAAGTAAGAAAGAAGTAAGAAAGAAGTAAGGAAGAAAGAAGTAAGAAAAAAAGTAAGAAAGAAGTAAGAAAGAAGTAAGAAAGAAGAAAAAAGAAGTTAGAAAGAAGTAAGAAAGAAGTAAGAAAGAAGTAAGAAAGGAGAAAGTAAGAAGAAAGAAAGAAAGAACAAAGAAGTAAGAAAGAAGTAAGAAAGAAGTAAGAAAGAAGTAAGAAGGAATGAAGAAAGAAATAAGAAAGAAGAAGTAAGAAAGAAGTAAGAAAGAAGTAAGAAAGAAGTAAGGAAGAAGTACGAAAGAAGTACGAAAGAAGTAAGAAAGAAGTAAGAAAGAAGTAAGAAAGAGGTAAGAAGGGAGTAAGAAAGAAAGAAGAAAGAAGTAAGAAAGAAGTAAGAAAGAAGTATGAAAGAAGTAAGAAAGAAGAAAGAAAGAAGTAAGAAAGAAGTAAGAAAGAAGTAAGAAAGAAGTAAGAAAGAAGTAAGAAAGAAAGAAGAAAGAAGAAAGAAAGAAGTAAGAAAGAAGTAAGAATGAAGTAAGAAAGAAGTAAGAAGGAATGAAGAAAGAAGTTAAAAAGAAGTAAGAAAGAAGTAAGAAAGAAAGAAGAAAGAAGTAAGAAAGAAGTAAGAAAGAAGTAAGAAAGAAGTAAGAAAGAAGAAAGAAAGAAGTACGAAAGAAGTAAGAAAGAAGAAAGAAAGAAGTACTAAAGAAGTAAGAATAAGTAAGAAAGAAGTAAGAAAGAAGTAAGAAAGAAAGAAGAAAGAAGTAAGAAAGGAGTAAGAAAGAAGTAAGAAAGAAGTAGGAAAGAAGTAAGAAAGAAAGAAGAAAGAAGTAAGGAACAAGAAAGAAAGAAGTAAGAAAGAAGTAAGAAAGAAGTAAGAAAGAAAGAAGTAAGAAAGAAGTCAGAAAGAAGTTAGAAAGAAGTAAGAAAGAAAGAAGAAAGAAGAAAGAAAGAAGAAAGAAAGAAGAAAAAAGAAAGAAAGAAGTAAGAAAGAAGTAGGAAAGAAGTAAGAAAGAAAGAAGAAAGAAGTAAGGAACAAGAAAGAAAGAAGTATGAAAGAAGTAAGAAAGAAGTAAGAAAGAAAGAAGTAAGAAAGAAGTCAGAAAGAAGTTAGAAAGAAGTAAGAAAGAAGTTAGAAAGAAGTAAGAAAGAAGTAAGAAAGAAGTTAGAAAGAAGTAAGAAATAAGGAAGAAAGAAGTAAGAAAGAAGTAAGAAAGAAGTAAGGAAGAAAGAAGTAAGAAAAAAGAAAGAAAGAAGTAAGAAAGAAGTTAGAAAGAAGAAAAAAGAAGTTAGAAAGAAGTAAGAAAGAAGTAAGAAAGAAGTAAGAAAGAAGAAAGTAAGAAGAAAGAAAGAAAGAACAAAGAAGTAAGAAAGAAGTAAGAAAGAAGTAAGAAAGAAGTAAGAAGGAATGAAGAAAGAAATAAGAAAGAAGAAGTAAGAAAGAAGTAAGAAAGAAGTAAGAAAGAAGTAAGAAAGAAGTAAGAAAGAAAGAAGAAAGAAGTAAGAAAGAAGTAAGAAAGAAGTAAGAAAGAAGTAAGAAAGAAGAAAGAAAGAAGTAAGAAAGTAGTAAGAAAGAAGTAAGAAAGAAGAAAGAAAGAAGTAAGAAAGAAGTAAGAAAGAAGTAAGAAAGAAGAAAGAAAGAAGTAAGAAAGAAGTAAGAAAGAAGTAAGAAAGAAGTAAGAAAGAAAGAATAAAGAAGAAAGAAAGAAGTAAGAAAGAAGTAAGAAAGAAGTAAGAAAGAAGTAAGAAAGAAGTAAAAAGGAATGAAGAAAGAAGTAAGAAAGAAGTAAGAAAGAAGTAAGAAAGAAGTAAGAAAGAAGTAAGAAAGAAGTTAGAAAGAAGTAAGAAATAAGTAAGAAAGAAGTTAGAAAGAAGTAAGAAAGAAGTAAGGAAGAAAGAAGTAAGAAAAAAGTAAGAAAGAAGTAAGAAAGAAGAAAGAAGAAAAAAGAAGTTAGAAAGAAGTAAGAAAGAAGTAAGAAAGAAGTAAGAAAGAAGAAAGTAAGAAGAAAGAAAGAAAGAACAAAGAAGTAAGAAAGAAGTAAGAAAGAAGTAAGAAAGAAGTACGAAAGAAGTACGAAAGAAGTAAGAAAGAAGTAAGAAAGAAGTAAGAAAGAAAGAAGAAAGAAGAAAGAAGTAAGAAAGAAGTAAGAAAGAAGTAAGAAGAAGTAAGAAAGAAGTAAGAAAGAGGTAAGAAAGGAGTAAGAAAGAAAGAAGAAAGAAGTAAGAAAGAAGTAAGAAAGAAGTATGAAAGAAGTAAGAAAGAAGTAAGAAAGAAAGAAGTAAGAAAGAAGTAAGAAAGAAGTACGAAAGAAGTAAGATAAAAAGTAAGAAAGAAGTAAGAAAGGAGTAAGAAATAAGAAAGAAGTAAGAAAGAATTAAGAAAGAAGTAAGAAAGAAGTAAGAAAGAAAGAAGTAAGAAAGAAGAAAGAAAGAAGTAAGAAAGAAGAAAGAAAGAAGTAAGAAAGAAGTAAGAAAGAAGTAAGAAAGAAGTAAGAAAGAAGTACGAAAGAAGTAAGAAAGAAGTAAGAAAGAAAGAAGTAAGAAAGAAGTAAGAAAGAAGTAAGAAAGAAGTAAGAAAGAAGTAAGAAAGAAGAAAGAAGTGAGAAAGAAAGAAGAAAGAAGTAAGAAAGAAGTAAGAAAGAAGTATGAAAGAAGTAAGAAAGAAGAAAGAAAGAAGTAAGAAAGAAGTAAGAAAGAAGTAAGAAAGAAGTAAAAAAGAAGTAAGAAAGAAGTAAGAAAGAAAGAAGAAAGGAGTAAGAAAGAAAGAAGAAAGAAGTAAGAAAGAAGTAAGAAAGAAGTATGAAAGAAGTAAGAAAGAAGTAAGAAGGAATGAAGAAAGAAGTTAGAAAGAAGTAAGAAAGAAGTAAGAAAGAAAGAAGAAAGAAGTAAGAAAGAAGTAAGAAAGAAGTAAGAAAGAAGTAAGAAAGAACTTAGAAAGAAGTAAGAAATAAGTAAGAAAGAAGTAAGAAAGAAGTAAGAAAGAAGTAAGGAAGAAAGAAGTAAGAAAAAAAGTAAGAAAGAAGTAAGAAAGAAGTAAGAAAGAAGAAAAAAGAAGTTAGAAAGAAGTAAGAAAGAAGTAAGAAAGAAGTAAGAAAGAAGAAAGTAAGAAGAAAGAAAGAAAGAACAAAGAAGTAAGAAAGAAGTAAGAAAGAAGTAAGAAGGAATGAAGAAAGAAATAAGAAAGAAGAAGTAAGAAAGAAGTAAGAAAGAAGTAAGAAAGAAGTAAGAAAGAAGTAAGAAATAAGTAAGAAAGAAGTAAGAAAGAAATAAGAAAGAAAGAAGAAAGAAGGAAGAAAGAAGTAAGAAAGAAGTAAGAAAGAAGTAAGGAAGAAGTACGAAAGAAGTACGAAAGAAGTAAGAAAGAAGTAAGAAAGAAGTAAGAAAGAAAGAAGAAAGAAGTAAGAAAGAAGTAAGAAAGAAGTAAGAAAGAAGTAAGAAAGAGGTAAGAAGGGAGTAAGAAAGAAAGAAGAAAGAAGTAAGAAAGAAGTAAGAAAGAAGTATGAAAGAAGTAAGAAAGAAGAAAGAAAGAAGTAAGAAAGAAGTAAGAAAGAAGTAAGAAAGAAGTAAGAAAGAAAGAAGAAAGAAGAAAGAAAGAAGTAAGAAAGAAGTAAGAAAGAAGTAAGAAGGAATGAAGAAAGAAGTTAGAAAGAAGTAAGAAAGAAGTAAGAAAGAAAGAAGAAAGAAGTAAGAAAGAAGTAAGAAAGAAGTAAGAAAGAAGTAAGAAAGAAGAAAGAAAGAAGTACGAAAGAAGTAAGAAAGAAGAAAGAAAGAAGTACTAAAGAAGTAAGAATAAGTAAGAAAGAAGTAAGAAAGAAGTAAGATAGAAAGAAGAAAGAAGTAAGAAAGGAGTAAGAAAGAAGTAAGAAAGAAGTAGGAAAGAAGTAAGAAAGAAAGAAGAAAGAAGTAAGGAACAAGAAAGAAAGAAGTATGAAAGAATTAAGAAAGAAGTAAGAAAGAAAGAAGTAAGAAAGAAGTCAGAAAGAAGTTAGAAAGAAGTAAGAAAGAATTAAGAAAGAAGTTAGAAAGAAGTAAGAAATAAGTAAGAAAGAAGTAAGAAAGAAGTAAGAAAGAAACAAGTAAGAAAGAAGTAAGAAAGAAGGAAGAAAGAAGTAAGAAAGAAAGAAGAAAGAAGAAAGAAAGAAGAAAGAAACAAGAAAAAAGAAAGAAAGAAGCAAGAAAGAAGTAGGAAAGAAGTAAGAAAGAAAGAAGAAAGAAGTAAGGAACAAGAAAGAAAGAAGTATGAAAGAAGTAAGAAAGAAGTAAGAAAGAAAGAAGTAAGAAAGAAGTCAGAAAGAAGTTAGAAAGAAGTAAGACAGAAGTAAGAAAGAAGTAAGAAAGAAGTAAGAAAGAAGAAAGAAAGAAGTAAGAAATAAGGAAGAAAGAAGTAAGAAAGAAGTAAGAAAGAAGTAAGGAAGAAAGAAGTAAGAAAAAAGAAAGAAAGAAGTAAGAAAGAAGTAAGAAAGAAGAAAAAAGAAGTTAGAAAGAAGTAAGAAAGAAGTAAGAAAGAAGTAAGAAAGAGGTAAGAAAGGAGTAAGAAAGAAAGAAGAAAGAAGTAAGAAAGAAGTAAGAAAGAAGTATGAAAGAAGTAAGAAAGAAGTAAGAAGGAATGAAGAAAGAAGTATGAAAGAAGTAAGAAAGAAGTAAGAAAGAAAGAAGAAAGAAGTAAGAAAGAAGTAAGAAAGAAGTAAGAAAGAAGTAAGAAAGGAGTAAGAAAGAAGTAAGAAAGAAGTAGGAAAGAAGTAAAAAGGAATAAAGAAAGAAGTAAGAAAGAAGTAAGAAAGAAGTAAGAAAGAAGTAAGAAAGAAGTAAGAAAGAAAGAAGAAAGAAGTAAGTAAGAAGAAAGAAAGAAGTATGAAAGAAGTAAGAAAGAAGTAAGAAAGAAAGAAGTAAGAAAGAAGTCAGAAAGAAGTTAGAAAGAAGTAAGAAAGAAGTAAGAAAGAAGTTAGAAAGAAGTAAGAAATAAGTAAGAAAGAAGTAAGAAAGAAGTAAGAAAGAAAGAAGTAAGAAAGAAGTAAGAAAGAAGTAAGAAAGAAAGAAGAAAGAAGAAAGAAAGAAGAAAGAAAGAAGAAATAAGAAGGAAAGAAGTAAGAAAGAAGTAAGAAAGAAGTAAGAAAGAAGTAAGAAGGAATGAAGAAAGAAGTAAGAAAGAAGAAAGAAAGAAGTATGAAAGAAGTAAGAAAGAAGTAAGAAAGAAAGAAGTAAGAAAGAAGTAAGAAAGAAGAAAGAAGTTAGAAAGAAGTAAGGAAGAAGTAAGAAAGAAGTTAGAAAGAAGTAAGAAATAAGTAAGAAAGAAGTAAGAAAGAAGTAAGAAAGAAGTAAGAAAGAAGTAAGGAAGAAAGAAGTAAGAAAAAAAGTAAGAAAGAAGTAAGAAAGAAGTAAGAAAGAAGAAAAAAGAAGTTAGAAAGAAGTAAGAAAGAAGTAAGAAAGAAGTAAGAAAGGAGAAAGTAAGAAGAAAGAAAGAAAGAACAAAGAAGTAAGAAAGAAGTAAGAAAGAAGTAAGAAAGAAGTAAGAAGGAATGAAGAAAGAAATAAGAAAGAAGAAGTAAGAAAGAAGTAAGAAAGAAGAAAGAAAGAAGTAAGAAAGAAGTAAGAAAGAAGTAAGAAAGAAGTAAGAAAGAAATAAGAAAGAAAGAAGAAAGAAGGAAGAAAGAAGTAAGAAAGAAGTAAGAAAGAAGTAAGGAAGAAGTACGAAAGAAGTACGTAAGAAGTAAGAAAGAAGTAAGAAAGAAGTAAGAAAGAGGTAAGAAGGGAGTAAGAAAGAAAGAAGAAAGAAGTAAGAAAGAAGTAAGAAAGAAGTATGAAAGAAGTAAGAAAGAAGAAAGAAAGAAGTAAGAAAGAAGTAAGAAAGAAGTAAGAAAGAAGTAAGAAAGAAGTAAGAAAGAAAGAAGAAAGAAGAAAGAAAGAAGTAAGAAAGAAGTAAGAAAGAAGTAAGAAAGAAGTAAGAAGGAATGAAGAAAGAAGTTAAAAAGAAGTAAGAAAGAAGTAAGAAAGAAAGAAGAAAGAAGTAAGAAAGAAGTAAGAAAGAAGTAAGAAAGAAGTAAGAAAGAAGAAAGAAAGAAGTACGAAAGAAGTAAGAAAGAAGAAAGAAAGAAGTACTAAAGAAGTAAGAATAAGTAAGAAAGAAGTAAGAAAGAAGTAAGAAAGAAAGAAGAAAGAAGTAAGAAAGGAGTAAGAAAGAAGTAAGAAAGAAGTAGGAAAGAAGTAAGAAAGAAAGAAGAAAGAAGAAAGAAAGAAGAAAGAAAGAAGAAAAAAGAAAGAAAGAAGTAAGAAAGAAGTAGGAAAGAAGTAAGAAAGAAAGAAGAAAGAAGTAAGGAACAAGAAAGAAAGAAGTATGAAAGAAGTAAGAAAGAAGTAAGAAAGAAAGAAGTAAGAAGTCAGAAAGAAGTTAGAAAGAAGTAAGAAAGAAGTTAGAAAGAAGTAAGAAAGAAGTAAGAAAGAAGTTAGAATGAAGTAAGAAATAAGGAAGAAAGAAGTAAGAAAGAAGTAAGAAAGAAGTAAGGAAGAAAGAAGTAAGAAAAAAGAAAGAAAGAAGTAAGAAAGAAGTAAGAAAGAAGAAAAAAGAAGTTAGAAAGAAGTAAGAAAGAAGTAAGAAAGAAGTAAGAAAGAAGAAAGTAAGAAGAAAGAAAGAAAGAACAAAGAAGTAAGAAAGAAGTAAGAAAGAAGTAAGAAAGAAGTAAGAAGGAATGAAGAAAGAAATAAGAAAGAAGAAGTAAGAAAGAAGTAAGAAAGAAGTAAGAAAGAAGTAAGAAAGAAGTAAGAAAGAAAGAAGAAAGAAGTAAGAAAGAAGTAAGAAAGAAGTAAGAAAGAAGTAAGAAAGAAGAAAGAAAGAAGTAAGAAAGTAGTAAGAAAGAAGTAAGAAAGAAGAAAGAAAGAAGTAAGAAAGAAGTAAGAAAGAAGTAAGAAAGAAGAAAGAAAGAAGTAAGAAAGAAGTAAGAAAGAAGTAAGAAAGAAGTAAGAAAGAAAGAATAAAGAAGAAAGAAAGAAGTAAGAAAGAAGTAAGAAAGAAGTAAGAAAGAAAGAATAAAGAAGAAAGAAAGAAGTAAGAAAGAAGTAAGAAAGAAGTAAGAAAGAAGTAAGAAAGAAGTAAAAAGGAATGAAGAAAGAAGAAAGAAAGAAGTAAGAAAGAAGTAAGAAAGAAGTAAGAAAGAAGTAAGAAAGAAGTAAAAAGGAATGAAGAAAGAAGTAAAAAAGAAGTAAGAAAGAAGTAAGAAAGAAAGAAGAAAGGAGTAAGAAAGAAAGAAGAAAGAAGTAAGAAAAAAGTAAGAAAGAAGTATGAAAGAAGTAAGAAAGAAGTAAGAAGGAATGAAGAAAGAAGTTAGAAAGAAGTAAGAAAGAAGTAAGAAAGAAAGAAGAAAGAAGTAAGAAAGAAGTAAGAAAGAAGTAAGAAAGAAGTAAGAAAGAAGTTAGAAAGAAGTAAGAAATAAGTAAGAAAGAAGTAAGAAAGAAGTAAGAAAGAAGTAAGGAAGAAAGAAGTAAGAAAAAAAGTAAGAAAGAAGTAAGAAAGAAGTAAGAAAGAAGAAAAAAGAAGTTAGAAAGAAGTAAGAAAGAAGTAAGAAAGAAGAAAGTAAGAAGAAAGAAAGAAAGAACAAAGAAGTAAGAAAGAAGTAAGAAAGAAGTAAGAAGGAATGAAGAAAGAAATAAGAAAGAAGAAGTAAGAAAGAAGTAAGAAAGAAGTAAGAAAGAAGTAAGAAAGAAGTAAGAAATAAGTAAGAAAGAAGTAAGAAAGAAATAAGAAAGAAAGAAGAAAGAAGGAAGAAAGAAGTAAGAAAGAAGTAAGAAAGAAGTAAGGAAGAAGTACGAAAGAAGTACGAAAGAAGTAAGAAAGAAGTAAGAAAGAAGTAAGAAAGAAAGAAGAAAGAAGTAAGAAAGAAGTAAGAAAGAAGTAAGAAAGAGGTAAGAAGGGAGTAAGAAGGGAGTAAGAAAGAAAGAAGAAAGAAGTAAGAAAGAAGTAAGAAAGAAGTATGAAAGAAGTAAGAAAGAAGAAAGAAAGAAGTAAGAAAGAAGTAAGAAAGAAGTAAGAAAGAAGTAAGAAAGAAAGAAGAAAGAAGAAAGAAAGAAGTAAGAAAGAAGTAAGAAAGAAGTAAGAAGGAATGAAGAAAGAAGTTAGAAAGAAGTAAGAAAGAAGTAAGAAAGAAGAAAGAAGTAAGAAAGAAGTAAGAAAGAAGTAAGAAAGAAGTAAGAAAGAAGAAAGAAAGAAGTACGAAAGAAGTAAGAAAGAAGAAAGAAAGAAGTACTAAAGAAGTAAGAATAAGTAAGAAAGAAGTAAGAAAGAAGTAAGAAAGAAAGAAGAAAGAAGTAAGAAAGGAGTAAGAAAGAAGTAAGAAAGAAGTAGGAAAGAAGTAAGAAAGAAAGAAGAAAGAAGTAAGGAACAAGAAAGAAAGAAGTATGAAAGAATTAAGAAAGAAGTAAGAAAGAAAGAAGTAAGAAAGAAGTCAGAAAGAAGTTAGAAAGAAGTAAGAAAGAATTAAGAAAGAAGTTAGAAAGAAGTAAGAAATAAGTAAGAAAGAAGTAAGAAAGAAGTAAGAAAGAAAGAAGTAAGAAAGAAGTAAGAAAGAAGGAAGAAAGAAGTAAGAAAGAAAGAAGAAAGAAGAAAGAAAGAAGAAAGAAAGAAGAAAAAAGAAAGAAAGAAGCAAGAAAGAAGTAGGAAAGAAGTAAGAAAGAAAGAAGAAAGAAGTAAGGAACAAGAAAGAAAGAAGTATGAAAGAAGTAAGAAAGAAGTAAGAAAGAAAGAAGTAAGAAAGAAGTCAGAAAGAAGTTAGAAAGAAGTAAGACAGAAGTAAGAAAGAAGTAAGAAAGAAGTAAGAAAGAAGAAAGAAAGAAGTAAGAAATAAGGAAGAAAGAAGTAAGAAAGAAGTAAGAAAGAAGTAAGGAAGAAAGAAGTAAGAAAAAAGAAAGAAAGAAGTAAGAAAGAAGTAAGAAAGAAGAAAAAAGAAGTTAGAAAGAAGTAAGAAAGAAGTAAGAAAGAAGTAAGAAAGAGGTAAGAAAGGAGTAAGAAAGAAAGAAGAAAGAAGTAAGAAAGAAGTAAGAAAGAAGTATGAAAGAAGTAAGAAAGAAGTAAGAAGGAATGAAGAAAGAAGTATGAAAGAAGTAAGAAAGAAGTAAGAAAGAAAGAAGAAAGAAGTAAGAAAGAAGTAAGAAAGAAGTAAGAAAGAAGTAAGAAAGGAGTAAGAAAGAAGTAAGAAAGAAGTAGGAAAGAAGTAAAAAGGAATAAAGAAAGAAGTAAGAAAGAAGTAAGAAAGAAGTAAGAAAGAAGTAAGAAAGAAGTAAGAAAGAAAGAAGAAAGAAGTAAGTAAGAAGAAAGAAAGAAGTATGAAAGAAGTAAGAAAGAAGTAAGAAAGAAAGAAGTAAGAAAGAAGTCAGAAAGAAGTTAGAAAGAAGTAAGAAAGAAGTAAGAAAGAAGTTAGAAAGAAGTAAGAAATAAGTAAGAAAGAAGTAAGAAAGAAGTAAGAAAGAAAGAAGTAAGAAAGAAGTAAGAAAGAAGTAAGAAAGAAAGAAGAAAGAAGAAAGAAAGAAGAAAGAAAGAAGAAATAAGAAAGAAAGAAGTAAGAAAGAAGTAAGAAAGAAGTAAGAAAGAAGTAAGAAGGAATGAAGAAAGAAGTAAGAAAGAAGAAAGAAAGAAGTATGAAAGAAGTAAGAAAGAAGTAAGAAAGAAAGAAGTAAGAAAGAAGTAAGAAAGAAGAAAGAAGTTAGAAAGAAGTAAGGAAGAAGTAAGAAAGAAGTTAGAAAGAAGTAAGAAATAAGTAAGAAAGAAGTAAGAAAGAAGTAAGAAAGAAGTAAGAAAGAAGTAAGGAAGAAAGAAGTAAGAAAAAAAGTAAGAAAGAAGTAAGAAAGAAGTAAGAAAGAAGAAAAAAGAAGTTAGAAAGAAGTAAGAAAGAAGTAAGAAAGAAGTAAGAAAGGAGAAAGTAAGAAGAAAGAAAGAAAGAACAAAGAAGTAAGAAAGAAGTAAGAAAGAAGTAAGAAAGAAGTAAGAAGGAATGAAGAAAGAAATAAGAAAGAAGAAGTAAGAAAGAAGTAAGAAAGAAGAAAGAAAGAAGTAAGAAAGAAGTAAGAAAGAAGTAAGAAAGAAGTAAGAAAGAAATAAGAAAGAAAGAAGAAAGAAGGAAGAAAGAAGTAAGAAAGAAGTAAGTAAGAAGTAAGGAAGAAGTACGAAAGAAGTACGTAAGAAGTAAGAAAGAAGTAAGAAAGAAGTAAGAAAGAGGTAAGAAGGGAGTAAGAAAGAAAGAAGAAAGAAGTAAGAAAGAAGTAAGAAAGAAGTATGAAAGAAGTAAGAAAGAAGAAAGAAAGAAGTAAGAAAGAAGTAAGAAAGAAGTAAGAATGAAGTAAGAAAGAAGTAAGAAAGAAAGAAGAAAGAAGAAAGAAAGAAGTAAGAAAGAAGTAAGAAAGAAGTAAGAAAGAAGTAAGAAGGAATGAAGAAAGAAGTTAAAAAGAAGTAAGAAAGAAGTAAGAAAGAAAGAAGAAAGAAGTAAGAAAGAAGAAAGAAAGAAGTAAGAAAGAAGTAAGAAAGAAGTAAGAAAGAAGTAAGAAAGAAGTAAGAAAGAAATAAGAAAGAAAGAAGTAAGAAAGAAGTAAGAAATAAAGAAGAAAGCAGTAAGAAAGAAGTAAGAAAGAAGTAAGAAAGAAAGAAGAACGAAGTAAGAAAGAAGTAAGAAAGGATTAAGAAAGAAGTAAGAAAGAAGAAAGAAAGAAGTAAGAAAGAAGAAAGAAAGAAGTAAGAAAGAAGCAAGAAAGAAGTAAGAAAGAAGTAAGAAAGAAAGAAGAAAGAAGTAAGAAAGAAGTAAGAAAGAAGTAAGAAAGAAGTAAGAAAGAAGAAAAAAGATGTTAAAAAGAAGTAAGAAAGAAGTAAGAAAGAAGTAAGAAAGAAGTAAGAAAGAAGTAAGAAAGAAGTAAGAAAGAAGTAAAAAAGAAGTATGAAAGAAGTAAGAAAGAAGAAAGAAAGAAGTAAGAAAGAAGTAAGAAAGAAGTAAGAAAGAAAGAAGAAAGAAGAAAGAAAGAAGTAAGAAAGAAGTAAGAAAGAAGTAAGAAAGAAGTAAGAAAGAAGAAAAAAGAAGTTAAAAAGAAGTAAGAAAGAAGTAAGAAAGAAGTAAGAAAGAAGTAAGAAAGAAGTAAGAAAGAAGTAAGAAAGAAGTAAGAAAGAAGTAAAAAAGAAGTACGAAAGAAGTAAGAAAGAAGAAAGAAAGAAGTAAGAAAGAAGTAAGAAAGAAGTAAGAAAGAAGTAAAAAGAAGTTAAAAAGAAGTAAGAAAGAAGTAAGAAAGAAGTAAGAAAGAAGTAAGAAAGAAAGAAGAAAGAAGTAAGAAAGAAGTAAGAAAGAAGTAAGAAAGAAGAAAGAAAGAAGTAAGAAAGAAGTAAGAAAGAAGTAAGAAAGAAGAAAAAAGAAGTTAAAAAGAAGTAAGAAAGAAGTAAGAAAGAAGTAAGAAAGAAGTAAGAAAGAAAGAAGAAAGAAGTAAGAAAGAAGTAAGAAAGAAGTAAGAAAGAAGAAAAAAGAAGTTAAAAAGAAGTAAGAAAGAAGTAAGAAAGAAGTAAGAAATAAAGAAGAAAGAAGTAAGAAAGAAGTAAGAAAGAAGTAAGAAAGAAGTAAGAAAGAAGAAAGAAAGAAGTAAGAAAGTAGTAAGAAAGAAGTAAGAAAGAAGAAAGAAAGAAGTAAGAAAGAAGTAAGAAAGAAGTAAGAAAGAAGAAAGAAAGAAGTAAGAAAGAAGTAAGAAAGAAGTAAGAAAGAAGTAAGAAAGAAAGAATAAAGAAGAAAGAAAGAAGTAAGAAAGAAGTAAGAAAGAAGTAAACAGGAATGAAGAAAGAAGTAAGAAAGAAGTAAGAAAGAAGTAAGAAAGAAGTAAGAAAAAGTAAGAAAGAAGTAAGAAAGAAAGAAGAAAGAAGTAAGAAAGAAGTAAGAAAGAAGTATGAAAGAAGTTAAGAAAGAAGAAAGAAAGAAGTAAGAAAGAAGTAAGAAGGAATGAAGAAAGAAGTGAGAAAGAAGTTAGAAAGAAGTAAGAAATAAGTAAGAAAGAAGAAAGAAAGAAGTAAGAAGGAATGAAGAAAGAAGAAAGAAGAAAGAAAGAAGTATGAAAGAAGTATGAAAGAAGTAAGAAAGAAAGAAGTAAGAAAGAAGTATGAAAGAAGTAAGAAAGAAGTTAGAAAGAAGTAAGAAAGAAGTAAGAAAGAAGTTAGAAAGAAGTAAGAAATAAGTAAGAAAGAAGTAAGAAAGAAGTAAGAAAAAAGTAAGGAAGAAAGAAGTAAGAAAAAAGTAAGAAAGAAGTAAGAAAGAAGTAAGAAAGAAGAAAGTAAGAAGAAAGAAAGAAAGAACAAAGAAGTAAGAAAGAAGTAAGAAAGAACTAAGGAAGAAGTACGAAAGAAGTACGAAAGAAGTAAGAAAGAAGTAAGAAAGAAGTAAGAAAGAAGTAAGAAAGAAAGAAGAAAGAAGAAAGAAGTAAGAAAGAAGTAAGAAAGAAGTAAGAAGAAGTAAGAAAGAATTAAGAAAGAGGTAAGAAAGGAGTAAGAAAGAAAGAAGAAAGAAGTAAGAAAGAAGTAAGAAAGAAGTATGAAAGAAGTAAGAAAGAAGTAAGAAAGAAAGAAGTAAGAAAGAAGTAAGAAAGAAGTACGAAAGAAGTAAGATAAAAAGTAAGAAAGAAGTAAGAAAGGAGTAAGAAATAAGAAAGAAGTAAGAAAGAAGTAAGAAAGAAGTAAGAAAGAAAGAAGTAAGAAAGAAGAAAGAAAGAAGTAAGAAAGAAGAAAGAAAGAAGTAAGAGAGAAGTAAGAAAGAAGTAAGAAAGAAGTAAGAAAGAAGTACGAAAGAAGTACGAAAGAAGTAAGAAAGAAAGAAGTAAGAAAGAAGTAAGAAAGAAGTAAGAAAGAAGTAAGAAAGAAGTAAGAAAGAAGTAAGAAAGAAGAAAGTAAGAAGAAAGAAAGAAAGAACAAAGAAGTAAGAAAGAAGTAAGAAAGAACTAAGGAAGAAGTACGAAAGAAGTACGAAAGAAGTAAGAAAGAAGTAAGAAAGAAGTAAGAAAGAAGTAAGAAAGAAAGAAGAAAGAAGAAAGAAGTAAGAAAGAAGTAAGAAAGAAGTAAGAAGAAGTAAGAAAGAATTAAGAAAGAGGTAAGAAAGGAGTAAGAAAGAAAGAAGAAAGAAGTAAGAAAGAAGTAAGAAAGAAGTATGAAAGAAGTAAGAAAGAAGTAAGAAAGAAAGAAGTAAGAAAGAAGTAAGAAAGAAGTACGAAAGAAGTAAGATAAAAAGTAAGAAAGAAGTAAGAAAGGAGTAAGAAATAAGAAAGAAGTAAGAAAGAAGTAAGAAAGAAGTAAGAAAGAAAGAAGTAAGAAAGAAGAAAGAAAGAAGTAAGAAAGAAGAAAGAAAGAAGTAAGAGAGAAGTAAGAAAGAAGTAAGAAAGAAGTAAGAAAGAAGTACGAAAGAAGTACGAAAGAAGTAAGAAAGAAAGAAGTAAGAAAGAAGTAAGAAAGAAGTAAGAAAGAAGTAAGAAAGAAGTAAGAAAGAAGTAAGAAAGAGAAAGAAGGAAGAAAGAAAGAAGAAAGAAGTAAGAAAGAAGTAAGAAAGAAGTATGAAAGAAGTAAGAAAGAAGAAAGAAAGAAGTAAGAAAGAAGTAAGAAAGAAGTAAGAAAGAAGTAAGAAAGAAGTAAGAAAGAAGTAAGAAAGAAAGAAGAAAGAAGTAAGAAAGAAGTAAGAAAGAAGTAAGAAAGAAAGAAGAAAGAAGAAAGAAAGAAGTAAGAAAGAAGTAAGAGAGAAGTAAGAAGTAATGAAGAAAGTAGTAAGAAAGAAGTAAGAAAGAAGTAAGAAAGAAGTAAGAAAGAAGTAAGAAAGAAAGAAGAAAGAAAGGAGAAAGAAGAAAGAAAGGAGTAAGAAAGAAGTAAGAGAGAAGTAAAAAGTAATGAAGAAAGTAGTAAGAAAGAAGTAAGAAAGAAGTAAGAAAGAAGTAAGAAAGAAAGAAGAAAGAAGTAAGAAAGAAGTAAGAAAGAAGTAAGAAATAAGTAAGAAAGAAGAAAAAAGAAGTTAGAAAGAAGTAAGAAAGAAGTAAGAAAGAAGTAAGAAAGAAAGAAGAAAGAAGTAAGAAAGAAGTAAGAAAGAAGTATGAAAGAAGTAAGAAAGAAGAAAGAAAGAAGTAAGAAAGAAGTAAGAAAGAAGTAAGAAAGAAGTAAGAAAGAAAGAAGAAAGAAGAAAGAAAGAAGTAAGAAAGAAGTAAGAAAGAAGTAAGAAAGAAGTAAGAAGGAATGAAGAAAGTAGTAAGAAAGAAGTAAGAAAGAAGTAAGAAAGAAGTAAGAAGGAATGAAGAAAGTAGTAAGAAAGAAGTAAGAAAGAAGTAAGAAAGAAGTAAGAAAGAAAGAAGAAAGAAGTAAGAAAGAAGAAAGAAGTAAGAAAGAAGTAAGAAAGAAGAAAGATAGAAGTAAGAAAGAAGAAAGAAAGAAGTAAGAAAGAAGTAAGAAAGAAGTAAGAAAGAAGTACGAAAGAAGTAAGAAAGAAAGAAGTAAGAAAGAAGAAATAAAGAAGTAAGAAAGAAGTAAGAAAGAGGAAAGAAAGAAGTAAGAAAAAAAGAAGAAAGAAGTAAGAAAGAGATAGGAAAGAAAGAAGAAAGAAGAAAGAAAGAAGAAAGAAAGAAGTAAGAAAGAAGTAAGAAAGAAGTAAGAAGGAATGAAGAAAGAAGTAAGAAAGAAGAAAGAAAGAAGTAAGAAAGAAGTAAGAAAGAAGTACGAAAGAAGTAAGAAAGTAGAAAAAAGTAGTTAGAAAGAAGTAAGAAAGAAGTAAGAAAGAAGAAAGAAAGAATTAAGAAAGAAGTAAGAAAGAAGAAAGAAAGAAGTAAGAAAGAAGAAAGAAAGAAGTAAGAAAGAAGTAAGAAAGAAGTAAGAAAGAAAGAAGAAAGAAGTAAGAAAGAATTAAGAAAGAAAGAAGAAAGAAAGAAGAAAGAAAGAAGAAAGAAAGAAAGAAGAAAGAAGTATGAAAGAAGTAAGAAAGAAGAAAGAAAGAAGTAAGAAAGAAGTAAGAAAGAAGTAAGAAAGAAAGAAGAAAGAAAGAAGAAAGAAGAAAGAAAGAAGAAAGAAAGAAGTAAGAAAGAAGTTAAAATGAAGTAAGAAAGAAGAAAGAAAGAAGTAAGAAAGAAGTTAGAAAGAAGTAAGAAAGAAGTAAGAAAGAAGTACGAAAGAAGTAAGAAAGTAGAAAAAAGTAGTTAGAAAGAAGTAAGAAAGAAGTAAGAAAGAAGAAAGAAAGAATTAAGAAAGAAGTAAGAAAGAAGAAAGAAAGAAGTAAGAAAGAAGAAAGAAAGAAGTAAGAAAGAAGTAAGAAAGAAGTAAGAAAGAAGTAAGAAAGAAAGAAGAAAGAAGTAAGAAAGAAGTAAGAAAGAAGTAAGAAAGAAGTAAGAAAGTAGAAAAAAGAAGTTAGAACAAAGTAAGAAAGAAGTAAGAAAGAAGTAAGAAAGAAGTAAGAAAGAAGTAAGAAAGAAGTAAAAAAGACGTATGACAGAAAGAAGAAAGAAGAAAGAAAGAAGTAAGAAGGAAGTAAGAAAGAAGTAAGAAAGAAATAAGAAAGAAAGAAGAAAGAAGAAAGAAAGAAGAAAGAAAGAAGTAAGAAAGAAGTAAGAAAGAAGTAAGAAGGAATGAAGAAAGAAGAAAGAAAGAAGAAAGAAAGAAGTAAGAAAGAAGTAAGAAAGAAGTAATAAAGAAGTAAGAAAGAAGTAAGAAAGAAAGAAGAAAGAAGTAGGAAAGAAGTAAGAAAGAAGAAAGAAAGTAGTAAGAAAGAAGAAAGAAAGAAGTAAGAAAGAAGTAAGAAAGAAGTACAAAGAAGTAAGAAAGAAAGAAGAAAGACGTAAGAAAGAAGTAAGAAAGAATTACGAAAGAAGTAAGAAAGAAGTAAGAAAGAAAGAAGAAAGAAAGAAGTAAGAAAGAAGAAAGAAAGAAGTAAGAAAGAAGTAAGAAAGAAGAAAGAAAGAAGTAAGAAAGAAGTAAGAAAGAAGTAAGAAAGAAGTAAGAAAGAAAGAAGAAAGAAGTAAGAAAGAAATAAGAAAGAAAGAAGAAAGAAGAAAGAAAGAAGTAGGAAAGAAGTAAGAAAGAAGTAATAAAGAATTAAGAAGGAATGAAGAAAGAAGTAAGAAAGAAGAAAGAACGAAGTAAGAAAGAAGTAAGAAAGAAGTAAGAAAGAAGTAAGAAAGAAAGTAGAAAGAAGTAAGGAAGAAGTAAGAAAGAAGTATGAAAGAAGTAAGAAAGAAGAAAGAAAGAAGTAAGAAAGAAGTAAGTAAGAAAGAAGAAAGAAGTAAGAAAGAAGTAAGAAAGAAGTATGGAAGAAGTAAATAAGTAAGAAAGAAGTAAGAAATAAGTAAGAAAGAAGTAAGAAGGAATGAAGAAAGAAGTAAGAAAGAAGTAAGAAAGAAGTAAGAAAAAGTAAGAAAGAAGTAAGAAAGAAGTAAGAAAGAAGTACGAAAGAAGTAAGAAAGAAGTAAGAAAGAAAGAAGTAAGAAAGAAGTAAGAAATAAGTAAGAAAGAAGTTAGAAATAAGTAAGAAAGAAGTAAGAAAGAAGTAAGAAAGAAGTAAGAAAGAAGTAAGAAAGAAGTAAGAAAGAAAGAAGAAAGAAGTAAGAAAGAAGTAAGAAAGAAGTAAGAAAGAAGTAAGAAGGAATGAAGAAAGTAGTAAGAAAGAAGTAAGAAAGAAGTAAGAAAGAAGTAAGAAAGAAGTAAGAAAGAAGTAAGAAGGAATGAAGAAAGTAGTAAGAAAGAAGTAAGAAAGAAATAAGACAGAAGTAAGAAAGAAGTAAGAAAGAAGTATGAAAGAAGTAAGAAAGAAGTAAGAAAGAAGTAAGAAAGAAGTAAGAAGGAATGAAGAAAGTAGTAAGAAAGAAGTAAGAAAGAAGTAAGAAAGAAGTAAGAAAGAAAGAAGAAAGAAGTAAGAAAGAAGAAAGAAGTAAGAAAGAAGTAAGAAAGAAGAAAGATAGAAGTAAGAAAGAAGAAAGAAAGAAGTAAGAAAGAAGTAAGAAAGAAGTAAGAAAGAAGTACGAAAGAAGTAAGAAAGAAATAAGAAAGAAAGAAGTAAGAAAGAAGTAAGAAATAAAGAAGAAAGCAGTAAGAAAGAAGTAAGAAAGAAGTAAGAAAGAAGTAAGAAAGAAGTAAGAAAGAAGTAAGAAAGAAAGAATAAAGAAGAAAGAAAGAAGTAAGAAAGAAGTAAGAAAGAAGTAAACAGGAATGAAGAAAGAAGTAAGAAAGAAGTAAGAAAGAAGTAAGAAAGAAGTAAGAAAAAGTAAGAAAGAAGTAAGAAAGAAGTAAGAAAGAAGTAAGAAAGAAGTATGAAAGAAGTTAAGAAAGAAGAAAGAAAGAAGTAAGAAAGAAGTAAGAAGGAATGAAGAAAGAAGTGAGAAAGAAGTTAGAAAGAAGTAAGAAATAAGTAAGAAAGAAGAAAGAAAGAAGTAAGAAGGAATGAAGAAAGAAGAAAGAAGAAAGAAAGAAGTATGAAAGAAGTATGAAAGAAGTAAGAAAGAAAGAAGTAAGAAAGAAGTATGAAAGAAGTAAGAAAGAAGTTAGAAAGAAGTAAGAAAGAAGTAAGAAAGAAGTTAGAAAGAAGTAAGAAATAAGTAAGAAAGAAGTAAGAAAGAAGTAAGAAAAAAGTAAAGGAAGAAAGAAGTAAGAAAAAAGTAAGAAAGAAGTAAGAAGGAATGAAGAAAGAAGTAAGAAAGAAGTAAGAAAGAAGAAAGTAAGAAGAAAGAAAGAAAGAACAAAGAAGTAAGAAAGAAGTAAGAAAGAAGTAAGAAAGAAGTACGAAAGAAGTACGAAAGAAGTAAGAAAGAAGTAAGAAAGAAAGAAGAAAGAAGAAAGAAGTAAGAAAGAAGTAAGAAAGAAGTAAGAAGAAGTAAGAAAGAATTAAGAAAGAGGTAAGAAAGGAGTAAGAAAGAAAGAAGAAAGAAGTAAGAAAGAAGTAAGAAAGAAGTATGAAAGAAGTAAGAAAGAAGTAAGAAAGAAAGAAGTAAGAAAGAAGTAAGAAAGAAGTACGAAAGAAGTAAGATAAAAAGTAAGAAAGAAGTAAGAAAGGAGTAAGAAATAAGAAAGAAGTAAGAAAGAAGTAAGAAAGAAGTAAGAAAGAAGTAAGAAAGAAAGAGGTAAGAAAGAAGAAAGAAAGAAGTAAGAAAGAAGAAAGAAAGAAGTAAGAAAGAAGTAAGAAAGAAGTAAGAAAGAAGTAAGAAAGAAGTACGAAAGAAGTACGAAAGAAGTAAGAAAGAAAGAAGTAAGAAAGAAGTAAGAAAGAAGTAAGAAAGAAGTAAGAAAGAAGTAAGAAAGAAGTAAGAAAGAAGAAAGAAGTAAGAAAGAAAGAAGAAAGAAGTAAGAAAGAAGTAAGAAAGAAGTATGAAAGAAGTAAGAAAGAAGAAAGAAAGAAGTAAGAAAGAAGTAAGAAAGAAGTAAGAAAGAAGTAAGAAAGAAGTAAGAAAGAAGTAACAAAGAAAGAAGAAAGAAGTAAGAAAGAAGTAAGAAAGAAGTAAGAAAGAAAGAAGAAAGAAGAAAGAAAGAAGTAAGAAAGAAGTAAGAGAGAAGTAAGAAGTAATGAAGAAAGTAGTAAGAAAGAAGTAAGAAAGAAGTAAGAAAGAAGTAAGAAAGAAAGAAGAAAGAAAGGAGAAAGAAGAAAGAAAGGAGTAAGAAAGAAGTAAGAGAGAAGTAAGAAGTAATGAAGAAAGTAGTAAGAAAGAAGTAAGAAAGAAGTAAGAAAGAAGTAAGAAAGAAAGAAGAAAGAAGTAAGAAAGAAGTAAGAAAGAAGTAAGAAATAAGTAAGAAAGAAGAAAAAAGAAGTTAGAAAGAAGTAAGAAAGAAGTAAGAAAGAAAGAAGTAAGAAAGAAGTAAGAAAGAAGTACGAAAGAAGTAAGATAAAAAGTAAGAAAGAAGTAAGAAAGGAGTAAGAAATAAGAAAGAAGTAAGAAAGAAGTAAGAAAGAAGTAAGAAAGAAGTAAGAAAGAAAGAGGTAAGAAAGAAGTAAGAAAGAAGTAAGAAATAAGTAAGAAAGAAGAAAAAAGAAGTTAGAAAGAAGTAAGAAAGAAGTAAGAAAGAAGTAAGAAAGAAAGAAGAAAGAAGTAAGAAAGAAGTAAGAAAGAAGTATGAAAGAAGTAAGAAAGAAGAAAGAAAGAAGTAAGAAAGAAGTAAGAAAGAAGTAAGAAAGAAGTAAGAAAGAAAGAAGAAAGAAGAAAGAAAGAAGTAAGAAAGAAGTAAGAAAGAAGTAAGAAAGAAGTAAGAAGGAATGAAGAAAGTAGTAAGAAAGAAGTAAGAAAGAAAGAAGAAAGAAGTAAGAAAGAAGTAAGAAAGAAGTAAGAAAGAAGTAAGAAGGAATGAAGAAAGTAGTAAGAAAGAAGTAAGAAAGAAGTAAGAAAGAAGTAAGAAAGAAGTAAGAAAGAAGTAAGAAGGAATGAAGAAAGTAGTAAGAAAGAAGTAAGAAAGAAATAAGACAGAAGTAAGAAAGAAGTAAGAAAGAAGTATGAAAGAAGTAAGAAAGAAGTAAGAAAGAAGTAAGAAAGAAGTAAGAAGGAATGAAGAAAGTAGTAAGAAAGAAGTAAGAAAGAAGTAAGAAAGAAGTAAGAAAGAAAGAAGAAAGAAGTAAGAAAGAAGAAAGAAGTAAGAAAGAAGTAAGAAAGAAGAAAGATAGAAGTAAGAAAGAAGAAAGAAAGAAGTAAGAAAGAAGTAAGAAAGAAGTAAGAAAGAAGTACGAAAGAAGTAAGAAAGAAATAAGAAAGAAAGAAGTAAGAAAGAAGTAAGAAATAAAGAAGAAAGCAGTAAGAAAGAAGTAAGAAAGAAGTAAGAAAGAAGTAAGAAAGAAGTAAGAAAGAAGTAAGAAAGAAAGAATAAAGAAGAAAGAAAGAAGTAAGAAAGAAGTAAGAAAGAAGTAAACAGGAATGAAGAAAGAAGTAAGAAAGAAGTAAGAAAGAAGTAAGAAAGAAGTAAGAAAAAGTAAGAAAGAAGTAAGAAAGAAGTAAGAAAGAAGTAAGAAAGAAGTATGAAAGAAGTTAAGAAAGAAGAAAGAAAGAAGTAAGAAAGAAGTAAGAAGGAATGAAGAAAGAAGTGAGAAAGAAGTTAGAAAGAAGTAAGAAATAAGTAAGAAAGAAGAAAGAAAGAAGTAAGAAGGAATGAAGAAAGAAGAAAGAAGAAAGAAAGAAGTATGAAAGAAGTATGAAAGAAGTAAGAAAGAAAGAAGTAAGAAAGAAGTATGAAAGAAGTAAGAAAGAAGTTAGAAAGAAGTAAGAAAGAAGTAAGAAAGAAGTTAGAAAGAAGTAAGAAATAAGTAAGAAAGAAGTAAGAAAGAAGTAAGAAAAAAGTAAGGAAGAAAGAAGTAAGAAAAAAGTAAGAAAGAAGTAAGAAGGAATGAAGAAAGAAGTAAGAAAGAAGTAAGAAAGAAGAAAGTAAGAAGAAAGAAAGAAAGAACAAAGAAGTAAGAAAGAAGTAAGAAAGAAGTAAGAAAGAAGTACGAAAGAAGTACGAAAGAAGTAAGAAAGAAGTAAGAAAGAAAGAAGAAAGAAGAAAGAAGTAAGAAAGAAGTAAGAAAGAAGTAAGAAGAAGTAAGAAAGAATTAAGAAAGAGGTAAGAAAGGAGTAAGAAAGAAAGAAGAAAGAAGTAAGAAAGAAGTAAGAAAGAAGTATGAAAGAAGTAAGAAAGAAGTAAGAAAGAAAGAAGTAAGAAAGAAGTAAGAAAGAAGTACGAAAGAAGTAAGATAAAAAGTAAGAAAGAAGTAAGAAAGGAGTAAGAAATAAGAAAGAAGTAAGAAAGAAGTAAGAAAGAAGTAAGAAAGAAGTAAGAAAGAAAGAGGTAAGAAAGAAGAAAGAAAGAAGTAAGAAAGAAGAAAGAAAGAAGTAAGAAAGAAGTAAGAAAGAAGTAAGAAAGAAGTAAGAAAGAAGTACGAAAGAAGTACGAAAGAAGTAAGAAAGAAAGAAGTAAGAAAGAAGTAAGAAAGAAGTAAGAAAGAAGTAAGAAAGAAGTAAGAAAGAAGTAAGAAAGAAGAAAGAAGTAAGAAAGAAAGAAGAAAGAAGTAAGAAAGAAGTAAGAAAGAAGTATGAAAGAAGTAAGAAAGAAGAAAGAAAGAAGTAAGAAAGAAGTAAGAAAGAAGTAAGAAAGAAGTAAGAAAGAAGTAAGAAAGAAGTAAGAAAGAAAGAAGAAAGAAGTAAGAAAGAAGTAAGAAAGAAGTAAGAAAGAAAGAAGAAAGAAGAAAGAAAGAAGTAAGAAAGAAGTAAGAGAGAAGTAAGAAGTAATGAAGAAAGTAGTAAGAAAGAAGTAAGAAAGAAGTAAGAAAGAAGTAAGAAAGAAAGAAGAAAGAAAGGAGAAAGAAGAAAGAAAGGAGTAAGAAAGAAGTAAGAGAGAAGTAAGAAGTAATGAAGAAAGTAGTAAGAAAGAAGTAAGAAAGAAGTAAGAAAGAAGTAAGAAAGAAAGAAGAAAGAAGTAAGAAAGAAGTAAGAAAGAAGTAAGAAATAAGTAAGAAAGAAGAAAAAAGAAGTTAGAAAGAAGTAAGAAAGAAGTAAGAAAGAAAGAAGTAAGAAAGAAGTAAGAAAGAAGTACGAAAGAAGTAAGATAAAAAGTAAGAAAGAAGTAAGAAAGGAGTAAGAAATAAGAAAGAAGTAAGAAAGAAGTAAGAAAGAAGTAAGAAAGAAGTAAGAAAGAAAGAGGTAAGAAAGAAGTAAGAAAGAAGTAAGAAATAAGTAAGAAAGAAGAAAAAAGAAGTTAGAAAGAAGTAAGAAAGAAGTAAGAAAGAAGTAAGAAAGAAAGAAGAAAGAAGTAAGAAAGAAGTAAGAAAGAAGTATGAAAGAAGTAAGAAAGAAGAAAGAAAGAAGTAAGAAAGAAGTAAGAAAGAAGTAAGAAAGAAGTAAGAAAGAAAGAAGAAAGAAGAAAGAAAGAAGTAAGAAAGAAGTAAGAAAGAAGTAAGAAAGAAGTAAGAAGGAATGAAGAAAGTAGTAAGAAAGAAGTAAGAAAGAAGTAAGAAAGAAGTAAGAAAGAAAGAAGAAAGAAGTAAGAAAGAAGAAAGAAGTAAGAAAGAAGTAAGAAAGAAGAAAGATAGAAGTAAGAAAGAAGAAAGAAAGAAGTAAGAAAGAAGTAAGAAAGAAGTAAGAAAGAAGTACGAAAGAAGTAAGAAAGAAAGAAGTAAGAAAGAAGAAATAAAGAAGTAAGAAAGAAGTAAGAAAGAGGAAAGAAAGAAGTAAGAAAAAAAGAAGAAAGAAGTAAGAAAGAGATAGGAAAGAAAGAAGAAAGAAGAAAGAAAGAAGAAAGAAAGAAGTAAGAAAGAAGTAAGAAAGAAGTAAGAAGGAATGAAGAAAGAAGTAAGAAAGAAGAAAGAAAGAAGTAAGAAAGAAGTAAGAAAGAAGTACGAAAGAAGTAAGAAAGTAGAAAAAAGTAGTTAGAAAGAAGTAAGAAAGAAGTAAGAAAGAAGAAAGAAAGAATTAAGAAAGAAGTAAGAAAGAAGAAAGAAAGAAGTAAGAAAGAAGAAAGAAAGAAGTAAGAAAGAAGTAAGAAAGAAGTAAGAAAGAAAGAAGAAAGAAGTAAGAAAGAATTAAGAAAGAAAGAAGAAAGAAAGAAGAAAGAAAGAAAGAAGAAAGAAGTATGAAAGAAGTAAGAAAGAAGAAAGAAAGAAGTAAGAAAGAAGTAAGAAAGAAGTAAGAAAGAAAGAAGAAAGAAAGAAGAAAGAAGAAAGAAAGAAGAAAGAAAGAAGTAAGAAAGAAGTTAAAATGAAGTAAGAAAGAAGAAAGAAAGAAGTAAGAAAGAAGTTAGAAAGAAGTAAGAAAGAAGTAAGAAAGAAGTACGAAAGAAGTAAGAAAGTAGAAAAAAGTAGTTAGAAAGAAGTAAGAAAGAAGTAAGAAAGAAGAAAGAAAGAATTAAGAAAGAAGTAAGAAAGAAGAAAGAAAGAAGTAAGAAAGAAGAAAGAAAGAAGTAAGAAAGAAGTAAGAAAGAAGTAAGAAAGAAGTAAGAAAGAAAGAAGAAAGAAGTAAGAAAGAAGTAAGAAAGAAGTAAGAAAGAAGTAAGAAAGTAGAAAAAAGAAGTTAGAACAAACTAAGAAAGAAGTAAGAAAGAAGTTAGAAAGAAGTAAGAAAGAAGTAAGAAAGAAGTAAAAAAGACGTATGACAGAAAGAAGAAAGAAGAAAGAAAGAAGTAAGAAGGAAGTAAGAAAGAAGTAAGAAAGAAATAAGAAAGAAAGAAGAAAGAAGAAAGAAAGAAGAAAGAAAGAAGTAAGAAAGAAGTAAGAAAGAAGTAAGAAGGAATGAAGAAAGAAGAAAGAAAGAAGAAAGAAAGAAGTAAGAAAGAAGTAAGAAAGAAGTAATAAAGAAGTAAGAAAGAAGTAAGAAAGAAAGAAGAAAGAAGTAGGAAAGAAGTAAGAAAGAAGAAAGAAAGTAGTAAGAAAGAAGAAAGAAAGAAGTAAGAAAGAAGTAAGAAAGAAGTACAAAGAAGTAAGAAAGAAAGAAGAAAGAAGTAAGAATGAAGTAAGAAAGAATTACGAAAGAAGTAAGAAAGAAGTAAGAAAGAAAGAAGAAAGAAAGAAGTAAGAAAGAAGAAAGAAAGAAGTAAGAAAGAAGTAAGAAAGAAGAAAGAAAGAAGTAAGAAAGAAGTAAGAAAGAAGTAATAAAGAATTAAGAAGGAATGAAGAAAGAAGTAAGAAAGAAGAAAGAACGAAGTAAGAAAGAAGTAAGAAAGAAGTAAGAAAGAAGTAAGAAAGAAAGTAGAAAGAAGTAAGGAAGAAGTAAGAAAGAAGTATGAAAGAAGTAAGAAAGAAGAAAGAAAGAAGTAAGAAAGAAGTAAGTAAGAAAGAAGAAAGAAGTAAGAAAGAAGTAAGAAAGAAGTATGGAAGAAGTAAATAAGTAAGAAAGAAGTAAGAAAGAAGTAAGAAAAAGTAAGAAAGAAGTAAGAAAGAAGTAAGAAAGAAGTACGAAAGAAGTAAGAAAGAAGTAAGAAAGAAAGAAGTAAGAAAGAAGTAAGAAATAAGTAAGAAAGAAGTTAGAAATAAGTAAGAAAGAAGTAAGAAAGAAGTAAGAAAGAAGTAAGAAAGAAGTAAGAAAGAAGTAAGAAAGAAAGAAGAAAGAAGTAAGAAAGAAGTAAGAAAGAAGTAAGAAAGAAGTAAGAAGGAATGAAGAAAGTAGTAAGAAAGAAGTAAGAAAGAAGTAAGAAAGAAGTAAGAAAGAAGTAAGAAAGAAGTAAGAAGGAATGAAGAAAGTAGTAAGAAAGAAGTAAGAAAGAAAGAAGACAGAAGTAAGAAAGAAGTAAGAAAGAAGTATGAAAGAAGTAAGAAAGAAGTAAGAAAGAAGTAAGAAAGAAGTAAGAAGGAATGAAGAAAGTAGTAAGAAAGAAGTAAGAAAGAAGTAAGAAAGAAGTAAGAAAGAAAGAAGAAAGAAGTAAGAAAGAAGAAAGAAGTAAGAAAGAAGTAAGAAAGAAGAAAGATAGAAGTAAGAAAGAAGAAAGAAAGAAGTAAGAAAGAAGTAAGAAAGAAGTAAGAAAGAAGTACGAAAGAAGTAAGAAAGAAGTAAGAAAGAAAGAAGTAAGAAAGAAGTAAGAAATAAAGAAGAAAGCAGTAAGAAAGAAGTAAGAAAGAAGTAAGAAAGAAAGAAGAAAAAGTAAGAAAGAAGTAAGAAAGGATTAAGAAAGAAGTAAGAAAGAAGAAAGAAAGAAGTAAGAAAGAAGAAAGAAAGAAGTAAGAAAGAAGTAAGAAAGAAGTAAGAAGGAATGAAGAAAGAAGTAAGAAAGAAGTAAGAAAGAAGAAAGAAGTAAGAAAGAAGAAAGAAAGAAGTGAGAAAGAAGTAAGAAAGAAGTAAGACAGAAGTAAGAAAGGAAGAAGAAAGAAGTAAGAAAGAAGTAAGAAAGAAATAAGAAAGAAAGAAGAAAGAAGAAAGAAAGAAGTAGGAAAGAAGTAAGAAAGAAGTAAGAAAGAAGTAATAAAGAATTAAAAAGGAATGAAGAAAGAAGTAAGAAAGAAGAAAGAACGAAGTAAGAAAGAAGTAAGAAAGAAGTAAGAAAGAAGTAAGAAAGAAGTAAGAAAGAAAGTAGAAAGAAGTAAGAAAGAAGTAAGAAAGAAGTATGAAAGAAGTAAGAAAGAAGAAAGAAAGAAATAAGAAAGAAGTAAGAAACAAGTAAGAAAGAAGTAAGAAAGAAAGAAGAAAGAAGAAAGAAAGAAGTAAGAAAGAAGTAAGAAAGAAGTAAGAAAGAAGTAAGAAGGAATGAAGAAAGTAGTAAGAAAGAAGTAATAAAGAAGTAAGAAAGAAGTAAGAAAGAAAGAAGAAAGAAGTAAGAAAGAAGTAAGAAAGAAGTAAGAAAGAAGTAAGAAAGAAGAAAGAAAGAAGTACGAAAGAAGAAAGAAAGAAGTAAGAAAGAAGTAAGAAAGAAGTAAGAAAGAAGTACGAAAGAAGTAAGAAAGAATTAAGAAAGAAAGAACTAGGAAAGAAGTAAGAAAGAAAGAAGAAAGAAGTAAGAAAGAAGTAAGAAAGAAGTAAGAAAGAAAGAAGTAAGAAAGAAGTAAGAAAGAAGTAAGAAAGAAGTAAGAAAGAAGAAAGAAAGAAGAAAGAAGAAAGAAAGAAGTAAGAAAGAAGTAAGAAAGAAGTAAGAAAGAAGTAAGAAAGAAAGAAGAAAGAAGTAAGAAAGAAGTAAGAAAGAAGTAAGAAGGAATGAAGAAAGAAGTAAGAAAGAAGAAAGAAAGTAGTAAGAAAGAAAGAAGAAAGAAAGAAGTAAGAAAGAAGAAATAAAGAAGTAAGAAAGAAGTAAGAAAGAAGAAAGAAAGAAGTAAGAAAAAAAGAAGAAAGAAGTAAGAAAGAAATAAGAAAGAAAGAAAAAAGAAGAAAGAAAGAAGAAAGAAAGAAGTAAGAAAGAAGAAAGAAAGAAGTAAGAAAGAAGTAAGAAAGAAGTAAGAAAGAAGAAAGAAAGAAGTAAGAAAGAAGTAAGAAAGAAGTACGAAAGAAGTAAGAAAGTAGAAAAAAGTAGTTAGAAAGAAGTAAGAAAGAAGTAAGAAAGAAGAAAGAAAGAATTAAGAAAGAAGTAAGAAAGAAGAAAGAAAGAAGTAAGAAAGAAGAAAGAAAGAAGTAAGAAAGAAGTAAGAAAGAAGTAAGAAAGAAGTAAGAAAGAAGTACGAAAGAAGTAAGAAAGAATTAAGATGGAAAGAAGTAAGAAAGAAGTAAGAAAGAAAGAAGAAAGAAGTAAGAAAGAAGTAAGAAAGAAGTATGAAAGAAGTAAGAAGGAATTAAGAAAGAAAGAAGTATGAAAGAAGTAAGAAAGAAAGAAGAAAGAAGTAAGAAAGAAGTAAGAAAGAAGTATGAGAAAAGTAAGAAAGAAGAAAGAAAGAAGTAAGAAAGAAGTAAGAAATAAGTAAGAAAGAAGTAAGAAAGAAGTAATAAAGAAGTAAGAAAGAAAGAAGAAAGAAGTAAGAAAGAAGAAAGAAGTAAGAAAGAAGTAAGAAGGAATGAAGAAAGAAGAAAGAAGAAAGAAAGAAGTAAGAAAGAAGTAAGAAAGAAAGAAGTAAGAAAGATGTAAGAAAGAAGTAAAAAAGTAGAAAAAAGTAGTTAGAAAGAAGTAAGAAAGAAGTAAGAAAGAAATAAGAAAGAAGAAAGAAAGAAGAATGAAAGAAAGAAGAAAGAAGTATGAAAGAAGTAAGAAAGAAGAAAGAAAGAAGTAAGAAAGAAGAAAGAAAGAAGTAAGAAAGAAGTAAGTAAGAAAGAAGAAAGAAGTAAGAAAGAAGTAAGAAAGAAGTATGGAAGAAGTAAATAAGTAAGAAAGAAGTAAGAAATAAGTAAGAAAGAAGTAAGAAGGAATGAAGAAAGAAGTAAGAAAGAAGTAAGAAAGAAGTAAGAAAAAGTAAGAAAGAAGTAAGAAAGAAGTAAGAAAGAAGTACGAAAGAAGTAAGAAAGAAGTAAGAAAGAAAGAAGTAAGAAAGAAGTAAGAAATAAGTAAGAAAGAAGTTAGAAATAAGTAAGAAAGAAGTAAGAAAGAAGTAAGAAAGAAGTAAGAAAGAAGTAAGAAAGAAGAAAGAAAGAAGAAAGAAGTAAGAAAGAAGTAAGAAAGAAGTAAGAAAGAAGTAAGAAGGAATGAAGAAAGTAGTAAGAAAGAAGTAAGAAAGAAGTAAGAAAGAAGTAAGAAAGAAGTAAGAAAGAAGTAAGAAGGAATGAAGAAAGTAGTAAGAAAGAAGTAAGAAAGAAAGAAGACAGAAGTAAGAAAGAAGTAAGAAAGAAGTATGAAAGAAGTAAGAAAGAAGTAAGAAAGAAGTAAGAAAGAAGTAAGAAGGAATGAAGAAAGTAGTAAGAAAGAAGTAAGAAAGAAGTAAGAAAGAAGTAAGAAAGAAAGAAGAAAGAAGTAAGAAAGAAGAAAGAAGTAAGAAAGAAGTAAGAAAGAAGAAAGATAGAAGTAAGAAAGAAGAAAGAAAGAAGTAAGAAAGAAGTAAGAAAGAAGTAAGAAAGAAGTACGAAAGAAGTAAGAAAGAAATAAGAAAGAAAGAAGTAAGAAAGAAGTAAGAAATAAAGAAGAAAGCAGTAAGAAAGAAGTAAGAAAGAAGTAAGAAAGAAAGAAGAAAAAGTAAGAAAGAAGTAAGAAAGGATTAAGAAAGAAGTAAGAAAGAAGAAAGAAAGAAGTAAGAAAGAAGAAAGAAAGAAGTAAGAAAGAAGTAAGAAAGAAGTAAGAAAGAAGTAAGAAAGAAAGAAGAAAGAAGTAAGAAAGAAGTAAGAAAGAAGTAAGAAAGAAGTAAGAACGAAGAAAAAAGAAGTTAAAAAGAAGTAAGAAAGAAGTAAGAAAGAAGTAAGAAAGAAGTAAGAAAGAAGTAAGAAAGAAGTAAGAAAGAAGTAAGAAAGAAAGAAGTAAGAAAGAAGAAAGAAAGAAGTAAGAAAGAAGAAAGAAAGAAGTAAGAAAGAAGTAAGAAAGAAGTAAGAAAGAAAGAAGAAAGAAGTAAGAAAGAAGTAAGAAAGAAGTAAGAAAGAAGTAAGAATGAATGAAGAAAGTAGTAAGAAAGAAGTAAGAAAGAAGTAAGAAAGAAGTAAGAAAGAAAGAAGAAAGAAGAAAGAAAGAAGTAAGAAAGAAGTAAGAAAGAAGAAAGAAAGAAGTAAGAAATAAGTAAGAAAGAAAGAAGACAGAAGTAAGAAAGAAGTAAGAAAGAAGTAAGAAAGAAGTAAGAAAGAAGTAAGAAAGAAGTACGAAAGAAGTAAGAAAGTAGAAAAAAGTAGTTAGAAAGAAGTAAGAAAGAAGTAAGAAAGAAGTAAGAAAGAATTAAGAAAGAAGTAAGAAAGAAGAAAGAAAGAAGTAAGAAAGAAAGAAAGAAAGAATTAAGAAAGAAGTAAGAAAGAAGTAAGAAAGAAGTAAGAAAGAAGTACGAAAGAAGTAAGAAAGAATTAAGAAAGAAAGAAGTAAGAAAGAAGTAAGAAAGAAAGAAGACTGAAGTAAGAAAGAAGTAAGAAAGAAGTACGAAAGAATTAAGAAAGAATTAAGAAAGAAAGAAGTATGAAAGAAGTAAGAAAGGAAGAAGAAAGAAGTAAGAAAGAAGTATGAGAGAAGTAAGAAAGAAGAAAGAAAGAAGTAAGAAAGAAGTAAGAAATAAGTAAGAAAGAAGTAAGAAAGAAGAAAGAAAGAAGTAAGAAAGAAGTAAGAAAGAAGAAAGAAAGAAGTAAGAAAGAAGAAAGAAAGAAGTAAGAAAGAAGTAAGAAAGAAGTTAGAAATAAGTATGAAAGAAGTAAGAAAGAAGAAAGAAAGAAGTAAGAAATAAGTAAGAAAGAAGTAAGAAAGAAGTAAGAAAGAAGTAAGCAAGAAAGAAGAAAGAAGTAAGAAAGAAGTAAGAAAGAAGTAAGAAAGAAGTAAGAAAGAAGTAAGAAAGAAAGAAGAAAGAAGTAAGAAAGAAGTAAGAAAAAGTATGAAAGGAGTAAGAAAGAAGAAAGAAAGAATTAAGAAAGAAGTAAGAAAGAAGTAAGAAAGAAATAAGAAAGAAAGAAGAAAGAAGAAAGAAAGAAATAGGAAAGAAGTAAGAAAGAAGTAATAAAGAATTAAGAAGGAATGAAGAAAGAAGTAAGAAAGAAGAAAGAACGAAGTAAGAAAGAAGTAAGAAAGAAGTAAGAAAGAAGTAAGAAAGAAAGTAGAAAGAAGTAAGAAAGAAGTAAGAAAGAAGTATGAAAGAAGTAAGAAAGAAGTAAGAAGGAATGAAGAAAGTAGTAAGAAAGAAGTAATAAAGAAGTAAGAAAGAAGTAAGAAAGAAAGAAGAAAGAAGTAAGAAAGAAGTAAGAAAGAAGTAAGAAAGAAGTAAGAAAGAAGTAAGAAGGAATGAAGAAAGTAGTAAGAAAGAAGTAATAAAGAAGTAAGAAAGAAGTAAGAAAGAAAGAAGAAAGAAGTAAGAAAGAAGTAAGAAAGAAGTTAGAAAGAAGTAAGAAAGAAGTAAGAAAGAAGAAAGAAAGAAGTACGAAAGAAGAAAGAAAGAAGTAAGAAAGAAGTAAGAAAGAAGTAAGAAAGAAGTACGAAAGAAGTAAGAAAGAATTAAGAAAGAAAGAAGTAGGAAAGAAGTAAGAAAGAAAGAAGAAAGAAGTAAGAAAGAAGTAAGAAAGAAGTAAGAAAGAAGGAAGTAAGAAAGAAGTAAGAAAGAAGTAAGAAAGAAGTAAGAAAGAATTAAGAAAGAAGTAAGAAAGAAGTAAGAAAGAAGTAAAAAAGAAAGAAGAAAGAAGTAAGAAAGAAGTAAGAAAGAAGTATGAAAGAAGTAAGAAAGAAGAAAGAAAGAAGTAAGAAAGAAGTAAGAAAGAAGTAAGAAAGAAGTAAGAAAGAAGTAAGAAAGAAGTAGGAAAGAAAGAAGAAAGAAGTAAGAAAGAAGTAAGAAAGAAGAAAGAAAGAAGTAAGAAAGAAGAAAGAAAGAAGTAAGAAAGAAGAAAGAAAGAAGTAAGAAAGAAGTAAGAAAGAAGTAAGAAAGAAGTAAGAAAGAAGTAGGAAAGAAAGAAGAAAGAAGTAAGAAAGAAGTAAGAAAGAAGAAAGAAAGAAGTAAGAAAGAAGAAAGAAAGAAGTAAGAAAGAAGAAAGAAAGAAGTAAGAAAGAAGTAAGAAAGAAGTAAGAAAGAAGTAAGAAAGAAGTAAGAAAGAAGTAAGAAAGAAGTAAGAAAGAAATAAGAAAGAAAGAAGAAAGAAGAAAGAAAGAAGAAAGAACGAAGTAAGAAAGAAGTAAGAAAGAAGTAAGAAATTAGTAAGAAAGAAAGTAGAAAGAAGTAAGAAAGAAGTAAGAAAGAAGTAAGAAAGAAGTAAGAAAGAAGTAAGAAAGAAGTAAGAAAGAAGAAAGAAAGAAGAAAGAAGTAAGAAAGAAGTAAGAAAGAAGTAAGAAAGAAGTAAGAAGGAATGAAGAAAGTAGTAAGAAAGAAGTAAGAAAGAAGTAAGAAAGAAGTAAGAAAGAAGTAAGAAAGAAGTAAGAAGGAATGAAGAAAGTAGTAAGAAAGAAGTAAGAAAGAAAGAAGACAGAAGTAAGAAAGAAGTAAGAAAGAAGTATGAAAGAAGTAAGAAAGAAGTAAGAAAGAAGTAAGAAAGAAGTAAGAAGGAATGAAGAAAGTAGTAAGAAAGAAGTAAGAAAGAAGTAAGAAAGAAGTAAGAAAGAAAGAAGAAAGAAGTAAGAAAGAAGAAAGAAGTAAGAAAGAAGTAAGAAAGAAGAAAGATAGAAGTAAGAAAGAAGAAAGAAAGAAGTAAGAAAGAAGTAAGAAAGAAGTAAGAAAGAAGTACGAAAGAAGTAAGAAAGAAATAAGAAAGAAAGAAGTAAGAAAGAAGTAAGAAATAAAGAAGAAAGCAGTAAGAAAGAAGTAAGAAAGAAGTAAGAAAGAAAGAAGAAAAAGTAAGAAAGAAGTAAGAAAGGATTAAGAAAGAAGTAAGAAAGAAGAAAGAAAGAAGTAAGAAAGAAGAAAGAAAGAAGTAAGAAAGAAGTAAGAAAGAAGTAAGAAAGAAGTAAGAAAGAAAGAAGAAAGAAGTAAGAAAGAAGTAAGAAAGAAGTAAGAAAGAAGTAAGAACGAAGAAAAAAGAAGTTAAAAAGAAGTAAGAAAGAAGTAAGAAAGATGTAAGAAAGAAGTAAGAAAGAAGTAAGAAAGAAGTAAGAAAGAAGTAAGAAAGAAAGAAGTAAGAAAGAAGAAAGAAAGAAGTAAGAAAGAAGAAAGAAAGAAGTAAGAAAGAAGTAAGAAAGAAGTAAGAAAGAAAGAAGAAAGAAGTAAGAAAGAAGTAAGAAAGAAGTAAGAAAGAAGTAAGAATGAATGAAGAAAGTAGTAAGAAAGAAGTAAGAAAGAAGTAAGAAAGAAGTAAGAAAGAAAGAAGAAAGAAGAAAGAAAGAAGTAAGAAAGAAGTAAGAAAGAAGAAAGAAAGAAGTAAGAAAGAAGTACGAAAGAAGTAAGAAAGTAGAAAAAAGTAGTTAGAAAGAAGTAAGAAAGAAGTAAGAAAGAAGTAAGAAAGAATTAAGAAAGAAGTAAGAAAGAAGAAAGAAAGAAGTAAGAAAGAAAGAAAGAAAGAATTAAGAAAGAAGTAAGAAAGAAGTAAGAAAGAAGTAAGAAAGAAGTACGAAAGAAGTAAGAAAGAATTAAGAAAGAAAGAAGTAAGAAAGAAGTAAGAAAGAAAGAAGACTGAAGTAAGAAAGAAGTAAGAAAGAAGTACGAAAGAATTAAGAAAGAATTAAGAAAGAAAGAAGTATGAAAGAAGTAAGAAAGGAAGAAGAAAGAAGTAAGAAAGAAGTATGAGAGAAGTAAGAAAGAAGAAAGAAAGAAGTAAGAAAGAAGTAAGAAATAAGTAAGAAAGAAGTAAGAAAGAAGAAAGAAAGAAGTAAGAAAGAAGTAAGAAAGAAGAAAGAAAGAAGTAAGAAAGAAGAAAGAAAGAAGTAAGAAAGAAGTAAGAAAGAAGTTAGAAATAAGTATGAAAGAAGTAAGAAAGAAGAAAGAAAGAAGTAAGAAATAAGTAAGAAAGAAGTAAGAAAGAAGTAAGAAAGAAGTAAGCAAGAAAGAAGAAAGAAGTAAGAAAGAAGTAAGAAAGAAGTAAGAAAGAAGTAAGAAAGAAGTAAGAAAGAAAGAAGAAAGAAGTAAGAAAGAAGTAAGAAAAAGTATGAAAGGAGTAAGAAAGAAGAAAGAAAGAATTAAGAAAGAAGTAAGAAAGAAGTAAGAAAGAAATAAGAAAGAAAGAAGAAAGAAGAAAGAAAGAAATAGGAAAGAAGTAAGAAAGAAGTAATAAAGAATTAAGAAGGAATGAAGAAAGAAGTAAGAAAGAAGAAAGAACGAAGTAAGAAAGAAGTAAGAAAGAAGTAAGAAAGAAGTAAGAAAGAAAGTAGAAAGAAGTAAGAAAGAAGTAAGAAAGAAGTATGAAAGAAGTAAGAAAGAAGTAAGAAGGAATGAAGAAAGTAGTAAGAAAGAAGTAATAAAGAAGTAAGAAAGAAGTAAGAAAGAAAGAAGAAAGAAGTAAGAAAGAAGTAAGAAAGAAGTAAGAAAGAAGTAAGAAAGAAGTAAGAAGGAATGAAGAAAGTAGTAAGAAAGAAGTAATAAAGAAGTAAGAAAGAAGTAAGAAAGAAAGAAGAAAGAAGTAAGAAAGAAGTAAGAAAGAAGTTAGAAAGAAGTAAGAAAGAAGTAAGAAAGAAGAAAGAAAGAAGTACGAAAGAAGAAAGAAAGAAGTAAGAAAGAAGTAAGAAAGAAGTAAGAAAGAAGTACGAAAGAAGTAAGAAAGAATTAAGAAAGAAAGAAGTAGGAAAGAAGTAAGAAAGAAAGAAGAAAGAAGTAAGAAAGAAGTAAGAAAGAAGTAAGAAAGAAGGAAGTAATAAAGAAGTAAGAAAGAAGTAAGAAAGAAGTAAGAAAGAATTAAGAAAGAAGTAAGAAAGAAGTAAGAAAGAAGTAAAAAAGAAAGAAGAAAGAAGTAAGAAAGAAGTAAGAAAGAAGTATGAAAGAAGTAAGAAAGAAGAAAGAAAGAAGTAAGAAAGAAGTAAGAAAGAAGTAAGAAAGAAGTAAGAAAGAAGTAAGAAAGAAGTAGGAAAGAAAGAAGAAAGAAGTAAGAAAGAAGTAAGAAAGAAGAAAGAAAGAAGTAAGAAAGAAGAAAGAAAGAAGTAAGAAAGAAGAAAGAAAGAAGTAAGAAAGAAGTAAGAAAGAAGTAAGAAAGAAGTAAGAAAGAAGTAAGAAAGAAGAAAAAAGAAGTTAGAAAGAAGTAAGAAAGAAGTAAGAAAGAAGTAAGAAAGAAGTAAGAAAGAAAGAAGAAAGAAGTAAGAAAGAAGTAACAAAATGTATGAAAGGAGTAAGAAAGAAAGAAGTAAGAAAGAAGTAAGAAAGAAGTAAGAAAGAAGTAAGAAAGAAATAAGAAAGAAAGAAGAAAGAAGAAAGAAAGAAGAAAGAACGAAGTAAGAAAGAAGTAAGAAAGAAGTAAGAAATTAGTAAGAAAGAAAGTAGAAAGAAGTAAGAAAGAAGTAAGAAAGAAGTATGAAAGAAGTAAGAAAGAAGAAAGAAAGAAATAAGAAAGAAGTAAGAAACAGAGTAAGAAAGAAGTAAGAAAGAAAGAAGAAAGAAGAAAGAAAGAAGTAAGAAAGAAGTAAGAAAGAAGTAAGAAAGAAGTAAGAAAGAAGTAAAAAAGACGTATGACAGAAAGAAGAAAGAAGAAAGAAAGAAGTAAGAAGGAAGTAAGAAAGAAGTAAGAAAGAAAGAAGAAAGAAGAAAGAAAGAAGAAAGAAAGAAGTAAGAAAGAAGTAAGAAAGAAGTAAGAAGGAATGAAGAAAGAAGAAAGAAAGAAGAAAGAAAGAAGTAAGAAAGAAGTAAGAAAGAAGTAAGAAAGAAGTAAGAAAGAAAGAAGAAAGAAGTAAGAAAGAAGTAACAAAAAGTATGAAAGGAGTAAGAAAGAAAGAAGTAAGAAAGAAGTACGAAAGAAGAAAGAAGTAAGAAAGAAGAAAGAAAGAAGTAAGAAAGAAGTAAGAAGTAATGAAGAAAGAAGTAAGAAAGAAGAAAGAAAGAAGTAAGAAAGAAGTAAGAAAGAAGAAAGAATGAAGAAAGAAGTAAAAAAGAAGTAAGAAAGAAGAAAGAAAGAAGTAAGAAATAAGAAAGAAAGAAGTAAGAAAGAAGTAAGAAAGAAGTAAGAAAGAAGTAAGAAAGAAAGAAGAAAGAAGTAAGAAAGAAGTAAGAAAAAGTATGAAAGAAGTAAGAAAGAAGAAAGAAAGAAGTAAGAAAGAAGTAAGAAAGAAGTAAGAAAGAAATAAGAAAGAAAGAAGAAAGAAGTAAGAAAGAAGAAAGAAAGAAGTAAGAGAGAAGAAAGAAAGAAGTAAGAAAGAAGTAAGAAAGAAGTAAGAAAGAAAGAAGAAAGAAGTAAGAAAGAAGTAAGAAAGGAGTATGAAAGAAGTAAGAAAGAAAGAAGAAAGAAGTAAGAAAGAAGTAAGAAAGAAGTAAGAAAGAAAGAAGAAAGAAGAAAGAAGTTAGAAAGAAGTAAGATAAAATGTAAGAAAGAAGTAAGAAAGGAGTAAGAAATAAGAAAGAAGTATGAAAGAAGTAAGAAAGAAGTAAGAAAGAAAGAAGTAAGAAAGAAGAAAGAAAGAAGTAAGAAAGAAGAAAGAAAGAAGTAAGAAAGAAGTTAAAAAGAAGTAAGATAAAAAGTAAGAAAGAAGTAAGAAAGGAGTAAGAAATAAGAAAGAACTAAGAAAGAAGTAAGAAAGAAGAAAGAAAGAAGTAAGAAAGAAGAAAGAAAGAAGTAAGAAAGAAGTAAGAAAGAAGTAAGAAAGAAGTAAGAAAGAAGTAAGAAAGAAGAAAAAAGAAGTTAGAAAGAAGTAAGAAAGAAGTAAGAAAGAAGTAAGAAAGAAGTAAGAAAGAAAGAAGAAAGAAGTAAGAAAGAAGTAACAAAATGTATGAAAGGAGTAAGAAAGAAAGAAGTAAGAAAGAAGTAAGAAAGAAGTAAGAAAGAAGTAAGAAAGAAATAAGAAAGAAAGAAGAAAGAAGAAAGAAAGAAGAAAGAACGAAGTAAGAAAGAAGTAAGAAAGAAGTAAGAAATTAGTAAGAAAGAAAGTAGAAAGAAGTAAGAAAGAAGTAAGAAAGAAGTATGAAAGAAGTAAGAAAGAAGAAAGAAAGAAATAAGAAAGAAGTAAGAAACAGAGTAAGAAAGAAGTAAGAAAGAAAGAAGAAAGAAGAAAGAAAGAAGTAAGAAAGAAGTAAGAAAGAAGTAAGAAAGAAGTAAGAAAGAAGTAAAAAAGACGTATGACAGAAAGAAGAAAGAAGAAAGAAAGAAGTAAGAAGGAAGTAAGAAAGAAGTAAGAAAGAAAGAAGAAAGAAGAAAGAAAGAAGAAAGAAAGAAGTAAGAAAGAAGTAAGAAAGAAGTAAGAAGGAATGAAGAAAGAAGAAAGAAAGAAGAAAGAAAGAAGTAAGAAAGAAGTAAGAAAGAAGTAAGAAAGAAGTAAGAAAGAAAGAAGAAAGAAGTAAGAAAGAAGTAACAAAAAGTATGAAAGGAGTAAGAAAGAAAGAAGTAAGAAAGAAGTACGAAAGAAGAAAGAAGTAAGAAAGAAGAAAGAAAGAAGTAAGAAAGAAGTAAGAAGTAATGAAGAAAGAAGTAAGAAAGAAGAAAGAAAGAAGTAAGAAAGAAGTAAGAAAGAAGAAAGAATGAAGAAAGAAGTAAAAAAGAAGTAAGAAAGAAGAAAGAAAGAAGTAAGAAATAAGAAAGAAAGAAGTAAGAAAGAAGTAAGAAAGAAGTAAGAAAGAAGTAAGAAAGAAAGAAGAAAGAAGTAAGAAAGAAGTAAGAAAAAGTATGAAAGAAGTAAGAAAGAAGAAAGAAAGAAGTAAGAAAGAAGTAAGAAAGAAGTAAGAAAGAAATAAGAAAGAAAGAAGAAAGAAGTAAGAAAGAAGAAAGAAAGAAGTAAGAGAGAAGAAAGAAAGAAGTAAGAAAGAAGTAAGAAAGAAGTAAGAAAGAAAGAAGAAAGAAGTAAGAAAGAAGTAAGAAAGGAGTATGAAAGAAGTAAGAAAGAAAGAAGAAAGAAGTAAGAAAGAAGTAAGAAAGAAGTAAGAAAGAAAGAAGAAAGAAGAAAGAAGTTAGAAAGAAGTAAGATAAAATGTAAGAAAGAAGTAAGAAAGGAGTAAGAAATAAGAAAGAAGTATGAAAGAAGTAAGAAAGAAGTAAGAAAGAAAGAAGTAAGAAAGAAGAAAGAAAGAAGTAAGAAAGAAGAAAGAAAGAAGTAAGAAAGAAGTTAAAAAGAAGTAAGATAAAAAGTAAGAAAGAAGTAAGAAAGGAGTAAGAAATAAGAAAGAACTAAGAAAGAAGTAAGAAAGAAGAAAGAAAGAAGTGAGAAAGAAGAAAGAAAGAAGTAAGAAAGAAGTAAGAAAGAAGTACGAAAGAAGTAAGAAAGAAGTAAGAAAGAAAGAAGTAAGAAGGAAGTAAGAAATAAGTAAGAAAGAAGTTAGAAATAAGTAAGAAAGAAGTAAGAAAGAAGTAAGAAAGAAGTTAAAAAGAAGTAAGATAAAAAGTAAGAAAGAAGCAAGAAAGGAGTAAGAAATAAGAAAGAAGTAAGAAAGAAGTAAGAAAGAAGTAAGAAAGAAGTAAGAAAGAAGTAAGAAAGAAGTAAGAAAGAAAGAAGTAAGAAAGAAGAAAGAAAGAAGTAAGAAAGAAGTAAGAAGTAATGAAGAAAGAAGTAAGAAAGAAGAAAGAAAGAAGTAAGAAAGAAGTAAGAAAGAAAGAAGTAAAAAAGAAGTAAGAAAGAAGAAAGAAAGAAGAAAGAAGTAAGAAAGAAGAAAGAAAGAAGTGAGAAGGAATGAAGAAAGAAGTAAGAAAGAAGTAAGAAAGAAGAAAGAAGTAAGAAAGAAGAAAGAAAGAAGTAAGAAAGAAGTAAGAAAGAAGTAAGAAAGAAGTAAGAAAGAAAGAAGAAGTAAGAAAGAAGTAAGAAAGAAATAAGAAAGAAAGAAGACAGAAGAAAGAAAGAAGTAGGAAAGAAGTAAGAAAGAAGTAAGAAAGAAGTAATAAAGAATTAAGAAGGAATGAAGAAAGAAGTAAGAAAGAAGAAAGAACGAAGTAAGAAAGAAGTAAGAAAGAAGTAAGAGAGAAAGTAGAAAGAAGTAAGAAAGAAGTAAGAAAGAAGTATGAAAGAAGTAAGAAAGAAATAAGAAAGAAAGAAGAAAGAAGAAAGAAAGAAGTAGGAAAGAAGTAAGAAAGAAGTAAGAAAGAAGTAATAAAGAATTAAGAAGGAATGAATAAAGAAGTAAGAAAGAAGAAAGAACGAAGTAAGAAAGAAGTAAGAAAGAAGTAAGAAAGAAGTAAGAAAGAAAGAAGAAAGAAGTAAGAAAGAAGTAAGAAAGAAGTATTGAAGAAGTAAAGAAGTAAGAAAGAAGTAAGAAAGAAGTAAGAAAGAAGTAAGAAGGAATGAAGAAAGAAGTAAGAAAGAAGTAAGAAAAAGTAAGAAAGAAGTAAGAAAGAAGTAAGAAAGAAGTACGAAAGAAGTAAGAAAGAAGTAAGAAAGAAAGAAGTAAGAAGGAAGTAAGAAATAAGTAAGAAAGAAGTTAGAAATAAGTAAGAAAGAAGTAAGAAAGAAGTAAGAAAGAAGTTAAAAAGAAGTAAGATAAAAAGTAAGAAAGAAGCAAGAAAGGAGTAAGAAATAAGAAAGAAGTAAGAAAGAAGTAAGAAAGAAGTAAGAAAGAAGTAAGAAAGAAGTAAGAAAGAAGTAAGAAAGAAAGAAGTAAGAAAGAAGAAAGAAAGAAGTAAGAAAGAAGAAAGAAAGAAGTAAGAAAGAAGTAAGAAAGAAGTAAGAAAGAAATAAGAAAGAAAGAAGAAAGAAGAAAGAAAGAAGAAAGAACGAAGTAAGAAAGAAGTAAGAAAGAAGTAAGAAATTAGTAAGAAAGAAAGTAGAAAGAAGTAAGAAAGAAGTAAGAAAGAAGTATGAAAGAAGTAAGAAAGAAGAAAGAAAGAAATAAGAAAGAAGTAAGAAACAGAGTAAGAAAGAAGTAAGAAAGAAAGAAGAAAGAAGAAAGAAAGAAGTAAGAAAGAAGTAAGAAAGAAGTAAGAAAGAAGTAAAAAAGACGTATGACAGAAAGAAGAAAGAAGAAAGAAAGAAGTAAGAAGGAAGTAAGAAAGAAGTAAGAAAGAAAGAAGAAAGAAGAAAGAAAGAAGAAAGAAAGAAGTAAGAAAGAAGTAAGAAAGAAGTAAGAAGGAATGAAGAAAGAAGAAAGAAAGAAGAAAGAAAGAAGTAAGAAAGAAGTAAGAAAGAAGTAAGAAAGAAGTAAGAAAGAAAGAAGAAAGAAGTAAGAAAGAAGTAACAAAAAGTATGAAAGGAGTAAGAAAGAAAGAAGTAAGAAAGAAGTAAGAAAGAAGTACGAAAGAAGTAAGAAAGAATTAAGAAAGAAAGAAGTAGGAAAGAAGTAAGAAAGAAAGAAGAAAGAAGTAAGAAAGAAGTAAGAAAGAAGTAAGAAAGAAGGAAGTAAGAAAGAAGTAAGAAAGAAGTAAGAAAGAAGTAAGAAAGAATTAAGAAAGAAGTAAGAAAGAAGTAAGAAAGAAGTAAAAAAGAAAGAAGAAAGAAGTAAGAAAGAAGTAAGAAAGAAGTATGAAAGAAGTAAGAAAGAAGAAAGAAAGAAGTAAGAAAGAAGTAAGAAAGAAGTAAGAAAGAAGTAAGAAAGAAGTAAGAAAGAAGTAGGAAAGAAAGAAGAAAGAAGTAAGAAAGAAGTAAGAAAGAAGAAAGAAAGAAGTAAGAAAGAAGAAAGAAAGAAGTAAGAAAGAAGAAAGAAAGAAGTAAGAAAGAAGTAAGAAAGAAGTAAGAAAGAAGTAAGAAAGAAGTAAGAAAGAAGTAAGAAAGAAGAAAAAAGAAGTTAGAAAGAAGTAAGAAAGAAGTAAGAAAGAAGTAAGAAAGAAGTAAGAAAGAAAGAAGAATGAAGTAAGAAAGAAGTAACAAAAAGTATGAAAGGAGTAAGAAAGAAAGAAGTAAGAAAGAAGTACGAAAGAAGTAAGAAAGAATTAAGAAAGAAAGAAGTAAGAAAGAAGTAAGAAAGAAAGAAGAAAGAAGTAAGAAAGAAGTAAGAAAGAAGTATGAAAGAAGTAAGAAAGAAAGAAGAAAGAAGTAAGAAAGAAGTAAGAAAGAAGTATGAAAGAAGTAAGAAAGAAGAAAGAAAGAAGTATGAAATAAGTAAGAAAGGAGTAAGAAAGAAAGAAGTAAAAAAGAAGTAAGAAAGAAGAAAGAAAGAAGAAAGAAGTAAGAAAGAAGAAAGAGAGAAGTGAGAAGGAATGAAGAAAGAAGTAAGAAAGAAGTAAGAAAGAAGAAAGAAGTAAGAAAGAAGAAAGAAAGAAGTAAGAAAGAAGTAAGAAGTAATGAAGAAAGAAGTAAGAAAGAAGAAAGAAAGAAGTAAGAAAGAAGTAAGAAAGAAAGAAGTAAAAAAGAAGTAAGAAAGAAGAAAGAAAGAAGAAAGCAGTAAGAAAGAAGAAAGAAAGAAGTGAGAAGGAATGAAGAAAGAAGTAAGAAAGAAGTAAGAAAGAAGAAAGAAGTAAGAAAGAAGAAAGAAAGAAGTAAGAAAGAAGTAAGAAAGAAGTAAGAAAGAAGTAAGAAAGAAAGAAGAAGTAAGAAAGAAGTAAGAAAGAAATAAGAAAGAAAGAAGACAGAAGAAAGAAAGAAGTAGGAAAGAAGTAAGAAAGAAGTAAGAAAGAAGTAATAAAGAATTAAGAAGGAATGAATAAAGAAGTAAGAAAGAAGAAAGAACGAAGTAAGAAAGAAGTAAGAAAGAAGTAAGAGAGAAAGTAGAAAGAAGTAAGAAAGAAGTAAGAAAGAAGTATGAAAGAAGTAAGAAAGAAATAAGAAAGAAAGAAGAAAGAAGAAAGAAAGAAGTAGGAAAGAAGTAAGAAAGAAGTAAGAAAGAAGTAATAAAGAATTAAGAAGGAATGAATAAAGAAGTAAGAAAGAAGAAAGAACGAAGTAAGAAAGAAGTAAGAAAGAAGTAAGAAAGAAGTAAGAAAGAAGTAAGAAAGAAAGAAGAAAGAAGTAAGAAAGAAGTAAGAAAGAAGTATTGAAGAAGTAAAGAAGTAAGAAAGAAGTAAGAAAGAAGTAAGAAAGAAGTAAGAAGGAATGAAGAAAGAAGTAAGAAAGAAGTAAGAAAAAGTAAGAAAGAAGTAAGAAAGAAGTAAGAAAGAAGTACGAAAGAAGTAAGAAAGAAGTAAGAAAGAAAGAAGTAAGAAGGAAGTAAGAAATAAGTAAGAAAGAAGTTAGAAATAAGTAAGAAAGAAGTAAGAAAGAAGTAAGAAAGAAGTTAAAAAGAAGTAAGATAAAAAGTAAGAAAGAAGCAAGAAAGGAGTAAGAAATAAGAAAGAAGTAAGAAAGAAGTAAGAAAGAAGTAAGAAAGAAGTAAGAAAGAAGTAAGAAAGAAGTAAGAAAGAAAGAAGTAAGAAAGAAGAAAGAAAGAAGTAAGAAAGAAGAAAGAAAGAAGTAAGAAAGAAGTAAGAAAGAAGTAAGAAAGAAGTAAGAAAGAAGTAAGAAAGAAGTTAGAAAGAAGTAAGAAAGAAAGAAGTAAGAAAGAAGTAAGAAAGAAGTAAGAAAGAAGTAAGAAAGAAGTAAGAAGGAAGTAAGAAAGAAGTAAGAAAGAAAGAAGAAAGAAGTAAGAAAGAAGAAAGAAGTAAGAAGGAATGAAGAAAGAAGTAAGAAAGAAGTAAGAAAGAAGTTAGAAAGAAGTAAGAAAGAAGTAAGAAAGAAGTAAGAAAGAAGTAAGAAAGAAGTAAGAAAGAAAGAAGAAAGAAGTAAGAAAGAAGTAAGAAAGAAGTAAGAAAGAAGTAAGAAAGAAGTAAGAAAGAAGTAAGAAGGAATGAAGAAAGAAGTAAGAAAGAAGTAAGAAAGAAGAAAGAAGTAAGAAAGAAGAAAGAAAGAAGTGAGAAAGAAGTAAGAAAGAAGTAAGACAGAAGTAAGAAAGGAAGAAGAAAGAAGTAAGAAAGAAGTAAGAAAGAAATAAGAAAGAAAGAAGAAAGAAGAAAGAAAGAAGTAGGAAAGAAGTAAGAAAGAAGTAAGAAAGAAGTAATAAAGAATTAAAAAGGAATGAAGAAAGAAGTAAGAAAGAAGAAAGAACGAAGTAAGAAAGAAGTAAGAAAGAAGTAAGAAAGAAGTAAGAAAGAAGTAAGAAAGAAAGTAGAAAGAAGTAAGAAAGAAGTAAGAAAGAAGTATGAAAGAAGTAAGAAAGAAGAAAGAAAGAAATAAGAAAGAAGTAAGAAACAAGTAAGAAAGAAGTAAGAAAGAAAGAAGAAAGAAGAAAGAAAGAAGTAAGAAAGAAGTAAGAAAGAAGTAAGAAAGAAGTAAGAAGGAATGAAGAAAGTAGTAAGAAAGAAGTAATAAAGAAAGAAGAAAGAAGTAAGAAAGAAGTAAGAAAGAAGTAAGAAAGAAGTAAGAAAGAAGAAAGAAAGAAGTACGAAAGAAGAAAGAAAGAAGTAAGAAAGAAGTAAGAAAGAAGTAAGAAAGAAGTACGAAAGAAGTAAGAAAGAATTAAGAAAGAAAGAACTAGGAAAGAAGTAAGAAAGAAAGAAGAAAGAAGTAAGAAAGAAGTAAGAAAGAAGTAAGAAAGAAAGAAGTAAGAAAGAAGTAAGAAAGAAGTAAGAAAGAAGTAAGAAAGAAGAAAGAAAGAAGAAAGAAGAAAGAAAGAAGTAAGAAAGAAGTAAGAAAGAAGTAAGAAAGAAGTAAGAAAGAAAGAAGAAAGAAGTAAGAAAGAAGTAAGAAAGAAGTAAGAAGGAATGAAGAAAGAAGTAAGAAAGAAGAAAGAAAGTAGTAAGAAAGAAAGAAGAAAGAAAGAAGTAAGAAAGAAGAAATAAAGAAGTAAGAAAGAAGTAAGAAAGAAGAAAGAAAGAAGTAAGAAAAAAAGAAGAAAGAAGTAAGAAAGAAATAAGAAAGAAAGAAAAAAGAAGAAAGAAAGAAGAAAGAAAGAAGTAAGAAAGAAGAAAGAAAGAAGTAAGAAAGAAGTAAGAAAGAAGTAAGAAAGAAGAAAGAAAGAAGTAAGAAAGAAGTAAGAAAGAAGTACGAAAGAAGTAAGAAAGTAGAAAAAAGTAGTTAGAAAGAAGTAAGAAAGAAGTAAGAAAGAAGAAAGAAAGAATTAAGAAAGAAGTAAGAAAGAAGTAAGAAAGAAGTAAGAAAGAAGAAAGAAAGAAGTAAGAAAGAAGTAAGAAAGAAGTAAGAAAGAAGTAAGAAAGAAGTACGAAAGAAGTAAGAAAGAATTAAGATGGAAAGAAGTAAGAAAGAAGTAAGAAAGAAAGAAGAAAGAAGTAAGAAAGAAGTAAGAAAGAAGTATGAAAGAAGTAAGAAGGAATTAAGAAAGAAAGAAGTATGAAAGAAGTAAGAAAGAAAGAAGAAAGAAGTAAGAAAGAAGTAAGAAAGAAGTATGAGAAAAGTAAGAAAGAAGAAAGAAAGAAGTAAGAAAGAAGTAAGAAATAAGTAAGAAAGAAGTAAGAAAGAAGTAATAAAGAAGTAAGAAAGAAAGAAGAAAGAAGTAAGAAAGAAGAAAGAAGTAAGAAAGAAGTAAGAAGGAATGAAGAAAGAAGAAAGAAGAAAGAAAGAAGTAAGAAAGAAGTAAGAAAGAAAGAAGTAAGAAAGATGTAAGAAAGAAGTAAAAAAGTAGAAAAAAGTAGTTAGAAAGAAGTAAGAAAGAAGTAAGAAAGAAATAAGAAAGAAGAAAGAAAGAAGAATGAAAGAAAGAAGAAAGAAGTATGAAAGAAGTAAGAAAGAAGAAAGAAAGAAGTAAGAAAGAAGTAAGAAAGAAGTAAGAAAGAAATAAGAAAGAAAGAAGAAAGAAGAAAGAAAGAAGAAAGAAAGAAGTAAGAAAGAAGTAAGAAAGAAGTAAGAAGGAATGAAGAAAGAAGTAAGAAAGAAGAAAGAAAGAAGTAAGAAAGAAGTAAGAAAGAAGTACGAAAGAAGTAAGAAAGTAGAAAAAAGTAGTTAGAAAGAAGTAAGAAAGAAGTAAGAAAGAAGAAAGAAAGAATTAAGAAAGAAGTAAGAAAGAAGAAAGAAAGAAGTAAGAAAGAAGAAAGAAAGAAGTAAGAAAGAAGTAAGAAAGAAGTAAGAAAGAAGTAAGAAAGAAAGAAGAAAGAAGTAAGAAAGAAGTAAGAAAGAAGTAAGAAAGAAGTAAGAAAGTAGAAAAAAGAAGTTAGAACGAAGTAAGAACGAAGTAAGAAAGAAATAAGAAAGAAGTAAGAAAGAAATAAGAAAGAAGTAAAATAGACGTATGAAAGAAAGAAGAAAGAAGAAAGAAAGAAGTAAGAAGGAAGTAAGAAAGAAGTAAGAAAGAAATAAGAAAGAAAGAAGAAAGAAGAAAGAAAGAAGAAAGAAAGAAGTAAGAAAGAAGTAAGAAAGAAGTAAGAAGGAATATAGAAAGAAGAAAGGAAGAAGTAAGAAAGAAGTAAGAAAGAAGTAAGAAAGAAGTAAGAAAGAAGTAAGAAAGAAGTAAGAAAGAAAGAAGAAAGAAGTAAGAAAGAAGTAAGAAAGAAGTAAAAAAGACGTATGAAAGAAAGAAGAAAGAAGAAAGAAAGAAGTAAGAAGGAAGTAAGAAAGAAGTAAGAAAGAAATAAGAAAGAAAGAAGAAAGAAGAAAGAAAGAAGAAAGAAAGAAGTAAGAAAGAAGTAAGAAAGAAGTAAGAAGGAATGAAGAAAGAAGAAAGAAAGAAGAAAGAAAGAAGTAAAAAAGAAGTAAGAAAGAAGTAATAAAGAAGTTAGAAAGAAGTAGGAAAGAAGTAAGAAAGTAGAAAGAAAGTAGTAAGAAAGAAGAAAGAAAGAAGTAAGAAAGAAGTAAGAAAGAAGTACAAAGAAGTAAGAAAGAAAGAAGAAAGAAGTAAGAAAGAATTACGAAAGAAGTAAGAAAGAAGTAAGAAAGAAAGAAGAAAGAAAGAAGTAAGAAAGAAGAAAGAAAGAAGAAAGAAAGAAGTAAGAATGAAGAAAGAAAGAAGTAAGAAAGAAGAAAGAAAGAAGTAAGAAAGAAGTAATAAAGAAGTAAGAAAGAAGAAAGAAAGAAAGAAGAAAGAAGTAAGAAAGAAGTAAGAAAGAAGTATGAAAGAAGTAAGAAAGAAAGAAGAAAGAAGTAAGAAAGAAGTAAGAAAGAAGTATGAAAGAAGTAAGAAAGAAGAAAGAAAGAAGAAAGAAATAAGTAAGAAAGAAGTAAGAAAGAAGTAAGAAAGAAGTAAGAAAGAAAGAAGAAAGAAGTAAGAAAGAAGTAAGAAAGAAGTAAGAAAGAAGAAAGAAGGAATGTAGAAAGAAGTAAGAAAGAAGAAAGAAAGAAGTAAGAAAGAAGTAAGAAAGAAAGAAGTAAAAAAGCAGTAAGAAAGAAGTAAGAATGTAGAAAAAAGAAGTTAGAAATAAGTAAGAGAGAAGTAAGAAAGAAGTAAGAAAGAAGAAAGAAAGAAGAAAGAAAGAAAGAAGAAAGAAGTAAGAAAGAAGTAAGAGAGAAGTAAGAAAGAAGTAAGAAAGAAGTAAGAAAAAAGTAAGAAAGAAGTAAGAAAGAAGTAAGAAGGAATGAAGAAAGAAGTAAGAAAGAAGTAAGAAAGAAGAAAGAAGTAAGAAAGAAGAAAGAAAGAAGTGAGAAAGAAGTAAGAAAGAAGTAAGACAGAAGTAAGAAAGGAAGAAGAAAGAAGTAAGAAAGAAGTAAGAAAGAAATAAGAAAGAAAGAAGAAAGAAGAAAGAAAGAAGTAGGAAAGAAGTAAGAAAGAAGTAAGAAAGAAGTAATAAAGAATTAAGAAGGAATGAAGAAAGAAGTAAGAAAGAAGAAAGAACGAAGTAAGAAAGAAGTAAGAAAGAAGTAAGAAAGAAGTAAGAAAGAAGTAAGAAAGAAAGTAGAAAGAAGTAAGAAAGAAGTAAGAAAGAAGTATGAAAGAAGTAAGAAAGAAGAAAGAAAGAAGTAAGAAAGAAAGAAGAAAGAAGTAAGAAAGAAGTATGAAAGAAGTAAAGAAGTAAGAAAGAAGTAAGAAAGAAGTAAGAAAGAAGTAAGAAGGAATGAAGAAAGAAGTAAGAAAGAAGTAAGAAAGAAGTAAGAAAGAAGTAAGAAAGAAGTAAGAAAGAAGTAAGAAAGAAGTAAGAAAGAAGTAAGAAAGAAGTAAGAAAGAAGTAAGAAAGAAGTAAGAAAGAAGTAAGAAAGAATTAAGAAAGAAAGAAGAAAGAAGTAAGAAAGAAGTAAGAAAGAAGTATGAAAGAAGTAAGAAAGAAGAAAGAAAGAAGTAAGAAAGAAGTAAGAAAGAAGTAAGAAAGAAGTAAGAAAGAAGTAAGAAAGAAGTAAGAAAGAAGAAAGAAGTAAGAAAGAAGTAAGAAAGAAGTAAGAAAGAAGTAAGAAAGAAGAAAGAAAGAAGTAAGAAAGAAGAAAGAAAGAAGTAAGAAAGAAGTAAGAAAGAAGTAAGAAAGAAGTAAGAAAGAAGTAAGAAATAAGTAAGAAAGAAGAAAAAAGAAGTTAGAAAGAAGTAAGAAAGAAGTAAGAAAGAAGTTAGAAAGAAGTAAGAAAGAAAGAAGAAAGAAGTAAGAAAGAAGTAAGAAAAAGTATGAAAGAAGTAAGAAAGAAGAAAGAAAGAAGTAAGAAAGAAGTAAGAAAGAAGTAAGAAAGAAATAAGAAAGAAAGAAGAAAGAAGAAATAAAGAAGTAGGAAAGAAGTAAGAAAGAAGTAAGAAAGAAGTAATAAAGAATTAAGAAGGAATGAAGAAAGAACTAAGAAAGAAGAAAGAACGAAGTAAGAAAGAAGTAAGAAAGAAGTAAGAAAGAAGTAAGAAAGAAAGTAGAAAGAAGTAAGAAAGAAGTAAGAAAGAAGTAAGAAGGAATGAAGAAAGTAGTAAGAAAGAAGTAAGAAAGAAGTAAGAAAGAAGTAAGAAAGAAGTAAGAAAGAAGTAAGAAGGAATGAAGAAAGTAGTAAGAAAGAAGTAAGAAAGAAGTAAGAAAGAAGTAAGAAAGAAAGAAGAAAGATGTAAGAAAGAAGAAAGAAAGAAGTAAGAAAGAAGTAAGAAGGAATGAAGAAAGTAGTAAGAAAGAAGTAAGAAAGAAGTAAGAAAGAAGTAAGAAAGAAGTAAGAAAGAAAGAAGAAAGAAGTAAGAAAGAAGTAAGAAAGAAGTAAGAAAGAAGAAAGAAAGAAGTAAGAAAGAAGAAAGAAAGAAGTAAGAAAGAAGTAAGAAAGAAGTAAGAAAGAAGTACGAAAGAAGTAAGAAAGAATTAAGAAAGAAAGAAGTAAGAAAGAAGTAAGAAAGAAAGAAGAAAGAAGTAAGAAGGAATGAAGAAAGAAGTAAGAAAGAAGAAAGAAAGTAGTAAGAAAGAAGAAAGAAAGAAGTAAGAAAGAAGAAATAAAGAAGTAAGAAAGAAGTAAGAAAGAAGTAAGAAAGAAAGAAGAAAGAAGTAAGAAAGAAGTAAGAAAAAGTAAGAAAGAAGTACGAAAGAAGTAAGAAAGAATTAAGAAAGAAAGAAGTAAGAAAGAAGTAAGAAAGAAAGAAGAAATAAGTAAGAAAGAAGTAAGAAAGAAGTACGAAAGAAGTAAGAAAGAATTAAGAAAGAAAGAAGTATAAAAGAAGTAAGAAAGAAAGAAGAAAGAAGTAAGAAAGAAGTAAGAAAGAAGTATGAGAGAAGTAAGAAAGAAGAAAGAAAGAACTAAGAAAGAAGTAAGAAATAAGTAAGAAAGAAGTAAGAAAGAAGTAAGAAAGAAAGAAGAAAGAAGTAAGAAAGAAGAAAGAAGTAAGAAGGAATGAAGAAAGAAGTAAGAAAGAAGAAAGAAAGAAGTAAGAAAGAAGTAAGAAAGAAAGAAGTAAGAAAGAAGTAAGAAAGAAGTAAGAAAGTAGAAAAAAGTAGTCAGAAAGAAGTAAGAAAGAAGTAAGAAAGAAGTAAGAAAGAAGAAAGAAAGAAGAAAGAAAGAAAGAAGAAAGAAGTAAGAAAGAAGTAAGAGAGAAGTAAGAAAGAAGTAAGAAAGAAGTAAGAAAGAAGTAAGAAGGAATGAAGAAAGAACTAAGAAAGAAGTAAGAAAGAAGAAAGAAAGAAGTAAGAAAGAAGAAAGAAAGAAGTAAGAAACAAGTAAGAAAGAAGTAAGAAAGAAGTAAGAAAGAAAGAAGAAAGAAGTAAGAAAGAAATAAGAAAGAAATAAGAAAGAAAGAAGAAAGAAGAAAGAAAGAAGTAGGAAAGAAGTAAGAAAGAAGTAAGAAAGAAGTAATAAAAAATTAAGAAGGAATGAAGAAAGAAGTAAGAAAGAAGAAAGAACGAAGTAAGAAAGAAGTAAGAAAGAAGTAAGAAAGAAGTAAGAAAGAAAGTAGAAAGAAGTAAGAAAGAAGTAAGAAAGAAGTATGAAAGAAGTAAGAAAGAAGAAAGAAAGAAGTAAGAAAGAAGTAAGAAAGAAGTAAGAAAGAAGTAAGAAAGAAAGAAGAAAGAAGTAAGAAAGAAGTAAGAAAGAAGTAAGAAAGAAGTAAGAAGGAATGAAGAAAGTAGTAAGAAAGAAGTAAGAAAGAAGTAAGAAAGAAGTAAGAAAGAAAGAAGAAAGAAGTAAGAAAGAAGTAAGAAAGAAGTAAGAAAGAAGAAAGAAAGAAGTAAGAAAGAAGAAAGAAAGAAATAAGAAAGAAGTAAGAAAGAAGTAAGAAAGAAGTACGAAAGAAGTAAGAAAGAATTAAGAAAGAAAGAAGTAAGAAAGAAGTAAGAAAGAAAGAAGAAAGAAGTAAGAAAGAAGTAAGAAAGAAGTAAGAAAGAAAGAAGTAAGAAAGAAGTAAGAAAGAAGTAAGAAAGAAGTAAGAAAGAAGAAAGAAAGAAGTAAGAAAGAAGAAAGAAAGAAGTAAGAAAGAAGTAAGAAAGAAGTAAGAAAGAAGTAAGAAAGAAAGAAGAAAGAAGTAAGAAAGAAGTAAGAAAGAAGTAAGAAGGAATGAAGAAAGAAGTAAGAAAGAAGAAAGAAAGTAGTAAGAAAGAAGAAAGAAAGAAGTAAGAAAGAAGAAATAAAGAAGTAAGAAAGAAGTAAGAAAGAAGTAAGAAAGAAAGAAGAAAGAAGTAAGAAAGAAGTAAGAAAGAAGTAAGAAAGAAGTACGAAAGAAGTAAGAAAGAATTAAGAAAGAAAGAAGTAAGAAAGAAGTAAGAAAGAAAGAAGAAATAAGTAAGAAAGAAGTAAGAAAGAAGTACGAAAGAAGTAAGAAAGAATTAAGAAAGAAAGAAGTATAAAAGAAGTAAGAAAGAAAGAAGAAAGAAGTAAGAAAGAAGTAAGAAAGAAGTATGAGAGAAGTAAGAAAGAAGAAAGAAAGAACTAAGAAAGAAGTAAGAAATAAGTAAGAAAGAAGTAAGAAAGAAGTAAGAAAGAAGTAAGAAAGAAAGAAGAAAGAAGTAAGAAAGAAGAAAGAAAAAGTATGAAAGAAGTAAGAAAGAAGAAAGAAAGAAGTAAGAAAGAAGTAAGAAAGAAGTAAGAAAGAAATAAGAAAGAAAGAAGAAAGAAGAAACAAAGAAGTAGGAAAGAAGTAAGAAAGAAGTAAGAAAGAAGTAATAAAGAATTAAGAAGGAATGAAGAAAGAACTAAGAAAGAAGAAAGAACGAAGTAAGAAAGAAGTAAGAAAGAAGTAAGAAAGAAGTAAGAAAGAAAGTAGAAAGAAGTAAGAAAGAAGTAAGAAAGAAGTAAGAAGGAATGAAGAAAGTAGTAAGAAAGAAGTAAGAAAGAAGTAAGAAAGAAGTAAGAAAGAAGTAAGAAGGAATGAAGAAAGTAGTAAGAAAGAAGTAAGAAAGAAGTAAGAAAGAAGTAAGAAAGAAAGAAGAAAGAAGTAAGAAAGAAGAAAGAAAGAAGTAAGAAAGAAGTAAGAAGGAATGAAGAAAGTAGTAAGAAAGAAGTAAGAAAGAAGTAAGAAAGAAGTAAGAAAGAAGTAAGAAAGAAAGAAGAAAGAAGTAAGAAAGAAGTAAGAAAGAAGTAAGAAAGAAGAAAGAAAGAAGTAAGAAAGAAGAAAGAAAGAAGTAAGAAAGAAGTAAGAAAGAAGTAAGAAAGAAGTACGAAAGAAGTAAGAAAGAATTAAGAAAGAAAGAAGTAAGAAAGAAGTAAGAAAGAAAGAAGAAAGAAGTAAGAAGGAATGAAGAAAGAAGTAAGAAAGAAGAAAGAAAGTAGTAAGAAAGAAGAAAGAAAGAAGTAAGAAAGAAGAAATAAAGAAGTAAGAAAGAAGTAAGAAAGAAGTAAGAAAGAAAGAAGAAAGAAGTAAGAAAGAAGTAAGAAAAAGTAAGAAAGAAGTACGAAAGAAGTAAGAAAGAATTAAGAAAGAAAGAAGTAAGAAAGAAGTAAGAAAGAAAGAAGAAATAAGTAAGAAAGAAGTAAGAAAGAAGTACGAAAGAAGTAAGAAAGAATTAAGAAAGAAAGAAGTATAAAAGAAGTAAGAAAGAAAGAAGAAAGAAGTAAGAAAGAAGTAAGAAAGAAGTATGAGAGAAGTAAGAAAGAAGAAAGAAAGAACTAAGAAAGAAGTAAGAAATAAGTAAGAAAGAAGTAAGAAAGAAGTAAGAAAGAAAGAAGAAAGAAGTAAGAAAGAAGAAAGAAGTAAGAAGGAATGAAGAAAGAAGTAAGAAAGAAGAAAGAAAGAAGTAAGAAAGAAGTAAGAAAGAAAGAAGTAAGAAAGAAGTAAGAAAGAAGTAAGAAAGTAGAAAAAAGTAGTCAGAAAGAAGTAAGAAAGAAGTAAGAAAGAAGTAAGAAAGAAGAAAGAAAGAAGAAAGAAAGAAAGAAGAAAGAAGTAAGAAAGAAGTAAGAGAGAAGTAAGAAAGAAGTAAGAAAGAAGTAAGAAAGAAGTAAGAAGGAATGAAGAAAGAACTAAGAAAGAAGTAAGAAAGAAGAAAGAAAGAAGTAAGAAAGAAGAAAGAAAGAAGTAAGAAACAAGTAAGAAAGAAGTAAGAAAGAAGTAAGAAAGAAAGAAGAAAGAAGTAAGAAAGAAATAAGAAAGAAATAAGAAAGAAAGAAGAAAGAAGAAAGAAAGAAGTAGGAAAGAAGTAAGAAAGAAGTAAGAAAGAAGTAATAAAAAATTAAGAAGGAATGAAGAAAGAAGTAAGAAAGAAGAAAGAACGAAGTAAGAAAGAAGTAAGAAAGAAGTAAGAAAGAAGTAAGAAAGAAAGTAGAAAGAAGTAAGAAAGAAGTAAGAAAGAAGTATGAAAGAAGTAAGAAAGAAGAAAGAAAGAAGTAAGAAAGAAGTAAGAAAGAAGTAAGAAAGAAGTAAGAAAGAAAGAAGAAAGAAGTAAGAAAGAAGTAAGAAAGAAGTAAGAAAGAAGTAAGAAGGAATGAAGAAAGTAGTAAGAAAGAAGTAAGAAAGAAGTAAGAAAGAAGTAAGAAAGAAAGAAGAAAGAAGTAAGAAAGAAGTAAGAAAGAAGTACGAAAGAAGTAAGAAAGAATTAAGAAAGAAAGAAGTAAGAAAGAAGTAAGAAAGAAAGAAGAAAGAAGTAAGAAAGAAGTAAGAAAGAAGTAAGAAAGAAAGAAGTAAGAAAGAAGTAAGAAAGAAGTAAGAAAGAAGTAAGAAAGAAGAAAGAAAGAAGTAAGAAAGAAGAAAGAAAGAAGTAAGAAAGAAGTAAGAAAGAAGTAAGAAAGAAGTAAGAAAGAAAGAAGAAAGAAGTAAGAAAGAAGTAAGAAAGAAGTAAGAAGGAATGAAGAAAGAAGTAAGAAAGAAGAAAGAAAGTAGTAAGAAAGAAGAAAGAAAGAAGTAAGAAAGAAGAAATAAAGAAGTAAGAAAGAAGTAAGAAAGAAGTAAGAAAGAAAGAAGAAAGAAGTAAGAAAGAAGTAAGAAAGAAGTAAGAAAGAAGTACGAAAGAAGTAAGAAAGAATTAAGAAAGAAAGAAGTAAGAAAGAAGTAAGAAAGAAAGAAGAAATAAGTAAGAAAGAAGTAAGAAAGAAGTACGAAAGAAGTAAGAAAGAATTAAGAAAGAAAGAAGTATAAAAGAAGTAAGAAAGAAAGAAGAAAGAAGTAAGAAAGAAGTAAGAAAGAAGTATGAGAGAAGTAAGAAAGAAGAAAGAAAGAACTAAGAAAGAAGTAAGAAATAAGTAAGAAAGAAGTAAGAAAGAAGTAAGAAAGAAGTAAGAAAGAAAGAAGAAAGAAGTAAGAAAGAAGAAAGAAGTAAGAAGGAATGAAGAAAGAAGTAAGAAAGAAGAAAGAAAGAAGTAAGAAAGAAGTAAGAAAGAAAGAAGTAAGAAAGAAGTAAGAAAGTAGAAAAAAGTAGTTAGAAAGAAGTACGAAAGAAGTAAGAAAGAAGTAAGAAAGAAGAAAGAAAGAAGAAAGAAAGAAAGAAGAAAGTAGTAAGAAAGAAGTAAGAGAGAAGTAAGAAAGAAGTAAGAAAGAAGTAAGAAAGAAGTAAGAAGGAATGAAGAAAGAACTAAGAAAGAAGTAAGAAAGAAGAAAGAAAGAAGTAAGAAAGAAGAAAGAAAGAAGTTAGAAAGAAGAAAGAAAGAAGTAAGAAAGAAGTAAGAAAGAATGAAGAAAGAAGTAAGAAAGAAGTAAGAAAGAAATAAGAAAGAAAGAAGAAAGAAGAAAGAAAGAAGTAGGAAAGAAGTAAGAAAGAAGTAAGAAGGAAGTAATAAAAAATTAAGAAGGAATGAAGAAAGAAGTAAGAAAGAAGAAAGAACGAAGTAAGAAAGAAGTAAGAAAGAAGTTAAGAAAGAAGTAAGAAAGAAAGTAGAAAGAAGTAAGAAAGAAGTAAGAAAGAAGTATGAAAGAAGTAAGAAAGAAGAAAGAAAGAAGTAAGAAAGAAGTAAGAAACAAGTAAGAAAGAAGTAAGAAAGAAAGAAGAAAGAAGAAAGAAAGAAGTAAGAAAGAAGTAAGAAAGAAGTAAGAAAGAAGTAAGAAGGAATGAAGAAAGTAGTAAGAAAGAAGTAAGAAAGAAGTAAGAAAGAAGTAAGAAAGAAAGAAGAAAGAAGTAAGAACGAAGTAAGAAAGAAGTAAGAAAGAAGAAAGAAAGAAGTAAGAAAGAAGAAAGAAAGAAGTAGGAAAGAAGTAAGAAAGAAGTAAGAAAGAAGAAAGAAAGAAAGAAGAAAGAAGTAAGAAAGAAGTAAGAAAGAAGTAAGAAAGAAGTAAAAAAGAAGAAAAAAGAAGTTAGAAAGAAGTAAGAAAGAAGTAAGAAAGAAGTAAGAAAGAAGTAAGAAAGAAGTAAGAAAGAAGTAAAAAAGAAGTATGAAAGAAGTAAGAAAGAAGTAAGAAAGAAGTAAAAAAGAAGTATGAAAGAAGTAAGAAAGACGAAAGAAAGAAGTAAGAAAGAAGTAAGAAAGAAGTAAGAAAGAAATAAGAAAGAAGTAAGAAAGAAGAAAGAAAGAAGAAAGAAAGAAGTAAGAAAGAAGTAAGAAAGAAGTAAGAAGGAATGAAGAAAGAAGTAAGAAAGAAGAAAGAAAGAAGTAAGAAAGAAGTAAGAAAGAAGTAAGAAAGAAGAAAAAAAAAAAGTAATAAAGAAGTAAGAAAGAAGAAAAAAGAAGTTAGAACGAAGTAAGAAAGAAGTAAGAAAGAAGTAAGAAAGAAGTAAAAAAGACGTATGAAAGAAGTAAGAAAGAAGAAAGAAAGCAGTAAGAAAGAAGTAAGAAAGAAGTAAGAAGGAATGAAGAAAGAAGTAAGAAAGAAGAAAGAAAGAAGTAAGAAAGAAGTAAGAAAGAAGTAATAAAGAAGTAAGAAAGAAGTAAGAAAGAAGTAAGAAAGAAGAAAGAAAGAAGTAAGAAAGAAGAAAGAAAGAAGTAAGAAAGAAGTAAGAAAGAAGTAAGAAAGAAGTAAGAAAGAAATAAGAAAGAAGTAAGAAAGAAGTAAGAAAGAAGTAAGAAAGAATTACGAAAGAAGTAAGAAAGAATTAAGAAAGAAAGAAGTAAGAAAGAAGTAAGAAAGAAAGAAGAAAGAAGTAAGAAAGAAGTAAAAAAGAAATATGAAAGAAGTAAGAAAGAAAGAAGAAAGAAGTAAGAAAGAAGTAAGAAAGAAGTATGAAAGAAGTAAGAAAGAAGAAAGAAAGAAGTAAGAAATAAGTAAGAAAGAAGTAAGAAAGAAGTAAGAAAGAAGTAAGAAAGAAGAAAGAAGTAAGAAAGAAGTAAGAAAGAAGTAAGAAGGAATGAAGAAAGAAGTAAGAAAGAAGAAAGAAAGAAGTAAGAAAGAAGTAAGAAAGAAAGAATTAAGAAAGAAGTAAGAAAAAGTAAGAATGTAGAAAAAAAGTTAGAAAGAAGTAAGAAAGAAGTAAGAAAGAAGTAAGAAAGAAGAAAGAAAGAAGAAAGAAAGAAAGAAGAAAGAAGTAAGAAAGAAGTAAGAGAGAAGTAAGAAAGAAGTAAGAAAGAAGTAAGAAAGAAGTAAGAAGGAATGAAGAAAGAAGTAAGAAAGAAGTAAGAAAGAAGAAAGAACTAAGAAAGAAGAAAGAAAGAAGTAAGAAAGATGTAAGAAAGAAGTAAAAAAGAAGTAAGAAAGAAATAAGAAAGAAAGAAGAAAGAAGAAAGAAAGAAGTAGGAAACAAATAAGAAAGAAGTAAGAAAGAAGTAATAAAGAATTAAGAAGGAATGAAGAAAGAAGTAAAAAAGAAGAAAGAACGAAGTAAGAAAGAAGTAAGAAAGAAGTAAGAAAGAAGTAAGAATTAATGTAGAAAGAAGTAAGAAAGAAGTAAGAAAGAAGTATGAAAGAAGTAAGAAAGAAGAAAGAAAGAAGTAAGAAAGAAGAAAGAAAGAAGTAAGAAAGAAGTAAGAAAGAAGAAAGAAGTAAGAAAGAAGAAAGAAAGAAGTAAGAAAGAAGAAAGAAAGAAGTAAGAAAGAAGTAAGAAAGAAGTAAGAAAGAAGTAAGAAAGAAGTACGAAAGAAGTAAGAAAGAATTAAGAAAGAAAGAAGTAAGAAAGAAGTAAGAAAGAAAGAAGAAAGAAGTAAGAAAGAAGTAAGAAAGAAGTAAGAAAGAAAGAAGAAAGAAGTAAGAAAGAAGTAAGAAAGAAGTAAGAAAGAAGTAAGAAAGAAGAAAGAAAGAAGTAAGAAAGAAGTAAGAAAGAAGTAAGAAAGAAGTAAGAAAGAAGTAAGAAATAAGTAAGAAAGAAGAAAAAAGAAGTTAGAAAGAAGTAAGAAAGAAGTAAGAAAGAAGTTAGAAAGAAGTAAGAAAGAAAGAAGAAAGAAGTAAGAAAGAAGTAAGAAAAAGTATGAAAGAAGTAAGAAAGAAGAAAGAAAGAAGTAAGAAAGAAGTAAGAAAGAAGTAAGAAAGAAATAAGAAAGAAAGGAGAAAGAAGAAATAAAGAAGTAGAAAAGAATTAAGAAAGAAGTAAGAAAGAAGTAATAAAGAATTAAGAAGGAATGAAGAAAGAACTAAGAAAGAAGAAAGAACGAAGTAAGAAAGAAGTAAGAAAGAAGTAAGAAAGAAGTAAGAAAGAAAGTAGAAAGAAGTAAGAAAGAAGTAAGAAAGAAGTAAGAAGGAATGAATAAAGTAGTAAGAAAGAAGTAAGAAAGAAGTAAGAAAGAAGTAAGAAAGAAGTAAGAAGGAATGAAGAAAGTAGTAAGAAAGAAGTAAGAAAGAAGTAAGAAAGAAGTAAGAAAGAAAGAAGAAAGAAGTAAGAAAGAAGAAAGAAAGAAGTAAGAAAGAAGTAAGAAGGAATGAAGAAAGTAGTAAGAAAGAAGTAAGAAAGAAGTAAGAAAGAAGTAAGAAAGAAGTAAGAAAGAAAGAAGAAAGAAGTAAGAAAGAAGTAAGAAAGAAGTAAGAAAGAAGAAAGAAAGAAGTAAGAAAGAAGAAAGAAAGAAGTAAGAAAGAAGTAAGAAAGAAGTAAGAAAGAAGTACGAAAGAAGTAAGAAAGAATTAAGAAAGAAAGAAGTAAGAAAGAAGTAAGAAAGAAAGAAGAAAGAAGTAAGAAGGAATGAAGAAAGAAGTAAGAAAGAAGAAAGAAAGTAGTAAGAAAGAAGAAAGAAAGAAGTAAGAAAGAAGAAATAAAGAAGTAAGAAAGAAGTAAGAAAGAAGTAAGAAAGAAAGAAGAAAGAAGTAAGAAAGAAGTAAGAAAGAAGTAAGAAAGAAGTACGAAAGAAGTAAGAAAGAATTAAGAAAGAAAGAAGTAAGAAAGAAGTAAGAAAGAAAGAAGAAATAAGTAAGAAAGAAGTAAGAAAGAAGTACGAAAGAAGTAAGAAAGAATTAAGAAAGAAAGAAGTATAAAAGAAGTAAGAAAGAAAGAAGAAAGAAGTAAGAAAGAAGTATGAGAGAAGTAAGAAAGAAGAAAGAAAGAACTAAGAAAGAAGTAAGAAATAAGTAAGAAAGAAGTAAGAAAGAAGTAAGAAAGAAGTAAGAAAGAAGTAAGAAAGAAAGAAGTAAGAAAGAAGTAAGAAAGAAGTAAGAAAGTAGAAAAAAGTAGTTAGAAAGAAGTAAGAAAGAAGTAAGAAAGAAGTAAGAAAGAAGAAAGAAAGAAGAAAGAAAGAAAGAAGAAAGAAGTAAGAAAGAAGTAAGAGAGAATTAAGAAAGAAGTAAGAAAGAAGTAAGAAAGAAGTAAGAAGGAATGAAGAAAGAACTAAGAAAGAAGTAAGAAAGAAGAAAGAAAGAAGTAAGAAAGAAGAAAGAAAGAAGTAAGAAAGAAGTAAGAAAGAATTAAGAAAGAAAGAAGTAAGAAAGAAGTAAGAAAGAAAGAAGAAAGAAGTAAGAAAGAAGTAAGAAGGAATGAAGAAAGAAGTAAGAAAGAAGAAAGAAAGTAGCAAGAAAGAAGAAAGAAAGAAGTAAGAAAGAAGAAATAAAGAAGTAAGAAAGAAGTAAGAAAGAAGTAAGAAAGAAAGAAGAAAGAAGTAAGAAAGAAGTAAGAAAGAAGTAAGAAAGAAGTACGAAAGAAGTAAGAAAGAATTAAGAAAGAAAGAAGTAAGAAAGAAGTAAGAAAGAAAGAAGAAATAAGTAAGAAAGAAGTAAGAAAGAAGTACGAAAGAAGTAAGAAAGAATTAAGAAAGAAAGAAGTATAAAAGAAGTAAGAAAGAAAGAAGAAAGAAGTAAGAAAGAAGTAAGAAAGAAGTATGAGAGAAGTAAGAAAGAAGAAAGAACTAAGAAAGAAGTAAAAAATAAGTAAGAAAGAAGTAAGAAAGAAGTAAGAAAGAAGTAAGAAAGAAAGAAGAAAGAAGTAAGAAAGAAGAAAGAAGTAAGAAGGAATGAAGAAAGAAGTAAGAAAGAAGAAAGAAAGAAGTAAGAAAGAAGTAAGAAAGAAAGAAGTAAGAAAGAAGTAAGAAAGTAGAAAAAAGTAGTTAGAAAGAAGTAAGAAAGAAGTACGAAAGAAGGAAGAAAGAAGAAAGAAAGAAGAAAGAAAGAAAGAAGAAAGTAGTAAGAAAGAAGTAAGAGAGAAGTAAGAAAGAAGTAAGAAAGAAGTAAGAAAGAAGTAAGAAGGAATGAAGAAAGAACTAAGAAAGAAGTAAGAAAGAAGAAAGAAAGAAGTAAGAAAGAAGAAAGAAAGAAGTAAGAAAGAAGAAAGAAAGAAGTAAGAAAGAAGTAAGAAAGAAAGAAGAAAGAAGTAAGAAAGAAGTAAGAAAGAAATAAGAAAGAAAGAAGAAAGAAGAAAGAAAGAAGTAGGAAAGAAGTAAGAAAGAAGTAAGAAAGAAGTAATAAAAAATTAAGAAGGAATGAAGAAAGAAGTAAGAAAGAAGAAAGAACGAAGTAAGAAAGAAGTAAGAAAGAAGTAAGAAAGAAGTAAGAAAGAAAGTAGAAAGAAGTAAGAAAGAAGTAAGAAAGAAGTATGAAAGAAGTAAGAAAGAAGAAAGAAAGAAGTAAGAAAGAAGTAAGAAACAAGTAAGAAAGAAGTAAGAAAGAAAGAAGAAAGAAGAAAGAAAGAAGTAAGAAAGAAGTAAGAAAGAAGTAAGAAAGAAGTAAGAAGGAATGAAGAAAGTAGTAAGAAAGAAGTAAGAAAGAAGTAAGAAAGAAGTAAGAAAGAAAGAAGAAAGAAGTAAGAACGAAATAAGAAAGAAGTAAGAGAGAAGAAAGAAAGAAGTAAGAAAGAAGAAAGAAAGAAGTAAGAAAGAAGTAAGAAAGAAGTAAGAAAGAAGAAAGAAAGAAAGAAGAAAGAAGTAAGAAAGAAGTAAGAAAGAAGTAAGAAAGAAGTAAAAAAGAAGAAAAAAGAAGTTAGAAAGAAGTAAGAAAGAAGTAAGAAAGAAGTAAGAAAGAAGTAAGAAAGAAGTAAGAAAGAAGTAAAAAAGAAGTATGAAAGAAGTAAGAAAGAAGTGAGAAAGAAGTAAAAAAGAAGTATGAAAGAAGTAAGAAAGAAGAAAGAAAGAAGTAAGAAAGAAGTAAGAAAGAAGTAAGAAAGAAATAAGAAAGAAGTAAGAAAGAAGAAAGAAAGAAGAAAGAAAGAAGTAAGAAAGAAGTAAGAAAGAAGTAAGAAGGAATGAAGAAAGAAGTAAGAAAGAAGAAAGAAAGAAGTAAGAAAGAAGTAAGAAAGAAGTAAGAAAGAAGTAAAAAAGAAGTAATAAAGAAGTAAGAAAGAAGAAAAAAGAAGTTAGAACGAAGTAAGAAAGAAGTAAGAAAGAAGTAAGAAAGAAGTAAGAAAGAAGTAAAAAAGACGTATGAAAGAAGTAAGAAAGAAGAAAGAAAGCAGTAAGAAAGAAGTAAGAAAGAAGTAAGAAGGAATGAAGAAAGAAGTAAGAAAGAAGAAAGAAAGAAGTAAGAAAGAAGTAAGAAAGAAGTAATAAAGAAGTAAGAAAGAAGTAAGAAAGAAGTAAGAAAGAAGAAAGAAAGAAGTAAGAAAGAATAAAGAAAGAAGTAAGAAAGAAGTAAGAAAGTAGTAAGAAAGAAGTAAGAAAGAAATAAGAAAGAAGTAAGAAAGAAGTAAGAAAGAAGTAAGAAAGAATTACGAAAGAAGTAAGAAAGAATTAAGAAAGAAAGAAGTAAGAAAGAAGTAAGAAAGAAAGAAGAAAGAAGTAAGAAAGAAGTAAAAAAGAAGTATGAAAGAAGTAAGAAAGAAAGAAGAAAGAAGTAAGAAAGAAGTAAGAAAGAAGTATGAAAGAAGTAAGAAAGAAGAAAGAAAGAAGTAAGAAATAAGTAAGAAAGAAGTAAGAAAGAAGTAAGAAAGAAGTAAGAAAGAAGAAGTAAGAAAGAAGTAAGAAAGAAGTAAGAAGGAATGAAGAAAGAATTAAGAAAGAAGAAAGAAAGAAGTAAGAAAGAAGTAAGAAAGAAAGAATTAAGAAAGAAGTAAGAAAAAGTAAGAATGTAGAAAAAAGAAGTTAGAAAGAAGTAAGAAAGAAGAAAGAAAGAAGTAAGAAAGAAGAAAGAAAGAAGTAAGAAAGAAGTAAGAAAGAAAGAAGAAAGAAGTAAGAAAGAAGTAAGAAAGAAATAAGAAAGAAAGAAGAAAGAAGAAAGAAAGAAGTAGGAAAGAAGTAAGAAAGAAGTAAGAAAGAAGTAATAAAAAATTAAGAAGGAATGAAGAAAGAAGTAAGAAAGAAGAAAGAACGAAGTAAGAAAGAAGTAAGAAAGAAGTAAGAAAGAAGTAAGAAAGAAAGTAGAAAGAAGTAAGAAAGAAGTAAGAAAGAAGTATGAAAGAAGTAAGAAAGAAGAAAGAAAGAAGTAAGAAAGAAGTAAGAAACAAGTAAGAAAGAAGTAAGAAAGAAAGAATTAAGAAAGAAGTAGGAAAGAAGTAAGAAAGAAGTCAGAAAGAAGAAAGAAAAAATTAAGAAGGAATGAAGAAAGAAGTAAGAAAGAAGTAAGAAAGAAGAAAGAAGTAAGAAAGAAGAAAGAAAGAAGTAAGAAAGAAGAAAGAACGAAGTAAGAAAGAAGTAAGAAAGAAGTAAGAAAGAAGTAAGAAAGAAGTATGAAAGAAGTAAGAAAGAAGAAAGAAAGAAGTAAGAAAGAAGTAAGAAAGAAGTAAGAAAGAAGTAAGAAAGAAAGAAGACAGAAGAAAGAAAGAAGTAAGAAAGAAGTAAGAAAGAAGTAAGAAAGAAGTAAGAAAGAAGTACGAAAGAAGTAAGAAAGAATTAAGAAAGAAAGAAGTAAGAAAAAAGTAAGAAAGAAAGAAGAAAGAAGTAAGAAAGAAGTAAGAAAGAAGTAAGAAAGAAAGAAGAAAGAAGTAAGAAAGAAGTAAGAAAGAAGTAAGAAAGAAGTAAGAAAGAAGAAAGAAAGAAGTAAGAAAGAAGAAAGAAAGAAGTAAGAAAGAAGTAAGAAAGAAGTAAGAAAGAAAGAAGAAAGAATTAAGAAAGAAGTAAGAAAGAAAGAAGAAAGAAGTAAGAAAGAAGTAAGAAAGAAGTAAGAAAGAAAGAAGAAAGAAGTAAGAAAGAAGTAAGAAAGAAGTAAGAAAGAAGTAAAAAAGAAGTATGAAAGAAGTAAGAAAGAAGAAAGAAAGAAGTAAGAAAGAAGTAAGAAAGAAGTAAGAAAGAAGTAAGAAAGAAGTATGAAAGAAAGAAGAAAGAAGTAAGAAAGAAGTAAGAAAGAAGTAAGAAAGAAGAAAAAAGAAGTTAGAACGAAGTAAGAAAGAAGTAAGAAAGAAGTAAGAAAGAAGTAAGAAAGAAGTAAAAAGATGTATGAAAGAAGAAAAAAAGAAGAAAGAAAGAAGTAAGAAAGAAGTAAGAAAGAAGTAATAAAGAAGTAAGAAAGAAGTAAGAAAGAAGTAAGAAAGAAGAAAGAAAGAAGTAAGAAAGAAGAAAGAAAGAAGTAAGAAAGAAGTAAGAAAGAAGTAAGAAAGAAGTAAGAAAGAAAGAAGAAAGAAGTAAGAAAGAAGTAAGAAAGAAAGAAGTAAGAAAGAAGTAAGAAAGAAGTAAGAAAGTAGAAAAAAGTAGTTAGAAAGAAGTAAGAAAGAAGTAAGAAAGAAGTAAGAAAGAAGAAAGAAAGAAGAAAGAAAGAAAGAAGAAAGAAGTAAGAAAGAAGTAAGAGAGAATTAAGAAAGAAGTAAGAAAGAAGTAAGAAAGAAGTAAGAAGGAATGAAGAAAGAACTAAGAAAGAAGTAAGAAAGAAGAAAGAAAGAAGTAAGAAAGAAGAAAGAAAGAAGTAAGAAAGAAGTAAGAAAGAATTAAGAAAGAAAGAAGTAAGAAAGAAGTAAGAAAGAAAGAAGAAAGAAGTAAGAAAGAAGTAAGAAGGAATGAAGAAAGAAGTAAGAAAGAAGAAAGAAAGTAGCAAGAAAGAAGAAAGAAAGAAGTAAGAAAGAAGAAATAAAGAAGTAAGAAAGAAGTAAGAAAGAAGTAAGAAAGAAAGAAGAAAGAAGTAAGAAAGAAGTAAGAAAGAAGTAAGAAAGAAGTACGAAAGAAGTAAGAAAGAATTAAGAAAGAAAGAAGTAAGAAAGAAGTAAGAAAGAAGAAAAAAGAAGCTAGAACGAAGTAAGAAAGAAGTAAGAAAGAAGTAAGAAAGAAGTAAAAAAGACGTATGAAAGAAGAAAGAAAGAAGAAAGAAAGAAGTAAGAAAGAAGTAAGAAAGAAGTAATAAAGAAGTAAGAAAGAAGTAAGAAAGAAGTAAGAAAGAAGAAAGAAAGAAGTAAGAAAGAAGAAAGAAAGAAGTAAGAAAGAAGTAAGAAAGAAGTAAGAAAGAAGTAAGAAAGAAGTGAAAAGAAGTAAGAAAGAAGTAAGAAAGAAGTAAGAAAGAAGTAAGAAAGAAGTAAGAAAGAAGTAAGAAAGAAATAAGAAAGAAAGAAGAAAGAAGAAAGAAAGAAGTAGGAAAGAAGTAAGAAAGAAGTAAGAAAGAAGTAATAAAGAATTAAGAAGTAATGAAGAAAGAAGTAAGAAAGAAGAAAGAACGAAGTAAGAAAGAAGTAAGAAAGAAGTAAGAAAGAAAGTAGAAAGAAGTAAGAAAGAAGTAAGAAAGAAGTATGAAAGAAGTAAGAAAGAAGAAAGAAAGAAGTAAGAAAGAAGTAAGAAAGAAGTAAGAAAGAAGTAAGAAAGAAAGAAGACAGAAGAAAGAAAGAAGTAAGAAAGAAGTAAGAAAGAAGTAAGAAAGAAGTAAGAAAGAAGTACGAAAGAAGTAAGAAAGAATTAAGAAAGAAAGAAGTAAGAAAAAAGTAAGAAAGAAAGAAGAAAGAAGTAAGAAAGAAGTAAGAAAGAAGTAAGAAAGAAGTAAGAAAGAAGTAAGAAAGAAGTAAAAAGAAGTATGAAAGAAGTAAGAAAGAAGTAAGAAAGAAGTAAGAAAGAAGTAAGAAAGAAGTAAGAAAGAAGTAAGAAAGAAGTAAAAAAGAAGTAAGAAAGAAGTAAGAAAGAAGTAAGAAAGAAGTAAGAAAGAAGTAAGAAAGAAGTAAGAAAGAAATAAGAAAGAAAGAAGAAAGAAGAAAGAAAGAAGTAGGAAAGAAGTAAGAAAGAAGTAAGAAAGAAGTAATAAAGAATTAAGAAGTAATGAAGAAAGAAGTAAGAAAGAAGAAAGAACGAAGTAAGAAAGAAGTAAGAAAGAAGTAAGAAGGAAAGTAGAAAGAAGTAAGAAAGAAGTAAGAAAGAAGTATGAAAGAAGTAAGAAAGAAGAAAGAAAGAAGAAAGAAGTAAGAAAGAAGTAAGAAAGAAGTAAGAAAGAAGTAAGAAAGAAGTACGAAAGAAGTAAGAAAGAAAGAAGAAAGAAGAAAGAAAGAAGAAAGAAAGAAGTAAGAAAGAAGTAAGAAAGAAGTAAGAAGGAATGAAGAAAGAAGTAAGAAAGAAGAAAGAAAGAAGTAAGAAAGAAGTAAGAAAGAAGTAATAAAGAAGTAATAAAGAAGTAAGAAAGAAGTAAGAAAGAAAGAAGAAAGAAAGAAGTAAGAAAGAAGAAAGAAAGAAGTAAGAAAGAAGTAAGAAAGAAGAAAGAAAGAAGTAAGAAAGAAGAAAGAAAGAAGTAAGAAAGAAGTAAGAAAGAAGTAAGAAAGAAGTAAGAAAGAAGTAAGAAAGAAAGAAGAAAGAAGTAAGAAAGAAGTAAGAAGGAATGAAGAAAGAAGTAAGAAAGAAGAAAGAAAGAAGTAAGAAAGAAGTAAGAAGAAAGAATTAAGAAAGAAGTAAGAAAAAGTAAGAATGTAGAAAAAAGAAGTTAGAAAGAAGTAAGAAAGAAGAAAGAAAGAAGTAAGAAAGAAGAAAGAAAGAAGTAAGAAAGAAGTAAGAAAGAAAGAAGAAAGAAGTAAGAAAGAAGTAAGAAAGAAATAAGAAAGAAAGAAGAAAGAAGAAAGAAAGAAGTAGGAAAGAAGTAAGAAAGAAGTAAGAAAGAAGTAATAAAAAATTAAGAAGGAATGAAGAAAGAAGTAAGAAAGAAGAAAGAACGAAGTAAGAAAGAAGTAAGAAAGAAGTAAGAAAGAAGTAAGAAAGAAAGTAGAAAGAAGTAAGAAAGAAGTAAGAAAGAAGTATGAAAGAAGTAAGAAAGAAGAAAGAAAGAAGTAAGAAAGAAGTAAGAAACAAGTAAGAAAGAAGTAAGAAAGAAAGAATTAAGAAAGAAGTAGGAAAGAAGTAAGAAAGAAGTCAGAAAGAAGAAAGAAAAAATTAAGAAGGAATGAAGAAAGAAGTAAGAAAGAAGTAAGAAAGAAGAAAGAAGTAAGAAAGAAGAAAGAAAGAAGTAAGAAAGAAGAAAGAACGAAGTAAGAAAGAAGTAAGAAAGAAGTAAGAAAGAAGTAAGAAAGAAGTATGAAAGAAGTAAGAAAGAAGAAAGAAAGAAGTAAGAAAGAAGTAAGAAAGAAGTAAGAAAGAAGTAAGAAAGAAGTAAGAAAGAAAGAAGACAGAAGAAAGAAAGAAGTAAGAAAGAAGTAAGAAAGAAGTAAGAAAGAAGTAAGAAAGAAGTACGAAAGAAGTAAGAAAGAATTAAGAAAGAAAGAAGTAAGAAAAAAGTAAGAAAGAAAGAAGAAAGAAGTAAGAAAGAAGTAAGAAAGAAGTAAGAAAGAAAGAAGAAAGAAGTAAGAAAGAAGTAAGAAAGAAGTAAGAAAGAAGTAAGAAAGAAGAAAGAAAGAAGTAAGAAAGAAGAAGAAAGAAGTAAGAAAGAAGTAAGAAAGAAGTAAGAAAGAAAGAAGAAAGAATTAAGAAAGAAGTAAGAAAGAAAGAAGAAAGAAGTAAGAAAGAAGTAAGAAAGAAGTAAGAAAGAAAGAAGAAAGAAGTAAGAAAGAAGTAAGAAAGAAGTAAGAAAGAAGTAAAAAAGAAGTATGAAAGAAGTAAGAAAGAAGAAAGAAAGAAGTAAGAAAGAAGTAAGAAAGAAGTAAGAAAGAAGTAAGAAAGAAGTATGAAAGAAAGAAGAAAGAAGTAAGAAAGAAGTAAGAAAGAAGTAAGAAAGAAGAAAAAAGAAGTTAGAACGAAGTAAGAAAGAAGTAAGAAAGAAGTAAGAAAGAAGTAAGAAAGAAGTAAAAAAGATGTATGAAAGAAGAAAAAAAGAAGAAAGAAAGAAGTAAGAAAGAAGTAAGAAAGAAGTAATAAAGAAGTAAGAAAGAAGTAAGAAAGAAGTAAGAAAGAAGAAAGAAAGAAGTAAGAAAGAAGAAAGAAAGAAGTAAGAAAGAAGTAAGAAAGAAGTAAGAAAGAAGTAAGAAAGAAGTAAAAAAGAAGTAAGAAAGAAGTAAGAAAGAAGTAAGAAAGAAGTAAGAAAGAAGTAAGAAAGAAGTAAGAAAGAAATAAGAAAGAAAGAAGAAAGAAGAAAGAAAGAAGTAGGAAAGAAGTAAGAAAGAAGTAAGAAAGAAGTAAGAAAGAAAGAAGAAAGAAGTAAGAAAGAAGTAAGAAAGAAAGAAGAAAGAAGTAAGAAAGAAGTAAGAAAGAAGTAAGAAAGAAAGAAGAAAGAAGTAAGAAAGAAGTAAGAAAGAAGTAAGAAAGAAGTAAAAAGAAGTATGAAAGAAGTAAGAAAGAAGAAAGAAAGAAGTAAGAAAGAAGTAAGAAAGAAGTAAGAAAGAAATAAGAAAGAAAGAAGAAAGAAGAAAGAAAGAAGTAAGAAAGAAGTAAGAAAGAAGTAAGAAAGAAGTAAGAAAGAAGTAAGAAAGAAAGAAGAAAGAAGTAAGAAAGAAGTAAGAAAGAAGTAAGAAAGAAGAAAAAAGAAGCTAGAACGAAGTAAGAAGAAGTAAGAAAGAAGTAAGAAAGAAGTAAAAAAGACGTATGAAAGAAGAAAGAAAGAAGAAAGAAAGAAGTAAGAAAGAAGTAAGAAAGAAGTAATAAAGAAGTAAGAAAGAAGTAAGAAAGAAGTAAGAAAGAAGAAAGAAAGAAGTAAGAAAGAAGAAAGAAAGAAGTAAGAAAGAAGTAAGAAAGAAGTAAGAAAGAAGTAAGAAAGAAGTGAAAAAGAAGTAAGAAAGAAGTAAGAAAGAAGTAAGAAAGAAGTAAGAAAGAAGTAAGAAAGAAGTAAGAAAGAAATAAGAAAGAAAGAAGAAAGAAGAAAGAAAGAAGTAGGAAAGAAGTAAGAAAGAAGTAAGAAAGAAGTAATAAAGAATTAAGAAGTAATGAAGAAAGAAGTAAGAAAGAAGAAAGAACGAAGTAAGAAAGAAGTAAGAAAGAAGTAAGAAAGAAAGTAGAAAGAAGTAAGAAAGAAGTAAGAAAGAAGTATGAAAGAAGTAAGAAAGAAGAAAGAAAGAAGTAAGAAAGAAGTAAGAAAGAAGTAAGAAAGAAGTAAGAAAGAAAGAAGACAGAAGAAAGAAAGAAGTAAGAAAGAAGTAAGAAAGAAGTAAGAAAGAAGTAAGAAAGAAGTACGAAAGAAGTAAGAAAGAATTAAGAAAGAAAGAAGTAAGAAAAAAGTAAGAAAGAAAGAAGAAAGAAGTAAGAAAGAAGTAAGAAAGAAGTAAGAAAGAAGTAAGAAAGAAGTAAGAAAGAAGTAAAAAAGAAGTATGAAAGAAGTAAGAAAGAAGTAAGAAAGAAGTAAGAAAGAAGTAAGAAAGAAGTAAGAAAGAAGTAAGAAAGAAGTAAAAAAGAAGTAAGAAAGAAGTAAGAAAGAAGTAAGAAAGAAGTAAGAAAGAAGTAAGAAAGAAGTAAGAAAGAAATAAGAAAGAAAGAAGAAAGAAGAAAGAAAGAAGTAGGAAAGAAGTAAGAAAGAAGTAAGAAAGAAGTAATAAAGAATTAAGAAGTAATGAAGAAAGAAGTAAGAAAGAAGAAAGAACGAAGTAAGAAAGAAGTAAGAAAGAAGTAAGAAGGAAAGTAGAAAGAAGTAAGAAAGAAGTAAGAAAGAAGTATGAAAGAAGTAAGAAAGAAGAAAGAAAGAAGAAAGAAGTAAGAAAGAAGTAAGAAAGAAGTAAGAAAGAAGTAAGAAAGAAGTACGAAAGAAGTAAGAAAGAAAGAAGAAAGAAGAAAGAAAGAAGAAAGAAAGAAGTAAGAAAGAAGTAAGAAAGAAGTAAGAAGGAATGAAGAAAGAAGTAAGAAAGAAGAAAGAAAGAAGTAAGAAAGAAGTAAGAAAGAAGTAATAAAGAAGTAATAAAGAAGTAAGAAAGAAGTAAGAAAGAAAGAAGAAAGAAAGAAGTAAGAAAGAAGAAAGAAAGAAGTAAGAAAGAAGTAAGAAAGAAGAAAGAAAGAAGTAAGAAAGAAGAAAGAAAGAAGTAAGAAAGAAGTAAGAAAGAAGTAAGAAAGAAGTAAGAAAGAAGTAAGAAAGAAAGAAGAAAGAAGTAAGAAAGAAGTAAGAAAGAAGTAAGAAAGAAGTAAGAAAGAAGTAAGAAAGAAGTATGAAAGAAGTAAGAAAGAAGAAAGAAAGAAGTAAGAAAGAAGTAAGAAACAAGTAAGAAAGAAGTAAGAAAGAAAGAATTAAGAAAGAAGTAGGAAAGAAGTAAGAAAGAAGTCAGAAAGAAGAAAGAAAAAATTAAGAAGGAATGAAGAAAGAAGTAAGAAAGAAGTAAGAAAGAAGAAAGAAGTAAGAAAGAAGAAAGAAAGAAGTAAGAAAGAAGAAAGAACGAAGTAAGAAAGAAGTAAGAAAGAAGTAAGAAAGAAGTAAGAAAGAAGTATGAAAGAAGTAAGAAAGAAGAAAGAAAGAAGTAAGAAAGAAGTAAGAAAGAAGTAAGAAAGAAGTAAGAAAGAAGTAAGAAAGAAAGAAGACAGAAGAAAGAAAGAAGTAAGAAAGAAGTAAGAAAGAAGTAAGAAAGAAGTAAGAAAGAAGTACGAAAGAAGTAAGAAAGAATTAAGAAAGAAAGAAGTAAGAAAAAAGTAAGAAAGAAAGAAGAAAGAAGTAAGAAAGAAGTAAGAAAGAAGTAAGAAAGAAAGAAGAAAGAAGTAAGAAAGAAGTAAGAAAGAAGTAAGAAAGAAGTAAGAAAGAAGAAAGAAAGAAGTAAGAAAGAAGAAAGAAAGAAGTAAGAAAGAAGTAAGAAAGAAGTAAGAAAGAAAGAAGAAAGAATTAAGAAAGAAGTAAGAAAGAAAGAAGAAAGAAGTAAGAAAGAAGTAAGAAAGAAGTAAGAAAGAAAGAAGAAAGAAGTAAGAAAGAAGTAAGAAAGAAGTAAGAAAGAAGTAAAAAAGAAGTATGAAAGAAGTAAGAAAGAAGAAAGAAAGAAGTAAGAAAGAAGTAAGAAAGAAGTAAGAAAGAAGTAAGAAAGAAGTATGAAAGAAAGAAGAAAGAAGTAAGAAAGAAGTAAGAAAGAAGTAAGAAAGAAGAAAAAAGAAGTTAGAACGAAGTAAGAAAGAAGTAAGAAAGAAGTAAGAAAGAAGTAAGAAAGAAGTAAAAAAGATGTATGAAAGAAGAAAAAAAGAAGAAAGAAAGAAGTAAGAAAGAAGTAAGAAAGAAGTAATAAAGAAGTAAGAAAGAAGTAAGAAAGAAGTAAGAAAGAAGAAAGAAAGAAGTAAGAAAGAAGAAAGAAAGAAGTAAGAAAGAAGTAAGAAAGAAGTAAGAAAGAAGTAAGAAAGAAGTAAAAAAGAAGTAAGAAAGAAGTAAGAAAGAAGTAAGAAAGAAGTAAGAAAGAAGTAAGAAAGAAGTAAGAAAGAAATAAGAAAGAAAGAAGAAAGAAGAAAGAAAGAAGTAGGAAAGAAGTAAGAAAGAAGTAAGAAAGAAGTAAGAAAGAAAGAAGAAAGAAGTAAGAAAGAAGTAAGAAAGAAAGAAGAAAGAAGTAAGAAAGAAGTAAGAAAGAAGTAAGAAAGAAAGAAGAAAGAAGTAAGAAAGAAGTAAGAAAGAAGTAAGAAAGAAGTAAAAAAGAAGTATGAAAGAAGTAAGAAAGAAGAAAGAAAGAAGTAAGAAAGAAGTAAGAAAGAAGTAAGAAAGAAATAAGAAAGAAAGAAGAAAGAAGAAAGAAAGAAGTAAGAAAGAAGTAAGAAAGAAGTAAGAAAGAAGTAAGAAAGAAGTAAGAAAGAAAGAAGAAAGAAGTAAGAAAGAAGTAAGAAAGAAGTAAGAAAGAAGAAAAAAGAAGCTAGAACGAAGTAAGAAAGAAGTAAGAAAGAAGTAAGAAAGAAGTAAAAAAGACGTATGAAAGAAGAAAGAAAGAAGAAAGAAAGAAGTAAGAAAGAAGTAAGAAAGAAGTAATAAAGAAGTAAGAAAGAAGTAAGAAAGAAGTAAGAAAGAAGAAAGAAAGAAGTAAGAAAGAAGAAAGAAAGAAGTAAGAAAGAAGTAAGAAAGAAGTAAGAAAGAAGTAAGAAAGAAGTGAAAAAGAAGTAAGAAAGAAGTAAGAAAGAAGTAAGAAAGAAGTAAGAAAGAAGTAAGAAAGAAGTAAGAAAGAAATAAGAAAGAAAGAAGAAAGAAGAAAGAAAGAAGTAGGAAAGAAGTAAGAAAGAAGTAAGAAAGAAGTAATAAAGAATTAAGAAGTAATGAAGAAAGAAGTAAGAAAGAAGAAAGAACGAAGTAAGAAAGAAGTAAGAAAGAAGTAAGAAAGAAAGTAGAAAGAAGTAAGAAAGAAGTAAGAAAGAAGTATGAAAGAAGTAAGAAAGAAGAAAGAAAGAAGTAAGAAAGAAGTAAGAAAGAAGTAAGAAAGAAGTAAGAAAGAAAGAAGACAGAAGAAAGAAAGAAGTAAGAAAGAAGTAAGAAAGAAGTAAGAAAGAAGTAAGAAAGAAGTACGAAAGAAGTAAGAAAGAATTAAGAAAGAAAGAAGTAAGAAAAAAGTAAGAAAGAAAGAAGAAAGAAGTAAGAAAGAAGTAAGAAAGAAGTAAGAAAGAAGTAAGAAAGAAGTAAGAAAGAAGTAAAAAAGAAGTATGAAAGAAGTAAGAAAGAAGTAAGAAAGAAGTAAGAAAGAAGTAAGAAAGAAGTAAGAAAGAAGTAAGAAAGAAGTAAAAAAGAAGTAAGAAAGAAGTAAGAAAGAAGTAAGAAAGAAGTAAGAAAGAAGTAAGAAAGAAGTAAGAAAGAAATAAGAAAGAAAGAAGAAAGAAGAAAGAAAGAAGTAGGAAAGAAGTAAGAAAGAAGTAAGAAAGAAGTAATAAAGAATTAAGAAGTAATGAAGAAAGAAGTAAGAAAGAAGAAAGAACGAAGTAAGAAAGAAGTAAGAAAGAAGTAAGAAGGAAAGTAGAAAGAAGTAAGAAAGAAGTAAGAAAGAAGTATGAAAGAAGTAAGAAAGAAGAAAGAAAGAAGAAAGAAGTAAGAAAGAAGTAAGAAAGAAGTAAGAAAGAAGTAAGAAAGAAGTACGAAAGAAGTAAGAAAGAAAGAAGAAAGAAGAAAGAAAGAAGAAAGAAAGAAGTAAGAAAGAAGTAAGAAAGAAGTAAGAAGGAATGAAGAAAGAAGTAAGAAAGAAGAAAGAAAGAAGTAAGAAAGAAGTAAGAAAGAAGTAATAAAGAAGTAATAAAGAAGTAAGAAAGAAGTAAGAAAGAAAGAAGAAAGAAAGAAGTAAGAAAGAAGAAAGAAAGAAGTAAGAAAGAAGTAAGAAAGAAGAAAGAAAGAAGTAAGAAAGAAGAAAGAAAGAAGTAAGAAAGAAGTAAGAAAGAAGTAAGAAAGAAGTAAGAAAGAAGTAAGAAAGAAAGAAGAAAGAAGTAAGAAAGAAGTAAGAAAGAAGTAAGAAAGAAGTAAGAAAGAAGAAAAAAGAAGTTAGAACGAAGTAAGAAAGAAGTAAGAGAAGTAAGAAAGAAGTAAGAAAGAAGTAAGAAAGAAGTAAGAAAGAAATAAGAAAGAAAGAAGAAAGAAGAAAGAAAGATGAAAGAAAGAAGTAAGAAAGAAGTAAGAAAGAAGTAAGAAGGAATGAAGAAAGAAGTAAGAAAGAAGAAAGAAAGAAGTAAGAAAGAAGTAAGAAAGAAGTAATAAAGAAGTAAGAAAGAAGTAAGAAAGAAGTAAGAAAGAAAGAAGAAAGAAGTAAGAAAGAAGTAAGAAAGAAGAAAGAAAGTAGTAAGAAAGAATAAAGAAAGAAGTAAGAAAAAAGAAAGAAAGAAAGAAGTAAGAAAGAAGTAAGAAAGAAGTATGAAAGAAGTAAGAAAGAAAGAAGAAAGAAGTAAGAAAGAAGTAAGAAAGAAGTATGAAAGAAGAAAGAAAGAAGAAAGAAAGAAGTAAGAAATAAGTAAGAAAGAAGTAATAAAGAAGTAAGAAAGAAGTAAGAAAGAAAGAAGAAAGAAGTAAGAAAGAAGTAAGAAAGAAGTAAGAAAGAAGTAAGAAGGAATGAAGAAAGAAGTAAGAAAGAAGAAAGAAAGAAGTAAGAAAGAAAGAAGTAAGAAAGAAGTAAGAAAGAAGTAAGAATGTAGAAAAAAGAAGTTAGAAATAAGTAAGAAAGAAGAAAGAAAGAAATAAGAAAGAAGTAAGAAAGAAGTAAGAAAGAAGTAAGAAAGAAGTAAGAAAGAAAGAAGAAAGAATTAAGAAAGAGTAAGAAAGAATTATGAAAAAAGTAAGAAAGAAGTAAGAAAGAAAGAATTAAGAAAGAAGTATGAAAGAAGTAAGAAAGAATTCAGAAAGAAGAAAGAAAAAATTAAGAAGGAATGAAGAAAGAAGTAAGAAAGAAGTAAGAAAGAAGAAAGAAGTAAGAAAGAAGAAAGAAAGAAGTAAGAAAGAAGTAAGAAAGAAGTAAGAAAGAAGTAAGAAAGAAAGAAGAAAGAAGTAAGAAAGAAGTAAGAAAGAAGTAATAAAGAATTAAGAAGTAATGAAGAAAGAAGTAAGAAAGAAGAAAGAACGAAGTAAGAAAGAAGTAAGAAAGAAGTAAGAAAGAAAGTAGAAAGAAGTAAGAAAGAAGTAAGAAAGAAGTATGAAAGAAGTAAGAAAGAAGTAAGAAAGAAGTAAGAAAGAAGTAAGAAAGAAGTAAGAAAGAAGTAAGAAAGAAAGAAGACAGAAGAAAGAAAGAAGTAAAAAAGAAGTAAGAAAGAAGTAAGAAAGAAGTACGAAAGAAGTAAGAAAGAATTAAGAAAGAAAGAAGTAAGAAAAAAGTAAGAAAGAAAGAAGAAAGAAGAAAGAAAGAAGAAAGAAAGAAGTAAGAAAGAAGTAAGAAAGAAGTAAGAAGGAATGAAGAAAGAAGTAAGAAAGAAGAAAGAAAGAAGTAAGAAAGAAGTAAGAAAGAAGTAATAAAGAAGTAATAAAGAAGTAAGAAAGAAGTAAGAAAGAAAGAAGAAAGAAAGAAGTAAGAAAGAAGAAAGAAAGAAGTAAGAAAGAAGTAAGAAAGAAGAAAGAAAGAAGTAAGAAAGAAGAAAGAAAGAAGTAAGAAAGAAGTAAGAAAGAAGTAAGAAAGAAGTTAGAAAGAAGTAAGAAAGAAAGAAGAAAGAAGTAAGAAAGAAGTAAGAAAGAAGTAAGAAAGAAGTAAGAAAGAAGAAAAAAGAAGTTAGAACGAAGTAAGAAAGAAGTAAGAAAGAAGTAAGAAAGAAGTAAGAAAGAAGTAAGAAAGAAGTAAGAAAGAAGTAAGAAAGAAATAAGAAAGAAAGAAGAAAGAAGAAAGAAAGATGAAAGAAAGAAGTAAGAAAGAAGTAAGAAAGAAGTAAGAAGGAATGAAGAAAGAAGTAAGAAAGAAGAAAGAAAGAAGTAAGAAAGAAGTAAGAAAGAAGTAATAAAGAAGTAAGAAAGAAGTAAGAAAGAAGTAAGAAAGAAAGAAGAAAGAAGTAAGAAAGAAGTAAGAAAGAAGAAAGAAAGTAGTAAGAAAGAATAAAGAAAGAAGTAAGAAAAAAGAAAGAAAGAAAGAAGTAAGAAAGAAGTAAGAAAGAAGTATGAAAGAAGTAAGAAAGAAAGAAGAAAGAAGTAAGAAAGAAGTAAGAAAGAAGTATGAAAGAAGAAAGAAAGAAGAAAGAAAGAAGTAAGAAATAAGTAAGAAAGAAGTAAGAAAGAAGTAAGAAAGAAGTAAGAAAGAAAGAAGAAAGAAGTAAGAAAGAAGTAAGAAAGAAGTAAGAAAGAATTAAGAAGGAATGAAGAAAGAAGTAAGAAAGAAGAAAGAAAGAAGTAAGAAAGAAAGAAGTAAGAAAGAAGTAAGAAAGAAGTAAGAATGTAGAAAAAAGAAGTTAGAAATAAGTAAGAAAGAAGAAAGAAAGAAATAAGAAAAAAGTAAGAAAGAAGTAAGAAAGAAGAAAGAAAGAAGTAAGAAAGAAAGAAGAAAGAAGTAAGAAAGAAGTAAGAAAGAATTATGAAAAAAGAAAGAAAGAAGTAAGAAAGAAAGAATTAAGAAAGAAGTAGGAAAGAAGTAAGAAAGAATTCAGAAAGAAGAAAGAAAAAATTAAGAAGGAATGAAGAAAGAAGTAAGAAAGAAGTAAGAAAGAAGAAAGAAGTAAGAAAGAAGAAAGAAAGAAGTAAGAAAGAAAGAAGAAAGAAGTAAGAAAGAAGTAAGAAAGAAATAAGAAAGAAAGAAGAAAGAAGAAAGAAAGAAGTAGGAAAGAAGTAAGAAAGAAGTAAGAAAGAAGTAATAAAGAATTAAGAAGTAATGAAGAAAGAAGTAAGAAAGAAGAAAGAACGAAGTAAGAAAGAAGTAAGAAAGAAAGAAGACAGAAGAAAGAAAGAAGTAAGAAAGAAGTAAGAAAGAAGTAAGAAAGAAGTAAGAAAGAAGTACGAAAGAAGTAAGAAAGAATTAAGAAAGAAAGAAGTAAGAAAAAAGTAAGAAAGAAAGAAGAAAGAAGTAAGAAAGAAGTAAGAAAGAAAGAAGAAAGAAGTAAGAAAGAAGTAAGAAAGAAGTAAGAAAGAAGTAAGAAAGAAGAAAGAAAGAAGTAAGAAAGAAGAAAGAAAGAAGTAAGAAAGAAGTAAGAAAGAAGTAAGAAAGAAAGAAGAAAGAAGTAAGAAAGAAGTAAGAAAGAAAGAAGAAAGAAGTAAGAAAGAAGTAAGAAAGAAGTAAGAAAGAAAGAAGAAAGAAGTAAGAAAGAAGTAAGAAAGAAGTAAGAAAGAAGTAAAAAAGAAGTATGAAAGAAGTAAGAAAGAAGAAAGAAAGAAGTAAGAAAGAAGTAAGAAAGAAGTAAGAAAGAAATAAGAAAGAAAGAAGAAAGAAGAAAGAAAGAAGTAAGAAAGAAGTAAGAAAGAAGTAAGAAAGAAGTAAGAAAGAAAGAAGAAAGAAGTAAGAAAGAAGTAAGAAAGAAGTAAGAAAGAAGAAAAAAGAAGTTAGAACGAAGTAAGAAAGAAGTAAGAAAGAAGTAAGAAAGAAGTAAGAAAGAGGTAAAAAAGACGTATGAAAGAAGAAAGAAAGAAGAAAGAAAGAAGTAAGAAAGAAGTAAGAAAGAAGTAATAAAGAAGTAAGAAAGAAGTAAGAAAGAAGTAAGAAAGAAGAAAGAAAGAAGTAAGAAAGAAGAAAGAAAGAAGAAAGAAGTAAGAAAGAAGTAAGAAAGAAGTAAGAAAGAAGTAATAAAGAAGTAAGAAAGAAGTAAGAAAGAAAGAAGAAAGAAGTAAGAAAGAAGTAAGAAAGAAAGAAGAAAGAAGTAAGAAAGAAGTAAGAAAGAAGTAAGAAAGAAAGAAGAAAGAAGTAAGAAAGAAGTAAGAAAGAAGTAAGAAAGAAGTAAAAAAGAAGTATGAAAGAAGTAAGAAAGAAGAAAGAAAGAAGAAAGAAGTAAGAAAGAAGTAAGAAAGAAATAAGAAAGAAAGAAGAAAGAAGAAAGAAAGAAGTAAGAAAGAAGTAAGAAAGAAGTAAGAAAGAAGTAAGAAAGAAGTAAGAAAGAAAGAAGAAAGAAGTAAGAAAGAAGTAAGAAAGAAGTAAGAAAGAAGAAAGAAAGAAGTAAGAAAGAAGAAAGAAAGAAGTAAGAAAGAAGTAAGAAAGAAGTAAGAAAGAAGTAAGAAAGAAGTGAAAAAGAAGTAAGAAAGAAGTAAGAAAGAAGTAAGAAAGAAGTAAGAAAGAAGTAAGAAAGAAGTAAGAAAGAAATAAGAAAGAAAGAAGAAAGAAGAAAGAAAGAAGTAGGAAAGAAGTAAGAAAGAAGTAAGAAAGAAGTAATAAAGAATTAAGAAGTAATGAAGAAAGAAGTAAGAAAGAAGAAAGAACGAAGTAAGAAAGAAGTAAGAAAGAAGTAAGAAAGAAAGTAGAAAGAAGTAAGAAAGAAGTAAGAAAGAAGTATGAAAGAAGTAAGAAAGAAGAAAGAAAGAAGTAAGAAAGAAGTAAGAAAGAAGTAAGAAAGAAGTAAGAAAGAAAGAAGACAGAAGAAAGAAAGAAGTAAGAAAGAAGTAAGAAAGAAGTACGAAAGAAGTAAGAAAGAATTAAGAAAGAAAGAAGTAAGAAAAAAGTAAGAAAGAAAGAAGAAAGAAGTAAGAAAGAAGTAAGAAAGAAGTAAGAAAGAAGTAAGAAAGAAGTAAGAAAGAAGTAAAAAAGAAGTATGAAAGAAGTAAGAAAGAAGTAAGAAAGAAGTAAGAAAGAAGTAAGAAAGAAGTAAGAAAGAAGTAAGAAAGAAGTAAAAAAGAAGTAAGAAAGAAGTAAGAAAGAAGTAAGAAAGAAGTAAGAAAGAAGTAAGAAAGAAGTAAGAAAGAAATAAGAAAGAAAGAAGAAAGAAGAAAGAAAGAAGTAGGAAAGAAGTAAGAAAGAAGTAAGAAAGAAGTAATAAAGAATTAAGAAGTAATGAAGAAAGAAGTAAGAAAGAAGAAAGAACGAAGTAAGAAAGAAGTAAGAAAGAAGTAAGAAGGAAAGTAGAAAGAAGTAAGAAAGAAGTAAGAAAGAAGTATGAAAGAAGTAAGAAAGAAGAAAGAAAGAAGAAAGAAGTAAGAAAGAAGTAAGAAAGAAGTAAGAAAGAAAGAAGACAGAAGAAAGAAAGAAGTAAGAAAGAAGTAAGAAAGAAGTAAGAAAGAAGTACGAAAGAAGTAAGAAAGAAAGAAGAAAGAAGAAAGAAAGAAGAAAGAAAGAAGTAAGAAAGAAGTAAGAAAGAAGTAAGAAGGAATGAAGAAAGAAGTAAGAAAGAAGAAAGAAAGAAGTAAGAAAGAAGTAAGAAAGAAGTAATAAAGAAGTAATAAAGAAGTAAGAAAGAAGTAAGAAAGAAAGAAGAAAGAAAGAAGTAAGAAAGAAGAAAGAAAGAAGTAAGAAAGAAGTAAGAAAGAAGAAAGAAAGAAGTAAGAAAGAAGAAAGAAAGAAGTAAGAAAGAAGTAAGAAAGAAGTAAGAAAGAAGTAAGAAAGAAGTAAGAAAGAAAGAAGAAAGAAGTAAGAAAGAAGTAAGAAAGAAGTAAGAAAGAAGTAAGAAAGAAGAAAAAAGAAGTTAGAACGAAGTAAGAAAGAAGTAAGAAAGAAGTAAGAAAGAAGTAAGAAAGAAGTAAGAAAGAAATAAGAAAGAAAGAAGAAAGAAGAAAGAAAGATGAAAGAAAGAAGTAAGAAAGAAGTAAGAAAGAAGTAAGAAGGAATGAAGAAAGAAGTAAGAAAGAAGTAATAAAAAATTAAGAAGGAATGAAGAAAGAAGTAAGAAAGAAGAAAGAACGAAGTAAGAAAGAAGTAAGAAAGAAGTAAGAAAGAAGTAAGAAAGAAAGTAGAAAGAAGTAAGAAAGAAGTAAGAAAGAAGTATGAAAGAAGTAAGAAAGAAGAAAGAAAGAAGTAAGAAAGAAGTAAGAAACAAGTAAGAAAGAAGTAAGAAAGAAAGAATTAAGAAAGAAGTAGGAAAGAAGTAAGAAAGAAGTCAGAAAGAAGAAAGAAAAAATTAAGAAGGAATGAAGAAAGAAGTAAGAAAGAAGTAAGAAAGAAGAAAGAAGTAAGAAAGAAGAAAGAAAGAAGTAAGAAAGAAGAAAGAACGAAGTAAGAAAGAAGTAAGAAAGAAGTAAGAAAGAAGTAAGAAAGAAGTATGAAAGAAGTAAGAAAGAAGAAAGAAAGAAGTAAGAAAGAAGTAAGAAAGAAGTAAGAAAGAAGTAAGAAAGAAAGAAGACAGAAGAAAGAAAGAAGTAAGAAAGAAGTAAGAAAGAAGTAAGAAAGAAGTAAGAAAGAAGTACGAAAGAAGTAAGAAAGAATTAAGAAAGAAAGAAGTAAGAAAAAAGTAAGAAAGAAAGAAGAAAGAAGTAAGAAAGAAGTAAGAAAGAAGTAAGAAAGAAAGAAGAAAGAAGTAAGAAAGAAGTAAGAAAGAAGTAAGAAAGAAGTAAGAAAGAAGAAAGAAAGAAGTAAGAAAGAAGAAAGAAAGAAGTAAGAAAGAAGTAAGAAAGAAGTAAGAAAGAAAGAAGAAAGAATTAAGAAAGAAGTAAGAAAGAAAGAAGAAAGAAGTAAGAAAGAAGTAAGAAAGAAGTAAGAAAGAAAGAAGAAAGAAGTAAGAAAGAAGTAAGAAAGAAGTAAGAAAGAAGTAAAAAAGAAGTATGAAAGAAGTAAGAAAGAAGAAAGAAAGAAGTAAGAAAGAAGTAAGAAAGAAGTAAGAAAGAAGTAAGAAAGAAGTATGAAAGAAAGAAGAAAGAAGTAAGAAAGAAGTAAGAAAGAAGTAAGAAAGAAGAAAAAAGAAGTTAGAACGAAGTAAGAAAGAAGTAAGAAAGAAGTAAGAAAGAAGTAAGAAAGAAGTAAAAAAGATGTATGAAAGAAGAAAAAAAGAAGAAAGAAAGAAGTAAGAAAGAAGTAAGAAAGAAGTAATAAAGAAGTAAGAAAGAAGTAAGAAAGAAGTAAGAAAGAAGAAAGAAAGAAGTAAGAAAGAAGAAAGAAAGAAGTAAGAAAGAAGTAAGAAAGAAGTAAGAAAGAAGTAAGAAAGAAGTAAAAAAGAAGTAAGAAAGAAGTAAGAAAGAAGTAAGAAAGAAGTAAGAAAGAAGTAAGAAAGAAGTAAGAAAGAAATAAGAAAGAAAGAAGAAAGAAGAAAGAAAGAAGTAGGAAAGAAGTAAGAAAGAAGTAAGAAAGAAGTAAGAAAGAAAGAAGAAAGAAGTAAGAAAGAAGTAAGAAAGAAAGAAGAAAGAAGTAAGAAAGAAGTAAGAAAGAAGTAAGAAAGAAAGAAGAAAGAAGTAAGAAAGAAGTAAGAAAGAAGTAAGAAAGAAGTAAAAAAGAAGTATGAAAGAAGTAAGAAAGAAGAAAGAAAGAAGTAAGAAAGAAGTAAGAAAGAAGTAAGAAAGAAATAAGAAAGAAAGAAGAAAGAAGAAAGAAAGAAGTAAGAAAGAAGTAAGAAAGAAGTAAGAAAGAAGTAAGAAAGAAGTAAGAAAGAAAGAAGAAAGAAGTAAGAAAGAAGTAAGAAAGAAGTAAGAAAGAAGAAAAAAGAAGCTAGAACGAAGTAAGAAAGAAGTAAGAAAGAAGTAAGAAAGAAGTAAAAAAGACGTATGAAAGAAGAAAGAAAGAAGAAAGAAAGAAGTAAGAAAGAAGTAAGAAAGAAGTAATAAAGAAGTAAGAAAGAAGTAAGAAAGAAGTAAGAAAGAAGAAAGAAAGAAGTAAGAAAGAAGAAAGAAAGAAGTAAGAAAGAAGTAAGAAAGAAGTAAGAAAGAAGTAAGAAAGAAGTGAAAAAGAAGTAAGAAAGAAGTAAGAAAGAAGTAAGAAAGAAGTAAGAAAGAAGTAAGAAAGAAGTAAGAAAGAAATAAGAAAGAAAGAAGAAAGAAGAAAGAAAGAAGTAGGAAAGAAGTAAGAAAGAAGTAAGAAAGAAGTAATAAAGAATTAAGAAGTAATGAAGAAAGAAGTAAGAAAGAAGAAAGAACGAAGTAAGAAAGAAGTAAGAAAGAAGTAAGAAAGAAAGTAGAAAGAAGTAAGAAAGAAGTAAGAAAGAAGTATGAAAGAAGTAAGAAAGAAGAAAGAAAGAAGTAAGAAAGAAGTAAGAAAGAAGTAAGAAAGAAGTAAGAAAGAAAGAAGACAGAAGAAAGAAAGAAGTAAGAAAGAAGTAAGAAAGAAGTAAGAAAGAAGTAAGAAAGAAGTACGAAAGAAGTAAGAAAGAATTAAGAAAGAAAGAAGTAAGAAAAAAGTAAGAAAGAAAGAAGAAAGAAGTAAGAAAGAAGTAAGAAAGAAGTAAGAAAGAAGTAAGAAAGAAGTAAGAAAGAAGTAAAAAAGAAGTATGAAAGAAGTAAGAAAGAAGTAAGAAAGAAGTAAGAAAGAAGTAAGAAAGAAGTAAGAAAGAAGTAAGAAAGAAGTAAAAAAGAAGTAAGAAAGAAGTAAGAAAGAAGTAAGAAAGAAGTAAGAAAGAAGTAAGAAAGAAGTAAGAAAGAAATAAGAAAGAAAGAAGAAAGAAGAAAGAAAGAAGTAGGAAAGAAGTAAGAAAGAAGTAAGAAAGAAGTAATAAAGAATTAAGAAGTAATGAAGAAAGAAGTAAGAAAGAAGAAAGAACGAAGTAAGAAAGAAGTAAGAAAGAAGTAAGAAGGAAAGTAGAAAGAAGTAAGAAAGAAGTAAGAAAGAAGTATGAAAGAAGTAAGAAAGAAGAAAGAAAGAAGAAAGAAGTAAGAAAGAAGTAAGAAAGAAGTAAGAAAGAAGTAAGAAAGAAGTACGAAAGAAGTAAGAAAGAAAGAAGAAAGAAGAAAGAAAGAAGAAAGAAAGAAGTAAGAAAGAAGTAAGAAAGAAGTAAGAAGGAATGAAGAAAGAAGTAAGAAAGAAGAAAGAAAGAAGTAAGAAAGAAGTAAGAAAGAAGTAATAAAGAAGTAATAAAGAAGTAAGAAAGAAGTAAGAAAGAAAGAAGAAAGAAAGAAGTAAGAAAGAAGAAAGAAAGAAGTAAGAAAGAAGTAAGAAAGAAGAAAGAAAGAAGTAAGAAAGAAGAAAGAAAGAAGTAAGAAAGAAGTAAGAAAGAAGTAAGAAAGAAGTAAGAAAGAAGTAAGAAAGAAAGAAGAAAGAAGTAAGAAAGAAGTAAGAAGGAATGAAGAAAGAAGTAAGAAAGAAGAAAAAAGAAGTTAGAACGAAGTAAGAAAGAAGTAAGAAAGAAGTAAGAAAGAAGTAAGAAAGAAGTAAGAAAGAAGTAAGAAAGAAATAAGAAAGAAAGAAGAAAGAAGAAAGAAAGATGAAAGAAAGAAGTAAGAAAGAAGTAAGAAAGAAGTAAGAAGGAATGAAGAAAGAAGTAAGAAAGAAGAAAGAAAGAAGTAAGAAAGAAGTAAGAAAGAAGTAATAAAGAAGTAAGAAAGAAGTAAGAAAGAAGTAAGAAAGAAAGAAGAAAGAAGTAAGAAAGAAGTAAGAAAGAAGAAAGAAAGTAGTAAGAAAGAATAAAGAAAGAAGTAAGAAAAAAGAAAGAAAGAAAGAAGTAAGAAAGAAGTAAGAAAGAAGTATGAAAGAAGTAAGAAAGAAAGAAGAAAGAAGTAAGAAAGAAGTAAGAAAGAAGTATGAAAGAAGAAAGAAAGAAGAAAGAAAGAAGTAAGAAATAAGTAAGAAAGAAGTAATAAAGAAGAAAGAAAGAAGTAAGAAAGAAAGAAGAAAGAAGTAAGAAAGAAGTAAGAAAGAAGTAAGAAAGAAGTAAGAAGGAATGAAGAAAGAAGTAAGAAAGAAGAAAGAAAGAAGTAAGAAAGAAAGAAGTAAGAAAGAAGTAAGAAAGAAGTAAGAATGTAGAAAAAAGAAGTTAGAAATAAGTAAGAAAGAAGAAAGAAAGAAATAAGAAAGAAGTAAGAAAGAAGTAAGAAAGAAGTAAGAAAGAAGTAAGAAAGAAAGAAGAAAGAATTAAGAAAGAGTAAGAAAGAATTATGAAAAAAGTAAGAAAGAAGAAAGAAAGAAAGAATTAAGAAAGAAGTATGAAAGAAGTAAGAAAGAATTCAGAAAGAAGAAAGAAAAAATTAAGAAGGAATGAAGAAAGAAGTAAGAAAGAAGTAAGAAAGAAGAAAGAAGTAAGAAAGAAGAAAGAAAGAAGTAAGAAAGAAGTAAGAAAGAAGTAAGAAAGAAGTAAGAAAGAAAGAAGAAAGAAGTAAGAAAGAAGTAAGAAAGAAGTAATAAAGAATTAAGAAGTAATGAAGAAAGAAGTAAGAAAGAAGAAAGAACGAAGTAAGAAAGAAGTAAGAAAGAAGTAAGAAAGAAAGTAGAAAGAAGTAAGAAAGAAGTAAGAAAGAAGTATGAAAGAAGTAAGAAAGAAGAAAGAAAGAAGTAAGAAAGAAGTAAGAAAGAAGTAAGAAAGAAGTAAGAAAGAAAGAAGACAGAAGAAAGAAAGAAGTAAGAAAGAAGTAAGAAAGAAGTAAGAAAGAAGTACGAAAGAAGTAAGAAAGAATTAAGAAAGAAAGAAGTAAGAAAAAAGTAAGAAAGAAAGAAGAAAGAAGAAAGAAAGAAGAAAGAAAGAAGTAAGAAAGAAGTAAGAAAGAAGTAAGAAGGAATGAAGAAAGAAGTAAGAAAGAAGAAAGAAAGAAGTAAGAAAGAAGTAAGAAAGAAGTAATAAAGAAGTAATAAAGAAGTAAGAAAGAAGTAAGAAAGAAAGAAGAAAGAAAGAAGTAAGAAAGAAGAAAGAAAGAAGTAAGAAAGAAGTAAGAAAGAAGAAAGAAAGAAGTAAGAAAGAAGAAAGAAAGAAGTAAGAAAGAAGTAAGAAAGAAGTAAGAAAGAAGTTAGAAAGAAGTAAGAAAGAAAGAAGAAAGAAGTAAGAAAGAAGTAAGAAAGAAGTAAGAAAGAAGTAAGAAAGAAGAAAAAAGAAGTTAGAACGAAGTAAGAAAGAAGTAAGAAAGAAGTAAGAAAGAAGTAAGAAAGAAGTAAGAAAGAAGTAAGAAAGAAGTAAGAAAGAAATAAGAAAGAAAGAAGAAAGAAGAAAGAAAGATGAAAGAAAGAAGTAAGAAAGAAGTAAGAAAGAAGTAAGAAGGAATGAAGAAAGAAGTAAGAAAGAAGAAAGAAAGAAGTAAGAAAGAAGTAAGAAAGAAGTAATAAAGAAGTAAGAAAGAAGTAAGAAAGAAGTAAGAAAGAAAGAAGAAAGAAGTAAGAAAGAAGTAAGAAAGAAGAAAGAAAGTAGTAAGAAAGAATAAAGAAAGAAGTAAGAAAAAAGAAAGAAAGAAAGAAGTAAGAAAGAAGTAAGAAAGAAGTATGAAAGAAGTAAGAAAGAAAGAAGAAAGAAGTAAGAAAGAAGTAAGAAAGAAGTATGAAAGAAGAAAGAAAGAAGAAAGAAAGAAGTAAGAAATAAGTAAGAAAGAAGTAAGAAAGAAGTAAGAAAGAAGTAAGAAAGAAAGAAGAAAGAAGTAAGAAAGAAGTAAGAAAGAAGTAAGAAAGAATTAAGAAGGAATGAAGAAAGAAGTAAGAAAGAAGAAAGAAAGAAGTAAGAAAGAAAGAAGTAAGAAAGAAGTAAGAAAGAAGTAAGAAAGAAGTAAGAATGTAGAAAAAAGAAGTTAGAAATAAGTAAGAAAGAAGAAAGAAAGAAATAAGAAAAAAGTAAGAAAGAAGTAAGAAAGAAGAAAGAAAGAAGTAAGAAAGAAAGAAGAAAGAAGTAAGAAAGAAGTAAGAAAGAATTATGAAAAAAGAAAGAAAGAAGTAAGAAAGAAAGAATTAAGAAAGAAGTAGGAAAGAAGTAAGAAAGAATTCAGAAAGAAGAAAGAAAAAATTAAGAAGGAATGAAGAAAGAAGTAAGAAAGAAGAAAGAAAGAAGTAAGAAAGAAAGAAGAAAGAAGTAAGAAAGAAGTAAGAAAGAAATAAGAAAGAAAGAAGAAAGAAGAAAGAAAGAAGTAGGAAAGAAGTAAGAAAGAAGTAAGAAAGAAGTAATAAAGAATTAAGAAGTAATGAAGAAAGAAGTAAGAAAGAAGAAAGAACGAAGTAAGAAAGAAGTAAGAAAGAAAGAAGACAGAAGAAAGAAAGAAGTAAGAAAGAAGTAAGAAAGAAGTAAGAAAGAAGTAAGAAAGAAGTACGAAAGAAGTAAGAAAGAATTAAGAAAGAAAGAAGTAAGAAAAAAGTAAGAAAGAAAGAAGAAAGAAGTAAGAAAGAAGTAAGAAAGAAAGAAGAAAGAAGTAAGAAAGAAGTAAGAAAGAAGTAAGAAAGAAGTAAGAAAGAAGAAAGAAAGAAGTAAGAAAGAAGAAAGAAAGAAGTAAGAAAGAAGTAAGAAAGAAGTAAGAAAGAAAGAAGAAAGAAGTAAGAAAGAAGTAAGAAAGAAAGAAGAAAGAAGTAAGAAAGAAGTAAGAAAGAAGTAAGAAAGAAAGAAGAAAGAAGTAAGAAAGAAGTAAGAAAGAAGTAAGAAAGAAGTAAAAAAGAAGTATGAAAGAAGTAAGAAAGAAGAAAGAAAGAAGTAAGAAAGAAGTAAGAAAGAAGTAAGAAAGAAATAAGAAAGAAAGAAGAAAGAAGAAAGAAAGAAGTAAGAAAGAAGTAAGAAAGAAGTAAGAAAGAAGTAAGAAAGAAAGAAGAAAGAAGTAAGAAAGAAGTAAGAAAGAAGTAAGAAAGAAGAAAAAAGAAGTTAGAACGAAGTAAGAAAGAAGTAAGAAAGAAGTAAGAAAGAAGTAAGAAAGAAGTAAAAAAGACGTATGAAAGAAGAAAGAAAGAAGAAAGAAAGAAGTAAGAAAGAAGTAAGAAAGAAGTAATAAAGAAGTAAGAAAGAAGTAAGAAAGAAGTAAGAAAGAAGAAAGAAAGAAGTAAGAAAGAAGAAAGAAAGAAGAAAGAAGTAAGAAAGAAGTAAGAAAGAAGTAAGAAAGAAGTAAGAAAGAAGTAAGAAAGAAGTAAGAAAGAAAGAAGAAAGAAGTAAGAAAGAAGTAAGAAAGAAAGAAGAAAGAAGTAAGAAAGAAGTAAGAAAGAAGTAAGAAAGAAAGAAGAAAGAAGTAAGAAAGAAGTAAGAAAGAAGTAAGAAAGAAGTAAAAAAGAAGTATGAAAGAAGTAAGAAAGAAGAAAGAAAGAAGAAAGAAGTAAGAAAGAAGTAAGAAAGAAATAAGAAAGAAAGAAGAAAGAAGAAAGAAAGAAGTAAGAAAGAAGTAAGAAAGAAGTAAGAAAGAAGTAAGAAAGAAGTAAGAAAGAAAGAAGAAAGAAGTAAGAAAGAAGTAAGAAAGAAGTAAGAAAGAAGAAAGAAAGAAGTAAGAAAGAAGAAAGAAAGAAGTAAGAAAGAAGTAAGAAAGAAGTAAGAAAGAAGTAAGAAAGAAGTGAAAAAGAAGTAAGAAAGAAGTAAGAAAGAAGTAAGAAAGAAGTAAGAAAGAAGTAAGAAAGAAGTAAGAAAGAAATAAGAAAGAAAGAAGAAAGAAGAAAGAAAGAAGTAGGAAAGAAGTAAGAAAGAAGTAAGAAAGAAGTAATAAAGAATTAAGAAGTAATGAAGAAAGAAGTAAGAAAGAAGAAAGAACGAAGTAAGAAAGAAGTAAGAAAGAAGTAAGAAAGAAAGTAGAAAGAAGTAAGAAAGAAGTAAGAAAGAAGTATGAAAGAAGTAAGAAAGAAGAAAGAAAGAAGTAAGAAAGAAGTAAGAAAGAAGTAAGAAAGAAGTAAGAAAGAAAGAAGACAGAAGAAAGAAAGAAGTAAGAAAGAAGTAAGAAAGAAGTACGAAAGAAGTAAGAAAGAATTAAGAAAGAAAGAAGTAAGAAAAAAGTAAGAAAGAAAGAAGAAAGAAGTAAGAAAGAAGTAAGAAAGAAGTAAGAAAGAAGTAAGAAAGAAGTAAGAAAGAAGTAAAAAAGAAGTATGAAAGAAGTAAGAAAGAAGTAAGAAAGAAGTAAGAAAGAAGTAAGAAAGAAGTAAGAAAGAAGTAAGAAAGAAGTAAAAAAGAAGTAAGAAAGAAGTAAGAAAGAAGTAAGAAAGAAGTAAGAAAGAAGTAAGAAAGAAGTAAGAAAGAAATAAGAAAGAAAGAAGAAAGAAGAAAGAAAGAAGTAGGAAAGAAGTAAGAAAGAAGTAAGAAAGAAGTAATAAAGAATTAAGAAGTAATGAAGAAAGAAGTAAGAAAGAAGAAAGAACGAAGTAAGAAAGAAGTAAGAAAGAAGTAAGAAGGAAAGTAGAAAGAAGTAAGAAAGAAGTAAGAAAGAAGTATGAAAGAAGTAAGAAAGAAGAAAGAAAGAAGAAAGAAGTAAGAAAGAAGTAAGAAAGAAGTAAGAAAGAAAGAAGACAGAAGAAAGAAAGAAGTAAGAAAGAAGTAAGAAAGAAGTAAGAAAGAAGTACGAAAGAAGTAAGAAAGAAAGAAGAAAGAAGAAAGAAAGAAGAAAGAAAGAAGTAAGAAAGAAGTAAGAAAGAAGTAAGAAGGAATGAAGAAAGAAGTAAGAAAGAAGAAAGAAAGAAGTAAGAAAGAAGTAAGAAAGAAGTAATAAAGAAGTAATAAAGAAGAAAGAAGTAAGAAAGAAAGAAGAAAGAAAGAAGTAAGAAAGAAGAAAGAAAGAAGTAAGAAAGAAGTAAGAAAGAAGAAAGAAAGAAGTAAGAAAGAAGAAAGAAAGAAGTAAGAAAGAAGTAAGAAAGAAGTAAGAAAGAAGTAAGAAAGAAGTAAGAAAGAAAGAAGAAAGAAGTAAGAAAGAAGTAAGAAAGAAGTAAGAAAGAAGTAAGAAAGAAGAAAAAAGAAGTTAGAACGAAGTAAGAAAGAAGTAAGAAAGAAGTAAGAAAGAAGTAAGAAAGAAGTAAGAAAGAAATAAGAAAGAAAGAAGAAAGAAGAAAGAAAGATGAAAGAAAGAAGTAAGAAAGAAGTAAGAAAGAAGTAAGAAGGAATGAAGAAAGAAGTAAGAAAGAAGAAAGAAAGAAGTAAGAAAGAAGTAAGAAAGAAGTAATAAAGAAGAAAGAAAGAAGTAAGAAAGAAGTAAGAAAGAAAGAAGAAAGAAGTAAGAAAGAAGTAAGAAAGAAGAAAGAAAGTAGTAAGAAAGAATAAAGAAAGAAGTAAGAAAAAAGAAAGAAAGAAAGAAGTAAGAAAGAAGTAAGAAAGAAGTATGAAAGAAGTAAGAAAGAAAGAAGAAAGAAGTAAGAAAGAAGTAAGAAAGAAGTATGAAAGAAGAAAGAAAGAAGAAAGAAAGAAGTAAGAAATAAGTAAGAAAGAAGTAATAAAGAAGTAAGAAAGAAGTAAGAAAGAAAGAAGAAAGAAGTAAGAAAGAAGTAAGAAAGAAGTAAGAAAGAAGTAAGAAGGAATGAAGAAAGAAGTAAGAAAGAAGAAAGAAAGAAGTAAGAAAGAAAGAAGTAAGAAAGAAGTAAGAAAGAAGTAAGAATGTAGAAAAAAGAAGTTAGAAATAAGTAAGAAAGAAGAAAGAAAGAAATAAGAAAGAAGTAAGAAAGAAGTAAGAAAGAAGTAAGAAAGAAGTAAGAAAGAAAGAAGAAAGAAGTAAGAAAGAGTAAGAAAGAATTATGAAAAAAGTAAGAAAGAAGTAAGAAAGAAAGAATTAAGAAAGAAGTATGAAAGAAGTAAGAAAGAATTCAGAAAGAAGAAAGAAAAAATTAAGAAGGAATGAAGAAAGAAGTAAGAAAGAAGTAAGAAAGAAGAAAGAAGTAAGAAAGAAGAAAGAAAGAAGTAAGAAAGAAGTAAGAAAGAAGTAAGAAAGAAGTAAGAAAGAAAGAAGAAAGAAGTAAGAAAGAAGTAAGAAAGAAGTAAGAAGGAATGAAGAAAGAAGTAAGAAAGAAGAAAGAAAGAAGTAAGAAAGAAGTAAGAAAGAAGTAATAAAGAAGAAAGAAAGAAGTAAGAAAGAAGTAAGAAAGAAAGAAGAAAGAAGTAAGAAAGAAGTAAGAAAGAAGAAAGAAAGTAGTAAGAAAGAATAAAGAAAGAAGTAAGAAAAAAGAAAGAAAGAAAGAAGTAAGAAAGAAGTAAGAAAGAAGTATGAAAGAAGTAAGAAAGAAAGAAGAAAGAAGTAAGAAAGAAGTAAGAAAGAAGTATGAAAGAAGAAAGAAAGAAGAAAGAAAGAAGTAAGAAATAAGTAAGAAAGAAGTAATAAAGAAGTAAGAAAGAAGTAAGAAAGAAAGAAGAAAGAAGTAAGAAAGAAGTAAGAAAGAAGTAAGAAAGAAGTAAGAAGGAATGAAGAAAGAAGTAAGAAAGAAGAAAGAAAGAAGTAAGAAAGAAAGAAGTAAGAAAGAAGTAAGAAAGAAGTAAGAATGTAGAAAAAAGAAGTTAGAAATAAGTAAGAAAGAAGAAAGAAAGAAATAAGAAAGAAGTAAGAAAGAAGTAAGAAAGAAGTAAGAAAGAAGTAAGAAAGAAAGAAGAAAGAAGTAAGAAAGAGTAAGAAAGAATTATGAAAAAAGTAAGAAAGAAGTAAGAAAGAAAGAATTAAGAAAGAAGTATGAAAGAAGTAAGAAAGAATTCAGAAAGAAGAAAGAAAAAATTAAGAAGGAATGAAGAAAGAAGTAAGAAAGAAGTAAGAAAGAAGAAAGAAGTAAGAAAGAAGAAAGAAAGAAGTAAGAAAGAAGTAAGAAAGAAGTAAGAAAGAAGTAAGAAAGAAAGAAGAAAGAAGTAAGAAAGAAGTAAGAAAGAAGTAATAAAGAATTAAGAAGTAATGAAGAAAGAAGTAAGAAAGAAGAAAGAACGAAGTAAGAAAGAAGTAAGAAAGAAGTAAGAAAGAAAGTAGAAAGAAGTAAGAAAGAAGTAAGAAAGAAGTATGAAAGAAGTAAGAAAGAAGAAAGAAAGAAGTAAGAAAGAAGTAAGAAAGAAGTAAGAAAGAAGTAAGAAAGAAAGAAGACAGAAGAAAGAAAGAAGTAAGAAAGAAGTAAGAAAGAAGTAAGAAAGAAGTAAGAAAGAAGTACGAAAGAAGTAAGAAAGAATTAAGAAAGAAAGAAGTAAGAAAAAAGTAAGAAAGAAAGAAGAAAGAAGAAAGAAAGAAGAAAGAAAGAAGTAAGAAAGAAGTAAGAAAGAAGTAAGAAGGAATGAAGAAAGAAGTAAGAAAGAAGAAAGAAAGAAGTAAGAAAGAAGTAAGAAAGAAGTAATAAAGAAGTAATAAAGAAGTAAGAAAGAAGTAAGAAAGAAAGAAGAAAGAAAGAAGTAAGAAAGAAGAAAGAAAGAAGTAAGAAAGAAGTAAGAAAGAAGAAAGAAAGAAGTAAGAAAGAAGAAAGAAAGAAGTAAGAAAGAAGTAAGAAAGAAGTAAGAAAGAAGTTAGAAAGAAGTAAGAAAGAAAGAAGAAAGAAGTAAGAAAGAAGTAAGAAAGAAGTAAGAAAGAAGAAAAAAGAAGTTAGAACGAAGTAAGAAAGAAGTAAGAAAGAAGTAAGAAAGAAGTAAGAAAGAAATAAGAAAGAAAGAAGAAAGAAGAAAGAAAGATGAAAGAAAGAAGTAAGAAAGAAGTAAGAAAGAAGTAAGAAGGAATGAAGAAAGAAGTAAGAAAGAAGAAAGAAAGAAGTAAGAAAGAAGTAAGAAAGAAGTAATAAAGAACTAAGAAAGAAGTAAGAAAGAAGTAAGAAAGAAAGAAGAAGGAATGAAGAAAGAAGTAAGAAAGAAGAAAGAAAGAAGTAAGAAAGAAGTAAGAAAGAAGTAATAAAGAAGTAATAAAGAAGTAAGAAAGAAGTAAGAAAGAAAGAAGAAAGAAAGAAGTAAGAAAGAAGAAAGAAAGAAGTAAGAAAGAAGTAAGAAAGAAGAAAGAAAGAAGTAAGAAAGAAGAAAGAAAGTAGTAAGAAAGAATAAAGAAAGAAGTAAGAAAAAAGAAAGAAAGAAAGAAGTAAGAAAGAAGTATGAAAGAAGTAAGAAAGAAAGAAGAAAGAAGTAAGAAAGAATTAAGAAAGAAGTATGAAAGAAGAAAGAAAGAAGAAAGAAAGAAGTAAGAAATAAGTAAGAAAGAAGTAAGAAAGAAGTAAGAAAGAAGTAAGAAAGAAAGAAGAAAGAAGTAAGAAAGAAGTAAGAAAGAAGTAAGAAAGAATTAAGAAGGAATGAAGAAAGAAGTAAGAAAGAAGAAAGAAAGAAGTAAGAAAGAAAGAAGTAAGAAAGAAGTAAGAAAGAAGTAAGAAAGAAGTAAGAATGTAGAAAAAAGAAGTTAGAAATAAGTAAGAAAGAAGAAAGAAAGAAATAAGAAAAAAGTAAGAAAGAAGTAAGAAAGAAGAAAGAAAGAAGTAAGAAAGAAAGAAGAAAGAAGTAAGAAAGAAGTAAGAAAGAATTATGAAAAAAGTAAGAAAGAAGTAAGAAAGAAAGAATTAAGAAAGAAGTAGGAAAGAAGTAAGAAAGAATTCAGAAAGAAGAAAGAAAAAATTAAGAAGGAATGAAGAAAGAAGTAAGAAAGAAGTAAGAAAGAAGAAAGAAGTAAGAAAGAAGAAAGAAAGAAGTAAGAAAGAAAGAAGAAAGAAGTAAGAAAGAAGTAAGAAAGAAATAAGAAAGAAAGAAGAAAGAAGAAAGAAAGAAGTAGGAAAGAAGTAAGAAAGAAGTAAGAAAGAAGTAATAAAGAATTAAGAAGTAATGAAGAAAGAAGTAAGAAAGAAGAAAGAACGAAGTAAGAAAGAAGTAAGAAAGAAAGAAGACAGAAGAAAGAAAGAAGTAAGAAAGAAGTAAGAAAGAAGTAAGAAAGAAGTAAGAAAGAAGTACGAAAGAAGTAAGAAAGAATTAAGAAAGAAAGAAGTAAGAAAAAATAAGAAAGAAAGAAGAAAGAAGTAAGAAAGAAGTAAGAAAGAAAGAAGAAAGAAGTAAGAAAGAAGTAAGAAAGAAGTAAGAAAGAAGTAAGAAAGAAGAAAGAAAGAAGTAAGAAAGAAGAAAGAAAGAAGTAAGAAAGAAGTAAGAAAGAAGTAAGAAAGAAAGAAGAAAGAAGTAAGAAAGAAGTAAGAAAGAAAGAAGAAAGAAGTAAGAAAGAAGTAAGAAAGAAGTAAGAAAGAAAGAAGAAAGAAGTAAGAAAGAAGTAAGAAAGAAGTAAGAAAGAAGTAAAAAAGAAGTATGAAAGAAGTAAGAAAGAAGAAAGAAAGAAGTAAGAAAGAAGTAAGAAAGAAGTAAGAAAGAAATAAGAAAGAAAGAAGAAAGAAGAAAGAAAGAAGTAAGAAAGAAGTAAGAAAGAAGTAAGAAAGAAGTAAGAAAGAAAGAAGAAAGAAGTAAGAAAGAAGTAAGAAAGAAGTAAGAAAGAAGAAAAAAGAAGTTAGAACGAAGTAAGAAAGAAGTAAGAAAGAAGTAAGAAAGAAGTAAGAAAGAAGTAAAAAAGACGTATGAAAGAAGAAAGAAAGAAGAAAGAAAGAAGTAAGAAAGAAGTAAGAAAGAAGTAATAAAGAAGTAAGAAAGAAGTAAGAAAGAAGTAAGAAAGAAGAAAGAAAGAAGTAAGAAAGAAGAAAGAAAGAAGAAAGAAGTAAGAAAGAAGTAAGAAAGAAGTAAGAAAGAAGTAAAAAAGAAGTAAGAAAGAAGTAAGAAAGAAGTAAGAAAGAAGGAAGAAAGAAGTAAGAAAGAAGTAAGAAAGAAGTAAGAAAGAAAGAAGAAAGAAGTAAGAAAGAAGTAAGAAAGAAAGAAGAAAGAAGTAAGAAAGAAGTAAGAAAGAAGTAAGAAAGAAGTAAGAAAGAAAGAAGAAAGAAGTAAGAAAGAAGTAAGAAAGAAGTAAGAAAGAAGTAAAAAAGAAGTATGAAAGAAGTAAGAAAGAAGAAAGAAAGAAGTAAGAAAGAAGTAAGAAAGAAGTAAGAAAGAAATAAGAAAGAAAGAAGAAAGAAGAAAGAAAGAAGTAAGAAAGAAGTAAGAAAGAAGTAAGAAAGAAGTAAGAAAGAAAGAAGAAAGAAGTAAGAAAGAAGTAAGAAAGAAGTAAGAAAGAAGAAAAAAGAAGTTAGAACGAAGTAAGAAAGAAGTAAGAAAGAAGTAAGAAAGAAGTAAGAAAGAAGTAAAAAAGACGTATGAAAGAAGAAAGAAAGAAGAAAGAAAGAAGTAAGAAAGAAGTAAGAAAGAAGTAATAAAGAAGTAAGAAAGAAGTAAGAAAGAAGTAAGAAAGAAGAAAGAAAGAAGTAAGAAAGAAGAAAGAAAGAAGAAAGAAGTAAGAGAGAAGTAAGAAAGAAGTAAGAAAGAAGTAAAAAAGAAGTAAGAAAGAAGTAAGAAAGAAGTAAGAAAGAAGTAAGAAAGAAGTAAGAAAGAAGTAAGAAAGAAGTAAGAAAGAAAGAAGAAAGAAGTAAGAAAGAAGTAAGAAAGAAAGAAGAAAGAAGTAAGAAAGAAGTAAGAAAGAAGTAAGAAAGAAAGAAGAAAGAAGTAAGAAAGAAGTAAGAAAGAAGTAAGAAAGAAGTAAAAAAGAAGTATGAAAGAAGTAAGAAAGAAGAAAGAAAGAAGAAAGAAGTAAGAAAGAAGTAAGAAAGAAATAAGAAAGAAAGAAGAAAGAAGAAAGAAAGAAGTAAGAAAGAAGTAAGAAAGAAGTAAGAAAGAAGTAAGAAAGAAGTAAGAAAGAAAGAAGAAAGAAGTAAGAAAGAAGTAAGAAAGAAGTAAGAAAGAAGAAAAAAGAAGTTAGAACGAAGTAAGAAAGAAGTAAGAAAGAAGTAAGAAAGAAGTAAAAAAGACGTATGAAAGAAGAAAGAAAGAAGAAAGAAAGAAGTAAGAAAGAAGTAAGAAAGAAGTAATAAAGAAGTAAGAAAGAAGTAAGAAAGAAGTAAGAAAGTAGAAAGAAAGAAGTAAGAAAGAAGAAAGAAAGAAGTAAGAAAGAAGTAAGAAAGAAGTAAGAAAGAAGTAAGAAAGAAGTAAAAAAGAAGTAAGAAAGAAGTAAGAAAGAAGTAAGAAAGATGTAAGAAAGAAGTAAGAAAGAAGTAAGAGAGAAATAATAAAGAAAGAAGAAAGAAGAAAGAAAGAAGTAGGAAAGAAGTAAGAAAGAAGTAAGAAAGAAGTAATAAAGAATTAAGAAGTAATGAAGAAAGAAGTAAGAAAGAAGAAAGAACGAAGTAAGAAAGAAGTAAGAAAGAAGTAAGAAAGAAAGTAGAAAGAAGTAAGAAAGAAGTAAGAAAGAAGTATGAAAGAAGTAAGAAAGAAGAAAGAAAGAAGTAAGAAAGAAGTAAGAAAGAAGTAAGAAAGAAGTAAGAAAGAAGTAAGACAGAAGAAAGAAAGAAGTAAGAAAGAAGTAAGAAAGAAGTAAGAAAGAAGTAAGAAAGAAGTAAGAAAGAAGTACGAAAGAAGTAAGAAAGAATTAAGAAAGAAAGAAGTAAGAAAAAAGTAAGAAAGAAAGAAGAAAGAAGTAAGAAAGAAGTAAGAAAGAAGTAAGAAAGAAAGAAGAAAGAAGTAAGAAAGAAGTAAGAAAGAAGTAAGAAAGAAGTAAGAAAGAAGTAAGAAAGAAGAAAGAAAGAAGTAAGAAAGAAGAAAGAAAGAAGTAAGAAAGAAGTAAGAAAGAAGTAAGAAAGAAAGAAGAAAGAAGTAAGAAAGAAGTAAGAAAGAAAGAAGAAAGAAGTAAGAAAGAAGTAAGAAAGAAAGAAGAAAGAAGTAAGAAAGAAGTAAGAAAGAAGTAAGAAAGAAGTAAAAAAGAAGTATGAAAGAAGTAAGAAAGAAGAAAGAAAGAAGTAAGAAAGAAGTAAGAAAGAAGTAAGAAAGAAATAAGAAAGAAAGAAGAAAGAAGAAAGAAAGTAGTAAGAAAGAAGTAAGAAAGAAGTAAGAAAGAAGTAAGAAAGAAGTAAGAAAGAAAGAAGAAAGAAGTAAGAAAGAAGTAAGAAAGAAGTAAGAAAGAAGAAAAAAGAAGTTAGAACGAAGTAAGAAAGAAGTAAGAAAGAAGTAAGAAAGAAGTAAAAAAGACGTATGAAAGAAGAAAGAAAGAAGAAAGAAAGAAGTAAGAAAGAAGTAAGAAAGAAGTAAGAAAGAAATAAGAAAGAAAGAAGAAAGAAGAAAGAAAGAAGAAAGAAAGAAGTAAGAAAGAAGTAAGAAATAATTAAGAAAGAAAGAAGTAAGAAAGAAAGAAGAAAGAAAGAAGTAAGAAAGAAGAAAGAAAGAAGTAAGAAAGAAGTAAGAAAGAAGAAAGAAAAAAGTAAGTAAGAAGAAAGAAAGAAGTAAGAAAGAAGTAAGAAAGAAGTAAGAAAGAAGTAAGAAAGAAAGAAGAAAGAAGTAAGAAAGAAGTAAGAAAGAAGTAAGAAAGAAGTACGAAAGAAGAAAAAAGAAGTTAGAAAGAAGTAAGAAAGAAGTAAGAAAGAAGCAAGAAAGAAGTAAGAAAGAAGTAAGAAAGAAGTAAGAAAGAAGTAAAAAAGAAGTAAGAAAGAAGTAAAAAAGAAGTATGAAAGAAGTAAGAAAGAAGTAAGAAAGAAGTAAGAAAGAAGTAAGAAAGAAGTAAGAAAGAAGTAAGAAAGAAGTAAAAAAGAAGTATGAAAGAAGTAAGAAAGAAGTAAGAAAGAAGTAAAAAAGAAGTATGAAAGAAGTAAGAAAGAAGAAAGAAAGAAGAAAGAAGTAAGAAAGAAGTAAGAAAGAAGTAAAAAAGAAGTAATAAAGAAGTAAGAAAGAAGAAAAAAGAAGTTAGAACGAAGTAAGAAAGAAGTAAGAAAGAAGTAAGAAAGAAGTAAGAAAGAAGTAAAAAAGAAGAAAGAAAGAAGTAAGAAAGAAGTAAGAAAGAAGTAAGAAGGAATGAAGAAAGAAGTAAGAAAGAAGAAAGAAAGAAGTAAGAAAGAAGTAAGAAAGAAGTAATAAAGAAGTAAGAAAGAAGTAAGAAAGAAGTAAGAAAGAAGTAAGAAGGAATGAAGAAAGAAGTAAGAAGGAATGAAGAAAGAAGTAAGAAAGAAGAAAGAAAGAAGAAAGAAAGAAGTAAGAAAGAAGTAATAAAGAAGTAATAAAGAAGTAAGAAAGAAGTAAGAAAGAAAGAAGAAAGAAAGAAGTAAGAAAGAAGAAAGAAAGAAGTAAGAAAGAAGTAAGAAAGAAGAAAGAAAGAAGTAAGAAAGAAGAAAGAAAGAAGTAAGAAAGAAGTAAGAAAGAAGTAAGAAAGAAGTAAGAAAGAAAGAAGAAAGAAGTAAGAAAGAAGTAAGAAAGAAGTAAGAAAGAAGTAAGAAAGAAGAAAAAAGAAGTTAGAACGAAGTAAGAAAGAAGTAAGAAAGAAGTAAGAAAGAAGTAAGAAAGAAGTAAGAAAGAAGTAAGAAAGAAATAAGAAAGAAAGAAGAAAGAAGAAAGAAAGATGAAAGAAAGAAGTAAGAAAGAAGTAAGAAAGAAGTAAGAAGGAATGAAGAAAGAAGTAAGAAAGAAGAAAGAAAGAAGTAAGAAAGAAGTAAGAAAGAAGTAATAAAGAAGTAAGAAAGAAGTAAGAAAGAAGTAAGAAAGAAAGAAGAAAGAAGTAAGAAAGAAGTAAGAAAGAAGAAAGAAAGTAGTAAGAAAGAATAAAGAAAGAAGTAAGAAAGAAAGAAGTAAGAAAGAAGTAAGAAAGAAGTAAGAAAGAAGTAAGAATGTAGAAAAAAGAAGTTAGAAATAAGTAAGAAAGAAGAAAGAAAGAAATAAGAAAGAAGTAAGAAAGAAGTAAGAAAGAAGTAAGAAAGAAGTAAGAAAGAAAGAAGAAAGAAGTAAGAAAGAGTAAGAAAGAATTATGAAAAAGTAAGAAAGAAGTAAGAAAGAAAGAATTAAGAAAGAAGTATGAAAGAAGTAAGAAAGAAAGAAGAAAGAAGTAAGAAAGAAGTAAGAAAGAAGTATGAAAGAAGAAAGAAAGAAGAAAGAAAGAAGTAAGAAATAAGTAAGAAAGAAGTAATATAGAAGTAAGAAAGAAGTAAGAAAGAAAGAAGTAAGAAAGAAGTAAGAAAGAAGTAAGAAAGAAGTAAGAATGTAGAAAAAAGAAGTTAGAAATAAGTAAGAAAGAAGAAAGAAAGAAATAAGAAAGAAGTAAGAAAGAAGTAAGAAAGAAAGAAGAAAGAAGTAAGAAAGAAAGAAGAAAGAAGTAAGAAAGAGTAAGAAAGAATTATGAAAAAAGTAAGAAAGAAGTAAGAAAGAAAGAATTAAGAAAGAAGTATGAAAGAAGTAAGAAAGAATTCAGAAAGAAGAAAGAAAAAATTAAGAAGGAATGAAGAAAGAAGTAAGAAAGAAGTAAGAAAGAAGAAAGAAGTAAGAAAGTAGAAAGAAAGAAGTAAGAAAGAAGTAAGAAAGAAGTAAGAAAGAAGTAAGAAAGAAAGAAGAAAGAAGTAAGAAAGAAGTAAGAAAGAAATAAGAAAGAAAGAAGAAAGAAGAAATAAAGAAGTAGGAAAGAAGTAAGAAAGAAGTAAGAAAGAAGTAATAAAGAATTAAGAAGTAATGAAGAAAGAAGTAAGAAAGAAGAAAGAACGAAGTAAGAAAGAAGTAAGAAAGAAGTAAGAAAGAAAGTAGAAAGAAGTAAGAAAGAAGTAAGAAAGAAGTATGAAAGAAGTAAGAAAGAAGAAAGAAAGAAGTAAGAAAGATGTAAGAAAGAAGTAAGAAAGAAGTAAGAAAGAAAGAAGACAGAAGAAAGAAAGAAGTAAGAAAGAAGTAAGAAAGAAGTAAGAAAGAAGTAAGAAAGAAGTACGAAAGAAGTAAGAAAGAATTAAGAAAGAAAGAAGTAAGAAAAAAGTAAGAAAGAAAGAAGAAAGAAGAAAGAAAGAAGAAAGAAAGAAGTAAGAAAGAAGTAAGAAAGAAGTAAGAAGGAATGAAGAAAGAAGTAAGAAAGAAGAAAGAAAGAAGTAAGAAAGAAGTAAGAAAGAAGTAATAAAGAAGTAATAAAGAAGTAAGAAAGAAGTAAGAAAGAAAGAAGAAAGAAAGAAGTAAGAAAGAAGAAAGAAGTAAGAAAGAAGTAAGAAAGAAGAAAGAAAGAAGTAAGAAAGAAGAAAGAAAGAAGTAAGAAAGAAGTAAGAAAGAAGTAAGAAAGAAGTTAGAAAGAAGTAAGAAAGAAAGAAGAAAGAAGTAAGAAAGAAGTAAGAAAGAAGTAAGAAAGAAGTAAGAAAGAAGAAAAAAGAAGTTAGAACGAAGTAAGAAAGAAGTAAGAAAGAAGTAAGAAAGAAGTAAGAAAGAAGTAAGAAAGAAGTAAGAAAGAAGTAAGAAAGAAATAAGAAAGAAAGAAGAAAGAAGAAAGAAAGATGAAAGAAAGAAGTAAGAAAGAAGTAAGAAAGAAGTAAGAAGGAATGAAGAAAGAAGTAAGAAAGAAGAAAGAAAGAAGTAAGAAAGAAGTAAGAAAGAAGTAATAAAGAAGTAAGAAAGAAGTAAGAAAGAAGTAAGAAAGAAAGAAGAAAGAAGTAAGAAAGAAGTAAGAAAGAAGAAAGAAAGTAGTAAGAAAGAATAAAGAAAGAAGTAAGAAAAAAGAAAGAAAGAAAGAAGTAAGAAAGAAGTAAGAAAGAAGTATGAAAGAAGTAAGAAAGAAAGAAGAAAGAAGTAAGAAAGAAGTAAGAAAGAAGTATGAAAGAAGAAAGAAAGAAGAAAGAAAGAAGTAAGAAATAAGTAAGAAAGAAGTAAGAAAGAAGTAAGAAAGAAGTAAGAAAGAAAGAAGAAAGAAGTAAGAAAGAAGTAAGAAAGAAGTAAGAAAGAAGTAAGAAGGAATGAAGAAAGAAGTAAGAAAGAAGAAAGAAAGAAGTAAGAAAGAAAGAAGTAAGAAAGAAGTAAGAAAGAAGTAAGAAAGAAGTAAGAATGTAGAAAAAAGAAGTTAGAAATAAGTAAGAAAGAAGAAAGAAAGAAATAAGAAAGAAGTAAGAAAGAAGTAAGAAAGAAGTAAGAAAGAAGTAAGAAAGAAAGAAGAAAGAAGTAAGAAAGAAGTAAGAAAGAATTATGAAAAAAGTAAGAAAGAAGTAAGAAAGAAAGAATTAAGAAAGAAGTAGGAAAGAAGTAAGAAAGAATTCAGAAAGAAGAAAGAAAAAATTAAGAAGGAATGAAGAAAGAAGTAAGAAAGAAGTAAGAAAGAAGAAAGAAGTTAGAAAGAAGATAGAAAGAAGTAAGAAAGAAGTAAGAAAGAAGTAAGAAAGAAGTAAGAAAGAAAGAAGAAAGAAGTAAGAAAGAAGTAAGAAAGAAATAAGAAAGAAAGAAGAAAGAAGAAAGAAAGAAGTAGGAAAGAAGTAAGAAAGAAGTAAGAAAGAAGTAATAAAGAATTAAGAAGTAATGAAGAAAGAAGTAAGAAAGAAGAAAGAACGAAGTAAGAAAGAAGTAAGAAAGAAGTAAGAAAGAAAGTAGAAAGAAGTAAGAAAGAAGTAAGAAAGAAGTATGAAAGAAGTAAGAAAGAAGAAAGAAAGAAGTAAGAAAGAAGTAAGAAAGAAGTAAGAAGGAATGAAGAAAGTAGTAAGAAAGAAGTAAGAAAGAAGTAAGAAAGAAAGAAGAAAGAAGTAAGAAAGAAGTAAGAAAGAAGTAAGAAAGAAAGTAGAAAGAAGTAAGAAAGAAGTAAGAAAGAAGTATGAAAGAAGTAAGAAAGAAGAAAGAAAGAAGTAAGAAAGATGTAAGAAAGAAGTAAGAAAGAAGTAAGAAAGAAAGAAGACAGAAGAAAGAAAGAAGTAAGAAAGAAGTAAGAAAGAAGTAAGAAAGAAGTAAGAAAGAAGTACGAAAGAAGTAAGAAAGAATTAAGAAAGAAAGAAGTAAGAAAAAAGTAAGAAAGAAAGAAGAAAGAAGAAAGAAAGAAGAAAGAAAGAAGTAAGAAAGAAGTAAGAAAGAAGTAAGAAGGAATGAAGAAAGAAGTAAGAAAGAAGAAAGAAAGAAGTAAGAAAGAAGTAAGAAAGAAGTAATAAAGAAGTAATAAAGAAGTAAGAAAGAAGTAAGAAAGAAAGAAGAAAGAAAGAAGTAAGAAAGAAGAAAGAAGTAAGAAAGAAGTAAGAAAGAAGAAAGAAAGAAGTAAGAAAGAAGAAAGAAAGAAGTAAGAAAGAAGTAAGAAAGAAGTAAGAAAGAAGTTAGAAAGAAGTAAGAAAGAAAGAAGAAAGAAGTAAGAAAGAAGTAAGAAAGAAGTAAGAAAGAAGTAAGAAAGAAGAAAAAAGAAGTTAGAACGAAGTAAGAAAGAAGTAAGAAAGAAGTAAGAAAGAAGTAAGAAAGAAGTAAGAAAGAAGTAAGAAAGAAGTAAGAAAGAAATAAGAAAGAAAGAAGAAAGAAGAAAGAAAGATGAAAGAAAGAAGTAAGAAAGAAGTAAGAAAGAAGTAAGAAGGAATGAAGAAAGAAGTAAGAAAGAAGAAAGAAAGAAGTAAGAAAGAAGTAAGAAAGAAGTAATAAAGAAGTAAGAAAGAAGTAAGAAAGAAGTAAGAAAGAAAGAAGAAAGAAGTAAGAAAGAAGTAAGAAAGAAGAAAGAAAGTAGTAAGAAAGAATAAAGAAAGAAGTAAGAAAAAAGAAAGAAAGAAAGAAGTAAGAAAGAAGTAAGAAAGAAGTATGAAAGAAGTAAGAAAGAAAGAAGAAAGAAGTAAGAAAGAAGTAAGAAAGAAGTATGAAAGAAGAAAGAAAGAAGAAAGAAAGAAGTAAGAAATAAGTAAGAAAGAAGTAAGAAAGAAGTAAGAAAGAAGTAAGAAAGAAAGAAGAAAGAAGTAAGAAAGAAGTAAGAAAGAAGTAAGAAAGAAGTAAGAAGGAATGAAGAAAGAAGTAAGAAAGAAGAAAGAAAGAAGTAAGAAAGAAAGAAGTAAGAAAGAAGTAAGAAAGAAGTAAGAAAGAAGTAAGAATGTAGAAAAAAGAAGTTAGAAATAAGTAAGAAAGAAGAAAGAAAGAAATAAGAAAGAAGTAAGAAAGAAGTAAGAAAGAAGTAAGAAAGAAGTAAGAAAGAAAGAAGAAAGAAGTAAGAAAGAAGTGAGAAAGAATTATGAAAAAAGTAAGAAAGAAGTAAGAAAGAAAGAATTAAGAAAGAAGTAGGAAAGAAGTAAGAAAGAATTCAGAAAGAAGAAAGAAAAAATTAAGAAGGAATGAAGAAAGAAGTAAGAAAGAAGTAAGAAAGAAGAAAGAAGTTAGAAAGAAGATAGAAAGAAGTAAGAAAGAAGTAAGAAAGAAGTAAGAAAGAAGTAAGAAAGAAAGAAGAAAGAAGTAAGAAAGAAGTAAGAAAGAAATAAGAAAGAAAGAAGAAAGAAGAAAGAAAGAAGTAGGAAAGAAGTAAGAAAGAAGTAAGAAAGAAGTAATAAAGAATTAAGAAGTAATGAAGAAAGAAGTAAGAAAGAAGAAAGAACGAAGTAAGAAAGAAGTAAGAAAGAAGTAAGAAAGAAAGTAGAAAGAAGTAAGAAAGAAGTAAGAAAGAAGTATGAAAGAAGTAAGAAAGAAGAAAGAAAGAAGTAAGAAAGAAGTAAGAAAGAAGTAAGAAAGAAGTAAGAAAGAAGTAAGAAAGAAAGAAGACAGAAGAAAGAAAGAAGTAAGAAAGAAGTAAGAAAGAAGTAAGAAGGAATGAAGAAAGTAGTAAGAAAGAAGTAAGAAAGAAGTAAGAAAGAAGTAAGAAAGAAAGAAGAAAGAAGTAAGAAAGAAGTAAGAAAGAAGTAAGAAAGAAGAAAGAAAGAAGTAAGAAAGAAGAAAGAAAGAAATAAGAAAGAAGTAAGAAAGAAGTAAGAAAGAAGTACGAAAGAAGTAAGAAAGAAATAAGAAAGAAAGAAGAAAGAAGAAAGAAAGAAGTAGGAAAGAAGTAAGAAAGAAGTAAGAAAGAAGTAATAAAGAATTTAGAAGTAATGAAGAAAGAAGTAAGAAAGAAGAAAGAACGAAGTAAGAAAGAAGTAAGAAAGAAGTAAGAAAGAAAGTAGAAAGAAGTAAGAAAGAAGTAAGAAAGAAGTATGAAAGAAGTAAGAAAGAAGAAAGAAAGAAGTAAGAAAGAAATAAGAAAGAAGTAAGAAAGAAGTAAGAAAGAAAGAAGACAGAAGAAAGAAAGAAGTAAGAAAGAAGTAAGAAAGAAGTACGAAAGAAGTAAGAAAGAATTAAGAAAGAAAGAAGTAAGAAAAAAGTAAGAAAGAAAGAAGAAAGAAGTAAGAAAGAAGTAAGAAAGAAGTAAGAAAGAAGTAAGAAAGAAGTAAGAAAGAAGTAAGAAAGAAGTAAGAAAGAAGAAAGAAAGAAGTAAGAAAGAAGAAAGAAAGAAGTAAGAAAGAAGTAAGAAAGAAGTAAGAAAGAAAGAAGAAAGAAGTAAGAAAGAAGTAAGAAAGAAAGAAGAAAGAAGTAAGAAAGAAGTAAGAAAGAAGTAAGAAAGAAAGAAGAAAGAAGTAAGAAAGAAGTAAGAAAGAAGTAAGAAAGAAGTAAAAAAGAAGTATGAAAGAAGTAAGAAAGAAGAAAGAAAGAAGTAAGAAAGAAGTAAGAAAGAAGTAAGAAAGAAATAAGAAAGAAAGAAGAAAGAAGAAAGAAAGAAGTAAGAAAGAAGTAAGAAAGAAGTAAGAAAGAAGTAAGAAAGAAAGAAGAAAGAAGTAAGAAAGAAGTAAGAAAGAAGTAAGAAAGAAGAAAAAAGAAGTTAGAACGAAGTAAGAAAGAAGTAAGAAAGAAGTAAGAAAGAAGTAAGAAAGAAGTAAAAAAGACGTATGAAAGAAGAAAGAAAGAAGAAAGAAAGAAGTAAGAAAGAAGTAAGAAAGAAGTAATAAAGAAGTAAGAAAGAAGTAAGAAAGAAGTAAGAAAGAAGAAAGAAAGAAGTAAGAAAGAAGAAAGAAAGAAGAAAGAAGTAAGAAAGAAGTAAGAAAGAAGTAAGAAAGAAGTAAGAAAGAAGTAAGAAAGAAGTAAGAAAGAAAGAAGAAAGAAGTAAGAAAGAAGTAAGAAAGAAAGAAGAAAGAAGTAAGAAAGAAGTAAGAAAGAAGTAAGAAAGAAAGAAGAAAGAAGTAAGAAAGAAGTAAGAAAGAAGTAAGAAAGAAGTAAAAAAGAAGTATGAAAGAAGTAAGAAAGAAGAAAGAAAGAAGAAAGAAGTAAGAAAGAAGTAAGAAAGAAATAAGAAAGAAAGAAGAAAGAAGAAAGAAAGAAGTAAGAAAGAAGTAAGAAAGAAGTAAGAAAGAAGTAAGAAAGAAGTAAGAAAGAAAGAAGAAAGAAGTAAGAAAGAAGTAAGAAAGAAGTAAGAAAGAAGAAAGAAAGAAGTAAGAAAGAAGAAAGAAAGAAGTAAGAAAGAAGTAAGAAAGAAGTAAGAAAGAAGTAAGAAAGAAGTGAAAAAGAAGTAAGAAAGAAGTAAGAAAGAAGTAAGAAAGAAGTAAGAAAGAAGTAAGAAAGAAGTAAGAAAGAAATAAGAAAGAAAGAAGAAAGAAGAAAGAAAGAAGTAGGAAAGAAGTAAGAAAGAAGTAAGAAAGAAGTAATAAAGAATTAAGAAGTAATGAAGAAAGAAGTAAGAAAGAAGAAAGAACGAAGTAAGAAAGAAGTAAGAAAGAAGTAAGAAAGAAAGTAGAAAGAAGTAAGAAAGAAGTAAGAAAGAAGTATGAAAGAAGTAAGAAAGAAGAAAGAAAGAAGTAAGAAAGAAGTAAGAAAGAAGTAAGAAAGAAGTAAGAAAGAAAGAAGACAGAAGAAAGAAAGAAGTAAGAAAGAAGTAAGAAAGAAGTACGAAAGAAGTAAGAAAGAATTAAGAAAGAAAGAAGTAAGAAAAAAGTAAGAAAGAAAGAAGAAAGAAGTAAGAAAGAAGTAAGAAAGAAGTAAGAAAGAAGTAAGAAAGAAGTAAGAAAGAAGTAAAAAAGAAGTATGAAAGAAGTAAGAAAGAAGTAAGAAAGAAGTAAGAAAGAAGTAAGAAAGAAGTAAGAAAGAAGTAAGAAAGAAGTAAAAAAGAAGTAAGAAAGAAGTAAGAAAGAAGTAAGAAAGAAGTAAGAAAGAAGTAAGAAAGAAGTAAGAAAGAAATAAGAAAGAAAGAAGAAAGAAGAAAGAAAGAAGTAGGAAAGAAGTAAGAAAGAAGTAAGAAAGAAGTAATAAAGAATTAAGAAGTAATGAAGAAAGAAGTAAGAAAGAAGAAAGAACGAAGTAAGAAAGAAGTAAGAAAGAAGTAAGAAGGAAAGTAGAAAGAAGTAAGAAAGAAGTAAGAAAGAAGTATGAAAGAAGTAAGAAAGAAGAAAGAAAGAAGAAAGAAGTAAGAAAGAAGTAAGAAAGAAGTAAGAAAGAAAGAAGACAGAAGAAAGAAAGAAGTAAGAAAGAAGTAAGAAAGAAGTACGAAAGAAGTAAGAAAGAAAGAAGAAAGAAGAAAGAAAGAAGAAAGAAAGAAGTAAGAAAGAAGTAAGAAAGAAGTAAGAAGGAATGAAGAAAGAAGTAAGAAAGAAGAAAGAAAGAAGTAAGAAAGAAGTAAGAAAGAAGTAATAAAGAAGTAATAAAGAAGTAAGAAAGAAGTAAGAAAGAAAGAAGAAAGAAAGAAGTAAGAAAGAAGAAAGAAAGAAGTAAGAAAGAAGTAAGAAAGAAGAAAGAAAGAAGTAAGAAAGAAGAAAGAAAGAAGTAAGAAAGAAGTAAGAAAGAAGTAAGAAAGAAGTAAGAAAGAAGTAAGAAAGAAAGAAGAAAGAAGTAAGAAAGAAGTAAGAAAGAAGTAAGAAAGAAGTAAGAAAGAAGAAAAAGAAGTTAGAACGAAGTAAGAAAGAAGTAAGAAAGAAGTAAGAAAGAAGTAAGAAAGAAGTAAGAAAGAAATAAGAAAGAAAGAAGAAAGAAGAAAGAAAGATGAAAGAAAGAAGTAAGAAAGAAGTAAGAAAGAAGTAAGAAGGAATGAAGAAAGAAGTAAGAAAGAAGAAAGAAAGAAGTAAGAAAGAAGTAAGAAAGAAGTAAGAAAGAAGAAAGAAAGAAGTAAGAAAGAAGTAAGAAAGAAAGAAGAAAGAAGTAAGAAAGAAGTAAGAAAGAAGAAAGAAAGTAGTAAGAAAGAATAAAGAAAGAAGTAAGAAAAAAGAAAGAAAGAAAGAAGTAAGAAAGAAGTAAGAAAGAAGTATGAAAGAAGTAAGAAAGAAAGAAGAAAGAAGTAAGAAAGAAGTAAGAAAGAAGTATGAAAGAAGAAAGAAAGAAGAAAGAAAGAAGTAAGAAATAAGTAAGAAAGAAGTAATAAAGAAGTAAGAAAGAAGTAAGAAAGAAAGAAGAAAGAAGTAAGAAAGAAGTAAGAAAGAAGTAAGAAAGAAGTAAGAAGGAATGAAGAAAGAAGTAAGAAAGAAGAAAGAAAGAAGTAAGAAAGAAAGAAGTAAGAAAGAAGTAAGAAAGAAGTAAGAATGTAGAAAAAAGAAGTTAGAAATAAGTAAGAAAGAAGAAAGAAAGAAATAAGAAAGAAGTAAGAAAGAAGTAAGAAAGAAGTAAGAAAGAAGTAAGAAAGAAAGAAGAAAGAAGTAAGAAAGAGTAAGAAAGAATTATGAAAAAAGTAAGAAAGAAGTAAGAAAGAAAGAATTAAGAAAGAAGTATGAAAGAAGTAAGAAAGAATTCAGAAAGAAGAAAGAAAAAATTAAGAAGGAATGAAGAAAGAAGTAAGAAAGAAGTAAGAAAGAAGAAAGAAGTAAGAAAGAAGAAAGAAAGAAGTAAGAAAGAAGTAAGAAAGAAGTAAGAAAGAAGTAAGAAAGAAAGAAGAAAGAAGTAAGAAAGAAGTAAGAAAGAAGTAATAAAGAATTAAGAAGTAATGAAGAAAGAAGTAAGAAAGAAGAAAGAACGAAGTAAGAAAGAAGTAAGAAAGAAGTAAGAAAGAAAGTAGAAAGAAGTAAGAAAGAAGTAAGAAAGAAGTATGAAAGAAGTAAGAAAGAAGAAAGAAAGAAGTAAGAAAGAAGTAAGAAAGAAGTAAGAAAGAAGTAAGAAAGAAAGAAGACAGAAGAAAGAAAGAAGTAAGAAAGAAGTAAGAAAGAAGTAAGAAAGAAGTAAGAAAGAAGTACGAAAGAAGTAAGAAAGAATTAAGAAAGAAAGAAGTAAGAAAAAAGTAAGAAAGAAAGAAGAAAGAAGAAAGAAAGAAGAAAGAAAGAAGTAAGAAAGAAGTAAGAAAGAAGTAAGAAGGAATGAAGAAAGAAGTAAGAAAGAAGAAAGAAAGAAGTAAGAAAGAAGTAAGAAAGAAGTAATAAAGAAGTAATAAAGAAGTAAGAAAGAAGTAAGAAAGAAAGAAGAAAGAAAGAAGTAAGAAAGAAGAAAGAAAGAAGTAAGAAAGAAGTAAGAAAGAAGAAAGAAAGAAGTAAGAAAGAAGAAAGAAAGAAGTAAGAAAGAAGTAAGAAAGAAGTAAGAAAGAAGTTAGAAAGAAGTAAGAAAGAAAGAAGAAAGAAGTAAGAAAGAAGTAAGAAAGAAGTAAGAAAGAAGAAAAAAGAAGTTAGAACGAAGTAAGAAAGAAGTAAGAAAGAAGTAAGAAAGAAGTAAGAAAGAAATAAGAAAGAAAGAAGAAAGAAGAAAGAAAGATGAAAGAAAGAAGTAAGAAAGAAGTAAGAAAGAAGTAAGAAGGAATGAAGAAAGAAGTAAGAAAGAAGAAAGAAAGAAGTAAGAAAGAAGTAAGAAAGAAGTAATAAAGAACTAAGAAAGAAGTAAGAAAGAAGTAAGAAAGAAAGAAGAAGGAATGAAGAAAGAAGTAAGAAAGAAGAAAGAAAGAAGTAAGAAAGAAGTAAGAAAGAAGTAAGAAGGAATGAAGAAAGAAGTAAGAAAGAAGAAAGAAAGAAGTAAGAAAGAAGTAAGAAAGAAGAAAGAAAGAAGTAAGAAAGAAGTAAGAAAGAAGAAAGAAAGAAGTAAGAAAGAAGAAAGAAAGTAGTAAGAAAGAATAAAGAAAGAAGTAAGAAAAAAGAAAGAAAGAAAGAAGTAAGAAAGAAGTAAGAAAGAAGTATGAAAGAAGTAAGAAAGAAAGAAGAAAGAAGTAAGAAAGAATTAAGAAAGAAGTATGAAAGAAGAAAGAAAGAAGAAAGAAAGAAGTAAGAAATAAGTAAGAAAGAAGTAAGAAAGAAGTAAGAAAGAAGTAAGAAAGAAAGAAGAAAGAAGTAAGAAAGAAGTAAGAAAGAAGTAAGAAAGAATTAAGAAGGAATGAAGAAAGAAGTAAGAAAGAAGAAAGAAAGAAGTAAGAAAGAAAGAAGTAAGAAAGAAGTAAGAAAGAAGTAAGAAAGAAGTAAGAATGTAGAAAAAGAAGTTAGAAATAAGTAAGAAAGAAGAAAGAAAGAAATAAGAAAAAAGTAAGAAAGAAGTAAGAAAGAAGAAAGAAAGAAGTAAGAAAGAAAGAAGAAAGAAGTAAGAAAGAAGTAAGAAAGAATTATGAAAAAAGTAAGAAAGAAGTAAGAAAGAAAGAATTAAGAAAGAAGTAGGAAAGAAGTAAGAAAGAATTCAGAAAGAAGAAAGAAAAATTAAGAAGGAATGAAGAAAGAAGTAGAAAGAAGTAAGAAAGAAGAAAGAAGTAAGAAAGAAGAAAGAAAGAAGTAAGAAAGAAAGAAGAAAGAAGTAAGAAAGAAGTAAGAAAGAAATAAGAAAGAAAGAAGAAAGAAGAAAGAAAGAAGTAGGAAAGAAGTAAGAAAGAAGTAAGAAAGAAGTAATAAAGAATTAAGAAGTAATGAAGAAAGAAGTAAGAAAGAAGAAAGAACGAAGTAAGAAAGAAGTAAGAAAGAAAGAAGACAGAAGAAGAAAGAAGTAAGAAAGAAGTAAGAAAGAAGTAAGAAAGAAGTAAGAAAGAAGTAAGAAAGAAGTAGAAGAAGTAAGAATAAGAAGAAAGAAGTAAGAAAAAAGTAAGAAAGAAAGAAGAAAGAAGTAAGAAAGAAGTAAGAAAGAAAGAAGAAAGAAGTAAGAAAGAAGTAAGAAAGAAGTAAGAAAGAAGTAAGAAAGAAGAAAGAAAGAAGTAAGAAAGAAGAAAGAAAGAAGTAAGAAAGAAGTAAGAAGAAGTAAGAAAGAAAGAAGAAAGAAGTAAGAAAGAAGTAAGAAAGAAAGAAGAAAGAAGTAAGAAAGAAGTAAGAAAGAAGTAAGAAAGAAAGAAGAAAGAAGTAAGAAAGAAGTAAGAAAGAAGTAAGAAAGAAGTAAAAAAGAAGTATGAAAGAAGTAAGAAAGAAGAAAGAAAGAAGTAAGAAAGAAGTAAGAAAGAAGTAAGAAAGAAATAAGAAAGAAAGAAGAAAGAAGAAAGAAAGAAGTAAGAAAGAAGTAAGAAAGAAGTAAGAAAGAAGTAAGAAAGAAAGAAGAAAGAAGTAAGAAAGAAGTAAGAAAGAAGTAAGAAAGAAGAAAAAGAAGTTAGAACGAAGTAAGAAAGAAGTAAGAAAGAAGTAAGAAAGAAGTAAGAAAGAAGTAAAAAGACGTATGAAAGAAGAAAGAAAGAAGAAAGAAAGAAGTAAGAAAGAAGTAAGAAAGAAGTAATAAAGAAGTAAGAAAGAAGTAAGAAAGAAGTAAGAAAGAAGAAAGAAAGAAGTAAGAAAGAAGAAAGAAAGAAGAAAGAAGTAAGAAAGAAGTAAGAAAGAAGTAAGAAAGAAGTAAAAAAGAAGTAAGAAAGAAGTAAGAAAGAAGTAAGAAAGAAGTAAGAAAGAAGTAAGAAAGAAGTAAGAAAGAAGTAAGAAAGAAAGAAGAAAGAAGTAAGAAAGAAGTAAGAAAGAAAGAAGAAAGAAGTAAGAAAGAAGTAAGAAAGAAGTAAGAAAGAAGTAAGAAAGAAAGAAGAAAGAAGTAAGAAAGAAGTAAGAAAGAAGTAAGAAAGAAGTAAAAAAGAAGTATGAAAGAAGTAAGAAAGAAGAAAGAAAGAAGTAAGAAAGAAGTAAGAAAGAAGTAAGAAAGAAATAAGAAGAAAGAAGAAGAAAGAAGAAAGAAAGAAGTAAGAAAGAAGTAAGAAAGAAGTAAGAAAGAAGTAAGAAAGAAAGAAGAAAGAAGTAAGAAAGAAGTAAGAAAGAAGTAAGAAAGAAGAAAAAAGAAGTTAGAACGAAGTAAGAAAGAAGTAAGAAAGAAGTAAGAAAGAAGTAAGAAAGAAGTAAAAAAGACGTATGAAAGAAGAAAGAAAGAAGAAAGAAAGAAGTAAGAAAGAAGTAAGAAAGAAGTAATAAAGAAGTAAGAAAGAAGTAAGAAAGAAGTAAGAAAGAAGAAAGAAAGAAGTAAGAAAGAAGAAAGAAAGAAGAAAGAAGTAAGAAAGAAGTAAGAAAGAAGTAAGAAAGAAGTAAAAAGAAGTAAGAAAGAAGTAAGAAAGAAGTAAGAAAGAAGTAAGAAAGAAGTAAGAAAGAAGTAAGAAAGAAGTAAGAAAGAAAGAAGAAAGAAGTAAGAAAGAAGTAAGAAAGAAAGAAGAAAGAAGTAAGAAAGAAGTAAGAAAGAAGTAAGAAAGAAAGAAGAAAGAAGTAAGAAAGAAGTAAGAAAGAAGTAAGAAAGAAGTAAAAAAGAAGTATGAAAGAAGTAAGAAAGAAGAAAGAAAGAAGAAAGAAGTAAGAAAGAAGTAAGAAAGAAATAAGAAAGAAAGAAGAAAGAAGAAAGAAAGAAGTAAGAAAGAAGTAAGAAAGAAGTAAGAAAGAAGTAAGAAAGAAGTAAGAAAGAAAGAAGAAAGAAGTAAGAAAGAAGTAAGAAAGAAGTAAGAAAGAAGAAAAAAGAAGTTAGAACGAAGTAAGAAAGAAGTAAGAAAGAAGTAAGAAAGAAGTAAAAAAGACGTATGAAAGAAGAAGAAAGAAGAAAGAAAGAAGTAAGAAAGAAGTAAGAAAGAAGTAATAAAGAAGTAAGAAAGAAGTAAGAAAGAAGTAAGAAAGAAGAAAGAAAGAAGTAAGAAAGAAGAAAGAAAGAAGTAAGAAAGAAGTAAGAAAGAAGTAAGAAAGAAGTAAGAAAGAAGTAAAAAAGAAGTAAGAAAGAAGTAAGAAAGAAGTAAGAAAGATGTAAGAAAGAAGTAAGAAAGAAGTAAGAGAGAAATAATAAAGAAAGAAGAAAGAAGAAAGAAAGAAGTAGGAAAGAAGTAAGAAAGAAGTAAGAAAGAAGTAATAAAGAATTAAGAAGTAATGAAGAAAGAAGTAAGAAAGAAGAAAGAACGAAGTAAGAAAGAAGTAAGAAAGAAGTAAGAAAGAAAGTAGAAAGAAGTAAGAAAGAAGTAAGAAAGAAGTATGAAAGAAGTAAGAAAGAAGAAAGAAAGAAGTAAGAAAGAAGTAAGAAAGAAGTAAGAAAGAAGTAAGAAAGAAGTAAGACAGAAGAAAGAAAGAAGTAAGAAAGAAGTAAGAAAGAAGTAAGAAAGAAGTAAGAAAGAAGTAAGAAAGAAGTACGAAAGAAGTAAGAAAGAATTAAGAAAGAAAGAAGTAAGAAAAAAGTAAGAAAGAAAGAAGAAAGAAGTAAGAAAGAAGTAAGAAAGAAGTAAGAAAGAAAGAAGAAAGAAGTAAGAAAGAAGTAAGAAAGAAGTAAGAAAGAAGTAAGAAAGAAGTAAGAAAGAAGAAAGAAAGAAGTAAGAAAGAAGAAAGAAAGAAGTAAGAAAGAAGTAAGAAAGAAGTAAGAAAGAAAGAAGAAAGAAGTAAGAAAGAAGTAAGAAAGAAAGAAGAAAGAAGTAAGAAAGAAGTAAGAAAGAAAGAAGAAAGAAGTAAGAAAGAAGTAAGAAAGAAGTAAGAAAGAAGTAAAAAGAAGTATGAAAGAAGTAAGAAAGAAGAAAGAAAGAAGTAAGAAAGAAGTAAGAAAGAAGTAAGAAAGAAATAAGAAAGAAAGAAGAAAGAAGAAAGAAAGAAGTAAGAAAGAAGTAAGAAAGAAGTAAGAAAGAAGTAAGAAAGAAGTAAGAAAGAAAGAAGAAAGAAGTAAGAAAGAAGTAAGAAAGAAGTAAGAAAGAAGAAAAAAGAAGTTAGAACGAAGTAAGAAAGAAGTAAGAAAGAAGTAAGAAAGAAGTAAAAAAGACGTATGAAAGAAGAAAGAAAGAAGAAAGAAAGAAGTAAGAAAGAAGTAAGAAAGAAGTAAGAAAGAAATAAGAAAGAAAGAAGAAAGAAGAAAGAAAGAAGAAAGAAAGAAGTAAGAAAGAAGTAAGAAATAATTAAGAAAGAAAGAAGTAAGAAAGAAAGAAGAAAGAAAGAAGTAAGAAAGAAGAAAGAAAGAAGTAAGAAAGAAGTAAGAAAGAAGAAAGAAAAAAGTAAGTAAGAAGAAAGAAAGAAGTAAGAAAGAAGTAAGAAAGAAGTAAGAAAGAAGTAAGAAAGAAAGAAGAAAGAAGTAAGAAAGAAGTAAGAAAGAAGTAAGAAAGAAGTACGAAAGAAGAAAAAAGAAGTTAGAAAGAAGTAAGAAAGAAGTAAGAAAGAAGCAAGAAAGAAGTAAGAAAGAAGTAAGAAAGAAGTAAGAAAGAAGTAAAAAAGAAGTAAGAAAGAAGTAAAAAAGAAGTATGAAAGAAGTAAGAAAGAAGTAAGAAAGAAGTAAGAAAGAAGTAAGAAAGAAGTAAGAAAGAAGTAAGAAAGAAGTAAAAAAGAAGTATGAAAGAAGTAAGAAAGAAGTAAGAAAGAAGTAAAAAAGAAGTATGAAAGAAGTAAGAAAGAAGAAAGAAAGAAGAAAGAAGTAAGAAAGAAGTAAGAAAGAAGTAAAAAAGAAGTAATAAAGAAGTAAGAAAGAAGAAAAAAGAAGTTAGAACGAAGTAAGAAAGAAGTAAGAAAGAAGTAAGAAAGAAGTAAGAAAGAAGTAAGAAAGAAGAAAAAAGAAGTTAGAACGAAGTAAGAAAGAAGTAAGAAAGAAGTAAGAAAGAAGTAAGAAAGAAGTAAGAAAGAAGTAAGAAAGAAGTAAGAAAGAAAGAAGAAAGAAGTAAGAAAGAAGTAAGAAAGAAAGAAGAAAGAAGTAAGAAAGAAGTAAGAAAGAAGTAAGAAAGAAGTAAGAAAGAAAGAAGAAAGAAGTAAGAAAGAAGTAAGAAAGAAGTAAGAAAGAAGTAAAAAAGAAGTATGAAAGAAGTAAGAAAGAAGAAAGAAAGAAGTAAGAAAGAAGTAAGAAAGAAGTAAGAAAGAAATAAGAAAGAAAGAAGAAAGAAGAAAGAAAGAAGTAAGAAAGAAGTAAGAAAGAAGTAAGAAAGAAGTAAGAAAGAAAGAAGAAAGAAGTAAGAAAGAAGTAAGAAAGAAGTAAGAAAGAAGAAAAAGAAGTTAGAACGAAGTAAGAAAGAAGTAAGAAAGAAGTAAGAAAGAAGTAAGAAAGAAGTAAAAAAGACGTATGAAAGAAGAAAGAAAGAAGAAAGAAAGAAGTAAGAAAGAAGTAAGAAAGAAGTAATAAAGAAGTAAGAAAGAAGTAAGAAAGAAGTAAGAAAGAAGAAAGAAAGAAGTAAGAAAGAAGAAAGAAAGAAGAAAGAAGTAAGAAAGAAGTAAGAAAGTAGTAAGAAAGAAGTAAAAAAGAAGTAAGAAAGAAGTAAGAAAGAAGTAAGAAAGAAGTAAGAAAGAAGTAAGAAAGAAGTAAGAAAGAAGTAAGAAAGAAAGAAGAAAGAAGTAAGAAAGAAGTAAGAAAGAAAGAAGAAAGAAGTAAGAAAGAAGTAAGAAAGAAGTAAGAAAGAAAGAAGAAAGAAGTAAGAAAGAAGTAAGAAAGAAGTAAGAAAGAAGTAAAAAAGAAGTATGAAAGAAGTAAGAAAGAAGAAAGAAAGAAGAAAGAAGTAAGAAAGAAGTAAGAAAGAAATAAGAAAGAAAGAAGAAAGAAGAAAGAAAGAAGTAAGAAAGAAGTAAGAAAGAAGTAAGAAAGAAGTAAGAAAGAAGTAAGAAAGAAAGAAGAAAGAAGTAAGAAAGAAGTAAGAAAGAAGTAAGAAAGAAGAAAAAGAAGTTAGAACGAAGTAAGAAAGAAGTAAGAAAGAAGTAAGAAAGAAGTAAAAAGACGTATGAAAGAAGAAAGAAAGAAGAAAGAAAGAAGTAAGAAAGAAGTAAGAAAGAAGTAATAAAGAAGTAAGAAAGAAGTAAGAAAGAAGTAAGAAAGAAGAAAGAAAGAAGTAAGAAAGAAGAAAGAAAGAAGTAAGAAAGAAGTAAGAAAGAAGTAAGAAAGAAGTAAGAAAGAAGTAAAAAAGAAGTAAGAAAGAAGTAAGAAAGAAGTAAGAAAGATGTAAGAAAGAAGTAAGAAAGAAGTAAGAGAGAAATAATAAAGAAAGAAGAAAGAAGAAAGAAAGAAGTAGGAAAGAAGTAAGAAAGAAGTAAGAAAGAAGTAATAAAGAATTAAGAAGTAATGAAGAAAGAAGTAAGAAAGAAGAAAGAACGAAGTAAGAAAGAAGTAAGAAAGAAGTAAGAAAGAAAGTAGAAAGAAGTAAGAAAGAAGTAAGAAAGAAGTATGAAAGAAGTAAGAAAGAAGAAAGAAAGAAGTAAGAAAGAAGTAAGAAAGAAGTAAGAAAGAAGTAAGAAAGAAGTAAGACAGAAGAAAGAAAGAAGTAAGAAAGAAGTAAGAAAGAAGTAAGAAAGAAGTAAGAAAGAAGTAAGAAAGAAGTACGAAAGAAGTAAGAAAGAATTAAGAAAGAAAGAAGTAAGAAAAAAGTAAGAAAGAAAGAAGAAAGAAGTAAGAAAGAAGTAAGAAAGAAGTAAGAAAGAAAGAAGAAAGAAGTAAGAAAGAAGTAAGAAAGAAGTAAGAAAGAAGTAAGAAAGAAGTAAGAAAGAAGAAAGAAAGAAGTAAGAAAGAAGAAAGAAAGAAGTAAGAAAGAAGTAAGAAAGAAGTAAGAAAGAAAGAAGAAAGAAGTAAGAAAGAAGTAAGAAAGAAAGAAGAAAGAAGTAAGAAAGAAGTAAGAAAGAAAGAAGAAAGAAGTAAGAAAGAAGTAAGAAAGAAGTAAGAAAGAAGTAAAAAGAAGTATGAAAGAAGTAAGAAAGAAGAAGAAAGAAGTAAGAAAGAAGTAAGAAAGAAGTAAGAAAGAAATAAGAAAGAAAGAAGAAAGAAGAAAGAAAGAAGTAAGAAAGAAGTAAGAAAGAAGTAAGAAAGAAGTAAGAAAGAAGTAAGAAAGAAAGAAGAAAGAAGTAAGAAAGAAGTAAGAAAGAAGTAAGAAAGAAGAAAAAAGAAGTTAGAACGAAGTAAGAAAGAAGTAAGAAAGAAGTAAGAAAGAAGTAAAAAAGACGTATGAAAGAAGAAAGAAAGAAGAAAGAAAGAAGTAAGAAAGAAGTAAGAAAGAAGTAAGAAAGAAATAAGAAAGAAAGAAGAAAGAAGAAAGAAAGAAGAAAGAAAGAAGTAAGAAAGAAGTAAGAAATAATTAAGAAAGAAAGAAGTAAGAAAGAAAGAAGAAAGAAAGAAGTAAGAAAGAAGAAAGAAAGAAGTAAGAAAGAAGTAAGAAAGAAGAAAGAAAAAAGTAAGTAAGAAGAAAGAAAGAAGTAAGAAAGAAGTAAGAAAGAAGTAAGAAAGAAGTAAGAAAGAAAGAAGAAAGAAGTAAGAAAGAAGTAAGAAAGAAGTAAGAAAGAAGTACGAAAGAAGAAAAAAGAAGTTAGAAAGAAGTAAGAAAGAAGTAAGAAAGAAGCAAGAAAGAAGTAAGAAAGAAGTAAGAAAGAAGTAAGAAAGAAGTAAAAAAGAAGTAAGAAAGAAGTAAAAAAGAAGTATGAAAGAAGTAAGAAAGAAGTAAGAAAGAAGTAAGAAAGAAGTAAGAAAGAAGTAAGAAAGAAGTAAGAAAGAAGTAAAAAAGAAGTATGAAAGAAGTAAGAAAGAAGTAAGAAAGAAGTAAAAAAGAAGTATGAAAGAAGTAAGAAAGAAGAAAGAAAGAAGAAAGAAGTAAGAAAGAAGTAAGAAAGAAGTAAAAAGAAGTAATAAAGAAGTAAGAAAGAAGAAAAAAGAAGTTAGAACGAAGTAAGAAAGAAGTAAGAAAGAAGTAAGAAAGAAGTAAGAAAGAAGTAAAAAAGAAGAAAGAAAGAAGTAAGAAAGAAGTAAGAAAGAAGTAAGAAGGAATGAAGAAAGAAGTAAGAAAGAAGAAAGAAAGAAGTAAGAAAGAAGTAAGAAAGAAGTAATAAAGAAGTAAGAAAGAAGTAAGAAAGAAGTAAGAAGGAATGAAGAAAGAAGTAAGAAGGAATGAAGAAAGAAGTAAGAAAGAAGAAAGAAAGAAGAAAGAAAGAAGTAAGAAAGAAGTAATAAAGAAGTAATAAAGAAGTAAGAAAGAAGTAAGAAAGAAAGAAGAAAGAAAGAAGTAAGAAAGAAGAAAGAAAGAAGTAAGAAAGAAGTAAGAAAGAAGAAAGAAAGAAGTAAGAAAGAAGAAAGAAAGAAGTAAGAAAGAAGTAAGAAAGAAGTAAGAAAGAAGTAAGAAAGAAAGAAGAAAGAAGTAAGAAAGAAGTAAGAAAGAAGTAAGAAAGAAGTAAGAAAGAAGAAAAAAGAAGTTAGAACGAAGTAAGAAAGAAGTAAGAAAGAAGTAAGAAAGAAGTAAGAAAGAAGTAAGAAAGAAGTAAGAAAGAAATAAGAAAGAAAGAAGAAAGAAGAAAGAAAGATGAAAGAAAGAAGTAAGAAAGAAGTAAGAAAGAAGTAAGAAGGAATGAAGAAAGAAGTAAGAAAGAAGAAAGAAAGAAGTAAGAAAGAAGTAAGAAAGAAGTAATAAAGAAGTAAGAAAGAAGTAAGAAAGAAGTAAGAAAGAAAGAAGAAAGAAGTAAGAAAGAAGTAAGAAAGAAGAAAGAAAGTAGTAAGAAAGAATAAAGAAAGAAGTAAGAAAGAAAGAAGTAAGAAAGAAGTAAGAAAGAAGTAAGAAAGAAGTAAGAATGTAGAAAAAAGAAGTTAGAAATAAGTAAGAAAGAAGAAAGAAAGAAATAAGAAAGAAGTAAGAAAGAAGTAAGAAAGAAGTAAGAAAGAAGTAAGAAAGAAAGAAGAAAGAAGTAAGAAAGAGTAAGAAAGAATTATGAAAAAGTAAGAAAGAAGTAAGAAAGAAAGAATTAAGAAAGAAGTATGAAAGAAGTAAGAAAGAAAGAAGAAAGAAGTAAGAAAGAAGTAAGAAAGAAGTATGAAAGAAGAAAGAAAGAAGAAAGAAAGAAGTAAGAAATAAGTAAGAAAGAAGTAATAAAGAAGTAAGAAAGAAGTAAGAAAGAAAGAAGTAAGAAAGAAGTAAGAAAGAAGTAAGAAAGAAGTAAGAATGTAGAAAAAGAAGTTAGAAATAAGTAAGAAAGAAGAAAGAAAGAAATAAGAAAGAAGTAAGAAAGAAGTAAGAAAGAAAGAAGAAAGAAGTAAGAAAGAAAGAAGAAAGAAGTAAGAAAGAGTAAGAAAGAATTATGAAAAAAGTAAGAAAGAAGTAAGAAAGAAAGAATTAAGAAAGAAGTATGAAAGAAGTAAGAAAGAATTCAGAAAGAAGAAAGAAAAAATTAAGAAGGAATGAAGAAAGAAGTAAGAAAGAAGTAAGAAAGAAGAAAGAAGTAAGAAAGTAGAAAGAAAGAAGTAAGAAAGAAGTAAGAAAGAAGTAAGAAAGAAGTAAGAAAGAAAGAAGAAAGAAGTAAGAAAGAAGTAAGAAAGAAATAAGAAAGAAAGAAGAAAGAAGAAATAAAGAAGTAGGAAAGAAGTAAGAAAGAAGTAAGAAAGAAGTAATAAAGAATTAAGAAGTAATGAAGAAAGAAGTAAGAAAGAAGTAAGAAAGAAGTAAGAAAGAAGTAAGAAAGAAGTAAGAAAGAAAGTAGAAAGAAGTAAGAAAGAAGTAAGAAAGAAGTATGAAAGAAGTAAGAAAGAAGAAAGAAAGAAGTAAGAAAGATGTAAGAAAGAAGTAAGAAAGAAGTAAGAAAGAAAGAAGACAGAAGAAAGAAAGAAGTAAGAAAGAAGTAAGAAAGAAGTAAGAAAGAAGTAAGAAAGAAGTACGAAAGAAGTAAGAAAGAATTAAGAAAGAAAGAAGTAAGAAAAAAGTAAGAAAGAAAGAAGAAAGAAGAAAGAAAGAAGAAAGAAAGAAGTAAGAAAGAAGTAAGAAAGAAGTAAGAAGGAATGAAGAAAGAAGTAAGAAAGAAGAAAGAAAGAAGTAAGAAAGAAGTAAGAAAGAAGTAATAAAGAAGTAATAAAGAAGTAAGAAAGAAGTAAGAAAGAAAGAAGAAAGAAAGAAGTAAGAAAGAAGAAAGAAGTAAGAAAGAAGTAAGAAAGAAGTAAGAAAGAAGTAAGAAAGAAGAAGAAAGAAGTAAGAAAGAAGTAAGAAAGAAGTAAGAAAGAAGTTAGAAAGAAGTAAGAAAGAAGTAAGAAAGAAGTAAGAAAGAAGTAAGAAAGAAGTAAGAAAGAAGTAAGAAAGAAGTAAGAAAGAAGTAAGAAAGAAGTAAGAAAGAAAGAAGAAAGAAAGAAGAAAGAAGAAAGAAAGTTGAAAGAAAGAAGTAAGAAAGAAGTAAGAAAGAAATAAGAAGGAATGAAGAAAGAAGTAAGAAAGAAGAAAGAAAGAAGTAAGAAAGAAGTAAGAAAGAAGTAATAAAGAAGTAAGAAAGAAGTAAGAAAGAAGTAAGAAAGAAAGAAGAAAGAAGTAAGAAAGAAGTAAGAAAGAAGAAAGAAAGTAGTAAGAAAGAATAAAGAAAGAAGTAAGAAAAAAGAAAGAAAGAAAGAAGTAAGAAAGAAGTAAGAAAGAAGTATGAAAGAAGTAAGAAAGAAAGAAGAAAGAAGTAAGAAAGAAGTAAGAAAGAAGTATGAAAGAAGAAAGAAAGAAGAAAGAAAGAAGTAAGAAATAAGTAAGAAAGAAGTAAGAAAGAAGTAAGAAAGAAGTAAGAAAGAAAGAAGAAAGAAGTAAGAAAGAAGTAAGAAAGAAGTAAGAAAGAAGTAAGAAGGAATGAAGAAAGAAGTAAGAAAGAAGAAAGAAAGAAGTAAGAAAGAAAGAAGTAAGAAAGAAGTAAGAAAGAAGTAAGAAAGAAGTAAGAATGTAGAAAAAGAAGTTAGAAATAAGTAAGAAAGAAGAAAGAAAGAAATAAGAAAGAAGTAAGAAAGAAGTAAGAAAGAAGTAAGAAAGAAGTAAGAAAGAAAGAAGAAAGAAGTAAGAAAGAAGTAAGAAAGAATTATGAAAAAAGTAAGAAAGAAGTAAGAAAGAAAGAATTAAGAAAGAAGTAGGAAAGAAGTAAGAAAGAATTCAGAAAGAAGAAAGAAAAAATTAAGAAGGAATGAAGAAAGAAGTAAGAAAGAAGTAAGAAAGAAGAAAGAAGTTAGAAAGAAGATAGAAAGAAGTAAGAAAGAAGTAAGAAAGAAGTAAGAAAGAAGTAAGAAAGAAAGAAGAAAGAAGTAAGAAAGAAGTAAGAAAGAAATAAGAAAGAAAGAAGAAAGAAGAAAGAAAGAAGTAGGAAAGAAGTAAGAAAGAAGTAAGAAAGAAGTAATAAAGAATTAAGAAGTAATGAAGAAAGAAGTAAGAAAGAAGAAAGAACGAAGTAAGAAAGAAGTAAGAAAGAAGTAAGAAAGAAAGTAGAAAGAAGTAAGAAAGAAGTAAGAAAGAAGTATGAAAGAAGTAAGAAAGAAGAAAGAAAGAAGTAAGAAAGAAGTAAGAAAGAAGTAAGAAAGAAGTAAGAAAGAAGTAAGAAAGAAAGAAGACAGAAGAAAGAAAGAAGTAAGAAAGAAGTAAGAAAGAAGTAAGAAGGAATGAAGAAAGTAGTAAGAAAGAAGTAAGAAAGAAGTAAGAAAGAAGTAAGAAAGAAAGAAGAAAGAAGTAAGAAAGAAGTAAGAAAGAAGTAAGAAAGAAGAAAGAAAGAAGTAAGAAAGAAGAAAGAAAGAAATAAGAAAGAAGTAAGAAAGAAGTAAGAAAGAAGTACGAAAGAAGTAAGAAAGAAATAAGAAAGAAAGAAGAAAGAAGAAAGAAAGAAGTAGGAAAGAAGTAAGAAAGAAGTAAGAAAGAAGTAATAAAGAATTAAGAAGTAATGAAGAAAGAAGTAAGAAAGAAGAAAGAACGAAGTAAGAAAGAAGTAAGAAAGAAGTAAGAAAGAAAGTAGAAAGAAGTAAGAAAGAAGTAAGAAAGAAGTATGAAAGAAGTAAGAAAGAAGAAAGAAAGAAGTAAGAAAGAAGTAAGAAAGAAGTAAGAAAGAAGTAAGAAAGAAGTAAGAAAGAAAGAAGACAGAAGAAAGAAAGAAGTAAGAAAGAAGTAAGAAAGAAGTAAGAAGGAATGAAGAAAGTAGTAAGAAAGAAGTAAGAAAGAAGTAAGAAAGAAGTAAGAAAGAAAGAAGAAAGAAGTAAGAAAGAAGTAAGAAAGAAGTAAGAAAGAAGAAAGAAAGAAGTAAGAAAGAAGAAAGAAAGAAATAAGAAAGAAGTAAGAAAGAAGTAAGAAAGAAGTACGAAAGAAGTAAGAAAGAATTAAGAAAGAAAGAAGTAAGAAAGAAGTAAGAAAGAAAGAAGAAAGAAGTAAGAAAGAAGTAAGAAAGAAGTAAGAAAGAAAGAAGTAAGAAAGAAGTAAGAAAGAAGTAAGAAAGAAGTAAGAAAGAAGAAAGAAAGAAGTAAGAAAGAAGAAAGAAAGAAGTAAGAAAGAAGTAAGAAAGAAGTAAGAAAGAAGTAAGAAAGAAAGAAGAAAGAAGTAAGAAAGAAGTAAGAAAGAAGTAAGAAGGAATGAAGAAAGAAGTAAGAAAGAAGAAAGAAAGTAGTAAGAAAGAAGAAAGAAAGAAGTAAGAAAGAAGAAATAAAGAAGTAAGAAAGAAGTAAGAAAGAAGTAAGAAAGAAAGAAGAAAGAAGTAAGAAAGAAGTAAGAAAGAAATAAGAAAGAAAGAAGAAAGAAGAAAGAAAGAAGTAGGAAAGAAGTAAGAAAGAAGTAAGAAAGAAGTAATAAAGAATTAAGAAGTAATGAAGAAAGAAGTAAGAAAGAAGAAAGAACGAAGTAAGAAAGAAGTAAGAAAGAAGTAAGAAAGAAGTAAGAAAGAAAGTAGAAAGAAGTAAGAAAGAAGTAAGAAAGAAGTATGAAAGAAGTAAGAAAGAAGAAAGAAAGAAGTAAGAAAGAAGTAAGAAAGAAGTAAGAAAGAAGTAAGAAAGAAAGAAGACAGAAGAAAGAAAGAAGTAAGAAAGAAGTAAGAAAGAAGTAAGAAAGAAGTAAGAAAGAAGTACGAAAGAAGTAAGAAAGAATTAAGAAAGAAAGAAGTAAGAAAAAAGTAAGAAAGAAAGAAGAAAGAAGTAAGAAAGAAGTAAGAAAGAAAGAAGAAAGAAGTAAGAAAGAAGTAAGAAAGAAGTAAGAAAGAAGTAAGAAAGAAGAAAGAAAGAAGTAAGAAAGAAGAAAGAAAGAAGTAAGAAAGAAGTAAGAAAGAAGTAAGAAAGAAAGAAGAAAGAAGTAAGAAAGAAGTAAGAAAGAAAGAAGAAAGAAGTAAGAAAGAAGTAAGAAAGAAGTAAGAAAGAAAGAAGAAAGAAGTAAGAAAGAAGTAAGAAAGAAGTAAGAAAGAAGTAAAAAAGAAGTATGAAAGAAGTAAGAAAGAAGAAAGAAAGAAGTAAGAAAGAAGTAAGAAAGAAGTAAGAAAGAAATAAGAATGAAAGAAGAAAGAAGAAAGAAAGAAGTAAGAAAGAAGTAAGAAAGAAGTAAGAAAGAAGTAAGAAAGAAGTACGAAAGAAAGAAGAAAGAAGTAAGAAAGAAGTAAGAAAGAAGTAAGAAAGAAGAAAAAGAAGTTAGAACGAAGTAAGAAAGAAGTAAGAAAGAAGTAAGAAAGAAGTAAGAAAGAAGTAAAAAAGACGTATGAAAGAAGAAAGAAAGAAGAAAGAAAGAAGTAAGAAAGAAGTAAGAAAGAAGTAATAAAGAAGTAAGAAAGAAGTAAGAAGAAGTAAGAAAGAAGAAAGAAAGAAGTAAGAAAGAAGAAAGAAAGAAGAAAGAAGTAAGAAAGAAGTAAGAAAGAAGTAAGAAAGAAGTAAAAAATAAGTAAGAAAGAAGTAAGAAAGAAGTAAGAAAGAAGTAAGAAAGAAGTAAGAAAGAAGTAAGAAAGAAGTAAGAAAGAAAGAGAAAGAAGTAAGAAAGATGTAAGAAGAAAGAAGAAAGAAGTAAGAAAGAAGTAAGAAAGAAGTAAGAAGAAAGAAGAAAGAAGTAAGAAAGAAGTAAGAAAGAAGTAAGAAAGAAGTAAAAAAGAAGTATGAAAGAAGTAAGAAAGAAGAAAGAAAGAAGAAAGAAGTAAGAAAGAAGTAAGAAGAAATAAGAAAGAAAGAAGAAAGAAGAAAGAAAGAAAGTAAGAAAGAAGTAAGAAAGAAGTAAGAAAGAAGTAAGAAAGAAGTAAGAAAGAAAGAAGAAAGAAGTAAGAAAGAAGTAAGAAAGAAGTAAGAAAGAAGAAAAAAGAAGTTAGAACGAAGTAAGAAAGAAGTAAGAAAGAAGTAAGAAAGAAGTAAAAAAGACGTATGAAAGAAGAAGAAAGAAGAAAGAAAGAAGTAAGAAAGAAGTAAGAAAGAAGTAATAAAGAAGTAAGAAAGAAGTAAGAAAGAAGTAAGACAGAAGTAAGAAAGAAGTAAGAAAGAAGTAGAAAGAAGTAAGAAAGAAGTAAGAAAGAAGTACGAAAGAAGTAAGAAAGAATTAAGAAAGAAAGAAGTAAGAAAAAGTAAAGAAAGAAGAAGAAAGAAGTAAGAAAGAAGTAAGAAAGAAGTAAGAAAGAAAGAAGAAAGAAGTAAGAAAGAAGTAAGAAAGAAGTAAGAAAGAAGTAAGAAAGAAGTAAGAAAGAAGAAAGAAAGAAGTAAGAAAGAAGAAAGAAAGAAGTAAGAAAGAAGTAAGAAAGAAGTAAGAAAGAAAGAAGAAAGAAGTAAGTAAGAAGTAAGAAAGAAGAAGAAGAAGTAAGAAAGAAGTAAGAAAGAAAGAAGAAAGAAGTAGAAGAAGTAAGAAAGAAGTAAAAAGAAGTATGAAAGAAGTAAGAAAGAAGAAAGAAAGAAGTAAGAAAGAAGTAAGAAAGAAGTAAGAAAGAAATAAGAAAGAAAGAAGAAAGAAGAAAGAAAAGAAGTAAGAAAGAAGTAAGAAAGAAGTAAGAAAGAAGTAAGAAAGAAGTAAGAAAGAAAGAGAAAGAAGTAAGAAAGAAGTAAGAAAGAAGTAAGAAAGAAGAAAAAAGAAGTTAGAACGAAGTAGAAAGAAGTAAGAAAGAAGTAAGAAAGAAGTAAAAAAGACGTATGAAAGAAAGAAGAAAGAAAGAAGAAGAAGAAGTAAGAAAGAAGTAAGAAAGAAGTAAGAAAGAATAAGAAAGAAAGAAGAAAGAAGAAAGAAGAAGAAAGAAAGAGAAGAAAGAAGTAAGAAAGAAGTAGAAATTAATTAAGAAAGAAAGAAGTAAGAAAGAAAGAAGAAAGAAAGAAGTAAGAAAGAAGAAAGAAAGAAGTAAGAAAGAAGTAAGAAAGAAGAAAGAAAGAAGTAAGTAAGAAGAAAGAAAGAAGTAAGAAAAGAAGTAAGAAAGAAGTAAGAAAGAAGTAAGAAAGAAAGAAGAAAGAAGTAAGAAAGAAGTAAGAAAGAAGTAAGAAAGAAGTACGAAAGAAGAAAAAGAAGTTAGAAAGAGTAAGAAAGAAGTAAGAAAGAAGCAAGAAAGAAGTAAGAAAGAAGTAAGAAAGAAGTAAGAAAGAAGTAAAAAAGAAGTAAGAAGAATTAAAAAAGAAGTATGAAAGAAGTAAGAAAGAAGTAAGAAAGAAGTAAGAAAGAAGTAAGAAAGAAGTAAGAAAGAAGTAAGAAAGAAGTAAAAAAGAAGTATGAAAGAAGTAAGAAAGAAGTAAGAAAGAAGTAAAAAAGAAGTATGAAAGAAGTAAGAAAGAAGGAAAGAAAGAAGTAAGAAAGAAGTAAGAAAGAAGTAAGAAAGAAGTAAAAAAGAAGTAATAAAGAAGTAAGAAAGAAGAAAAAAGAAGTTAGAACGAAGTAAGAAAGAAGTAAGAAAGAAGTAAGAAAGAAGTAAGAAAGAAGTAAAAAAGAAGAAAGAAAGAAGTAAGAAAGAAGTAAGAAAGAAGTAAGAAGGAATGAAGAAAGAAGTAAGAAAGAAGAAAGAAAGAAGTAAGAAGAAGTAAGAAAGAAGTAATAAAGAAGTAAGAAAGAAGTAAGAAAGAAGTAAGAAAGAAGTAAGAAGGAATGAAGAAAGAAGAAAGAAGGAATGAAGAAAGAAGTAAGAAAGAAGAAAGAAAGAAGTAAGAAAGAAGTAAGAAAGAAGTAATAAAGAAGTAATAAAGAAGTAAGAAAGAAGTAAGAAAGAAAGAAGAAAGAAAGAAGTAAGAAAGAAGAAAGAAAGAAGTAAGAAAGAAGTAAGAAAGAAGTAAGAAAGAAAGAAGAAAGAAGTAAGAAAGAAGTAAGAAAGAAAGAAGAAAGAAGTAAGAAAGAAGTAAGAAAGAAGTAAGAAAGAAAGAAGAAAGAAGTAAGAAAGAAGTAAGAAAGAAGTAAGAAAGAAGTAAAAAAGAAGTATGAAAGAAGTAAGAAAGAAGAAAGAAAGAAGTAAGAAAGAAGTAAGAAAGAAGTAAGAAAGAAATAAGAATGAAAGAAGAAAGAAGAAAGAAAGAAGTAAGAAAGAAGTAAGAAAGAAGTAAGAAAGAAGTAAGAAAGAAGTAAGAAAGAAGTAAAAAAGACGTATGAAAGAAGAAAGAAAGAAGAAAGAAAGAAGTAAGAAAGAAGTAAGAAAGAAGTAATAAAGAAGTAAGAAAGAAGTAAGAAAGAAGTAAGAAAGAAGAAAGAAAGAAGTAAGAAAGAAGAAAGAAAGAAGAAAGAAGTAAGAAAGAAGTAAGAAAGAAGTAAGAAAGAAGTAAAAAATAAGTAAGAAAGAAGTAAGAAAGAAGTAAGAAAGAAGTAAGAAAGAAGTAAGAAAGAAGTAAGAAAGAAGTAAGAAAGAAAGAAGAAAGAAGTAAGAAAGATGTAAGAAAGAAAGAAGAAAGAAGTAAGAAAGAAGTAAGAAAGAAGTAAGAAAGAAAGAAGAAAGAAGTAAGAAAGAAGTAAGAAAGAAGTAAGAAAGAAGTAAAAAAGAAGTATGAAAGAAGTAAGAAAGAAGAAAGAAAGAAGAAAGAAGTAAGAAAGAAGTAAGAAAGAAATAAGAAAGAAAGAAGAAAGAAGAAAGAAAGAAGTAAGAAAGAAGTAAGAAAGAAGTAAGAAAGAAGTAAGAAAGAAGTAAGAAAGAAAGAAGAAAGAAGTAAGAAAGAAGTAAGAAAGAAGTAAGAAAGAAGAAAAAAGAAGTTAGAACGAAGTAAGAAAGAAGTAAGAAAGAAGTAAGAAAGAAGTAAAAAAGACGTATGAAAGAAGAAAGAAAGAAGAAAGAAAGAAGTAAGAAAGAAGTAAGAAAGAAGTAATAAAGAAGTAAGAAAGAAGTAAGAAAGAAGTAAGACAGAAGAAAGAAAGAAGTAAGAAAGAAGTAAGAAAGAAGTAAGAAAGAAGTAAGAAAGAAGTACGAAAGAAGTAAGAAAGAATTAAGAAAGAAAGAAGTAAGAAAAAAGTAAGAAAGAAAGAAGAAAGAAGTAAGAAAGAAGTAAGAAAGAAGTAAGAAAGAAAGAAGAAAGAAGTAAGAAAGAAGTAAGAAAGAAGTAAGAAAGAAGTAAGAAAGAAGTAAGAAAGAAGAAAGAAAGAAGTAAGAAAGAAGAAAGAAAGAAGTAAGAAAGAAGTAAGAAAGAAGTAAGAAAGAAAGAAGAAAGAAGTAAGAAAGAAGTAAGAAAGAAAGAAGAAAGAAGTAAGAAAGAAGTAAGAAAGAAAGAAGAAAGAAGTAAGAAAGAAGTAAGAAAGAAGTAAAAAAGAAGTATGAAAGAAGTAAGAAAGAAGAAAGAAAGAAGTAAGAAAGAAGTAAGAAAGAAGTAAGAAAGAAATAAGAAAGAAAGAAGAAAGAAGAAAGAAAGAAGTAAGAAAGAAGTAAGAAAGAAGTAAGAAAGAAGTAAGAAAGAAGTAAGAAAGAAAGAAGAAAGAAGTAAGAAAGAAGTAAGAAAGAAGTAAGAAAGAAGAAAAAAGAAGTTAGAACGAAGTAAGAAAGAAGTAAGAAAGAAGTAAGAAAGAAGTAAAAAAGACGTATGAAAGAAGAAAGAAAGAAGAAAGAAAGAAGTAAGAAAGAAGTAAGAAAGAAGTAAGAAAGAAATAAGAAAGAAAGAAGAAAGAAGAAAGAAAGAAGAAAGAAAGAAGTAAGAAAGAAGTAAGAAATAATTAAGAAAGAAAGAAGTAAGAAAGAAAGAAGAAAGAAAGAAGTAAGAAAGAAGAAAGAAAGAAGTAAGAAAGAAGTAAGAAAGAAGAAAGAAAGAAGTAAGTAAGAAGAAAGAAAGAAGTAAGAAAGAAGTAAGAAAGAAGTAAGAAAGAAGTAAGAAAGAAAGAAGAAAGAAGTAAGAAAGAAGTAAGAAAGAAGTAAGAAAGAAGTACGAAAGAAGAAAAAAGAAGTTAGAAAGAAGTAAGAAAGAAGTAAGAAAGAAGCAAGAAAGAAGTAAGAAAGAAGTAAGAAAGAAGTAAGAAAGAAGTAAAAAAGAAGTAAGAAAGAATTAAAAAAGAAGTATGAAAGAAGTAAGAAAGAAGTAAGAAAGAAGTAAGAAAGAAGTAAGAAAGAAGTAAGAAAGAAGTAAGAAAGAAGTAAAAAAGAAGTATGAAAGAAGTAAGAAAGAAGTAAGAAAGAAGTAAAAAAGAAGTATGAAAGAAGTAAGAAAGAAGAAAGAAAGAAGTAAGAAAGAAGTAAGAAAGAAGTAAGAAAGAAGTAAAAAAGAAGTAATAAAGAAGTAAGAAAGAAGAAAAAAGAAGTTAGAACGAAGTAAGAAAGAAGTAAGAAAGAAGTAAGAAAGAAGTAAGAAAGAAGTAAAAAAGAAGAAAGAAAGAAGTAAGAAAGAAGTAAGAAAGAAGTAAGAAGGAATGAAGAAAGAAGTAAGAAAGAAGAAAGAAAGAAGTAAGAAAGAAGTAAGAAAGAAGTAATAAAGAAGTAAGAAAGAAGTAAGAAAGAAGTAAGAAAGAAGTAAGAAGGAATGAAGAAAGAAGAAAGAAGGAATGAAGAAAGAAGTAAGAAAGAAGAAAGAAAGAAGTAAGAAAGAAGTAAGAAAGAAGTAATAAAGAAGTAATAAAGAAGTAAGAAAGAAGTAAGAAAGAAAGAAGAAAGAAAGAAGTAAGAAAGAATAAAGAAAGAAGTAAGAAAGAAGTAAGAAAGAAGAAAGAAAGAAGTAAGAAAGAAGAAAGAAAGAAGTAAGAAAGAAGTAAGAAAGAAGTAAGAAAGAAGTAAGAAAGAAAGAAGAAAGAAGTAAGAAAGAAGTAAGAAAGAAGTAAGAAAGAAGTAAGAAAGAAGAAAAAAGAAGTTAGAACGAAGTAAGAAAGAAGTAAGAAAGAAGTAAGAAAGAAGTAAGAAAGAAGTAAGAAAGAAGTAAGAAAGAAATAAGAAAGAAAGAAGAAAGAAGAAAGAAAGATGAAAGAAAGAAGTAAGAAAGAAGTAAGAAAGAAGTAAGAAGGAATGAAGAAAGAAGTAAGAAAGAAGAAAGAAAGAAGTAAGAAAGAAGTAAGAAAGAAGTAATAAAGAAGTAAGAAAGAAGTAAGAAAGAAGTAAGAAAGAAAGAAGAAAGAAGTAAGAAAGAAGTAAGAAAGAAGAAAGAAAGTAGTAAGAAAGAATAAAGAAAGAAGTAAGAAAAAAGAAAGAAAGAAAGAAGTAAGAAAGAAGTAAGAAAGAAGTATGAAAGAAGTAAGAAAGAAAGAAGAAAGAAGTAAGAAAGAAGTAAGAAAGAAGTATGAAAGAAGAAAGAAAGAAGAAAGAAAGAAGTAAGAAATAAGTAAGAAAGAAGTAATAAAGAAGTAAGAAAGAAGTAAGAAAGAAAGAAGAAAGAAGTAAGAAAGAAGTAAGAAAGAAGTAAGAAAGAAGTAAGAAGGAATGAAGAAAGAAGTAAGAAAGAAGAAAGAAAGAAGTAAGAAAGAAAGAAGTAAGAAAGAAGTAAGAAAGAAGTAAGAAAGAAGTAAGAATGTAGAAAAAAGAAGTTAGAAATAAGTAAGAAAGAAGAAAGAAAGAAATAAGAAAGAAGTAAGAAAGAAGTAAGAAAGAAGTAAGAAAGAAGTAAGAAAGAAAGAAGAAAGAAGTAAGAAAGAGTAAGAAAGAATTATGAAAAAAGTAAGAAAGAAGTAAGAAAGAAAGAATTAAGAAAGAAGTATGAAAGAAGTAAGAAAGAATTCAGAAAGAAGAAAGAAAAAATTAAGAAGGAATGAAGAAAGAAGTAAGAAAGAAGTAAGAAAGAAGAAAGAAGTAAGAAAGTAGAAAGAAAGAAGTAAGAAAGAAGTAAGAAAGAAGTAAGAAAGAAGTAAGAAAGAAAGAAGAAAGAAGTAAGAAAGAAGTAAGAAAGAAATAAGAAAGAAAGAAGAAAGAAGAAATAAAGAAGTAGGAAAGAAGTAAGAAAGAAGTAAGAAAGAAGTAATAAAGAATTAAGAAGTAATGAAGAAAGAAGTAAGAAAGAAGAAAGAACGAAGTAAGAAAGAAGTAAGAAAGAAGTAAGAAAGAAAGTAGAAAGAAGTAAGAAAGAAGTAAGAAAGAAGTATGAAAGAAGTAAGAAAGAAGAAAGAAAGAAGTAAGAAAGATGTAAGAAAGAAGTAAGAAAGAAGTAAGAAAGAAAGAAGACAGAAGAAAGAAAGAAGTAAGAAAGAAGTAAGAAAGAAGTAAGAAAGAAGTAAGAAAGAAGTACGAAAGAAGTAAGAAAGAATTAAGAAAGAAAGAAGTAAGAAAAAAGTAAGAAAGAAAGAAGAAAGAAGAAAGAAAGAAGAAAGAAAGAAGTAAGAAAGAAGTAAGAAAGAAGTAAGAAGGAATGAAGAAAGAAGTAAGAAAGAAGAAAGAAAGAAGTAAGAAAGAAGTAAGAAAGAAGTAATAAAGAAGTAATAAAGAAGTAAGAAAGAAGTAAGAAAGAAAGAAGAAAGAAAGAAGTAAGAAAGAAGAAAGAAGTAAGAAAGAAGTAAGAAAGAAGAAAGAAAGAAGTAAGAAAGAAGAAAGAAAGAAGTAAGAAAGAAGTAAGAAAGAAGTAAGAAAGAAGTTAGAAAGAAGTAAGAAAGAAAGAAGAAAGAAGTAAGAAAGAAGTAAGAAAGAAGTAAGAAAGAAGTAAGAAAGAAGAAAAAAGAAGTTAGAACGAAGTAAGAAAGAAGTAAGAAAGAAGTAAGAAAGAAGTAAGAAAGAAGTAAGAAAGAAGTAAGAAAGAAGTAAGAAAGAAATAAGAAAGAAAGAAGAAAGAAGAAAGAAAGATGAAAGAAAGAAGTAAGAAAGAAGTAAGAAAGAAGTAAGAAGGAATGAAGAAAGAAGTAAGAAAGAAGAAAGAAAGAAGTAAGAAAGAAGAAAGAAAGAAGTAAGAAAGAAAGAAGTAAGAAAGAAGTAAGAAAGAAGTAAGAAAGAAGTAAGAATGTAGAAAAAAGAAGTTAGAAATAAGTAAGAAAGAAGAAAGAAAGAAATAAGAAAGAAGTAAGAAAGAAGTAAGAAAGAAGTAAGAAAGAAGTAAGAAAGAAAGAAGAAAGAAGTAAGAAAGAAGTAAGAAAAAATTATGAAAAAAGTAAGAAAGAAGTAAGAAAGAAAGAATTAAGAAAGAAGTAGGAAAGAAGTAAGAAAGAATTCAGAAAGAAGAAAGAAAAAATTAAGAAGGAATGAAGAAAGAAGTAAGAAAGAAGTAAGAAAGAAGAAAGAAGTTAGAAAGAAGAAAGAAAGAAGTAAGAAAGAAGTAAGAAAGAAGTAAGAAAGAAGTAAGAAAGAAAGAAGAAAGAAGTAAGAAAGAAGTAAGAAAGAAATAAGAAAGAAAGAAGAAAGAAGAAAGAAAGAAGTAGGAAAGAAGTAAGAAAGAAGTAAGAAAGAAGTAATAAAGAATTAAGAAGTAATGAAGAAAGAAGTAAGAAAGAAGAAAGAACGAAGTAAGAAAGAAGTAAGAAAGAAGTAAGAAAGAAAGTAGAAAGAAGTAAGAAAGAAGTAAGAAAGAAGTATGAAAGAAGTAAGAAAGAAGAAAGAAAGAAGTAAGAAAGATGTAAGAAAGAAGTAAGAAAGAAGTAAGAAAGAAAGAAGACAGAAGAAAGAAAGAAGTAAGAAAGAAGTAAGAAAGAAGTAAGAAAGAAGTAAGAAAGAAGTACGAAAGAAGTAAGAAAGAATTAAGAAAGAAAGAAGTAAGAAAAAAGTAAGAAAGAAAGAAGAAAGAAGAAAGAAAGAAGAAAGAAAGAAGTAAGAAAGAAGTAAGAAAGAAGTAAGAAGGAATGAAGAAAGAAGTAAGAAAGAAGAAAGAAAGAAGTAAGAAAGAAGTAAGAAAGAAGTAATAAAGAAGTAATAAAGAAGTAAGAAAGAAGTAAGAAAGAAAGAAGAAAGAAAGAAGTAAGAAAGAAGAAAGAAGTAAGAAAGAAGTAAGAAAGAAGAAAGAAAGAAGTAAGAAAGAAGAAAGAAAGAAGTAAGAAAGAAGTAAGAAAGAAGTAAGAAAGAAGTAAGAAAGAAGTAAGAAAGAAAGAAGACAGAAGAAAGAAAGAAGTAAGAAAGAAGTAAGAAAGAAGTAAGAAGGAATGAAGAAAGTAGTAAGAAAGAAGTAAGAAAGAAGTAAGAAAGAAGTAAGAAAGAAAGAAGAAAGAAGTAAGAAAGAAGTAAGAAAGAAGTAAGAAAGAAGAAAGAAAGAAGTAAGAAAGAAGAAAGAAAGAAATAAGAAAGAAGTAAGAAAGAAGTAAGAAAGAAGTACGAAAGAAGTAAGAAAGAATTAAGAAAGAAAGAAGTAAGAAAGAAGTAAGAAAGAAAGAAGAAAGAAGTAAGAAAGAAGTAAGAAAGAAGTAAGAAAGAAAGAAGTAAGAAAGAAGTAAGAAAGAAGTAAGAAAGAAGTAAGAAAGAAGAAAGAAAGAAGTAAGAAAGAAGAAAGAAAGAAGTAAGAAAGAAGTAAGAAAGAAGTAAGAAAGAAGTAAGAAAGAAAGAAGAAAGAAGTAAGAAAGAAGTAAGAAAGAAGTAAGAAGGAATGAAGAAAGAAGTAAGAAAGAAGAAAGAAAGTAGTAAGAAAGAAGAAAGAAAGAAGTAAGAAAGAAGAAATAAAGAAGTAAGAAAGAAGTAAGAAAGAAGTAAGAAAGAAAGAAGAAAGAAGTAAGAAAGAAGTAAGAAAGAAATAAGAAAGAAAGAAGAAAGAAGAAAGAAAGAAGTAGGAAAGAAGTAAGAAAGAAGTAAGAAAGAAGTAATAAAGAATTAAGAAGTAATGAAGAAAGAAGTAAGAAAGAAGAAAGAACGAAGTAAGAAAGAAGTAAGAAAGAAGTAAGAAAGAAGTAAGAAAGAAAGTAGAAAGAAGTAAGAAAGAAGTAAGAAAGAAGTATGAAAGAAGTAAGAAAGAAGAAAGAAAGAAGTAAGAAAGAAGTAAGAAAGAAGTAAGAAAGAAGTAAGAAAGAAAGAAGACAGAAGAAAGAAAGAAGTAAGAAAGAAGTAAGAAAGAAGTAAGAAAGAAGTAAGAAAGAAGTACGAAAGAAGTAAGAAAGAATTAAGAAAGAAAGAAGTAAGAAAAAAGTAAGAAAGAAAGAAGAAAGAAGTAAGAAAGAAGTAAGAAAGAAAGAAGAAAGAAGTAAGAAAGAAGTAAGAAAGAAGTAAGAAAGAAGTAAGAAAGAAGAAAGAAAGAAGTAAGAAAGAAGAAAGAAAGAAGTAAGAAAGAAGTAAGAAAGAAGTAAGAAAGAAAGAAGAAAGAAGTAAGAAAGAAGTAAGAAAGAAAGAAGAAAGAAGTAAGAAAGAAGTAAGAAAGAAGTAAGAAAGAAAGAAGAAAGAAGTAAGAAAGAAGTAAGAAAGAAGTAAGAAAGAAGTAAAAAAGAAGTATGAAAGAAGTAAGAAAGAAGAAAGAAAGAAGTAAGAAAGAAGTAAGAAAGAAGTAAGAAAGAAATAAGAAAGAAAGAAGAAAGAAGAAAGAAAGAAGTAAGAAAGAAGTAAGAAAGAAGTAAGAAAGAAGTAAGAAAGAAGTAAGAAAGAAAGAAGAAAGAAGTAAGAAAGAAGTAAGAAAGAAGTAAGAAAGAAGAAAAAAGAAGTTAGAACGAAGTAAGAAAGAAGTAAGAAAGAAGTAAGAAAGAAGTAAGAAAGAAGTAAAAAAGACGTATGAAAGAAGAAAGAAAGAAGAAAGAAAGAAGTAAGAAAGAAGTAAGAAAGAAGTAATAAAGAAGTAAGAAAGAAGTAAGAAAGAAGTAAGAAAGAAGAAAGAAAGAAGTAAGAAAGAAGAAAGAAAGAAGAAAGAAGTAAGAAAGAAGTAAGAAAGAAGTAAGAAAGAAGTAAAAAATAAGTAAGAAAGAAGTAAGAAAGAAGTAAGAAAGAAGTAAGAAAGAAGTAAGAAAGAAGTAAGAAAGAAGTAAGAAAGAAAGAAGAAAGAAGTAAGAAAGAAGTAAGAAAGAAAGAAGAAAGAAGTAAGAAAGAAGTAAGAAAGAAGTAAGAAAGAAAGAAGAAAGAAGTAAGAAAGAAGTAAGAAAGAAGTAAGAAAGAAGTAAAAAAGAAGTATGAAAGAAGTAAGAAAGAAGAAAGAAAGAAGAAAGAAGTAAGAAAGAAGTAAGAAAGAAATAAGAAAGAAAGAAGAAAGAAGAAAGAAAGAAGTAAGAAAGAAGTAAGAAAGAAGTAAGAAAGAAGTAAGAAAGAAAGAAGAAAGAAGTAAGAAAGAAGTAAGAAAGAAGTAAGAAAGAAGAAAAAAGAAGTTAGAACCAAGTAAGAAAGAAGTAAGAAAGAAGTAAGAAAGAAGTAAAAAAGACGTATGAAAGAAGAAAGAAAGAAGAAAGAAAGAAGTAAGAAAGAAGTAAGAAAGAAGTAATAAAGAAGTAAGAAAGAAGTAAGAAAGAAGTAAGAAAGAAGAAAGAAAGAAGTAAGAAAGAAGAAAGAAAGAAGTAAGAAAGAAGTAAGAAAGAAGTAAGAAAGAAGTAAGAAAGAAGTAAAAAAGAAGTAAGAAAGAAGTAAGAAAGAAGTAAGAAAGAAGTAAGAAAGAAGTAAGAAAGAAGTAAGAAAGAAATAATAAAGAAAGAAGAAAGAAGAAAGAAAGAAGTAGGAAAGAAGTAAGAAAGAAGTAAGAAAGAAGTAATAAAGAATTAAGAAGTAATGAAGAAAGAAGTAAGAAAGAAGAAAGAACGAAGTAAGAAAGAAGTAAGAAAGAAGTAAGAAAGAAAGTAGAAAGAAGTAAGAAAGAAGTAAGAAAGAAGTATGAAAGAAGTAAGAAAGAAGAAAGAAAGAAGTAAGAAAGAAGTAAGAAAGAAGTAAGAAAGAAGTAAGAAAGAAAGAAGACAGAAGAAAGAAAGAAGTAAGAAAGAAGTAAGAAAGAAGTAAGAAAGAAGTACGAAAGAAGTAAGAAAGAATTAAGAAAGAAAGAAGTAAGAAAAAAGTAAGAAAGAAAGAAGAAAGAAGTAAGAAAGAAGTAAGAAAGAAGTAAGAAAGAAAGAAGAAAGAAGTAAGAAAGAAGTAAGAAAGAAGTAAGAAAGAAGTAAGAAAGAAGTAAGAAAGAAGAAAGAAAGAAGTAAGAAAGAAGAAAGAAAGAAGTAAGAAAGAAGTAAGAAAGAAGTAAGAAAGAAAGAAGAAAGAAGTAAGAAAGAAGTAAGAAAGAAAGAAGAAAGAAGTAAGAAAGAAGTAAGAAAGAAAGAAGAAAGAAGTAAGAAAGAAGTAAGAAAGAAGTAAGAAAGAAGTAAAAAAGAAGTATGAAAGAAGTAAGAAAGAAGAAAGAAAGAAGTAAGAAAGAAGTAAGAAAGAAGTAAGAAAGAAATAAGAAAGAAAGAAGAAAGAAGAAAGAAAGAAGTAAGAAAGAAGTAAGAAAGAAGTAAGAAAGAAGTAAGAAAGAAGTAAGAAAGAAAGAAGAAAGAAGTAAGAAAGAAGTAAGAAAGAAGTAAGAAAGAAGAAAAAAGAAGTTAGAACGAAGTAAGAAAGAAGTAAGAAAGAAGTAAGAAATAATTAAGAAAGAAAGAAGTAAGAAAGAAAGAAGAAAGAAAGAAGTAAGAAAGAAGAAAGAAAGAAGTAAGAAAGAAGTAAGAAAGAAGAAAGAAAGAAGTAAGTAAGAAGAAAGAAAGAAGTAAGAAAGAAGTAAGAAAGAAGTAAGAAAGAAGTAAGAAAGAAAGAAGAAAGAAGTAAGAAAGAAGTAAGAAAGAAGTAAGAAAGAAGTACGAAAGAAGAAAAAAGAAGTTAGAAAGAAGTAAGAAAGAAGTAAGAAAGAAGCAAGAAAGAAGTAAGAAAGAAGTAAGAAAGAAGTAAGAAAGAAGTAAAAAAGAAGTAAGAAAGAAGTAAAAAAGAAGTATGAAAGAAGTAAGAAAGAAGTAAGAAAGAAGTAAGAAAGAAGTAAGAAAGAAGTAAGAAAGAAGTAAGAAAGAAGTAAAAAAGAAGTATGAAAGAAGTAAGAAAGAAGTAAGAAAGAAGTAAAAAAGAAGTATGAAAGAAGTAAGAAAGAAGAAAGAAAGAAGTAAGAAAGAAGTAAGAAAGAAGTAAGAAAGAAGTAAAAAAGAAGTAATAAAGAAGTAAGAAAGAAGAAAAAAGAAGTTAGAACGAAGTAAGAAAGAAGTAAGAAAGAAGTAAGAAAGAAGTAAGAAAGAAGTAAAAAAGACGTATGAAAGAAGTAAGAAAGAAGAAAGAAAGCAGTAAGAAAGAAGTAAGAAAGAAGTAAGAAGGAATGAAGAAAGAAGTAAGAAAGAAGAAAGAAAGAAGTAAGAAAGAAGTAAGAAAGAAGTAATAAAGAAGTAAGAAAGAAGTAAGAAAGAAGTAAGAAAGAAGTAAGAAGGAATGAAGAAAGAAGTAAGAAGGAATGAAGAAAGAAGTAAGAAGGAATGAAGAAAGAAGTAAGAAAGAAGAAAGAAAGAAGTAAGAAAGAAGTAAGAAAGAAGTAATAAAGAAGTAAGAAAGAAGTAAGAAAGAAGTAAGAAAGAAAGAAGAAAGAAAGAAGTAAGAAAGAAGAAAGAAAGAAGTAAGAAAGAAGTAAGAAAGAAGAAAGAAAGAAGTAAGAAAGAAGAAAGAAAGAAGTAAGAAAGAAGTAAGAAAGAAGTAAGAAAGAAGTAAGAAAGAAAGAAGAAAGAAGTAAGAAAGAAGTAAGAAAGAATTAAGAAAGAAGTAAGAAAGAAGAAAAAAGAAGTTAGAACGAAGTAAGAAAGAAGTAAGAAAGAAGTAAGAAAGAAGTAAGAAAGAAGTAAGAAAGAAGTAAGAAAGAAATAAGAAAGAAAGAAGAAAGAAGTAAGAAAGAAGTAAGAAAGAAGTAAGAAAGAAATAAGAAAGAAAGAAGAAAGAAGAAAGAAAGATGAAAGAAAGAAGTAAGAAAGAAGTAAGAAAGAAGTAAGAAAGAAGTAAGAAAGAAAGAAGAAAGAAGTAAGAAAGAAGTAAGAAAGAAGTAAGAAAGAAGAAAAAAGAAGTTAGAACGAAGTAAGAAAGAAGTAAGAAAGAAGTAAGAAATAATTAAGAAAGAAAGAAGTAAGAAAGAAAGAAGAAAGAAAGAAGTAAGAAAGAAGAAAGAAAGAAGTAAGAAAGAAGTAAGAAGGAATGAAGAAAGAAGTAAGAAAGAAGAAAGAAAGAAGTAAGAAAGAAGTAAGAAAGAAGTAATAAAGAAGTAAGAAAGAAGTAAGAAAGAAGTAAGAAAGAAAGAAGAAAGAAGTAAGAAAGAAGTAAGAAAGAAGAAAGAAATTAGTAAGAAAGAATAAAGAAAGAAGTAAGAAAAAAGAAAGAAAGAAAGAAGTAAGAAAGAAGTAAGAAAGAAGTATGAAAGAAGTAAGAAAGAAAGAAGAAAGAAGTAAGAAAGAAGTAAGAAAGAAGTATGAAAGAAGAAAGAAAGAAGAAAGAAAGAAGTAAGAAATAAGTAAGAAAGAAGTAATAAAGAAGTAAGAAAGAAGTAAGAAAGAAAGAAGAAAGAAGTAAGAAAGAAGTAAGAAAGAAGTAAGAAAGAAGTAAGAAGGAATGAAGAAAGAAGTAAGAAAGAAGAAAGAAAGAAGTAAGAAAGAAAGAAGTAAGAAAGAAGTAAGAAAGAAGTAAGAAAGAAGTAAGAATGTAGAAAAAAGAAGTTAGAAATAAGTAAGAAAGAAGAAAGAAAGAAATAAGAAAGAAGTAAGAAAGAAGTAAGAAAGAAGTAAGAAAGAAGTAAGAAAGAAAGAAGAAAGAAGTAAGAAAGAGTAAGAAAGAATTATGAAAAAAGTAAGAAAGAAGTAAGAAAGAAAGAATTAAGAAAGAAGTATGAAAGAAGTAAGAAAGAATTCAGAAAGAAGAAAGAAAAAATTAAGAAGGAATGAAGAAAGAAGTAAGAAAGAAGTAAGAAAGAAGAAAGAAGTAAGAAAGAAGAAAGAAAGAAGTAAGAAAGAAGTAAGAAAGAAGTAAGAAAGAAGTAAGAAAGAAAGAAGAAAGAAGTAAGAAAGAAGTAAGAAAGAAATAAGAAAGAAAGAAGAAAGAAGAAATAAAGAAGTAGGAAAGAAGTAAGAAAGAAGTAAGAAAGAAGTAATAAAGAATTAAGAAGTAATGAAGAAAGAAGTAAGAAAGAAGAAAGAACGAAGTAAGAAAGAAGTAAGAAAGAAGTAAGAAAGAAAGTAGAAAGAAGTAAGAAAGAAGTAAGAAAGAAGTATGAAAGAAGTAAGAAAGAAGAAAGAAAGAAGTAAGAAAGATGTAAGAAAGAAGTAAGAAAGAAGTAAGAAAGAAAGAAGACAGAAGAAAGAAAGAAGTAAGAAAGAAGTAAGAAAGAAGTAAGAAAGAAGTAAGAAAGAAGTACGAAAGAAGTAAGAAAGAATTAAGAAAGAAAGAAGTAAGAAAAAAGTAAGAAAGAAAGAAGAAAGAAGAAAGAAAGAAGAAAGAAAGAAGTAAGAAAGAAGTAAGAAAGAAGTAAGAAAGAAGAAAGAAAGAAATAAGAAAGAAGTAAGAAAGAAGTAAGAAAGAAGTACGAAAGAAGTAAGAAAGAATTAAGAAAGAAAGAAGTAAGAAAGAAGTAAGAAAGAAAGAAGAAAGAAGTAAGAAAGAAGTAAGAAAGAAGTAAGAAAGAAAGAAGTAAGAAAGAAGTAAGAAAGAAGTAAGAAAGAAGTAAGAAAGAAGAAAGAAAGAAGTAAGAAAGAAGAAAGAAAGAAGTAAGAAAGAAGTAAGAAAGAAGTAAGAAAGAAGTAAGAAGGAATGAAGAAAGAAGTAAGAAAGAAGAAAGAAAGTAGTAAGAAAGAAGAAAGAAAGAAGTAAGAAAGAAGAAATAAAGAAGTAAGAACGAAGTAAGAAAGAAGTAAGAAAGAAAGAAGAAAGAAGTAAGAAAGAAGTAAGAAAGAAATAAGAAAGAAAGAAGAAAGAAGAAAGAAAGAAGTAGGAAAGAAGTAAGAAAGAAGTAAGAAAGAAGTAATAAAGAATTAAGAAGTAATGAAGAAAGAAGTAAGAAAGAAGAAAGAACGAAGTAAGAAAGAAGTAAGAAAGAAGTAAGAAAGAAGTAAGAAAGAAAGTAGAAAGAAGTAAGAAAGAAGTAAGAAAGAAGTATGAAAGAAGTAAGAAAGAAGAAAGAAAGAAGTAAGAAAGAAGTAAGAAAGAAGTAAGAAAGAAGTAAGAAAGAAAGAAGACAGAAGAAAGAAAGAAGTAAGAAAGAAGTAAGAAAGAAGTAAGAAAGAAGTAAGAAAGAAGTACGAAAGAAGTAAGAAAGAATTAAGAAAGAAAGAAGTAAGAAAAAAGTAAGAAAGAAAGAAGAAAGAAGTAAGAAAGAAGTAAGAAAGAAAGAAGAAAGAAGTAAGAAAGAAGTAAGAAAGAAGTAAGAAAGAAGTAAGAAAGAAGAAAGAAAGAAGTAAGAAAGAAGAAAGAAAGAAGTAAGAAAGAAGTAAGAAAGAAGTAAGAAAGAAAGAAGAAAGAAGTAAGAAAGAAGTAAGAAAGAAAGAAGAAAGAAGTAAGAAAGAAGTAAGAAAGAAGTAAGAAAGAAAGAAGAAAGAAGTAAGAAAGAAGTAAGAAAGAAGTAAGAAAGAAGTAAAAAAGAAGTATGAAAGAAGTAAGAAAGAAGAAAGAAAGAAGTAAGAAAGAAGTAAGAAAGAAGTAAGAAAGAAATAAGAAAGAAAGAAGAAAGAAGAAAGAAAGAAGTAAGAAAGAAGTAAGAAAGAAGTAAGAAAGAAGAAAGAAAGAAGTAAGAAAGAAAGAAGAAAGAAGTAAGAAAGAAGTAAGAAAGAAGTAAGAAAGAAGTAAGAAAGAAGTAAAAAAGACGTATGAAAGAAGAAAGAAAGAAGAAAGAAAGAAGTAAGAAAGAAGTAAGAAAGAAGTAATAAAGAAGTAAGAAAGAAGTAAGAAAGAAGTAAGAAAGAAGAAAGAAAGAAGTAAGAAAGAAGAAAGAAAGAAGAAAGAAGTAAGAAAGAAGTAAGAAAGAAGTAAGAAAGAAGTAAAAAAGAAGTAAGAAAGAAGTAAGAAAGAAGTAAGAAAGAAGTAAGAAAGAAGTAAGAAAGAAGTAAGAAAGAAGTAAGAAAGAAAGAAGAAAGAAGTAAGAAAGAAGTAAGAAAGAAAGAAGAAAGAAGTAAGAAAGAAGTAAGAAAGAAGTAAGAAAGAAAGAAGAAAGAAGTAAGAAAGAAGTAAGAAAGAAGTAAGAAAGAAGTAAAAAAGAAGTATGAAAGAAGTAAGAAAGAAGAAAGAAAGAAGAAAGAAGTAAGAAAGAAGTAAGAAAGAAATAAGAAAGAAAGAAGAAAGAAGAAAGAAAGAAGTAAGAAAGAAGTAAGAAAGAACTAAGAAAGAAGTAAGAAAGAAAGAAGAAAGAAGTAAGAAAGAAGTAAGAAAGAAGTAAGAAAGAAGAAAAAAGAAGTTAGAACGAAGTAAGAAAGAAGTAAGAAAGAAGTAAGAAAGAAGTAAAAAAGACGTATGAAAGAAGAAAGAAAGAAGAAAGAAAGAAGTAAGAAAGAAGTAAGAAAGAAGTAATAAAGAAGTAAGAAAGAAGTAAGAAAGAAGTAAGAAAGAAGAAAGAAAGAAGTAAGAAAGAAGAAAGAAAGAAGTAAGAAAGAAGTAAGAAAGAAGTAAGAAAGAAGTAAGAAAGAAGTAAAAAAGAAGTAAGAAAGAAGTAAGAAAGAAGTAAGAAAGAAGTAAGAAAGAAGTAGGAAAGAAGTAAGAAAGAAATAATAAAGAAAGAAGAAAGAAGAAAGAAAGAAGTAGGAAAGAAGTAAGAAAGAAGTAAGAAAGAAGTAATAAAGAATTAAGAAGTAATGAAGAAAGAAGTAAGAAAGAAGAAAGAACGAAGTAAGAAAGAAGTAAGAAAGAAGTAAGAAAGAAAGTAGAAAGAAGTAAGAAAGAAGTAAGAAAGAAGTATGAAAGAAGTAAGAAAGAAGAAAGAAAGAAGTAAGAAAGAAGTAAGAAAGAAGTAAGAAAGAAGTAAGAAAGAAAGAAGACAGAAGAAAGAAAGAAGTAAGAAAGAAGTAAGAAAGAAGTAAGAAAGAAGTAAGAAAGAAGTACGAAAGAAGTAAGAAAGAATTAAGAAAGAAAGAAGTAAGAAAGAAGTAAGAAAGAAAGAAGAAAGAAGTAAGAAAGAAGTAAGAAAGAAGTAAGAAAGAAAGAAGAAAGAAGTAAGAAAGAAGTAAGAAAGAAGTAAGAAAGAAGTAAGAAAGAAGTAAGAAAGAAGAAAGAAAGAAGTAAGAAAGAAGAAAGAAAGAAGTAAGAAAGAAGTAAGAAAGAAGTAAGAAAGAAAGAAGAAAGAAGTAAGAAAGAAGTAAGAAAGAAAGAAGAAAGAAGTAAGAAAGAAGTAAGAAAGAAAGAAGAAAGAAGTAAGAAAGAAGTAAGAAAGAAGTAAGAAAGAAGTAAAAAAGAAGTATGAAAGAAGTAAGAAAGAAGAAAGAAAGAAGTAAGAAAGAAGTAAGAAAGAAGTAAGAAAGAAATAAGAAAGAAAGAAGAAAGAAGAAAGAAAGAAGTAAGAAAGAAGTAAGAAAGAAGTAAGAAAGAAGTAAGAAAGAAGTAAGAAAGAAAGAAGAAAGAAGTAAGAAAGAAATAATAAAGAAAGAAGAAAGAAGAAAGAAAGAAGTAGGAAAGAAGTAAGAAAGAAGTAAGAAAGAAGTAATAAAGAATTAAGAAGTAATGAAGAAAGAAGTAAGAAAGAAGAAAGAACGAAGTAAGAAAGAAGTAAGAAAGAAGTAAGAAAGAAAGTAGAAAGAAGTAAGAAAGAAGTAAGAAAGAAGTATGAAAGAAGTAAGAAAGAAGAAAGAAAGAAGTAAGAAAGAAGTAAGAAAGAAGTAAGAAAGAAGTAAGAAAGAAAGAAGACAGAAGAAAGAAAGAAGTAAGAAAGAAGTAAGAAAGAAGTAAGAAAGAAGTAAGAAAGAAGTACGAAAGAAGTAAGAAAGAATTAAGAAAGAAAGAAGTAAGAAAAAAGTAAGAAAGAAAGAAGAAAGAAGTAAGAAAGAAGTAAGAAAGAAGTAAGAAAGAAAGAAGAAAGAAGTAAGAAAGAAGTAAGAAAGAAGTAAGAAAGAAGTAAGAAAGAAGTAAGAAAGAAAGAAGAAAGAAGTAAGAAAGAAATAATAAAGAAAGAAGAAAGAAGAAAGAAAGAAGTAGGAAAGAAGTAAGAAAGAAGTAAGAAAGAAGTAATAAAGAATTAAGAAGTAATGAAGAAAGAAGTAAGAAAGAAGAAAGAACGAAGTAAGAAAGAAGTAAGAAAGAAGTAAGAAAGAAAGAAGAAAGAAGTAAGAAAGAAGTAAGAAAGAAAGAAGAAAGAAGTAAGAAAGAAGTAAGAAAGAAAGAAGAAAGAAGTAAGAAAGAAGTAAGAAAGAAGTAAGAAAGAAGTAAAAAAGAAGTATGAAAGAAGTAAGAAAGAAGAAAGAAAGAAGTAAGAAAGAAGTAAGAAAGAAGTAAGAAAGAAATAAGAAAGAAAGAAGAAAGAAGAAAGAAAGAAGTAAGAAAGAAGTAAGAAAGAAGTAAGAAAGAAGTAAGAAAGAAGTAAGAAAGAAAGAAGAAAGAAGTAAGAAAGAAGTAAGAAAGAAGTAAGAAAGAAGAAAAAAGAAGTTAGAACGAAGTAAGAAAGAAGTAAGAAAGAAGTAAGAAATAATTAAGAAAGAAAGAAGTAAGAAAGAAAGAAGAAAGAAAGAAGAAAGAAGTAAGAAAGAAGTAAGAAAGAAATAAGAAAGAAAGAAGAAAGAAGAAAGAAAGAAGTAAGAAAGAAGTAAGAAAGAAGTAAGAAAGAAGTAAGAAAGAAAGAAGAAAGAAGTAAGAAAGAAGTAAGAAAGAAGTAAGAAAGAAGAAAAAAGAAGTTAGAACGAAGTAAGAAAGAAGTAAGAAAGAAGTAAGAAAGAAGTAAAAAAGACGTATGAAAGAAGAAAGAAAGAAGAAAGAAAGAAGTAAGAAAGAAGTAAGAAAGAAGTAATAAAGAAGTAAGAAAGAAGTAAGAAAGAAGTAAGAAAGAAGAAAGAAAGAAGTAAGAAAGAAGAAAGAAAGAAGTAAGAAAGAAGTAAGAAAGAAGTAAGAAAGAAGTAAGAAAGAAGTAAAAAAGAAGTAAGAAAGAAGTAAGAAAGAAGTAAGAAAGAAGTAAGAAAGAAGTAGGAAAGAAGTAAGAAAGAAATAATAAAGAAAGAAGAAAGAAGAAAGAAAGAAGTAGGAAAGAAGTAAGAAAGAAGTAAGAAAGAAGTAATAAAGAATTAAGAAGTAATGAAGAAAGAAGTAAGAAAGAAGAAAGAACGAAGTAAGAAAGAAGTAAGAAAGAAGTAAGAAAGAAAGTAGAAAGAAGTAAGAAAGAAGTAAGAAAGAAGTATGAAAGAAGTAAGAAAGAAGAAAGAAAGAAGTAAGAAAGAAGTAAGAAAGAAGTAAGAAAGAAGTAAGAAAGAAAGAAGACAGAAGAAAGAAAGAAGTAAGAAAGAAGTAAGAAAGAAGTAAGAAAGAAGTAAGAAAGAAGTACGAAAGAAGTAAGAAAGAATTAAGAAAGAAAGAAGTAAGAAAAAAGTAAGAAAGAAAGAAGAAAGAAGTAAGAAAGAAGTAAGAAAGAAGTAAGAAAGAAAGAAGAAAGAAGTAAGAAAGAAGTAAGAAAGAAGTAAGAAAGAAGTAAGAAAGAAGTAAGAAAGAAGAAAGAAAGAAGTAAGAAAGAAGAAAGAAAGAAGTAAGAAAGAAGTAAGAAAGAAGTAAGAAAGAAAGAAGAAAGAAGTAAGAAAGAAGTAAGAAAGAAAGAAGAAAGAAGTAAGAAAGAAGTAAGAAAGAAAGAAGAAAGAAGTAAGAAAGAAGTAAGAAAGAAGTAAGAAAGAAGTAAAAAAGAAGTATGAAAGAAGTAAGAAAGAAGAAAGAAAGAAGTAAGAAAGAAGTAAGAAAGAAGTAAGAAAGAAATAAGAAAGAAAGAAGAAAGAAGAAAGAAAGAAGTAAGAAAGAAGTAAGAAAGAAGTAAGAAAGAAGTAAGAAAGAAGTAAGAAAGAAAGAAGAAAGAAGTAAGAAAGAAGTAAGAAAGAAGTAAGAAAGAAGAAAAAAGAAGTTAGAACGAAGTAAGAAAGAAGTAAGAAAGAAGTAAGAAATAATTAAGAAAGAAAGAAGTAAGAAAGAAAGAAGAAAGAAAGAAGTAAGAAAGAAGAAAGAAAGAAGTAAGAAAGAAGTAAGAAAGAAGAAAGAAAGAAGTAAGTAAGAAGAAAGAAAGAAGTAAGAAAGAAGTAAGAAAGAAGTAAGAAAGAAGTAAGAAAGAAAGAAGAAAGAAGTAAGAAAGAAGTAAGAAAGAAGTAAGAAAGAAGTACGAAAGAAGAAAAAAGAAGTTAGAAAGAAGTAAGAAAGAAGTAAGAAAGAAGCAAGAAAGAAGTAAGAAAGAAGTAAGAAAGAAGTAAGAAAGAAGTAAAAAAGAAGTAAGAAAGAAGTAAAAAAGAAGTATGAAAGAAGTAAGAAAGAAGTAAGAAAGAAGTAAGAAAGAAGTAAGAAAGAAGTAAGAAAGAAGTAAGAAAGAAGTAAAAAAGAAGTATGAAAGAAGTAAGAAAGAAGTAAGAAAGAAGTAAAAAAGAAGTATGAAAGAAGTAAGAAAGAAGAAAGAAAGAAGTAAGAAACAAGTAAGAAAGAAGTAAGAAAGAAGTAAAAAAGAAGTAATAAAGAAGTAAGAAAGAAGAAAAAAGAAGTTAGAACGAAGTAAGAAAGAAGTAAGAAAGAAGTAAGAAAGAAGTAAGAAAGAAGTAAAAAAGACGTATGAAAGAAGTAAGAAAGAAGAAAGAAAGCAGTAAGAAAGAAGTAAGAAAGAAGTAAGAAGGAATGAAGAAAGAAGTAAGAAAGAAGAAAGAAAGAAGTAAGAAAGAAGTAAGAAAGAAGTAATAAAGAAGTAAGAAAGAAGTAAGAAAGAAGTAAGAAAGAAGTAAGAAGGAATGAAGAAAGAAGTAAGAAGGAATGAAGAAAGAAGTAAGAAAGAAGAAAGAAAGAAGTAAGAAAGAAGTAAGAAAGAAGTAATAAAGAAGTAATAAAGAAGTAAGAAAGAAGTAAGAAAGAAAGAAGAAAGAAAGAAGTAAGAAAGAAGAAAGAAAGAAGTAAGAAAGAAGTAAGAAAGAAGAAAGAAAGAAGTAAGAAAGAAGAAAGAAAGAAGTAAGAAAGAAGTAAGAAAGAAGTAAGAAAGAAGTAAGAAAGAAAGAAGAAAGAAGTAAGAAAGAAGTAAGAAAGAAGTAAGAAAGAAGTAAGAAAGAAGAAAAAAGAAGTTAGAACGAAGTAAGAAAGAAGTAAGAAAGAAGTAAGAAAGAAGTAAGAAAGAAGTAAGAAAGAAGTAAGAAAGAAATAAGAAAGAAAGAAGAAAGAAGAAAGAAAGATGAAAGAAAGAAGTAAGAAAGAAGTAAGAAAGAAGTAAGAAGGAATGAAGAAAGAAGTAAGAAAGAAGAAAGAAAGAAGTAAGAAAGAAGTAAGAAAGAAGTAATAAAGAAGTAAGAAAGAAGTAAGAAAGAAGTAAGAAAGAAAGAAGAAAGAAGTAAGAAAGAAGTAAGAAAGAAGAAAGAAAGTAGTAAGAAAGAATAAAGAAAGAAGTAAGAAAAAAGAAAGAAAGAAAGAAGTAAGAAAGAAGTAAGAAAGAAGTATGAAAGAAGTAAGAAAGAAAGAAGAAAGAAGTAAGAAAGAAGTAAGAAAGAAGTATGAAAGAAGAAAGAAAGAAGAAAGAAAGAAGTAAGAAATAAGTAAGAAAGAAGTAATAAAGAAGTAAGAAAGAAGTAAGAAAGAAAGAAGAAAGAAGTAAGAAAGAAGTAAGAAAGAAGTAAGAAAGAAGTAAGAAGGAATGAAGAAAGAAGTAAGAAAGAAGAAAGAAAGAAGTAAGAAAGAAAGAAGTAAGAAAGAAGTAAGAAAGAAGTAAGAAAGAAGTAAGAATGTAGAAAAAAGAAGTTAGAAATAAGTAAGAAAGAAGAAAGAAAGAAATAAGAAAGAAGTAAGAAAGAAGTAAAAAAGAAGTAAGAAAGAAGTAAGAAAGAAAGAAGAAAGAAGTAAGAAAGAGTAAGAAAGAATTATGAAAAAAGTAAGAAAGAAGTAAGAAAGAAAGAATTAAGAAAGAAGTATGAAAGAAGTAAGAAAGAATTCAGAAAGAAGAAAGAAAAAATTAAGAAGGAATGAAGAAAGAAGTAAGAAAGAAGTAAGAAAGAAGAAAGAAGTATGAAAGAAGAAAGAAAGAAGTAAAAAAGAAGTAAGAAAGAAGTAAGAAAGAAGTTAGAAAGAAAGAAGAAAGAAGTAAGAAAGAAGTAAGAAAGAAATAAGAAAGAAAGAAGAAAGAAGAAATAAAGAAGTAGGAAAGAAGTAAGAAAGAAGTAAGAAAGAAGTAATAAAGAATTAAGAAGTAATGAAGAAAGAAGTAAGAAAGAAGAAAGAACGAAGTAAGAAAGAAGTAAGAAAGAAGTAAGAAAGAAAGTAGAAAGAAGTAAGAAAGAAGTAAGAAAGAAGTATGAAAGAAGTAAGAAAGAAGAAAGAAAGAAGTAAGAAAGATGTAAGAAAGAAGTAAGAAAGAAGTAAGAAAGAAAGAAGACAGAAGAAAGAAAGAATTAAGAAAGAAGTAAGAAAGAAGTAAGAAAGAAGTAAGAAAGAAGTACGAAAGAAGTAAGAAAGAATTAAGAAAGAAAGAAGTAAGAAAAAAGTAAGAAAGAAAGAAGAAAGAAGAAAGAAAGAAGAAAGAAAGAAGTAAGAAAGAAGTAAGAAAGAAGTAAGAAGGAATGAAGAAAGAAGTAAGAAAGAAGAAAGAAGTAAGAAAGAAGTAAGAAAGAAGTAATAAAGAAGTAAGAAAGAAGTAAGAAAGAAGTAAGAAAGAAAGAAGAAAGAAAGAAGTAAGAAAGAAGAAAGAAGTAAGAAAGAAGTAAGAAAGAAGAAAGAAAGAAGTAAGAAAGAAGAAAGAAAGAAGTAAGAAAGAAGTAAGAAAGAAGTAAGAAAGAAGTTAGAAAGAAGTAAGAAAGAAAGAAGAAAGAAGTAAGAAAGAAGTAAGAAAGAAGTAAGAAAGAAGTAAGAAAGAAGAAAAAAGAAGTTAGAACGAAGTAAGAAAGAAGTAAGAAAGAAGTAAGAAAGAAGTAAGAAAGAAGTAAGAAAGAAGTAAGAAAGAAGTAAGAAAGAAATAAGAAAGAAAGAAGAAAGAAGAAAGAAAGATGAAAGAAAGAAGTAAGAAAGAAGTAAGAAAGAAGTAAGAAGGAATGAAGAAAGAAGTAAGAAAGAAGAAAGAAAGAAGTAAGAAAGAAGTAAGAAAGAAGTAATAAAGAAGTAAGAAAGAAGTAAGAAAGAAGTAAGAAAGAAAGAAGAAAGAAGTAAGAAAGAAGTAAGAAAGAAGAAAGAAAGTAGTAAGAAAGAATAAAGAAAGAAGTAAGAAAAAAGAAAGAAAGAAAGAAGTAAGAAAGAAGTAAGAAAGAAGTATGAAAGAAGTAAGAAAGAAAGAAGAAAGAAGTAAGAAAGAAGTAAGAAAGAAGTATGAAAGAAGAAAGAAAGAAGAAAGAAAGAAGTAAGAAATAAGTAAGAAAGAAGTAAGAAAGAAGTAAGAAAGAAGTAAGAAAGAAAGAAGAAAGAAGTAAGAAAGAAGTAAGAAAGAAGTAAGAAAGAAGTAAGAAGGAATGAAGAAAGAAGTAAGAAAGAAGAAAGAAAGAAGTAAGAAAGAAAGAAGTAAGAAAGAAGTAAGAAAGAAGTAAGAAAGAAGTAAGAATGTAGAAAAAAGAAGTTAGAAATAAGTAAGAAAGAAGAAAGAAAGAAATAAGAAAGAAGTAAGAAAGAAGTAAGAAAGAAGTAAGAAAGAAGTAAGAAAGAAAGAAGAAAGAAGTAAGAAAGAAGTAAGAAAGAATTATGAAAAAAGTAAGAAAGAAGTAAGAAAGAAAGAATTAAGAAAGAAGTAGGAAAGAAGTAAGAAAGAATTCAGAAAGAAGAAAGAAAAAATTAAGAAGGAATGAAGAAAGAAGTAAGAAAGAAGTAAGAAAGAAGAAAGAAGTAAGAAAGAAGAAAGAAAGAAGTAAGAAAGAAGTAAGAAAGAAGTAAGAAAGAAGTAAGAAAGAAAGAAGAAAGAAGTAAGAAAGAAGTAAGAAAGAAATAAGAAAGAAAGAAGAAAGAAGAAAGAAAGAAGTAGGAAAGAAGTAAGAAAGAAGTAAGAAAGAAGTAATAAAGAATTAAGAAGTAATGAAGAAAGAAGTAAGAAAGAAGAAAGAACGAAGTAAGAAAGAAGTAAGAAAGAAGTAAGAAAGAAAGTAGAAAGAAGTAAGAAAGAAGTAAGAAAGAAGTATGAAAGAAGTAAGAAAGAAGAAAGAAAGAAGTAAGAAAGAAGTAAGAAAGAAGTAAGAAAGAAGTAAGAAAGAAGTAAGAAAGAAAGAAGACAGAAGAAAGAAAGAAGTAAGAAAGAAGTAAGAAAGAAGTAAGAAGGAATGAAGAAAGTAGTAAGAAAGAAGTAAGAAAGAAGTAAGAAAGAAGTAAGAAAGAAAGAAGAAAGAAGTAAGAAAGAAGTAAGAAAGAAGTAAGAAAGAAGAAAGAAAGAAGTAAGAAAGAAGAAAGAAAGAAATAAGAAAGAAGTAAGAAAGAAGTAAGAAAGAAGTACGAAAGAAGTAAGAAAGAATTAAGAAAGAAAGAAGTAAGAAAGAAGTAAGAAAGAAAGAAGAAAGAAGTAAGAAAGAAGTAAGAAAGAAGTAAGAAAGAAAGAAGTAAGAAAGAAGTAAGAAAGAAGTAAGAAAGAAGTAAGAAAGAAGAAAGAAAGAAGTAAGAAAGAAGAAAGAAAGAAGTAAGAAAGAAGTAAGAAAGAAGTAAGAAAGAAAGAAGAAAGAAGTAAGAAAGAAGTAAGAAAGAAGTAAGAAGGAATGAAGAAAGAAGTAAGAAAGAAGAAAGAAAGTAGTAAGAAAGAAGAAAGAAAGAAGTAAGAAAGAAGAAATAAAGAAGTAAGAAAGAAGTAAGAAAGAAGTAAGAAAGAAAGAAGAAAGAAGTAAGAAAGAAGTAAGAAAGAAGTACGAAAGAAGTAAGAAAGAATTAAGAAAGAAAGAAGTAAGAAAGAAGTAAGAAAGAAAGAAGAAATAAGTAGGAAAGAAGTAAGAAAGAAGTACGAAAGAAGTAAGAAAGAATTAAGAAAGAAAGAAGTATAAAAGAAGTAAGAAAGAAAGAAGAAAGAAGTAAGAAAGAAGTAAGAAAGAAGTATGAAAGAAGTAAGAAGGAATTAAGAAAGAAAGAAGTATGAAAGAAGTAAGAAAGAAAGAAGAAAGAAGTAAGAAAGAAGTAAGAAAGAAGTATGAGAGAAGTAAGAAAGAAGAAAGAAGGAAGTAAGAAAGAAGTAAGAAATAAGTAAGAAAGAAGTAAGAAAGAAGTAATAAAGAAGTAAGAAAGAAAGAAGAAAGAAGTAAGAAAGAAGAAAGAAGTAAGAAAGAAGTAAGAAGGAATGAAGAAAGAAGAAAGAAGAAAGAAAGAAGTAATAAAGAAGTAAGAAAGAAAGAAGTAAGAAAGATGTAAGAAAGAAGTAAAAAAGTAGAAAAAAGTAGTTAGAAAGAAGCAAGAAAGAAGTAAGAAAGAAATAAGAAAGAAGAAAGAAAGAAGAATGAAAGAAAGAAGAAAGAAGTATGAAAGAAGTAAGAAAGAAGAAAGAAAGAAGTAAGAAAGAAGTAAGAAAGAAGTAAGAAAGAAATAAGAAAGAAAGAAGAAAGAAGAAAGAAAGAAGAAAGAAAGAAGTAAGAAAGAAGTAAGAAAGAAGTAAGAAGGAATGAAGAAAGAAGTAAGAAAGAAGAAAGAAAGAAGTAAGAAAGAAGTAAGAAAGAAGTACGAAAGAAGTAAGAAAGTAGAAAAAAGTAGTTAGAAAGAAGTAAGAAAGAAGTAAGAAAGAAGAAAGAAAGAATTAAGAAAGAAGTAAGAAAGAAGAAAGAAAGAAGTAAGAAAGAAGAAAGAAAGAAGTAAGAAAGAAGTAAGAAAGAAGTAAGAAAGAAGTAAGAAAGAAGTAAGAAAGAAAGAAGAAAGAAGTAAGAAAGAAGTAAGAAAGAAGTAAGAAAGAAGTATGAAAGAAGTAAGAAGGAATTAAGAAAGAAAGAAGTATGAAAGAAGTAAGAAAGAAAGAAGAAAGAAGTAAGAAAGAAGTAAGAAAGAAGTATGAGAGAAGTAAGAAAGAAGAAAGAAGGAAGTAAGAAAGAAGTAAGAAATAAGTAAGAAAGAAGTAAGAAAGAAGTAATAAAGAAGTAAGAAAGAAAGAAGAAAGAAGTAAGAAAGAAGAAAGAAGTAAGAAAGAAGTAAGAAGGAATGAAGAAAGAAGAAAGAAGAAAGAAAGAAGTAAGAAAGAAGTAAGAAAGAAAGAAGTAAGAAAGATGTAAGAAAGAAGTAAAAAAGTAGAAAAAAGTAGTTAGAAAGAAGTAAGAAAGAAGTAAGAAAGAAATAAGAAAGAAGAAAGAAAGAAGAATGAAAGAAAGAAGAAAGAAGTATGAAAGAAGTAAGAAAGAAGAAAGAAAGAAGTAAGAAAGAAGTAAGAAAGAAGTAAGAAAGAAATAAGAAAGAAAGAAGAAAGAAGAAAGAAAGAAGAAAGAAAGAAGTAAGAAAGAAGTAAGAAAGAAGTAAGAAGGAATGAAGAAAGAAGTAAGAAAGAAGAAAGAAAGAAGTAAGAAACAAGTAAGAAAGAAGTACGAAAGAAGTAAGAAAGTAGAAAAAAGTAGTTAGAAAGAAGTAAGAAAGAAGTAAGAAAGAAGAAAGAAAGAATTAAGAAAGAAGTAAGAAAGAAGAAAGAAAGAAGTAAGAAAGAAGAAAGAAAGAAGTAAGAAAGAAGTAAGAAAGAAGTAAGAAAGAAGTAAGAAAGAAGTAAGAAAGAAGTAAGAAAGAAGTAAGAAAGAAATAAGAAAGAAAGAAGGAAGAAGAAAGAAAGAAGTAGGAAAGAAGTAAGAAAGAAGTAAGAAGGAAGTAATAAAAAATTAAGAAGGAATGAAGAAAGAAGTAAGAAAGAAGAAAGAACGAAGTAAGAAAGAAGTAAGAAAGAAGTTAAGAAAGAAGTAAGAAAGAAAGTAGAAAGAAGTAAGAAAGAAGTAAGAAAGAAGTATGAAAGAAGTAAGAAAGAAGAAAGAAAGAAGTAAGAAAGAAGTAAGAAACAAGTAAGAAAGAAGTAAGAAAGAAAGAAGAAAGAAGAAAGAAAGAAGTAAGAAAGAAGTAAGAAAGAAGTAAGAAAGAAGTAAGAAGGAATGAAGAAAGTAGTAAGAAAGAAGTAAGAAAGAAGTAAGAAAGAAGTAAGAAAGAAAGAAGAAAGAAGTAAGAACGAAGTAAGAAAGAAGTAAGAAAGAAGAAAGAAAGAAGTAAGAAAGAAGAAAGAAAGAAGTAGGAAAGAAGTAAGAAAGAAGTAAGAAAGAAGAAAGAAAGAAAGAAGAAAGAAGTAAGAAAGAAGTAAGAAAGAAGTAAGAAAGAAGTAAAAAAGGAGAAAAAAGAAGTTAGAAAGAAGTAAGAAAGAAGTAAGAAAGAAGTAAGAAAGAAGTAAGAAAGAAGTAAGAAAGAAGTAAAAAAGAAGTATGAAAGAAGTAAGAAAGAAGTAAGAAAGTAGAAAAAAGAAGTTAGAACGAAGTAAGAAAGAAGTAAGAAAGAAAGAAGAAATAAGTAAGAAAGAAGTAAGAAAGAAGTACGAAAGAAGTAAGAAAGAATTAAGAAAGAAAGAAGTATAAAAGAAGTAAGAAAGAAAGAAGAAAGAAGTAAGAAAGAAGTAAGAAAGAAGTATGAGAGAAGTAAGAAAGAAGAAAGAAAGAACTAAGAAAGAAGTAAGAAATAAGTAAGAAAGAAGTAAGAAAGAAGTAAGAAAGAAGTAAGAAAGAAAGAAGAAAGAAGTAAGAAAGAAGAAAGAAGTAAGAAGGAATGAAGAAAGAAGTAAGAAAGAAGAAAGAAAGAAGTAAGAAAGAAGTAAGAAAGAAAGAAGTAAGAAAGAAGTAAGAAAGTAGAAAAAAGTAGTTAGAAAGAAGTAAGAAAGAAGTAAGAAAGAAGTAAGAAAGAAGAAAGAAAGAAGAAAGAAAGAAAGAAGAAAGTAGTAAGAAAGAAGTAAGAGAGAAGTAAGAAAGAAGTAAGAAAGAAGTAAGAAAGAAGTAAGAAGGAATGAAGAAAGAACTAAGAAAGAAGTAAGAAAGAAGAAAGAAAGAAGTAAGAAAGAAGAAAGAAAGAAGTTAGAAAGAAGAAAGAAAGAAGTAAGAAAGAAGTAAGAAAGAATGAAGAAAGAAGTAAGAAAGAAGTAAGAAAGAAATAAGAAAGAAAGAAGAAAGAAGAAAGAAAGAAGTAGGAAAGAAGTAAGAAAGAAGTAAGAAGGAAGTAATAAAAAATTAAGAAGGAATGAAGAAAGAAGTAAGAAAGAAGAAAGAACGAAGTAAGAAAGAAGTAAGAAAGAAGTTAAGAAAGAAGTAAGAAAGAAAGTAGAAAGAAGTAAGAAAGAAGTAAGAAAGAAGTATGAAAGAAGTAAGAAAGAAGAAAGAAAGAAGTAAGAAAGAAGTAAGAAACAAGTAAGAAAGAAGTAAGAAAGAAAGAAGAAAGAAGAAAGAAAGAAGTAAGAAAGAAGTAAGAAAGAAGTAAGAAAGAAGTAAGAAGGAATGAAGAAAGTAGTAAGAAAGAAGTAAGAAAGAAGTAAGAAAGAAGTAAGAAAGAAAGAAGAAAGAAGTAAGAACGAAGTAAGAAAGAAGTAAGAAAGAAGAAAGAAAGAAGTAAGAAAGAAGAAAGAAAGAAGTAGGAAAGAAGTAAGAAAGAAGTAAGAAAGAAGAAAGAAAGAAAGAAGAAAGAAGTAAGAAAGAAGTAAGAAAGAAGTAAGAAAGAAGTAAAAAAGGAGAAAAAAGAAGTTAGAAAGAAGTAAGAAAGAAGTAAGAAAGAAGTAAGAAAGAAGTAAGAAAGAAGTAAGAAAGAAGTAAAAAAGAAGTATGAAAGAAGTAAGAAAGAAGTAAGAAAGTAGAAAAAAGAAGTTAGAACGAAGTAAGAAAGAAGTAAGAAAGAAAGAAGAAATAAGTAAGAAAGAAGTAAGAAAGAAGTACGAAAGAAGTAAGAAAGAATTAAGAAAGAAAGAAGTATAAAAGAAGTAAGAAAGAAAGAAGAAAGAAGTAAGAAAGAAGTAAGAAAGAAGTATGAGAGAAGTAAGAAAGAAGAAAGAAAGAACTAAGAAAGAAGTAAGAAATAAGTAAGAAAGAAGTAAGAAAGAAGTAAGAAAGAAGTAAGAAAGAAAGAAGAAAGAAGTAAGAAAGAAGAAAGAAGTAAGAAGGAATGAAGAAAGAAGTAAGAAAGAAGAAAGAAAGAAGTAAGAAAGAAGTAAGAAAGAAAGAAGTAAGAAAGAAGTAAGAAAGTAGAAAAAAGTAGTTAGAAAGAAGTAAGAAAGAAGTAAGAAAGAAGTAAGAAAGAAGAAAGAAAGAAGAAAGAAAGAAAGAAGAAAGTAGTAAGAAAGAAGTAAGAGAGAAGTAAGAAAGAAGTAAGAAAGAAGTAAGAAAGAAGTAAGAAGGAATGAAGAAAGAACTAAGAAAGAAGTAAGAAAGAAGAAAGAAAGAAGTAAGAAAGAAGAAAGAAAGAAGTTAGAAAGAAGAAAGAAAGAAGTAAGAAAGAAGTAAGAAAGAATGAAGAAAGAAGTAAGAAAGAAGTAAGAAAGAAATAAGAAAGAAAGAAGAAAGAAGAAAGAAAGAAGTAGGAAAGAAGTAAGAAAGAAGTAAGAAGGAAGTAATAAAAAATTAAGAAGGAATGAAGAAAGAAGTAAGAAAGAAGAAAGAACGAAGTAAGAAAGAAGTAAGAAAGAAGTTAAGAAAGAAGTAAGAAAGAAAGTAGAAAGAAGTAAGAAAGAAGTAAGAAAGAAGTATGAAAGAAGTAAGAAAGAAGAAAGAAAGAAGTAAGAAAGAAGTAAGAAACAAGTAAGAAAGAAGTAAGAAAGAAAGAAGAAAGAAGAAAGAAAGAAGTAAGAAAGAAGTAAGAAAGAAGTAAGAAAGAAGTAAGAAGGAATGAAGAAAGTAGTAAGAAAGAAGTAAGAAAGAAGTAAGAAAGAAGTAAGAAAGAAAGAAGAAAGAAGTAAGAACGAAGTAAGAAAGAAGTAAGAAAGAAGAAAGAAAGAAGTAAGAAAGAAGAAAGAAAGAAGTAGGAAAGAAGTAAGAAAGAAGTAAGAAAGAAGAAAGAAAGAAAGAAGAAAGAAGTAAGAAAGAAGTAAGAAAGAAGTAAGAAAGAAGTAAAAAAGGAGAAAAAAGAAGTTAGAAAGAAGTAAGAAAGAAGTAAGAAAGAAGTAAGAAAGAAGTAAGAAAGAAGTAAGAAAGAAGTAAAAAAGAAGTATGAAAGAAGTAAGAAAGAAGTAAGAAAGAAGTAAAAAAGAAGTATGAAAGAAGTAAGAAAGACGAAAGAAAGAACTAAGAAAGAAGTAAGAAAGAAGTAAGAAAGAAATAAGAAAGAAGTAAGAAAGAAGAAAGAAAGAAGAAAGAAAGAAGTAAGAAAGAAGTAAGAAAGAAGTAAGAAGGAATGAAGAAAGAAGTAAGAAAGAAGAAAGAAAGAAGTAAGAAAGAAGTAAGAAAGAAGTAAGAAAGAAGAAAAAAAAAAGTAATAAAGAAGTAAGAAAGAAGAAAAAAGAAGTTAGAACGAAGTAAGAAAGAAGTAAGAAAGAAGTAAGAAAGAAGTAAAAAAGACGTATGAAAGAAGTAAGAAAGAAGAAAGAAAGCAGTAAGAAAGAAGTAAGAAAGAAGTAAGAAGGAATGAAGAAAGAAGTAAGAAAGAAGAAAGAAAGAAGTAAGAAAGAAGTAAGAAAGAAGTAATAAAGAAGTAAGAAAGAAGTAAGAAAGAAGTAAGAAAGAAGAAAGAAAGAAGTAAGAAAGAAGAAAGAAAGAAGTAAGAAAGAAGTAAGAAAGAAGTAAGAAAGAAATAAGAAAGAAGTAAGAAAGAAGTAAGAAAGAAGTAAGAAAGAATTACGAAAGAAGTAAGAAAGAATTAAGAAAGAAAGAAGTAAGAAAGAAGTAAGAAAGAAAGAAGAAAGAAGTAAGAAAGAAGTAAAAAAGAAGTATGAAAGAAGTAAGAAAGAAAGAAGAAAGAAGTAAGAAAGAAGTAAGAAAGAAGTATGAAAGAAGTAAGAAAGAAGAAAGAAAGAAGTAAGAAATAAGTAAGAAAGAAGTAAGAAAGAAGTAAGAAAGAAGTAAGAAAGAAGAAAGAAGTAAGAAAGAAGTAAGAAAGAAGTAAGAAGGAATGAAGAAAGAAGTAAGAAAGAAGAAAGAAAGAAGTAAGAAAGAAGTAAGAAAGAAAGAATTAAGAAAGAAGTAAGAAAAAGTAAGAATGTAGAAAAAAGAAGTTAGAAAGAAGTAAGAAAGAAGTAAGAAAGAAGTAAGAAAGAAGAAAGAAAGAAGAAAGAAAGAAAGAAGAAAGAAGTAAGAAAGAAGTAAGAGAGAAGTAAGAAAGAAGTAAGAAAGAAGTAAGAAAGAAGTAAGAAGGAATGAAGAAAGAAGTAAGAAAGAAGTAAGAAAGAAGAAAGAACTAAGAAAGAAGAAAGAAAGAAGTAAGAAAGATGTAAGAAAGAAGTAAAAAAGAAGTAAGAAAGAAATAAGAAAGAAAGAAGAAAGAAGAAAGAAAGAAGTAGGAAAGAAGTAAGAAAGAAGTAAGAAAGAAGTAATAAAGAATTAAGAAGGAATGAAGAAAGAAGTAAAAAAGAAGAAAGAACGAAGTAAGAAAGAAGTAAGAAAGAAGTAAGAAAGAAGTAAGAATTAATGTAGAAAGAAGTAAGAAAGAAGTAAGAAAGAAGTATGAAAGAAGTAAGAAAGAAGAAAGAAAGAAGTAAGAAAGAAGTAAGAAAGAAGTAAGAAAGAAGTAAGAAAGAAGAAAGAAAGAAGTAAGAAAGAAGTAAGAAAGAAGTAAGAAAGAAGTAAGAAAGAAGAAAGAAAGAAGTAAGAAAGAAGAAAGAAAGAAGTAAGAAAGAAGTAAGAAAGAAGTAAGAAAGAAGTACGAAAGAAGTAAGAAAGAATTAAGAAAGAAAGAAGTAGGAAAGAAGTAAGAAAGAAAGAAGAAAGAAGTAAGAAAGAAGTAAGAAAGAAGTAAGAAAGAAAGAAGAAAGAAGTAAGAAAGAAGTAAGAAAGAAGTAAGAAAGAAGTAAGAAAGAAGTAAGAAAGAAGTAAGAAAGAAGTAAGAAAGAAGTAAGAAAGAAGTAAGAAAGAAGTAAGAAAGAAGTAAGAAAGAAGTAAGAAAGAAGTAAGAAATAAGTAAGAAAGAAGAAAAAAGAAGTTAGAAAGAAGTAAGAAAGAAGTAAGAAAGAAGTTAGAAAGAAGTAAGAAAGAAAGAAGAAAGAAGTAAGAAAGAAGTAAGAAAAAGTATGAAAGAAGTAAGAAAGAAGAAAGAAAGAAGTAAGAAAGAAGTAAGAAAGAAGTAAGAAAGAAATAAGAAAGAAAGAAGAAAGAAGAAATAAAGAAGTAGAAAAGAAGTAAGAAAGAAGTAAGAAAGAAGTAATAAAGAATTAAGAAGGAATGAAGAAAGAACTAAGAAAGAAGAAAGAACGAAGTAAGAAAGAAGTAAGAAAGAAGTAAGAAAGAAGTAAGAAAGAAAGTAGAAAGAAGTAAGAAAGAAGTAAGAAAGAAGTAAGAAGGAATGAATAAAGTAGTAAGAAAGAAGTAAGAAAGAAGTAAGAAAGAAGTAAGAAAGAAGTAAGAAGGAATGAAGAAAGTAGTAAGAAAGAAGTAAGAAAGAAGTAAGAAAGAAGTAAGAAAGAAAGAAGAAAGAAGTAAGAAAGAAGAAAGAAAGAAGTAAGAAAGAAGTAAGAAGGAATGAAGAAAGTAGTAAGAAAGAAGTAAGAAAGAAGTAAGAAAGAAGTAAGAAAGAAGTAAGAAAGAAAGAAGAAAGAAGTAAGAAAGAAGTAAGAAAGAAGTAAGAAAGAAGAAAGAAAGAAGTAAGAAAGAAGAAAGAAAGAAGTATGAAAGAAGTAAGAAAGAAGTAAGAAAGAAGTACGAAAGAAGTAAGAAAGAATTAAGAAAGAAAGAAGTAAGAAAGAAGTAAGAAAGAAAGAAGAAAGAAGTAAGAAGGAATGAAGAAAGAAGTAAGAAAGAAGAAAGAAAGTAGTAAGAAAGAAGAAAGAAAGAAGTAAGAAAGAAGAAATAAAGAAGTAAGAAAGAAGTAAGAAAGAAGTAAGAAAGAAAGAAGAAAGAAGTAAGAAAGAAGTAAGAAAGAAGTAAGAAAGAAGTACGAAAGAAGTAAGAAAGAATTAAGAAAGAAAGAAGTAAGAAAGAAGTAAGAAAGAAAGAAGAAATAAGTAAGAAAGAAGTAAGAAAGAAGTACGAAAGAAGTAAGAAAGAATTAAGAAAGAAAGTAGTATAAAAGAAGTAAGAAAGAAAGAAGAAAGAAGTAAGAAAGAAGTATGAGAGAAGTAAGAAAGAAGAAAGAAAGAACTAAGAAAGAAGTAAGAAATAAGTAAGAAAGAAGTAAGAAAGAAGTAAGAAAGAAGTAAGAAAGAAGTAAGAAAGAAAGAAGAAAGAAGTAGGAAAGAAGAAAGAAGTAAGAAGGAATGAAGAAAGAAGTAAGAAAGAAGAAAGAAAGAAGTAAGAAAGAAGTAAGAAAGAAAGAAGTAAGAAAGAAGTAAGAAAGAAGTAAGAAAGTAGAAAAAAGTAGTTAGAAAGAAGTAAGAAAGAAGTAAGAAAGAAGTAAGAAAGAAGAAAGAAAGAAGAAAGAAAGAAAGAAGAAAGAAGTAAGAAAGAAGTAAGAGAGAATTAAGAAAGAAGTAAGAAATAAGTAAGAAAGAAGTAAGAAGGAATGAAGAAAGAACTAAGAAAGAAGTAAGAAAGAAGAAAGAAAGAAGTAAGAAAGAAGAAAGAAAGAAGTAAGAAAGAAGTAAGAAAGAATTAAGAAAGAAAGAAGTAAGAAAGAAGTAAGAAAGAAAGAAGAAAGAAGTAAGAAAGAAGTAAGAAAGAAGTAAGAAAGAAAGAAGTAAGAAAGAAGTAAGAAAGAAGTAAGAAAGAAGTAAGAAAGAAGAAAGAAAGAAGTAAGAAAGAAGTAAGAAAGAAGTAAGAAAGAAGTAAGAAAGAAGTAAGAAAGAAGTAAGAAAGAAAGAAGAAAGAAGTAAGAAAGAAGTAAGAAAGAAGTAAAAAGGAATGAAGAAAGAAGTAAGAAAGAAGAAAGAAAGTAGTAAGAAAGAAGAAAGAAAGAAGTAAGAAAGAAGAAATAAAGAAGTAAGAAAGAAGTAAGAAAGAAGTAAGAAAGAAAGAAGAAAGAAGTAAGAAAGAAGTAAGAAAGAAGTAAGAAAGAAGTACGAAAGATGTAAGAAAGAATTAAGAAAGAAAGAAGTAAGAAAGAAGTAAGAAAGAAAGAAGAAATAAGTAAGAAAGAAGTAAGAAAGAAGTACGAAAGAAGTAAGAAAGAATTAAGAAAGAAAGAAGTATAAAAGAAGTAAGAAAGAAAGAAGAAAGAAGTAAGAAAGAAGTAAGAAAGAAGTATGAGAGAAGTAAGAAAGAAGAAAGAAAGAACTAAGAAAGAAGTAAAAAATAAGTAAGAAAGAAGTAAGAAAGAAGTAAGAAAGATGTAAGAAAGAAAGAAGAAAGAAGTAAGAAAGAAGAAAGAAGTAAGAAGGAATGAAGAAAGAAGTAAGAAAGAAGAAAGAAAGAAGTAAGAAAGAAGTAAGAAAGAAAGAAGTAAGAAAGAAGTAAGAAAGTAGAAAAAAGTAGTTAGAAAGAAGTAAGAAAGAAGTACGAAAGAAGGAAGAAAGAAGAAAGAAAGAAGAAAGAAAGAAAGAAGAAAGTAGTAAGAAAGAAGTAAGAGAGAAGTAAGAAAGAAGTAAGAAAGAAGTAAGAAAGAAGTAAGAAGGAATGAAGAAAGAACTAAGAAAGAAGTAAGAAAGAAGAAAGAAAGAAGTAAGAAAGAAGAAAGAAAGAAGTAAGAAAGAAGAAAGAAAGAAGTAAGAAAGAAGTAAGAAAGAAAGAAGAAAGAAGTAAGAAAGAAGTAAGAAAGAAATAAGAAAGAAAGAAGAAAGAAGAAAGAAAGAAGTAGGAAAGAAGTAAGAAAGAAGTAAGAAAGAAGTAATAAAAAATTAAGAAGGAATGAAGAAATAAGTAAGAAAGAAGAAAGAACGAAGTAAGAAAGAAGTAAGAAAGAAGTAAGAAAGAAGTAAGAAAGAAAGTAGAAAGAAGTAAGAAAGAATTAAGAAAGAAGTATGAAAGAAGTAAGAAAGAAGAAAGAAAGAAGTAAGAAAGAAGTAAGAAACAAGTAAGAAAGAAGTAAGAAAGAAAGAAGAAAGAAGAAAGAAAGAAGTAAGAAAGAAGTAAGAAAGAAGTAAGAAAGAAGTAAGAAGGAATGAAGAAAGTAGTAAGAAATAAGTAAGAAAGAAGTAAGAAAGAAGTAAGAAAGAAAGAAGAAAGAAGTAAGAACGAAGTAAGAAAGAAGTAAGAAAGAAGAAAGAAAGAAGTAAGAAAGAAGAAAGAAAGAAGTAAGAAAGAAGTAAGAAAGAAGTAAGAAAGAAGAAAGAAAGAAAGAAGAAAGAAGTAAGAAAGAAGTAAGAAAGAAGTAAGAAAGAAGTAAAAAAGAAGAAAAAAGAAGTTAGAAAGAAGTAAGAAAGAAGTAAGAAAGAAGTAAGAAAGAAGTAAGAAAGAAGTAAGAAAGAAGTAAAAAAGAAGTATGAAAGAAGTAAGAAAGAAGTAAGAAAGAAGTAAAAAAGAAGTATGAAAGAAGTAAGAAAGAAGAAAGAAAGAAGTAAGAAAGAAGTAAGAAAGAAGTAAGAAAGAAATAAGAAAGAAGTAAGAAAGAAGAAAGAAAGAAGAAAGAAAGAAGTAAGAAAGAAGTAAGAAAGAAGTAAGAAGGAATGAAGAAAGAAGTAAGAAAGAAGAAAGAAAGAAGTAAGAAAGAAGTAAGAAAGAAGTAAGAAAGAAGTAAAAAAGAAGTAATAAAGAAGTAAGAAAGAAGAAAAAAGAAGTTAGAACGAAGTAAGAAAGAAGTAAGAAAGAAGTAAGAAAGAAGTAAGAAAGAAGTAAAAAAGACGTATGAAAGAAGTAAGAAAGAAGAAAGAAAGCAGTAAGAAAGAAGTAAGAAAGAAGTAAGAAGGAATGAAGAAAGAAGTAAGAAAGAAGAAAGAAGTAAGAAAGAAGTAAGAAAGAAGTAAGAAAGAAGTAAGAAAGAAGAAAGAAAGAAGTAAGAAAGAATAAAGAAAGAAGTAAGAAAGAAGTAAGAAAGAAGTAAGAAAGAAGTAAGAAAGAAATAAGAAAGAAGTAAGAAAGAAGTAAGAAAGAAGTAAGAAAGAATTACGAAAGAAGTAAGAAAGAATTAAGAAAGAAAGAAGTAAGAAAGAAGTAAGAAAGAAAGAAGAAAGAAGTAAGAAAGAAGTAAAAAAGAAGTATGAAAGAAGTAAGAAAGAAAGAAGAAAGAAGTAAGAAAGAAGTAAGAAAGAAGTATGAAAGAAGTAAGAAAGAAGAAAGAAAGAAGTAAGAAATAAGTAAGAAAGAAGTAAGAAAGAAGTAAGAAAGAAGAAAGAAGTAAGAAAGAAGTAAGAAAGAAGTAAGAAGGAATGAAGAAAGAAGTAAGAAAGAAGAAAGAAAGAAGTAAGAAAGAAGTAAGAAAGAAAGAATTAAGAAAGAAGTAAGAAAAAGTAAGAATGTAGAAAAAAGAAGTTAGAAAGAAGTAAGAAAGAAGAAAGAAAGAAGTAAGAAAGAAGAAAGAAAGAAGTAAGAAAGAAGTAAGAAAGAAAGAAGAAAGAAGTAAGAAAGAAGTAAGAAAGAAATAAGAAAGAAAGAAGAAAGAAGAAAGAAGGAAGTAGGAAAGAAGTAAGAAAGAAGTAAGAAAGAAGTAATAAAAAATTAAGAAGGAATGAAGAAAGAAGTAAGAAAGAAGAAAGAACGAAGTAAGAAAGAAGTAAGAAAGAAGTAAGAAAGAAGTAAGAAAGAAAGTAGAAAGAAGTAAGAAAGAAGTAAGAAAGAAGTATGAAAGAAGTAAGAAAGAAGAAAGAAAGAAGTAAGAAAGAAGTAAGAAACAAGTAAGAAAGAAGTAAGAAAGAAAGAATTAAGAAAGAAGTAGGAAAGAAGTAAGAAAGAAGTCAGAAAGAAGAAAGAAAAAATTAAGAAGGAATGAAGAAAGAAGTAAGAAAGAAGTAAGAAAGAAGAAAGAAGTAAGAAAGAAGAAAGAAAGAAGTAAGAAAGAAGAAAGAACGAAGTAAGAAAGAAGTAAGAAAGAAGTAAGAAAGAAGTAAGAAAGAAGTATGAAAGAAGTAAGAAAGAAGAAAGAAAGAAGTAAGAAAGAAGTAAGAAAGAAGTAAGAAAGAAGTAAGAAAGAAAGAAGACAGAAGAAAGAAAGAAGTAAGAAAGAAGTAAGAAAGAAGTAAGAAAGAAGTACGAAAGAAGTAAGAAAGAATTAAGAAAGAAAGAAGTAAGAAAAAAGTAAGAAAGAAAGAAGAAAGAAGTAAGAAAGAAGTAAGAAAGAAGTAAGAAAGAAAGAAGAAAGAAGTAAGAAAGAAGTAAGAAAGAAGTAAGAAAGAAGTAAGAAAGAAGAAAGAAAGAAGTAAGAAAGAAGAAAGAAAGAAGTAAGAAAGAAGTAAGAAAGAAGTAAGAAAGAAAGAAGAAAGAATTAAGAAAGAAGTAAGAAAGAAAGAAGAAAGAAGTAAGAAAGAAGTAAGAAAGAAGTAAGAAAGAAAGAAGAAAGAAGTAAGAAAGAAGTAAGAAAGAAGTAAGAAAGAAGTAAAAAAGAAGTATGAAAGAAGTAAGAAAGAAGAAAGAAAGAAGTAAGAAAGAAGTAAGAAAGAAGTAAGAAAGAAATAAGAAAGAAAGAAGAAAGAAGAAAGAAAGAAGTAAGAAAGAAGTAAGAAAGAAGTAAGAAAGAAGTAAGAAAGAAGTAAGAAAGAAAGAAGAAAGAAGTAAGAAAGAAGTAAGAAAGAAGTAAGAAAGAAAGAAGAAAGAAGTAAGAAAGAAAGAAGAAAGAAGTAAGAAAGAAGTAAGAAAGAAATAAGAAAGAAAGAAGAAAGAAGTAAGAAAGAAGTAATAAAAAATTAAGAAGGAATGAAGAAAGAAGTAAGAAAGAAGAAAGAACGAAGTAAGAAAGAAGTAAGAAAGAAGTAAGAAAGAAGTAAGAAAGAAAGTAGAAAGAAGTAAGAAAGAAGTAAGAAAGAAGTATGAAAGAAGTAAGAAAGAAGAAAGAAAGAAGTAAGAAAGAAGTAAGAAACAAGTAAGAAAGAAGTAAGAAAGAAAGAATTAAGAAAGAAGTAGGAAAGAAGTAAGAAAGAAGTCAGAAAGAAGAAAGAAAAAATTAAGAAGGAATGAAGAAAGAAGTAAGAAAGAAGTAAGAAAGAAGAAAGAAGTAAGAAAGAAGAAAGAAAGAAGTAAGAAAGAAGAAAGAACGAAGTAAGAAAGAAGTAAGAAAGAAGTAAGAAAGAAGTAAGAAAGAAGTATGAAAGAAGTAAGAAAGAAGAAAGAAAGAAGTAAGAAAGAAGTAAGAAAGAAGTAAGAAAGAAGTAAGAAAGAAAGAAGACAGAAGAAAGAAAGAAGTAAGAAAGAAGTAAGAAAGAAGTAAGAAAGAAGTACGAAAGAAGTAAGAAAGAATTAAGAAAGAAAGAAGTAAGAAAAAAGTAAGAAAGAAAGAAGAAAGAAGTAAGAAAGAAGTAAGAAAGAAGTAAGAAAGAAAGAAGAAAGAAGTAAGAAAGAAGTAAGAAAGAAGTAAGAAAGAAGTAAGAAAGAAGAAAGAAAGAAGTAAGAAAGAAGAAAGAAAGAAGTAAGAAAGAAGTAAGAAAGAAGTAAGAAAGAAAGAAGAAAGAATTAAGAAAGAAGTAAGAAAGAAAGAAGAAAGAAGTAAGAAAGAAGTAAGAAAGAAGTAAGAAAGAAAGAAGAAAGAAGTAAGAAAGAAGTAAGAAAGAAGTAAGAAAGAAGTAAAAAAGAAGTATGAAAGAAGTAAGAAAGAAGAAAGAAAGAAGTAAGAAAGAAGTAAGAAAGAAGTAAGAAAGAAATAAGAAAGAAAGAAGAAAGAAGAAAGAAAGAAGTAAGAAAGAAGTAAGAAAGAAGTAAGAAAGAAGTAAGAAAGAAGTAAGAAAGAAAGAAGAAAGAAGTAAGAAAGAAGTAAGAAAGAAGTAAGAAAGAAGAAAAAAGAAGTTAGAACGAAGTAAGAAAGAAGTAAGAAAGAAGTAAGAAAGAAGTAAAAAAGACGTATGAAAGAAGAAAAAAAGAAGAAAGAAAGAAGTAAGAAAAAAGTAAGAAAGAAGTAATAAAGAAGTAAGAAAGAAGTAAGAAAGAAAGAAGAAAGAAGAAAGAAAGAAGTAGGAAAGAAGTAAGAAAGAAGTAAGAAAGAAGTAAGAAAGAAAGAAGAAAGAAGTAAGAAAGAAGTAAGAAAGAAAGAAGAAAGAAGTAAGAAAGAAGTAAGAAAGAAGTAAGAAAGAAAGAAGAAAGAAGTAAGAAAGAAGTAAGAAAGAAGTAAGAAAGAAGTAAAAAAGAAGTATGAAAGAAGTAAGAAAGAAGAAAGAAAGAAGAAAGAAGTAAGAAAGAAGTAAGAAAGAAATAAGAAAGAAAGAAGAAAGAAGAAAGAAAGAAGTAAGAAAGAAGTAAGAAAGAAGTAAGAAAGAAGTAAGAAAGAAGTAAGAAAGAAGTAAGAAAGAAAGAAGAAAGAAGTAAGAAAGAAGTAAGAAAGAAGTAAGAAAGAAGAAAAAAGAAGCTAGAACGAAGTAAGAAAGAAGTAAGAAAGAAGTAAGAAAGAAGTAAAAAAGACGTATGAAAGAAGAAAGAAAGAAGAAAGAAAGAAGTAAGAAAGAAGTAAGAAAGAAGTAATAAAGAAGTAAGAAAGAAGTAAGAAAGAAGTAAGAAAGAAGAAAGAAAGAAGTAAGAAAGAAGAAAGAAAGAAGTAAGAAAGAAGTAAGAAAGAAGTAAGAAAGAAGTAAGAAAGAAGTAAAAAAGAAGTAAGAAAGAAGTAAGAAAGAAGTAAGAAAGAAGTAAGAAAGAAGTAAGAAAGAAAGAAGAAAGAAGAAAGAAAGAAGTAGGAAAGAAGTAAGAAAGAAGTAAGAAAGAAGTAATAAAGAATTAAGATGTAATGAAGAAAGAAGTAAGAAAGAAGAAAGAACGAAGTAAGAAAGAAGTAAGAAAGAAGTAAGAAAGAAAGTAGAAAGAAGTAAGAAAGAAGTAAGAAAGAAGTATGAAAGAAGTAAGAAAGAAGAAAGAAAGAAGTAAGAAAGAAGTAAGAAAGAAGTAAGAAAGAAGTAAGAAAGAAAGAAGACAGAAGAAAGAAAGAAGTAAGAAAGAAGTAAGAAAGAAGTAAGAAAGAAGTAAGAAAGAAGTACGAAAGAAGTAAGAAAGAATTAAGAAAGAAAGAAGTAAGAAAAAAGTAAGAAAGAAAGAAGAAAGAAGTAAGAAAGAAGTAAGAAAGAAGTAAGAAAGAAGTAAGAAAGAAGTAAGAAAGAAGTAAAAAAGAAGTATGAAAGAAGTAAGAAAGAAGTAAGAAAGAAGTAAGAAAGAAGTAAGAAAGAAGTAAGAAAGAAGTAAGAAAGAAGTAAGAAAGAAGTAAAAAAGAAGTAAGAAAGAAGTAAGAAAGAAGTAAGAAAGAAGTAAGAAAGAAGTAAGAAAGAAGTAAGAAAGAAATAAGAAAGAAAGAAGAAAGAAGAAAGAAAGAAGTAGGAAAGAAGTAAGAAAGAAGTAAGAAAGAAGTAATAAAGAATTAAGAAGTAATGAAGAAAGAAGTAAGAAAGAAAAAAGAACGAAGTAAGAAAGAAGTAAGAAAGAAGTAAGAAAGAAAGTAGAAAGAAGTAAGAAAGAAGTAAGAAAGAAGTATGAAAGAAATAAGAAAGAAGAAAGAAAGAAGTAAGAAAGAAGTAAGAAAGAAGTAAGAAAGAAGTAAGAAAGAAAGAAGACAGAAGAAAGAAAGAAGTAAGAAAGAAGTAAGAAAGAAGTAAGAAAGAAGTAAGAAAGAAGTACGAAAGAAGTAAGAAAGAATTAAGAAAGAAAGAAGTAAGAAAAAAGTAAGAAAGAAAGAAGAAAGAAGAAAGAAAGAAGAAAGAAAGAAGTAAGAAAGAAGTAAGAAAGAAGTAAGAAGGAATGAAGAAAGAAGTAAGAAAGAAGAAAGAAAGAAGTAAGAAAGAAGTAAAAAAGAAGTAATAAAGAAGTAATAAAGAACTAAGAAAGAAGTAAGAAAGAAAGAAGAAAGAAAGAAGTAAGAAAGAAGAAAGAAAGAAGTAAGAAAGAAGTAAGAAAGAAGAAAGAAAGAAGTAAGAAAGAAGAAAGAAAGAAGTAAGAAAGAAGTAAGAAAGAAGTAAGAAAGAAGTAAGAAAGAAGTAAGAAAGAAAGAAGAAAGAAGTAAGAAAGAAGTAAGAAAGAAGTAAGAAAGAAGTAAGAAAGAAGAAAAAAGAAGTTAGAACGAAGTAAGAAAGAAGTAAGAAAGAAGTAAGAAAGAAGTAAGAAAGAAGTAAGAAAGAAGTAAGAAAGAAATAAGAAAGAAAGAAGAAAGAAGAAAGAAAGAAAGAATTAAGAAAGAAGTAAGAAAGAAGTAAGAAAGAAGTAAGAAAGAAGAAAGAACGAAGTAAGAAAGAAGTAAGAAAGAAGTAAGAAAGAAGTATGAAAGAAGTAAGAAAGAAGAAAGAAAGAAGTAAGAAAGAAGTAAGAAACAAGTAAGAAAGAAGTAAGAAAGAAAGAATTAAGAAAGAAGTAGGAAAGAAGTAAGAAAGAAGTCAGAAAGAAGAAAGAAAAAATTAAGAAGGAATGAAGAAAGAAGTAAGAAAGAAGTAAGAAAGAAGAAAGAAGTAAGAAAGAAGAAAGAAAGAAGTAAGAAAGAAGAAAGAACGAAGTAAGAAAGAAGTAAGAAAGAAGTAAGAAAGAAGTAAGAAAGAAGTATGAAAGAAGTAAGAAAGAAGAAAGAAAGAAGTAAGAAAGAAGTAAGAAAGAAGTAAGAAAGAAGTAATAAAGAAAGAAGACAGAAGAAAGAAAGAAGTAAGAAAGAAGTAAGAAAGAAGTAAGAAAGAAGTACGAAAGAAGTAAGAAAGAATTAAGAAAGAAAGAAGTAAGAAAAAAGTAAGAAAGAAAGAAGAAAGAAGTAAGAAAGAAGTAAGAAAGAAGTAAGAAAGAAAGAAGAAAGAAGTAAGAAAGAAGTAAGAAAGAAGTAAGAAAGAAGAAAGAAAGAAGTAAGAAAGAAGAAAGAAAGAAGTAAGAAAGAAGTAAGAAAGAAGTAAGAAAGAAAGAAGAAAGAATTAAGAAAGAAGTAAGAAAGAAAGAAGAAAGAAGTAAGAAAGAAGTAAGAAAGAAGTAAGAAAGAAAGAAGAAAGAAGTAAGAAAGAAGTAAGAAAGAAGTAAGAAAGAAGTAAAAAAGAAGTATGAAAGAAGTAAGAAAGAAGAAAGAAAGAAGTAAGAAAGAAGTAAGAAAGAAGTAAGAAAGAAATAAGAAAGAAAGAAGAAAGAAGAAAGAAAGAAGTAAGAAAGAAGTAAGAAAGAAGTAAGAAAGAAGTAAGAAAGAAGTAAGAAAGAAAGAAGAAAGAAGTAAGAAAGAAGTAAGAAAGAAGTAAGAAAGAAGAAAAAAGAAGTTAGAACGAAGTAAGAAAGAAGTAAGAAAGAAGTAAGAAAGAAGTAAAAAAGACGTATGAAAGAAGAAAAAAAGAAGAAAGAAAGAAGTAAGAAAAAAGTAAGAAAGAAGTAATAAAGAAGTAAGAAAGAAGTAAGAAAGAAAGAAGAAAGAAGAAAGAAAGAAGTAGGAAAGAAGTAAGAAAGAAGTAAGAAAGAAGTAAGAAAGAAAGAAGAAAGAAGTAAGAAAGAAGTAAGAAAGAAAGAAGAAAGAAGTAAGAAAGAAGTAAGAAAGAAGTAAGAAAGAAAGAAGAAAGAAGTAAGAAAGAAGTAAGAAAGAAGTAAGAAAGAAGTAAAAAAGAAGTATGAAAGAAGTAAGAAAGAAGAAAGAAAGAAGAAAGAAGTAAGAAAGAAGTAAGAAAGAAATAAGAAAGAAAGAAGAAAGAAGAAAGAAAGAAGTAAGAAAGAAGTAAGAAAGAAGTAAGAAAGAAGTAAGAAAGAAGTAAGAAAGAAGTAAGAAAGAAAGAAGAAAGAAGTAAGAAAGAAGTAAGAAAGAAGTAAGAAAGAAGAAAAAAGAAGCTAGAACGAAGTAAGAAAGAAGTAAGAAAGAAGTAAGAAAGAAGTAAAAAAGACGTATGAAAGAAGAAAGAAAGAAGAAAGAAAGAAGTAAGAAAGAAGTAAGAAAGAAGTAATAAAGAAGTAAGAAAGAAGTAAGAAAGAAGTAAGAAAGAAGAAAGAAAGAAGTAAGAAAGAAGAAAGAAAGAAGTAAGAAAGAAGTAAGAAAGAAGTAAGAAAGAAGTAAGAAAGAAGTAAAAAAGAAGTAAGAAAGAAGTAAGAAAGAAGTAAGAAAGAAGTAAGAAAGAAGTAAGAAAGAAGTAAGAAAGAAATAAGAAAGAAAGAAGAAAGAAGAAAGAAAGAAGTAGGAAAGAAGTAAGAAAGAAGTAAGAAAGAAGTAATAAAGAATTAAGAAGTAATGAAGAAAGAAGTAAGAAAGAAGAAAGAACGAAGTAAGAAAGAAGTAAGAAAGAAGTAAGAAAGAAAGTAGAAAGAAGTAAGAAAGAAGTAAGAAAGAAGTATGAAAGAAGTAAGAAAGAAGAAAGAAAGAAGTAAGAAAGAAGTAAGAAAGAAGTAAGAAAGAAGTAAGAAAGAAAGAAGACAGAAGAAAGAAAGAAGTAAGAAAGAAGTAAGAAAGAAGTAAGAAAGAAGTAAGAAAGAAGTACGAAAGAAGTAAGAAAGAATTAAGAAAGAAAGAAGTAAGAAAAAAGTAAGAAAGAAAGAAGAAAGAAGAAAGAAAGAAGAAAGAAAGAAGTAAGAAAGAAGTAAGAAAGAAGTAAGAAGGAATGAAGAAAGAAGTAAGAAAGAAGAAAGAAAGAAGTAAGAAAGAAGTAAGAAAGAAGTAATAAAGAAGTAATAAAGAAGTAAGAAAGAAGTAAGAAAGAAAGAAGAAAGAAAGAAGTAAGAAAGAAGAAAGAAAGAAGTAAGAAAGAAGTAAGAAAGAAGAAAGAAAGAAGTAAGAAAGAAGAAAGAAAGAAGTAAGAAAGAAGTAAGAAAGAAGTAAGAAAGAAGTAAGAAAGAAGTAAGAAAGAAAGAAGAAAGAAGTAAGAAAGAAGTAAGAAAGAAGTAAGAAAGAAGTAAGAAAGAAGAAAAAAGAAGTTAGAACGAAGTAAGAAAGAAGTAAGAAAGAAGTAAGAAAGAAGTAAGAAAGAAGTAAGAAAGAAGTAAGAAAGAAATAAGAAAGAAAGAAGAAAGAAGAAAGAAAGATTAAAGAAAGAAGTAAGAAAGAAGTAAGAAAGAAGTAAGAAGGAATGAAGAAAGAAGTAAGAAAGAAGAAAGAAAGAAGTAAGAAAGAAGTAAGAAAGAAGTAATAAAGAAGTAAGAAAGAAGTAAGAAAGAAGTAAGAAAGAAAGAAGAAAGAAGTAAGAAAGAAGTAAGAAAGAAGAAAGAAAGTAGTAAGAAAGAATAAAGAAAGAAGTAAGAAAAAAGAAAGAAAGAAAGAAGTAAGAAAGAAGTAAGAAAGAAGTATGAAAGAAGTAAGAAAGAAAGAAGAAAGAAGTAAGAAAGAAGTAAGAAAGAAGTATGAAAGAAGAAAGAAAGAAGAAAGAAAGAAGTAAGAAATAAGTAAGAAAGAAGTAATAAAGAAGTAAGAAAGAAGTAAGAAAGAAAGAAGAAAGAAGTAAGAAAGAAGTAAGAAAGAAGTAAGAAAGAAGTAAGAAGGAATGAAGAAAGAAGTAAGAAAGAAGAAAGAAAGAAGTAAGAAAGAAAGAAGTAAGAAAGAAGTAAGAAAGAAGTAAGAAAGAAGTAAGAATGTAGAAAAAAGAAGTTAGAAATAACTAAGAAAGAAGAAAGAAAGAAATAAGAAAGAAGTAAGAAAGAAGTAAGAAAGAAGTAAGAAAGAAGTAAGAAAGAAAGAAGAAAGAAGTAAGAAAGAGTAAGAAAGAATTATGAAAAAAGTAAGAAAGAAGTAAGAAAGAAAGAATTAAGAAAGAAGTATGAAAGAAGTAAGAAAGAATTCAGAAAGAAGAAAGAAAAAATTAAGAAGGAATGAAGAAAGAAGTAAGAAAGAAGTAAGAAAGAAGAAAGAAGTAAGAAAGAAGAAAGAAAGAAGTAAGAAAGAAGTAAGAAAGAAGTAAGAAAGAAGTAAGAAAGAAAGAAGAAAGAAGTAAGAAAGAAGTAAGAAAGAAGTACTAAAGAATTAAGAAGTAATGAAGAAAGAAGTAAGAAAGAAGAAAGAACAAAGTAAGAAAGAAGTAAGAAAGAAGTAAGAAAGAAAGTAGAAAGAAGTAAGAAAGAAGTAAGAAAGAAGTATGAAAGAAGTAAGAAAGAAGAAAGAAAGAAGTAAGAAAGAAGTAAGAAAGAAGTAAGAAAGAAGTAAGAAAGAAAGAAGACAGAAGAAAGAAAGAAGTAAGAAAGAAGTAAGAAAGAAGTAAGAAAGAAGTACGAAAGAAGTAAGAAAGAATTAAGAAAGAAAGAAGTAAGAAAAAAGTAAGAAAGAAAGAAGAAAGAAGAAAGAAAGAAGAAAGAAAGAAGTAAGAAAGAAGTAAGAAAGAAGTAAGAAGGAATGAAGAAAGAAGTAAGAAAGAAGAAAGAAAGAAGTAAGAAAGAAGTAAGAAAGAAGTAATAAAGAAGTAATAAAGAAGTAAGAAAGAAGTAAGAAAGAAAGAAGAAAGAAAGAAGTAAGAAAGAAGAAAGAAAGAAGTAAGAAAGAAGTAAGAAAGAAGAAAGAAAGAAGTAAGAAAGAAGAAAGAAAGAAGTAAGAAAGAAGTAAGAAAGAAGTAAGAAAGAAGTTAGAAAGAAGTAAGAAAGAAAGAAGAAAGAAGTAAGAAAGAAGCAAGAAAGAAGTAAGAAAGAAGTAAGAAAGAAGAAAAAAGAAGTTAGAACGAAGTAAGAAAGAAGTAAGAAAGAAGTAAGAAAGAAGTAAGAAAGAAGTAAGAAAGAAGTAAGAAAGAAATAAGAAAGAAAGAAGAAAGAAGAAAGAAAGATGAAAGAAAGAAGTAAGAAAGAAGTAAGAAAGAAGTAAGAAGGAATGAAGAAGAAGTAAGAAAGAAGAAAGAAAGAAGTAAGAAAGAAGTAAGAACGAAGTAATAAAGAAGTAAGAAAGAAGTAAGAAAGAAAGAAGAAAGAAGTAAGAAAGAAGTAAGAAAGAAGAAAGAAAGTAGTAAGAAAGAATAAAGAAAGAAGTAAGAAAAAAGAAAGAAAGAAAGAAGTAAGAAAGAAGTAAGAAAGAAGTATGAAAGAAGTAAGAAAGAAAGAAGAAAGAAGTAAGAAAGAAGTAAGAAAGAAGTATGAAAGAAGAAAGAAAGAAGAAACAAAGAAGTAAGAAATAAGTAAGAAAGAAGTAAGAAAGAAGTAAGAAAGAAGTAAGAAAGAAAGAAGTAAGAAAGAAGTAAGAATGTAGAAAAAAGAAGTTAGAAATAAGTAAGAAAGAAGAAAGAAAGAAATAAGAAAAAAGTAAGAAAGAAGTAAGAAAGAAGAAAGAAAGAAGTAAGAAAGAAAGAAGAAAGAAGTAAGAAAGAAGTAAGAAAGAATTATGAAAAAAGTAAGAAAGAAGTAAGAAAGAAAGAATTAAGAAAGAAGTAGGAAAGAAGTAAGAAAGAATTCAGAAAGAAGAAAGAAAAAATTAAGAAGGAATGAAGAAAGAAGTAAGAAAGAAGTAAGAAAGAAGAAAGAAGTAAGAAAGAAGAAAGAAAGAAGTAAGAAAGAAGTAAGAAAGAAGTAAGAAAGAAGTAAGAAAGAAAGAAGAAAGAAGTAAGAAAGAAGTAAGAAAGAAATAAGAAAGAAAGAAGAAAGAAGAAAGAAAGAAGTAGGAAAGAAGTAAGAAAGAAGTAAGAAAGAAGTAATAAAGAATTAAGAAGTAATGAAGAAAGAAGTAAGAAAGAAGAAAGAACGAAGTAAGAAAGAAGTAAGAAAGAAGTAAGAAAAAAGTAAGAAAGAAAGTAGAAAGAAGTAAGAAAGAAGTAAGAAAGAAGTATGAAAGAAGTAAGAAAGAAGAAAGAAAGAAGTAAGAAAGAAGTAAGAAAGAAGTAAGAAAGAAGTAAGAAAGAAAGAAGACAGAAGAAAGAAAGAAGTAAGAAAGAAGTAAGAAAGAAGTAAGAAAGAAGTAAGAAAGAAGTACGAAAGAAGTAAGAAAGAATTAAGAAAGAAAGAAGTAAGAAAAAAGTAAGAAAGAAAGAAGAAAGAAGTAAGAAAGAAGTAAGAAAGAAGTAAGAAAGAAAGAAGAAAGAAGTAAGAAAGAAGTAAGAAAGAAGTAAGAAAGAAGTAAGAAAGAAGAAAGAAAGAAGTAAGAAAGAAGAAAGAAAGAAGTAAGAAAGAAGTAAGAAAGAAGTAAGAAAGAAAGAAGAAAGAAGTAAGAAAGAAGTAAGAAAGAAAGAAGAAAGAAGTAAGAAAGAAGTAAGAAAGAAGTAAGAAAGAAAGAAGAAAGAAGTAAGAAAGAAGTAAGAAAGAAGTAAGAAAGAAGTAAAAAAGAAGTATGAAAGAAGTAAGAAAGAAGAAAGAAAGAAGAAAGAAGTAAGAAAGAAGTAAGAAAGAAATAAGAAAGAAAGAAGAAAGAAGAAAGAAAGAAGTAAGAAAGAAGTAAGAAAGAAGTAAGAAAGAAGTAAGAAAGAAGTAAGAAAGAAGTAAGAAAGAAGTAAGAAAGAAAGAAGAAAGAAGTAAGAAAGAAGTAAGAAAGAAGTAAGAAAGAAGAAAAAAGAAGTTAGAACGAAGTAAGAAAGAAGTAAGAAAGAAGTAAGAAAGAAGTAAGAAAGAAGTAAAAAAGACGTATGAAAGAAGAAAGAAAGAAGAAAGAAAGAAGTAAGAAAGAAGTAAGAAAGAAGTAATAAAGAAGTAAGAAAGAAGTAAGAAAGAAGTAAGAAAGAAGAAAGAAAGAAGTAAGAAAGAAGAAAGAAAGAAGTAAGAAAGAAGTAAGAAAGAAGTAAGAAAGAAGTAAGAAAGAAGTAAAAAAGAAGTAAGAAAGAAGTAAGAAAGAAGTAAGAAAGAAGTAAGAAAGAAGTAAGAAAGAAGTAAGAAAGAAGTAAGAAAGAAAGAAGAAAGAAGTAAGAAAGAAGTAAGAAAGAAAGAAGAAAGAAGTAAGAAAGAAGTAAGAAAGAAGTAAGAAAGAAAGAAGAAAGAAGTAAGAAAGAAGTAAGAAAGAAGTAAGAAAGAAGTAAAAAAGAAGTATGAAAGAAGTAAGAAAGAAGAAAGAAAGAAGTAAGAAAGAAGTAAGAAAGAAGTAAGAAAGAAATAAGAAAGAAAGAAGAAAGAAGAAACAAAGAAGTAAGAAAGAAGTAAGAAAGAAGTAAGAAAGAAGTAAGAAAGAAGTAAGAAAGAAAGAAGAAAGAAGTAAGAAAGAAGTAAGAAAGAAGTAAGAAAGAAGAAAAAAGAAGTTAGAACGAAGTAAGAAAGAAGTAAGAAAGAAGTAAGAAAGAAGTAAAAAAGACGTATGAAAGAAGAAAGAAAGAAGAAAGAAAGAAGTAAGAAAGAAGTAAGAAAGAAGTAATAAAGAAGTAAGAAAGAAGTAAGAAAGAAGTAAGAAAGAAGAAAGAAAGAAATAAGAAAGAAGAAAGAAAGAAGTAAGAAAGAAGTAAGAAAGAAGTAAGAAAGAAGTAAGAAAGAAGTAAAAAAGAAGTAAGAAAGAAGTAAGAAAGAAGTAAGAAAGAAGTAAGAAAGAAGTAAGAAAGAAAGAAGAAAGAAGTAAGAAAGAAGTAAGAAAGAAATAAGAAAGAAAGAAGAAAGAAGAAAGAAAGAAGTAGGAAAGAAGTAAGAAAGAAGTAAGAAAGAAGTAATAAAGAATTAAGAAGTAATGAAGAAAGAAGTAAGAAAGAAGAAAGAACGAAGTAAGAAAGAAGTAAGAAAGAAGTAAGAAAGAAGTAAGAAAGAAAGTAGAAAGAAGTAAGAAAGAAGTAAGAAATAAGTATGAAAGAAGTAAGAAAGAAGAAAGAAAGAAGTAAGAAAGAAGTAAGAAAGAAGTAAGAAAGAAAGAAGACAGAAGAAAGAAAGAAGTAAGAAAGAAGTAAGAAAGAAGTAAGAAAGAAGTAAGAAAGAAGTACGAAAGAAGTAAGAAAGAATTAAGAAAGAAAGAAGTAAGAAAAAAGTAAGAAAGAAAGAAGAAAGAAGTAAGAAAGAAGTAAGAAAGAAGTAAGAAAGAAAGAAGAAAGAAGTAAGAAAGAAGTAAGAAAGAAGTAAGAAAGAAGTAAGATAGAAGAAAGAAAGAAGTGAGAAAGAAGAAAGAAAGAAGTAAGAAAGAAGTAAGAAAGAAGTAAGAAAGAAAGAAGAAAGAAGTAAGAAAGAAGTAAGAAAGAAAGAAGAAAGAAGTAAGAAAGAAGTAACAAAGAAGTAAGAAAGAAAGAAGAAAGAAGTAAGAAAGAAGTAAGAAAGAAGTAAGAAAGAAGTAAAAAAGAAGTATGAAAGAAGTAAGAAAGAAGAAAGAAAGAAGTAAGAAAGAAGTAAGAAAGAAGTAAGAAAGAAATAAGAAAGAAAGAAGAAAGAAGAAAGAAAGAAGTAAGAAAGAAGTAAGAAAGAAGTAAGAAAGAAGTAAGAAAGAAGTAAGAAAGAAAGAAGAAAGAAGTAAGAAAGAAGTAAGAAAGAAGTAAGAAAGAAGAAAAAAGAAGTTAGAACGAAGTAAGAAAGAAGTAAGAAAGAAGTAAGAAAGAAGTAAGAAAGAAGTAAAAAAGACGTATGAAAGAAGAAAGAAAGAAGAAAGAAAGAAGTAAGAAAGAAGTAAGAAAGAAGTAATAAAGAAGTAAGAAAGAAGTAAGAAAGAAGTAAGAAAGAAGAAAGAAAGAAGTAAGAAAGAAGAAAGAAAGAAAGAAGAAAGAAGTAAGAAAGAAGTAAGAAAGAAGTAAGAAAGAAGTAAAAAAGAAGTATGAAAGAAGTAAGAAAGAAGAAAGAAAGAAGTAAGAAAGAAGTAAGAAAGAAGTAAGAAAGAAATAAGAAAGAAAGAAGAAAGAAGAAACAAAGAAGTAAGAAAGAAGTAAGAAAGAAGTAAGAAAGAAGTAAGAAAGAAGTAAGAAAGAAAGAAGAAAGAAGTAAGAAAGAAGTAAGAAAGAAGTAAGAAAGAAGAAAAAAGAAGTTAGAACGAAGTAAGAAAGAAGTAAGAAAGAAGTAAGAAAGAAGTAAAAAAGACGTATGAAAGAAGAAAGAAAGAAGAAAGAAAGAAGTAAGAAAGAAGTAAGAAAGAAGTAATAAAGAAGTAAGAAAGAAGTAAGAAAGAAGTAAGAAAGAAGAAAGAAAGAAGTAAGAAAGAAGAAAGAAAGAAGTAAGAAAGAAGTAAGAAAGAAGTAAGAAAGAAGTAAGAAAGAAGTAAAAAAGAAGTAAGAAAGAAGTAAGAAAGAAGTAAGAAAGAAGTAAGAAAGAAGTAAGAAAGAAAGAAGAAAGAAGTAAGAAAGAAGTAAGAAAGAAATAAGAAAGAAAGAAGAAAGAAGAAAGAAAGAAGTAGGAAAGAAGTAAGAAAGAAGTAAGAAAGAAGTAATAAAGAATTAAGAAGTAATGAAGAAAGAAGTAAGAAAGAAGAAAGAACGAAGTAAGAAAGAAGTAAGAAAGAAGTAAGAAAGAAGTAAGAAAGAAAGTAGAAAGAAGTAAGAAAGAAGTAAGAAATAAGTATGAAAGAAGTAAGAAAGAAGAAAGAAAGAAGTAAGAAAGAAGTAAGAAAGAAGTAAGAAAGAAGTAAGAAAGAAAGAAGACAGAAGAAAGAAAGAAGTAAGAAAGAAGTAAGAAAGAAGTAAGAAAGAAGTAAGAAAGAAGTACGAAAGAAGTAAGAAAGAATTAAGAAAGAAAGAAGTAAGAAAAAAGTAAGAAAGAAAGAAGAAAGAAGTAAGAAAGAAGTAAGAAAGAAGTAAGAAAGAAAGAAGAAAGAAGTAAGAAAGAAGTAAGAAAGAAGTAAGAAAGAAGTAAGATAGAAGAAAGAAAGAAGTGAGAAAGAAGAAAGAAAGAAGTAAGAAAGAAGTAAGAAAGAAGTAAGAAAGAAAGAAGAAAGAAGTAAGAAAGAAGTAAGAAAGAAAGAAGAAAGAAGTAAGAAAGAAGTAACAAAGAAGTAAGAAAGAAAGAAGAAAGAAGTAAGAAAGAAGTAAGAAAGAAGTAAGAAAGAAGTAAAAAAGAAGTATGAAAGAAGTAAGAAAGAAGAAAGAAAGAAGTAAGAAAGAAGTAAGAAAGAAGTAAGAAAGAAATAAGAAAGAAAGAAGAAAGAAGAAAGAAAGAAGTAAGAAAGAAGTAAGAAAGAAGTAAGAAAGAAGTAAGAAAGAAGTAAGAAAGAAAGAAGAAAGAAGTAAGAAAGAAGTAAGAAAGAAGTAAGAAAGAAGAAAAAAGAAGTAAGAAAGAAGTAAGAAAGAAGTAAGAAAGAAGTAAGAAAGAAGTAAGAAAGAAAGAAGAAAGAAGTAAGAAAGAAGTAAGAAAGAAAGAAGAAAGAAGTAAGAAAGAAGTAAGAAAGAAGTAAGAAAGAAAGAAGAAAGAAGTAAGAAAGAAGTAAGAAAGAAATAAGAAAGAAAGAAGAAAGAAGAAACAAAGAAGTAAGAAAGAAGTAAGAAAGAAGTAAGAAAGAAGTAAGAAAGAAGTAAGAAAGAAAGAAGAAAGAAGTAAGAAAGAAGTAAGAAAGAAGTAAGAAAGAAGAAAAAAGAAGTTAGAACGAAGTAAGAAAGAAGTAAGAAAGAAGTAAGAAAGAAGTAAAAAAGACGTATGAAAGAAGAAAGAAAGAAGAAAGAAAGAAGTAAGAAAGAAGTAAGAAAGAAGTAATAAAGAAGTAAGAAAGAAGTAAGAAAGAAGTAAGAAAGAAGAAAGAAAGAAGTAAGAAAGAAGAAAGAAAGAAGTAAGAAAGAAGTAAGAAAGAAGTAAGAAAGAAGTAAGAAAGAAGTAAAAAAGAAGTAAGAAAGAAGTAAGAAAGAAGTAAGAAAGAAGTAAGAAAGAAGTAAGAAAGAAGTAAGAAAGAAATAATAAAGAAAGAAGAAAGAAGAAAGAAAGAAGTAGGAAAGAAGTAAGAAAGAAGTAAGAAAGAAGTAATAAAGAATTAAGAAGTAATGAAGAAAGAAGTAAGAAAGAAGAAAGAACGAAGTAAGAAAGAAGAAAGAAAGAAGTAAGAAAGAAAGTAGAAAGAAGTAAGAAAGAAGTAAGAAAGAAGTATGAAAGAAGTAAGAAAGAAGAAAGAAAGAAGTAAGAAAGAAGTAAGAAAGAAGTAAGAAAGAAGTAAGAAAGAAAGAAGACAGAAGAAAGAAAGAAGTAAGAAAGAAGTAAGAAAGAAGTAAGAAAGAAGTAAGAAAGAAGTACGAAAGAAGTAAGAAAGAATTAAGAAAGAAAGAAGTAAGAAGTAAGAAAGAAGTAAGAAAGAAGTAAGAAAGAAAGAAGAAAGAAGTAAGAAAGAAGTAAGAAAGAAGTAAGAAAGAAGTAAGAAAGAAGTAAGAAAGAAGAAAGAAAGAAGTAAGAAAGAAGAAAGAAAGAAGTAAGAAAGAAGTAAGAAAGAAGTAAGAAAGAAAGAAGAAAGAAGTAAGAAAGAAGTAAGAAAGAAAGAAGAAAGAAGTAAGAAAGAAGTAAGAAAGAAAGAAGAAAGAAGTAAGAAAGAAGTAAGAAAGAAGTAAGAAAGAAGTAAAAAAGAAGTATGAAAGAAGTAAGAAAGAAGAAAGAAAGAAGTAAGAAAGAAGTAAGAAAGAAGTAAGAAAGAAATAAGAAAGAAAGAAGAAAGAAGAAAGAAAGAAGTAAGAAAGAAGTAAGAAAGAAGTAAGAAAGAAGTAAGAAAGAAGTAAGAAAGAAGTAAGAAAGAAAGAAGAAAGAAGTAAGAAAGAAGTAAGAAAGAAAGAAGAAAGAAGTAAAAAAGAAGTATGAAAGAAGTAAGAAAGAAGAAAGAAAGAAGTAAGAAAGAAGTAAGAAAGAAGTAAGAAAGAAATAAGAAAGAAAGAAGAAAGAAGAAACAAAGAAGTAAGAAAGAAGTAAGAAAGAAGTAAGAAAGAAGTAAGAAAGAAGTAAGAAAGAAAGAAGAAAGAAGTAAGAAAGAAGTAAGAAAGAAGTAAGAAAGAAGAAAAAAGAAGTTAGAACGAAGTAAGAAAGAAGTAAGAAAGAAGTAAGAAAGAAGTAAAAAAGACGTATGAAAGAAGAAAGAAAGAAGAAAGAAAGAAGTAAGAAAGAAGTAAGAAAGAAGTAATAAAGAAGTAAGAAAGAAGTAAGAAAGAAGTAAGAAAGAAGAAAGAAAGAAGTAAGAAAGAAGAAAGAAAGAAGTAAGAAAGAAGTAAGAAAGAAGTAAGAAAGAAGTAAGAAAGAAGTAAAAAAGAAGTAAGAAAGAAGTAAGAAAGAAGTAAGAAAGAAGTAAGAAAGAAGTAAGAAAGAAAGAAGAAAGAAGTAAGAAAGAAGTAAGAAAGAAATAAGAAAGAAAGAAGAAAGAAGAAAGAAAGAAGTAGGAAAGAAGTAAGAAAGAAGTAAGAAAGAAGTAATAAAGAATTAAGAAGTAATGAAGAAAGAAGTAAGAAAGAAGAAAGAACGAAGTAAGAAAGAAGTAAGAAAGAAGTAAGAAAGAAGTAAGAAAGAAAGTAGAAAGAAGTAAGAAAGAAGTAAGAAATAAGTATGAAAGAAGTAAGAAAGAAGAAAGAAAGAAGTAAGAAAGAAGTAAGAAAGAAGTAAGAAAGAAGTAAGAAAGAAAGAAGACAGAAGAAAGAAAGAAGTAAGAAAGAAGTAAGAAAGAAGTAAGAAAGAAGTAAGAAAGAAGTACGAAAGAAGTAAGAAAGAATTAAGAAAGAAAGAAGTAAGAAAAAAGTAAGAAAGAAAGAAGAAAGAAGTAAGAAAGAAGTAAGAAAGAAGTAAGAAAGAAAGAAGAAAGAAGTAAGAAAGAAGTAAGAAAGAAGTAAGAAAGAAGTAAGATAGAAGAAAGAAAGAAGTGAGAAAGAAGAAAGAAAGAAGTAAGAAAGAAGTAAGAAAGAAGTAAGAAAGAAAGAAGAAAGAAGTAAGAAAGAAGTAAGAAAGAAAGAAGAAAGAAGTAAGAAAGAAGTAACAAAGAAGTAAGAAAGAAAGAAGAAAGAAGTAAGAAAGAAGTAAGAAAGAAGTAAGAAAGAAGTAAAAAGAAGTATGAAAGAAGTAAGAAAGAAGAAAGAAAGAAGTAAGAAAGAAGTAAGAAAGAAGTAAGAAAGAAATAAGAAAGAAAGAAGAAAGAAGAAAGAAAGAAGTAAGAAAGAAGTAAGAAAGAAGTAAGAAAGAAGTAAGAAAGAAGTAAGAAAGAAAGAAGAAAGAAGTAAGAAAGAAGTAAGAAAGAAGTAAGAAAGAAGAAAAAAGAAGTTAGAACGAAGTAAGAAAGAAGTAAGAAAGAAGTAAGAAAGAAGTAAGAAAGAAGTAAAAAAGACGTATGAAAGAAGAAAGAAAGAAGAAAGAAAGAAGTAAGAAAGAAGTAAGAAAGAAGTAATAAAGAAGTAAGAAAGAAGTAAGAAAGAAGTAAGAAAGAAGAAAGAAAGAAGTAAGAAAGAAGAAAGAAAGAAAGAAGAAAGAAGTAAGAAAGAAGTAAGAAAGAAGTAAGAAAGAAGTAAAAAAGAAGTATGAAAGAAGTAAGAAAGAAGAAAGAAAGAAGTAAGAAAGAAGTAAGAAAGAAGTAAGAAAGAAATAAGAAAGAAAGAAGAAAGAAGAAACAAAGAAGTAAGAAAGAAGTAAGAAAGAAGTAAGAAAGAAGTAAGAAAGAAGTAAGAAAGAAAGAAGAAAGAAGTAAGAAAGAAGTAAGAAAGAAGTAAGAAAGAAGAAAAAAGAAGTTAGAACGAAGTAAGAAAGAAGTAAGAAAGAAGTAAGAAAGAAGTAAAAAAGACGTATGAAAGAAGAAAGAAAGAAGAAAGAAAGAAGTAAGAAAGAAGTAAGAAAGAAGTAATAAAGAAGTAAGAAAGAAGTAAGAAAGAAGTAAGAAAGAAGAAAGAAAGAAGTAAGAAAGAAGAAAGAAAGAAGTAAGAAAGAAGTAAGAAAGAAGTAAGAAAGAAGTAAGAAAGAAGTAAAAAAGAAGTAAGAAAGAAGTAAGAAAGAAGTAAGAAAGAAGTAAGAAAGAAGTAAGAAAGAAAGAAGAAAGAAGTAAGAAAGAAGTAAGAAAGAAATAAGAAAGAAAGAAGAAAGAAGAAAGAAAGAAGTAGGAAAGAAGTAAGAAAGAAGTAAGAAAGAAGTAATAAAGAATTAAGAAGTAATGAAGAAAGAAGTAAGAAAGAAGAAAGAACGAAGTAAGAAAGAAGTAAGAAAGAAGTAAGAAAGAAGTAAGAAAGAAAGTAGAAAGAAGTAAGAAAGAAGTAAGAAATAAGTATGAAAGAAGTAAGAAAGAAGAAAGAAAGAAGTAAGAAAGAAGTAAGAAAGAAGTAAGAAAGAAGTAAGAAAGAAAGAAGACAGAAGAAAGAAAGAAGTAAGAAAGAAGTAAGAAAGAAGTAAGAAAGAAGTAAGAAAGAAGTACGAAAGAAGTAAGAAAGAATTAAGAAAGAAAGAAGTAAGAAAAAAGTAAGAAAGAAAGAAGAAAGAAGTAAGAAAGAAGTAAGAAAGAAGTAAGAAAGAAAGAAGAAAGAAGTAAGAAAGAAGTAAGAAAGAAGTAAGAAAGAAGTAAGATAGAAGAAAGAAAGAAGTGAGAAAGAAGAAAGAAAGAAGTAAGAAAGAAGTAAGAAAGAAGTAAGAAAGAAAGAAGAAAGAAGTAAGAAAGAAGTAAGAAAGAAAGAAGAAAGAAGTAAGAAAGAAGTAACAAAGAAGTAAGAAAGAAAGAAGAAAGAAGTAAGAAAGAAGTAAGAAAGAAGTAAGAAAGAAGTATGAAAGAAGTAAGAAAGAAGAAAGAAAGAAGTAAGAAAGAAGTAAGAAAGAAGTAAGAAAGAAATAAGAAAGAAAGAAGAAAGAAGAAAGAAAGAAGTAAGAAAGAAGTAAGAAAGAAGTAAGAAAGAAGTAAGAAAGAAGTAAGAAAGAAAGAAGAAAGAAGTAAGAAAGAAGTAAGAAAGAAGTAAGAAAGAAGAAAAAGAAGTTAGAACGAAGTAAGAAAGAAGTAAGAAAGAAGTAAGAAAGAAGTAAGAAAGAAGTAAAAAAGACGTATGAAAGAAGAAAGAAAGAAGAAAGAAAGAAGTAAGAAAGAAGTAAGAAAGAAGTTATAAAGAAGTAAGAAAGAAGTAAGAAAGAAGTAAGAAAGAAGAAAGAAAGAAGTAAGAAAGAAGAAAGAAAGAAGTAAGAAAGAAGTAAGAAAGAAGTAAGAAAGAAGTAAGAAAGAAGTAAAAAAGAAGTAAGAAAGAAGTAAGAAAGAAGTAAGAAAGAAGTAAGAAAGAAGTAAGAAAGAAGTAAGAAAGAAGTAAGAAAGAAAGAAGAAAGAAGTAAGAAAGAAGTAAGAAAGAAAGAAGAAAGAAGTAAGAAAGAAGTAAGAAAGAAGTAAGAAAGAAAGAAGAAAGAAGTAAGAAAGAAGTAAGAAAGAAATAAGAAAGAAAGAAGAAAGAAGAAACAAAGAAGTAAGAAAGAAGTAAGAAAGAAGTAAGAAAGAAGTAAGAAAGAAGTAAGAAAGAAAGAAGAAAGAAGTAAGAAAGAAGTAAGAAAGAAGTAAGAAAGAAGAAAAAAGAAGTTAGAACGAAGTAAGAAAGAAGTAAGAAAGAAGTAAGAAAGAAGTAAAAAAGACGTATGAAAGAAGAAAGAAAGAAGAAAGAAAGAAGTAAGAAAGAAGTAAGAAAGAAGTAATGAAGAAGTAAGAAAGAAGTAAGAAAGAAGTAAGAAAGAAGAAAGAAAGAAGTAAGAAAGAAGAAAGAAAGAAGTAAGAAAGAAGTAAGAAAGAAGTAAGAAAGAAGTAAGAAAGAAGTAAAAAGAAGTAAGAAAGAAGTAAGAAAGAAGTAAGAAAGAAGTAAGAAAGAAGTAAGAAAGAAGTAAGAAAGAAATAATAAAGAAAGAAGAAAGAAGAAAGAAAGAAGTAGGAAAGAAGTAAGAAAGAAGTAAGAAAGAAGTAATAAAGAATTAAGAAGTAATGAAGAAAGAAGTAAGAAAGAAGAAAGAACGAAGTAAGAAAGAAGAAAGAAAGAAGTAAGAAAGAAAGTAGAAAGAAGTAAGAAAGAAGTAAGAAAGAAGTATGAAAGAAGTAAGAAAGAAGAAAGAAAGAAGTAAGAAAGAAGTAAGAAAGAAGTAAGAAAGAAGTAAGAAAGAAAGAAGACAGAAGAAAGAAAGAAGTAAGAAAGAAGTAAGAAAGAAGTAAGAAAGAAGTAAGAAAGAAGTACGAAAGAAGTAAGAAAGAATTAAGAAAGAAAGAAGTAAGAAAAAAGTAAGAAAGAAAGAAGAAAGAAGTAAGAAAGAAGTAAGAAAGAAGTAAGAAAGAAAGAAGAAAGAAGTAAGAAAGAAGTAAGAAAGAAGTAAGAAAGAAGTAAGAAAGAAGTAAGAAAGAAGAAAGAAAGAAGTAAGAAAGAAGAAAGAAAGAAGTAAGAAAGAAGTAAGAAAGAAGTAAGAAAGAAAGAAGAAAGAAGTAAGAAAGAAGTAAGAAAGAAAGAAGAAAGAAGTAAGAAAGAAGTAAGAAAGAAAGAAGAAAGAAGTAAGAAAGAAGTAAGAAAGAAGTAAGAAAGAAGTAAAAAGAAGTATGAAAGAAGTAAGAAAGAAGAAAGAAAGAAGTAAGAAAGAAGTAAGAAAGAAGTAAGAAAGAAATAAGAAAGAAAGAAGAAAGAAGAAAGAAAGAAGTAAGAAAGAAGTAAGAAAGAAGTAAGAAAGAAGTAAGAAAGAAGTAAGAAAGAAAGAAGAAAGAAGTAAGAAAGAAGTAAGAAAGAAGTAAGAAAGAAGAAAAAAGAAGTTAGAACGAAGTAAGAAAGAAGTAAGAAAGAAGTAAGAAAGAAGTAAAAAAGACGTATGAAAGAAGAAAGAAAGAAGAAAGAAAGAAGTAAGAAAGAAGTAAGAAAGAAGTAAGAAAGAAATAAGAAAGAAAGAAGAAAGAAGAAAGAAAGAAGAAAGAAAGAAGTAAGAAAGAAGTAAGAAATAATTAAGAAAGAAAGAAGTAAGAAAGAAAGAAGAAAGAAAGAAGTAAGAAAGAAGAAAGAAAGAAGTAAGAAAGAAGTAAGAAAGAAGAAAGAAAGAAGTAAGTAAGAAGAAAGAAAGAAGTAAGAACGAAGTAAGAAAGAAGTAAGAAAGAAGTAAGAAAGAAAGAAGAAAGAAGTAAGAAAGAAGTAAGAAAGAAGTAAGAAAGAAGTACGAAAGAAGAAAAAAGAAGTTAGAAAGAAGTAAGAAAGAAGTAAGAAAGAAGCAAGAAAGAAGTAAGAAAGAAGTAAGAAAGAAGTAAGAAAGAAGTAAAAATAAGTAAGAAAGAAGTAAAAAAGAAGTATGAAAGAAGTAAGAAAGAAGTAAGAAAGAAGTAAGAAAGAAGTAAGAAAGAAGTAAGAAAGAAGTAAGAAAGAAGTAAAAAAGAAGTATGAAAGAAGTAAGAAAGAAGTAAGAAAGAAGTAAAAAAGAAGTATGAAAGAAGTAAGAAAGAAGAAAGAAAGAAGTAAGAAAGAAGTAAGAAAGAAGTAAGAAAGAAGTAAAAAAGAAGTAATAAAGAAGTAAGAAAGAAGAAAAAAGAAGTTAGAACGAAGTAAGAAAGAAGTAAGAAAGAAGTAAGAAAGAAGTAAGAAAGAAGTAAAAAAGACGTATGAAAGAAGTAAGAAAGAAGAAAGAAAGCAGTAAGAAAGAAGTAAGAAAGAAGTAAGAAGGAATGAAGAAAGAAGTAAGAAAGAAGAAAGAAAGAAGTAAGAAAGAAGTAAGAAAGAAGTAATAAAGAAGTAAGAAAGAAGTAAGAAAGAAGTAAGAAAGAAGTAAGAAGGAATGAAGAAAGAAGTAAGAAGGAATGAAGAAAGAAGTAAGAAAGAAAGAAAGAAGTAAGAAAGAAGTAAGAAAGAAGTAATAAAGAAGTAATAAAGAAGTAAGAAAGAAGTAAGAAAGAAAGAAGAAAGAAAGAAGTAAGAAAGAAGAAAGAAAGAAGTAAGAAAGAAGTAAGAAAGAAGAAAGAAAGAAGTAAGAAAGAAGAAAGAAAGAAGTAAGAAAGAAGTAAGAAAGAAGTAAGAAAGAAGTAAGAAAGAAGTAAGAAAGAAAGAAGAAAGAAGTAAGAAAGAAGTAAGAAAGAAGTAAGAAAGAAGTAAGAAAGAAGAAAAAAGAAGTTAGAACGAAGTAAGAAAGAAGTAAGAAAGAAGTAAGAAAGAAGTAAGAAAGAAGTAAGAAAGAAGTAAGAAAGAAATAAGAAAGAAAGAAGAAAGAAGAAAGAAAGATGAAAGAAAGAAGTAAGAAAGAAGTAAGAAAGAAGTAAGAAGGAATGAAGAAAGAAGTAAGAAAGAAGAAAGAAAGAAGTAAGAAAGAAGTAAGAAAGAAGTAATAAAGAAGTAAGAAAGAAGTAAGAAAGAAGTAAGAAAGAAAGAAGAAAGAAGTAAGAAAGAAGTAAGAAAGAAGAAAGAAAGTAGTAAGAAAGAATAAAGAAAGTTGTAAGAAAAAAGAAAGAAAGAAAGAAGTAAGAAAGAAGTAAGAAAGAAGTATGAAAGAAGTAAGAAAGAAAGAAGAAAGAAGTAAGAAAGAAGTAAGAAAGAAGTATGAAAGAAGAAAGAAAGAAGAAAGAAAGAAGTAAGAAATAAGTAAGAAAGAAGTAATAAAGAAGTAAGAAAGAAGTAAGAAAGAAAGAAGAAAGAAGTAAGAAAGAAGTAAGAAAGAAGTAAGAAAGAAGTAAGAAGGAATGAAGAAAGAAGTAAGAAAGAAGAAAGAAAGAAGTAAGAAAGAAAGAAGTAAGAAAGAAGTAAGAAAGAAGTAAGAAAGAAGTAAGAATGTAGAAAAAAGAAGTTAGAAATAAGTAAGAAAGAAGAAAGAAAGAAATAAGAAAGAAGTAAGAAAGAAGTAAGAAAGAAGTAAGAAAGAAGTAAGAAAGAAAGAAGAAAGAAGTAAGAAAGAGTAAGAAAGAATTATGAAAAAAGTAAGAAAGAAGTAAGAAAGAAAGAATTAAGAAAGAAGTATGAAAGAAGTAAGAAAGAATTCAGAAAGAAGAAAGAAAAAATTAAGAAGGAATGAAGAAAGAAGTAAGAAAGAAGTAAGAAAGAAGAAAGAAGTAAGAAAGAAGAAAGAAAGAAGTAAGAAAGAAGTAAGAAAGAAGTAAGAAAGAAGTAAGAAAGAAAGAAGAAAGAAGTAAGAAAGAAGTAAGAAAGAAATAAGAAAGAAAGAAGAAAGAAGAAATAAAGAAGTAGGAAAGAAGTAAGAAAGAAGTAAGAAAGAAGTAATAAAGAATTAAGAAGTAATGAAGATAGAAGTAAGAAAGAAGAAAGAACGAAGTAAGAAAGAAGTAAGAAAGAAGTAAGAAAGAAAGTAGAAAGAAGTAAGAAAGAAGTAAGAAAGAAGTATGAAAGAAGTAAGAAAGAAGAAAGAAAGAAGTAAGAAAGATGTAAGAAAGAAGTAAGAAAGAAGTAAGAAAGAAAGAAGACAGAAGAAAGAAAGAAGTAAGAAAGAAGTAAGAAAGAAGTAAGAAAGAAGTAAGAAAGAAGTAAGAAAGAAGTACGAAAGAAGTAAGAAAGAATTAAGAAAGAAAGAAGTAAGAAAAAAGTAAGAAAGAAAGAAGAAAGAAGAAAGAAAGAAGAAAGAAAGAAGTAAGAAAGAAGTAAGAAAGAAGTAAGAAGGAATGAAGAAAGAAGTAAGAAAGAAGAAAGAAAGAAGTAAGAAAGAAGTAAGAAAGAAGTAATAAAGAAGTAATAAAGAAGTAAGAAAGAAGTAAGAAAGAAAGAAGAAAGAAAGAAGTAAGAAAGAACTAAGAACTAAGAAAGAAGTAAGAAAGAAGAAAGAAAGAAGTAAGAAAGAAGAAAGAAAGAAGTAAGAAAGAAGTAAGAAAGAAGTAAGAAAGAAGTTAGAAAGAAGTAAGAAAGAAAGAAGAAAGAAGTAAGAAAGAAGTAAGAAAGAAGTAAGAAAGAAGTAAGAAAGAAGAAAAAAGAAGTTAGAACGAAGTAAGAAAGAAGTAAGAAAGAAGTAAGAAAGAAGTAAGAAAGAAGTAGGAAAGAAGTAAGAAAGAAGTAAGAAAGAAGTAATAAAGAATTAAGAAGTAATGAAGAAAGAAGTAAGAAAGAAGAAAGAACGAAGTAAGAAAGAAGTAAGAAAGAAGTAAGAAAGATGTAAGAAAGAAAGTAGAAAGAAGTAAGAAAGAAGTAAGAAAGAAGTATGAAAGAAGTAAGAAAGAAGAAAGAAAGAAGTAAGAAAGAAGTAAGAAAGAAGTAAGAAAGAAGTAAGAAAGAAAGAAGACAGAAGAAAGAAAGAAGTAAGAAAGAAGTAAGAAAGAAGTATGAAAGAAGTAAGAAAGAAGAAAGAAAGAAGTAAGAAAGAAGTAAGAAAGAAGTAAGAAAGAAGTAAGAAAGAAGAAAGAAAGAAGTAAGAAAGAAGTACGAAAGAAGAAAAAAGAAGTTAGAAAGAAGTAAGAAAGAAGTAAGAAAGAAGCAAGAAAGAAGTAAGAAAGAAGTAAGAAAGAAGTAAGAAAGAAGTAAAAAAGAAGTAAGAAAGAAGTAAGAAAGAAGTAAGAAAGAAGTAAGAAAGAAGTAAGAAAGAAAGAAGAAAGAAGTAAGAAAGAAGTAAGAAAGAAGTAAGAAAGAAGTAAAAAAGACGTATGAAAGAAGAAAGAAAGAAGAAAGAAAGAAGTAAGAAAGAAGTAAGAAAGAAGTAATAAAGAAGTAAGAAAGAAGTAAGAAAGAAGTAAGAAAGAAGAAAGAAAGAAGTAAGAAAGAAGAAAGAAAGAAGTAAGAAAGAAGTAAGAAAGAAGTAAGAAAGAAGTAAGAAAGAATTAAAAAAGAAGTAAGAAAGAAGTAAGAAAGAAGTAAGAAAGAAGTAAGAAAGAAGTAAGAAAGAAGTAAGAAAGAAGTAAGAAAGAAAGAAGAAAGAAGTAAGAAAGAAGTAAGAAAGAAAGAAGAAAGAAGTAAGAAAGAAGTAAGAAAGAAGTAAGAAAGAAAGAAGAAAGAAGTAAGAAAGAAGTAAGAAAGAAGTAAGAAAGAAGTAAAAAAGAAGTATGAAAGAAGTAAGAAAGAAGAAAGAAAGAAGTAAGAAAGAAGTAAGAAAGAAGTAAGAAAGAAATAAGAAAGAAAGAAGAAAGAAGAAAGAAAGAAGTAAGAAAGAAGTAAGAAAGAAGTAAGAAAGAAGTAAGAAAGAAGTAAGAAAGAAAGAAGAAAGAAGTAAGAAAGAAGTATGAAAGAAGTAAGAAAGAAGAAAAAAGAAGTTAGAACGAAGTAAGAAAGAAGTAAGAAAGAAGTAAGAAAGAAGTAAAAAAGACGTATGAAAGAAGAAAGAAGAAGTAAGAAAGAAGTAAGAAAGAAGTAATAAAGAAGTAAGAAAGAAGTAAGAAAGAAGTAAGAAAGAAGAAAGAAAGAAGTAAGAAAGAAGAAAGAAAGAAGTAAGAAAGAAGTAAGAAAGAAGTAAGAAAGAAGTAAGAAAGAAGTAAAAAGAAGTAAGAAAGAAGTAAGAAAGAAGTAAGAAAGAAGTAAGAAAGAAGTAAGAAAGAAGTAAGAAAGAAGTAAGAAAGAAGTAAGAAAGAAGTAAGAAAGAAGTAAGAAAGAAATAATAAAGAAAGAAGAAAGAAGAAAGAAAGAAGTAGGAAAGAAGTAAGAAAGAAGTAAGAAAGAAGTAATAAAGAATTAAGAAGTAATGAAGAAAGAAGTAAGAAAGAAGAAAGAACGAAGTAAGAAAGAAGTAAGAAAGAAGTAAGAAAGAAAGTAGAAAGAAGTAAGAAAGAAGTAAGAAAGAAGTATGAAAGAAGTAAGAAAGAAGAAAGAAAGAAGTAAGAAAGAAGTAAGAAAGAAGTAAGAAAGAAGTAAGAAAGAAAGAAGACAGAAGAAAGAAAGAAGTAAGAAAGAAGTAAGAAAGAAGTAAGAAAGAAGTAAGAAAGAAGTACGAAAGAAGTAAGAAAGAATTAAGAAAGAAAGAAGTAAGAAAAAAGTAAGAAAGAAAGAAGAAAGAAGTAAGAAAGAAGTAAGAAAGAAAGAAGAAAGAAGTAAGAAAGAAGTAAGAAAGAAAGAAGAAAGAAGTAAGAAAGAAGTAAGAAAGAAAGAAGAAAGAAGTAAGAAAGAAGTAAGAAAGAAGTAAGAAAGAAGTAAAAAAGAAGTATGAAAGAAGTAAGAAAGAAGAAAGAAAGAAGTAAGAAAGAAGTAAGAAAGAAGTAAGAAAGAAATAAGAAAGAAAGAAGAAAGAAGAAAGAAAGAAGTAAGAAAGAAGTAAGAAAGAAGTAAGAAAGAAGTAAGAAAGAAGTAAGAAAGAAAGAAGAAAGAAGTAAGAAAGAAGTAAGAAAGAAGTAAGAAAGAAGAAAAAAGAAGTTAGAACGAAGTAAGAAAGAAGTAAGAAAGAAGTAAGAAAGAAGTAATAAAGAAGTAATAAAGAAGTAAGAAAGAAGTAAGAAAGAAAGAAGAAAGAAAGAAGTAAGAAAGAACTAAGAACTAAGAAAGAAGTAAGAAAGAAGAAAGAAAGAAGTAAGAAAGAAGAAAGAAAGAAGTAAGAAAGAAGTAAGAAAGAAGTAAGAAAGAAGTTAGAAAGAAGTAAGAAAGAAAGAAGAAAGAAGTAAGAAAGAAGTAAGAAAGAAGTAAGAAAGAAGTAAGAAAGAAGAAAAAAGAAGTTAGAACGAAGTAAGAAAGAAGTAAGAAAGAAGTAAGAAAGAAGTAAGAAAGAAGTAGGAAAGAAGTAAGAAAGAAGTAAGAAAGAAGTAATAAAGAATTAAGAAGTAATGAAGAAAGAAGTAAGAAAGAAGAAAGAACGAAGTAAGAAAGAAGTAAGAAAGAAGTAAGAAAGATGTAAGAAAGAAAGTAGAAAGAAGTAAGAAAGAAGTAAGAAAGAAGTATGAAAGAAGTAAGAAAGAAGAAAGAAAGAAGTAAGAAAGAAGTAATAAAGAAGTAATAAAGAAGTAAGAAAGAAAGAAGACAGAAGAAAGAAAGAAGTAAGAAAGAAGTAAGAAAGAAGTATGAAAGAAGTAAGAAAGAAGAAAGAAAGAAGTAAGAAAGAAGTAAGAAAGAAGTAAGAAAGAAGTAAGAAAGAAGAAAGAAAGAAGTAAGAAAGAAGTACGAAAGAAGAAAAAAGAAGTTAGAAAGAAGTAAGAAAGAAGTAAGAAAGAAGCAAGAAAGAAGTAAGAAAGAAGTAAGAAAGAAGTAAGAAAGAAGTAAAAAAGAAGTAAGAAAGAAGTAAGAAAGAAGTAAGAAAGAAGTAAGAAAGAAGTAAGAAAGAAAGAAGAAAGAAGTAAGAAAGAAGTAAGAAAGAAGTAAGAAAGAAGTAAAAAAGACGTATGAAAGAAGAAAGAAAGAAGAAAGAAAGAAGTAAGAAAGAAGTAAGAAAGAAGTAATAAAGAAGTAAGAAAGAAGTAAGAAAGAAGTAAGAAAGAAGAAAGAAAGAAGTAAGAAAGAAGAAAGAAAGAAGTAAGAAAGAAGTAAGAAAGAAGTAAGAAAGAAGTAAGAAAGAATTAAAAAAGAAGTAAGAAAGAAGTAAGAAAGAAGTAAGAAAGAAGTAAGAAAGAAGTAAGAAAGAAGTAAGAAAGAAGTAAGAAAGAAAGAAGAAAGAAGTAAGAAAGAAGTAAGAAAGAAAGAAGAAAGAAGTAAGAAAGAAGTAAGAAAGAAGTAAGAAAGAAAGAAGAAAGAAGTAAGAAAGAAGTAAGAAAGAAGTAAGAAAGAAGTAAAAAAGAAGTATGAAAGAAGTAAGAAAGAAGAAAGAAAGAAGTAAGAAAGAAGTAAGAAAGAAGTAAGAAAGAAATAAGAAAGAAAGAAGAAAGAAGAAAGAAAGAAGTAAGAAAGAAGTAAGAAAGAAGTAAGAAAGAAGTAAGAAAGAAGTAAGAAAGAAAGAAGAAAGAAGTAAGAAAGAAGTATGAAAGAAGTAAGAAAGAAGAAAAAAGAAGTTAGAACGAAGTAAGAAAGAAGTAAGAAAGAAGTAAGAAAGAAGTAAAAAAGACGTATGAAAGAAGAAAGAAAGAAGTAAGAAAGAAGTAAGAAAGAAGTAATAAAGAAGTAAGAAAGAAGTAAGAAAGAAGTAAGAAAGAAGAAAGAAAGAAGTAAGAAAGAAGAAAGAAAGAAGTAAGAAAGAAGTAAGAAAGAAGTAAGAAAGAAGTAAGAAAGAAGTAAAAAAGAAGTAAGAAAGAAGTAAGAAAGAAGTAAGAAAGAAGTAAGAAAGAAGTAAGAAAGAAGTAAGAAAGAAGTAAGAAAGAAGTAAGAAAGAAGTAAGAAAGAAGTAAGAAAGAAATAATAAAGAAAGAAGAAAGAAGAAAGAAAGAAGTAGGAAAGAAGTAAGAAAGAAGTAAGAAAGAAGTAATAAAGAATTAAGAAGTAATGAAGAAAGAAGTAAGAAAGAAGAAAGAACGAAGTAAGAAAGAAGTAAGAAAGAAGTAAGAAAGAAAGTAGAAAGAAGTAAGAAAGAAGTAAGAAAGAAGTATGAAAGAAGTAAGAAAGAAGAAAGAAAGAAGTAAGAAAGAAGTAAGAAAGAAGTAAGAAAGAAGTAAGAAAGAAAGAAGACAGAAGAAAGAAAGAAGTAAGAAAGAAGTAAGAAAGAAGTAAGAAAGAAGTAAGAAAGAAGTACGAAAGAAGTAAGAAAGAATTAAGAAAGAAAGAAGTAAGAAAAAAGTAAGAAAGAAAGAAGAAAGAAGTAAGAAAGAAGTAAGAAAGAAAGAAGAAAGAAGTAAGAAAGAAGTAAGAAAGAAAGAAGAAAGAAGTAAGAAAGAAGTAAGAAAGAAAGAAGAAAGAAGTAAGAAAGAAGTAAGAAAGAAGTAAGAAAGAAGTAAAAAAGAAGTATGAAAGAAGTAAGAAAGAAGAAAGAAAGAAGTAAGAAAGAAGTAAGAAAGAAGTAAGAAAGAAATAAGAAAGAAAGAAGAAAGAAGAAAGAAAGAAGTAAGAAAGAAGTAAGAAAGAAGTAAGAAAGAAGTAAGAAAGAAGTAAGAAAGAAAGAAGAAAGAAGTAAGAAAGAAGTATGAAAGAAGTAAGAAAGAAGAAAAAAGAAGTTAGAACGAAGTAAGAAAGAAGTAAGAAAGAAGTAAGAAAGAAGTAAAAAAGACGTATGAAAGAAGAAAGAAAGAAGTAAGAAAGAAGTAAGAAAGAAGTAATAAAGAAGTAAGAAAGAAGTAAGAAAGAAGTAAGAAAGAAGAAAGAAAGAAGTAAGAAAGAAGAAAGAAAGAAGTAAGAAAGAAGTAAGAAAGAAGTAAGAAAGAAGTAAGAAAGAAGTAAAAAAGAAGTAAGAAAGAAGTAAGAAAGAAGTAAGAAAGAAGTAAGAAAGAAGTAAGAAAGAAGTAAGAAAGAAGTAAGAAAGAAGTAAGAAAGAAGTAAGAAAGAAGTAAGAAAGAAATAATAAAGAAAGAAGAAAGAAGAAAGAAAGAAGTAGGAAAGAAGTAAGAAAGAAGTAAGAAAGAAGTAATAAAGAATTAAGAAGTAATGAAGAAAGAAGTAAGAAAGAAGAAAGAACGAAGTAAGAAAGAAGTAAGAAAGAAGTAAGAAAGAAAGTAGAAAGAAGTAAGAAAGAAGTAAGAAAGAAGTATGAAAGAAGTAAGAAAGAAGAAAGAAAGAAGTAAGAAAGAAGTAAGAAAGAAGTAAGAAAGAAGTAAGAAAGAAAGAAGACAGAAGAAAGAAAGAAGTAAGAAAGAAGTAAGAAAGAAGTAAGAAAGAAGTAAGAAAGAAGTACGAAAGAAGTAAGAAAGAATTAAGAAAGAAAGAAGTAAGAAAAAAGTAAGAAAGAAAGAAGAAAGAAGTAAGAAAGAAGTAAGAAAGAAAGAAGAAAGAAGTAAGAAAGAAGTAAGAAAGAAAGAAGAAAGAAGTAAGAAAGAAGTAAGAAAGAAAGAAGAAAGAAGTAAGAAAGAAGTAAGAAAGAAGTAAGAAAGAAGTAAAAAAGAAGTATGAAAGAAGTAAGAAAGAAGAAAGAAAGAAGTAAGAAAGAAGTAAGAAAGAAGTAAGAAAGAAATAAGAAAGAAAGAAGAAAGAAGAAAGAAAGAAGTAAGAAAGAAGTAAGAAAGAAGTAAGAAAGAAGTAAGAAAGAAGTAAGAAAGAAAGAAGAAAGAAGTAAGAAAGAAGTAAGAAAGAAGTAAGAAAGAAGAAAAAAGAAGTTAGAACGAAGTAAGAAAGAAGTAAGAAAGAAGTAAGAAAGAAGTAAAAAAGACGTATGAAAGAAGAAAGAAAGAAGAAAGAAAGAAGTAAGAAAGAAGTAAGAAAGAAGTAAGAAAGAAATAAGAAAGAAAGAAGAAAGAAGAAAGAAAGAAGAAAGAAAGAAGTAAGAAAGAAGTAAGAAAGAAGTAAGAAAGAAATAAGAAAGAAAGAAGAAAGAAGAAAGAAAGAAGAAAGAAAGAAGTAAGAAAGAAGAAAGAAAGAAGTAAGAAAGAAGAAAGAAAGAAGTAAGAAAGAAGTAAGAAAGAAGTAAGAAAGAAGTTAGAAAGAAGTAAGAAAGAAAGAAGAAAGAAGTAAGAAAGAAGTAAGAAAGAAGTAAGAAAGAAGTAAGAAAGAAGAAAAAAGAAGTTAGAACGAAGTAAGAAAGAAGTAAGAAAGAAGTAAGAAAGAAGTAAGAAAGAAGTAGGAAAGAAGTAAGAAAGAAGTAAGAAAGAAGTAATAAAGAATTAAGAAGTAATGAAGAAAGAAGTAAGAAAGAAGAAAGAACGAAGTAAGAAAGAAGTAAGAAAGAAGTAAGAAAGATGTAAGAAAGAAAGTAGAAAGAAGTAAGAAAGAAGTAAGAAAGAAGTATGAAAGAAGTAAGAAAGAAGAAAGAAAGAAGTAAGAAAGAAGTAAGAAAGAAGTAAGAAAGAAGTAAGAAAGAAAGAAGACAGAAGAAAGAAAGAAGTAAGAAAGAAGTAAGAAAGAAGTAAGAAAGAAGTAAGAAAGAAGTACGAAAGAAGTAAGAAAGAAAGAAGTAAGAAAAAAGTAAGAAAGAAAGAAGAAAGAAGTAAGAAAGAAGTAAGAAAGAAGTAAGAAAGAAAGAAGAAAGAAGTAAGAAAGAAGTAAGAAAGAAGTAAGAAAGAAGTAAGAAAGAAGAAAGAAAGAAGTAAGAAAGAAGTAAGAAAGAAGTAAGAAAGAAAGAAGAAAGAAGTAAGAAAGAAGTAAGAAAGAAAGAAGAAAGAAGTAAGAAAGAAGTAAGAAAGAAGTAAGAAAGAAAGAAGAAAGAAGTAAGAAAGAAGTAAGAAAGAAGTAAGAAAGAAGTAAAAAAGAAGTATGAAAGAAGTAAGAAAGAAGAAAGAAAGAAGTAAGAAAGAAGTACGAAAGAAGAAAAAAGAAGTTAGAAAGAAGTAAGAAAGAAGTAAGAAAGAAGCAAGAAAGAAGTAAGAAAGAAGTAAGAAAGAAGTAAGAAAGAAGTAAAAAAGAAGTAAGAAAGAAGTAAGAAAGAAGTAAGAAAGAAGTAAGAAAGAAGAAAAAAGAAGTTAGAACGAAGTAAGAAAGAAGTAAGAAAGAAGTAAGAAAGAAGTAAAAAAGACGTATGAAAGAAGAAAGAAAGAAGAAAGAAAGAAGTAAGAAAGAAGTAAGAAAGAAGTAATAAAGAAGTAAGAAAGAAGTAAGAAAGAAGTAAGAAAGAAGAAAGAAAGAAGTAAGAAAGAAGAAAGAAAGAAGTAAGAAAGAAGTAAGAAAGAAGTAAGAAAGAAGTAAGAAAGAATTAAAAAAGAAGTAAGAAAGAAGTAAGAAAGAAGTAAGAAAGAAGTAAGAAAGAAGTAAGAAAGAAGTAAGAAAGAAGTAAGAAAGAAAGAAGAAAGAAGTAAGAAAGAAGTAAGAAAGAAAGAAGAAAGAAGTAAGAAAGAAGTAAGAAAGAAGTAAGAAAGAAAGAAGAAAGAAGTAAGAAAGAAGTAAGAAAGAAGTAAGAAAGAAGTAAAAAAGAAGTATGAAAGAAGTAAGAAAGAAGAAAGAAAGAAGTAAGAAAGAAGTAAGAAAGAAGTAAGAAAGAAATAAGAAAGAAAGAAGAAAGAAGAAAGAAAGAAGTAAGAAAGAAGTAAGAAAGAAGTAAGAAAGAAGTAAGAAAGAAGTAAGAAAGAAAGAAGAAAGAAGTAAGAAAGAAGTATGAAAGAAGTAAGAAAGAAGAAAAAAGAAGTTAGAACGAAGTAAGAAAGAAGTAAGAAAGAAGTAAGAAAGAAGTAAAAAAGACGTATGAAAGAAGAAAGAAAGAAGTAAGAAAGAAGTAAGAAAGAAGTAATAAAGAAGTAAGAAAGAAGTAAGAAAGAAGTAAGAAAGAAGAAAGAAAGAAGTAAGAAAGAAGAAAGAAAGAAGTAAGAAAGAAGTAAGAAAGAAGTAAGAAAGAAGTAAGAAAGAAGTAAAAAAGAAGTAAGAAAGAAGTAAGAAAGAAGTAAGAAAGAAGTAAGAAAGAAGTAAGAAAGAAGTAAGAAAGAAGTAAGAAAGAAGTAAGAAAGAAGTAAGAAAGAAGTAAGAAAGAAATAATAAAGAAAGAAGAAAGAAGAAAGAAAGAAGTAGGAAAGAAGTAAGAAAGAAGTAAGAAAGAAGTAATAAAGAATTAAGAAGTAATGAAGAAAGAAGTAAGAAAGAAGAAAGAACGAAGTAAGAAAGAAGTAAGAAAGAAGTAAGAAAGAAAGTAGAAAGAAGTAAGAAAGAAGTAAGAAAGAAGTATGAAAGAAGTAAGAAAGAAGAAAGAAAGAAGTAAGAAAGAAGTAAGAAAGAAGTAAGAAAGAAGTAAGAAAGAAAGAAGACAGAAGAAAGAAAGAAGTAAGAAAGAAGTAAGAAAGAAGTAAGAAAGAAGTAAGAAAGAAGTACGAAAGAAGTAAGAAAGAATTAAGAAAGAAAGAAGTAAGAAAAAAGTAAGAAAGAAAGAAGAAAGAAGTAAGAAAGAAGTAAGAAAGAAAGAAGAAAGAAGTAAGAAAGAAGTAAGAAAGAAAGAAGAAAGAAGTAAGAAAGAAGTAAGAAAGAAAGAAGAAAGAAGTAAGAAAGAAGTAAGAAAGAAGTAAGAAAGAAGTAAAAAAGAAGTATGAAAGAAGTAAGAAAGAAGAAAGAAAGAAGTAAGAAAGAAGTAAGAAAGAAGTAAGAAAGAAATAAGAAAGAAAGAAGAAAGAAGAAAGAAAGAAGTAAGAAAGAAGTAAGAAAGAAGTAAGAAAGAAGTAAGAAAGAAGTAAGAAAGAAAGAAGAAAGAAGTAAGAAAGAAGTAAGAAAGAAGTAAGAAAGAAGAAAAAAGAAGTTAGAACGAAGTAAGAAAGAAGTAAGAAAGAAGTAAGAAAGAAGTAAAAAAGACGTATGAAAGAAGAAAGAAAGAAGAAAGAAAGAAGTAAGAAAGAAGTAAGAAAGAAGTAAGAAAGAAATAAGAAAGAAAGAAGAAAGAAGAAAGAAAGAAGAAAGAAAGAAGTAAGAAAGAAGTAAGAAAGAAGTAAGAAAGAAATAAGAAAGAAAGAAGAAAGAAGAAAGAAAGAAGAAAGAAAGAAGTAAGAAAGAAGAAAGAAAGAAGTAAGAAAGAAGTAAGAAAGAAGAAAGAAAGAAGTAAGTAAGAAGAAAGAAAGAAGTAAGAAAGAAGTAAGAAAGAAGTAAGAAAGAAGTAAGAAAGAAAGAAGAAAGAAGTAAGAAAGAAGTAAGAAAGAAGTAAGAAAGAAGTACGAAAGAAGAAAAAAGAAGTTAGAAAGAAGTAAGAAAGAAGTAAGAAAGAAGCAAGAAAGAAGTAAGAAAGAAGTAAGAAAGAAGTAAGAAAGAAGTAAAAAAGAAGTAAGAAAGAAGTAAAAAAGAAGTATGAAAGAAGTAAGAAAGAAGTAAGAAAGAAGTAAGAAAGAAGTAAGAAAGAAGTAAGAAAGAAGTAAGAAAGAAGTAAAAAAGAAGTATGAAAGAAGTAAGAAAGAAGTAAGAAAGAAGTAAAAAAGAAGTATGAAAGAAGTAAGAAAGAAGAAAGAAAGAAGTAAGAAAGAAGTAAGAAAGAAGTAAGAAAGAAAGAAGAAAGAAGTAAGAAAGCAGTAACAAAGAAGTAAGAAAGAAGTAAGAAAGAAGTAAGAAAGAAGTAAGAAAGAAGTAAGAAAGAAAGAAGAAAGAAGTAAGAAAGAAGTAAGAAAGAAATAAGAAAGAAAGAAGAAAGAAGAAAGAAAGAAGTAGGAAAGAAGTAAGAAAGAAGTAAGAAAGAAGTAATAAAGAATTAAGAAGTAATGAAGAAAGAAGTAAGAAAGAAGAAAGAACGAAGTAAGAAAGAAGTAAGAAAGAAGTAAGAAAGAAGTAAGAAAGAAAGTAGAAAGAAGTAAGAAAGAAGTAAGAAATAAGTATGAAAGAAGTAAGAAAGAAGAAAGAAAGAAGTAAGAAAGAAGTAAGAAAGAAGTAAGAAAGAAGTAAGAAAGAAAGAAGACAGAAGAAAGAAAGAAGTAAGAAAGAAGTAAGAAAGAAGTAAGAAAGAAGTAAGAAAGAAGTACGAAAGAAGTAAGAAAGAATTAAGAAAGAAAGAAGTAAGAAAAAAGTAAGAAAGAAAGAAGAAAGAAGTAAGAAAGAAGTAAGAAAGAAGTAAGAAAGAAAGAAGAAAGAAGTAAGAAAGAAGTAAGAAAGAAGTAAGAAAGAAGTAAGATAGAAGAAAGAAAGAAGTGAGAAAGAAGAAAGAAAGAAGTAAGAAAGAAGTAAGAAAGAAGTAAGAAAGAAAGAAGAAAGAAGTAAGAAAGAAGTAAGAAAGAAAGAAGAAAGAAGTAAGAAAGAAGTAACAAAGAAGTAAGAAAGAAAGAAGAAAGAAGTAAGAAAGAAGTAAGAAAGAAGTAAGAAAGAAGTAAAAAAGAAGTATGAAAGAAGTAAGAAAGAAGAAAGAAAGAAGTAAGAAAGAAGTAAGAAAGAAGTAAGAAAGAAATAAGAAAGAAAGAAGAAAGAAGAAAGAAAGAAGTAAGAAAGAAGTAAGAAAGAAGTAAGAAAGAAGTAAGAAAGAAGTAAGAAAGAAAGAAGAAAGAAGTAAGAAAGAAGTAAGAAAGAAGTAAGAAAGAAGAAAAAAGAAGTTAGAACGAAGTAAGAAAGAAGTAAGAAAGAAGTAAGAAAGAAGTAAGAAAGAAGTAAAAAAGACGTATGAAAGAAGAAAGAAAGAAGAAAGAAAGAAGTAAGAAAGAAGTAAGAAAGAAGTAATAAAGAAGTAAGAAAGAAGTAAGAAAGAAGTAAGAAAGAAGAAAGAAAGAAGTAAGAAAGAAGAAAGAAAGAAAGAAGAAAGAAGTAAGAAAGAAGTAAGAAAGAAGTAAGAAAGAAGTAAAAAAGAAGTATGAAAGAAGTAAGAAAGAAGAAAGAAAGAAGTAAGAAAGAAGTAAGAAAGAAGTAAGAAAGAAATAAGAAAGAAAGAAGAAAGAAGAAACAAAGAAGTAAGAAAGAAGTAAGAAAGAAGTAAGAAAGAAGTAAGAAAGAAGTAAGAAAGAAAGAAGAAAGAAGTAAGAAAGAAGTAAGAAAGAAGTAAGAAAGAAGAAAAAAGAAGTTAGAACGAAGTAAGAAAGAAGTAAGAAAGAAGTAAGAAAGAAGTAAAAAAGACGTATGAAAGAAGAAAGAAAGAAGAAAGAAAGAAGTAAGAAAGAAGTAAGAAAGAAGTAATAAAGAAGTAAGAAAGAAGTAAGAAAGAAGTAAGAAAGAAGAAAGAAAGAAGTAAGAAAGAAGAAAGAAAGAAGTAAGAAAGAAGTAAGAAAGAAGTAAGAAAGAAGTAAGAAAGAAGTAAAAAAGAAGTAAGAAAGAAGTAAGAAAGAAGTAAGAAAGAAGTAAGAAAGAAGTAAGAAAGAAAGAAGAAAGAAGTAAGAAAGAAGTAAGAAAGAAATAAGAAAGAAAGAAGAAAGAAGAAAGAAAGAAGTAGGAAAGAAGTAAGAAAGAAGTAAGAAAGAAGTAATAAAGAATTAAGAAGTAATGAAGAAAGAAGTAAGAAAGAAGAAAGAACGAAGTAAGAAAGAAGTAAGAAAGAAGTAAGAAAGAAGTAAGAAAGAAAGTAGAAAGAAGTAAGAAAGAAGTAAGAAATAAGTATGAAAGAAGTAAGAAAGAAGAAAGAAAGAAGTAAGAAAGAAGTAAGAAAGAAGTAAGAAAGAAGTAAGAAAGAAAGAAGACAGAAGAAAGAAAGAAGTAAGAAAGAAGTAAGAAAGAAGTAAGAAAGAAGTAAGAAAGAAGTACGAAAGAAGTAAGAAAGAATTAAGAAAGAAAGAAGTAAGAAAAAAGTAAGAAAGAAAGAAGAAAGAAGTAAGAAAGAAGTAAGAAAGAAGTAAGAAAGAAAGAAGAAAGAAGTAAGAAAGAAGTAAGAAAGAAGTAAGAAAGAAGTAAGATAGAAGAAAGAAAGAAGTGAGAAAGAAGAAAGAAAGAAGTAAGAAAGAAGTAAGAAAGAAGTAAGAAAGAAAGAAGAAAGAAGTAAGAAAGAAGTAAGAAAGAAAGAAGAAAGAAGTAAGAAAGAAGTAACAAAGAAGTAAGAAAGAAAGAAGAAAGAAGTAAGAAAGAAGTAAGAAAGAAGTAAGAAAGAAGTAAAAAAGAAGTATGAAAGAAGTAAGAAAGAAGAAAGAAAGAAGTAAGAAAGAAGTAAGAAAGAAGTAAGAAAGAAATAAGAAAGAAAGAAGAAAGAAGAAAGAAAGAAGTAAGAAAGAAGTAAGAAAGAAGTAAGAAAGAAGTAAGAAAGAAGTAAGAAAGAAAGAAGAAAGAAGTAAGAAAGAAGTAAGAAAGAAGTAAGAAAGAAGAAAAAAGAAGTAAGAAAGAAGTAAGAAAGAAGTAAGAAAGAAGTAAGAAAGAAGTAAGAAAGAAAGAAGAAAGAAGTAAGAAAGAAGTAAGAAAGAAAGAAGAAAGAAGTAAGAAAGAAGTAAGAAAGAAGTAAGAAAGAAAGAAGAAAGAAGTAAGAAAGAAGTAAGAAAGAAATAAGAAAGAAAGAAGAAAGAAGAAACAAAGAAGTAAGAAAGAAGTAAGAAAGAAGTAAGAAAGAAGTAAGAAAGAAGTAAGAAAGAAAGAAGAAAGAAGTAAGAAAGAAGTAAGAAAGAAGTAAGAAAGAAGAAAAAAGAAGTTAGAACGAAGTAAGAAAGAAGTAAGAAAGAAGTAAGAAAGAAGTAAAAAAGACGTATGAAAGAAGAAAGAAAGAAGAAAGAAAGAAGTAAGAAAGAAGTAAGAAAGAAGTAATAAAGAAGTAAGAAAGAAGTAAGAAAGAAGTAAGAAAGAAGAAAGAAAGAAGTAAGAAAGAAGAAAGAAAGAAGTAAGAAAGAAGTAAGAAAGAAGTAAGAAAGAAGTAAGAAAGAAGTAAAAAAGAAGTAAGAAAGAAGTAAGAAAGAAGTAAGAAAGAAGTAAGAAAGAAGTAAGAAAGAAGTAAGAAAGAAATAATAAAGAAAGAAGAAAGAAGAAAGAAAGAAGTAGGAAAGAAGTAAGAAAGAAGTAAGAAAGAAGTAATAAAGAATTAAGAAGTAATGAAGAAAGAAGTAAGAAAGAAGAAAGAACGAAGTAAGAAAGAAGAAAGAAAGAAGTAAGAAAGAAAGTAGAAAGAAGTAAGAAAGAAGTAAGAAAGAAGTATGAAAGAAGTAAGAAAGAAGAAAGAAAGAAGTAAGAAAGAAGTAAGAAAGAAGTAAGAAAGAAGTAAGAAAGAAAGAAGACAGAAGAAAGAAAGAAGTAAGAAAGAAGTAAGAAAGAAGTAAGAAAGAAGTAAGAAAGAAGTACGAAAGAAGTAAGAAAGAATTAAGAAAGAAAGAAGTAAGAAAAAAGTAAGAAAGAAAGAAGAAAGAAGTAAGAAAGAAGTAAGAAAGAAGTAAGAAAGAAAGAAGAAAGAAGTAAGAAAGAAGTAAGAAAGAAGTAAGAAAGAAGTAAGAAAGAAGTAAGAAAGAAGAAAGAAAGAAGTAAGAAAGAAGAAAGAAAGAAGTAAGAAAGAAGTAAGAAAGAAGTAAGAAAGAAAGAAGAAAGAAGTAAGAAAGAAGTAAGAAAGAAAGAAGAAAGAAGTAAGAAAGAAGTAAGAAAGAAAGAAGAAAGAAGTAAGAAAGAAGTAAGAAAGAAGTAAGAAAGAAGTAAAAAAGAAGTATGAAAGAAGTAAGAAAGAAGAAAGAAAGAAGTAAGAAAGAAGTAAGAAAGAAGTAAGAAAGAAATAAGAAAGAAAGAAGAAAGAAGAAAGAAAGAAGTAAGAAAGAAGTAAGAAAGAAGTAAGAAAGAAGTAAGAAAGAAGTAAGAAAGAAGTAAGAAAGAAGTAAGAAAGAAGTAAAAAAGACGTATGAAAGAAGAAAGAAAGAAGAAAGAAAGAAGTAAGAAAGAAGTAAGAAAGAAGTAATAAAGAAGTAAGAAAGAAGTAAGAAAGAAGTAAGAAAGAAGAAAGAAAGAAGTAAGAAAGAAGAAAGAAAGAAGTAAGAAAGAAGTAAGAAAGAAGTAAGAAAGAAGTAAGAAAGAAGTAAAAAAGAAGTAAGAAAGAAGTAAGAAAGAAGTAAGAAAGAAGTAAGAAAGAAGTAAGAAAGAAGTAAGAAAGAAGTAAGAAAGAAAGAAGAAAGAAGTAAGAAAGAAGTAAGAAAGAAAGAAGAAAGAAGTAAGAAAGAAGTAAGAAAGAAGTAAGAAAGAAAGAAGAAAGAAGTAAGAAAGAAGTAAGAAAGAAGTAAGAAAGAAGTAAAAAAGAAGTATGAAAGAAGTAAGAAAGAAGAAAGAAAGAAGTAAGAAAGAAGTAAGAAAGAAGTAAGAAAGAAATAAGAAAGAAAGAAGAAAGAAGAAACAAAGAAGTAAGAAAGAAGTAAGAAAGAAGTAAGAAAGAAGTAAGAAAGAAGTAAGAAAGAAAGAAGAAAGAAGTAAGAAAGAAGTAAGAAAGAAGTAAGAAAGAAGAAAAAAGAAGTTAGAACGAAGTAAGAAAGAAGTAAGAAAGAAGTAAGAAAGAAGTAAAAAAGACGTATGAAAGAAGAAAGAAAGAAGAAAGAAAGAAGTAAGAAAGAAGTAAGAAAGAAGTAATAAAGAAGTAAGAAAGAAGTAAGAAAGAAGTAAGAAAGAAGAAAGAAAGAAGTAAGAAAGAAGAAAGAAAGAAGTAAGAAAGAAGTAAGAAAGAAGTAAGAAAGAAGTAAGAAAGAAGTAAAAAAGAAGTAAGAAAGAAGTAAGAAAGAAGTAAGAAAGAAGTAAGAAAGAAGTAAGAAAGAAAGAAGAAAGAAGTAAGAAAGAAGTAAGAAAGAAATAAGAAAGAAAGAAGAAAGAAGAAAGAAAGAAGTAGGAAAGAAGTAAGAAAGAAGTAAGAAAGAAGTAATAAAGAATTAAGAAGTAATGAAGAAAGAAGTAAGAAAGAAGAAAGAACGAAGTAAGAAAGAAGTAAGAAAGAAGTAAGAAAGAAGTAAGAAAGAAAGTAGAAAGAAGTAAGAAAGAAGTAAGAAATAAGTATGAAAGAAGTAAGAAAGAAGAAAGAAAGAAGTAAGAAAGAAGTAAGAAAGAAGTAAGAAAGAAGTAAGAAAGAAAGAAGACAGAAGAAAGAAAGAAGTAAGAAAGAAGTAAGAAAGAAGTAAGAAAGAAGTAAGAAAGAAGTACGAAAGAAGTAAGAAAGAATTAAGAAAGAAAGAAGTAAGAAAAAAGTAAGAAAGAAAGAAGAAAGAAGTAAGAAAGAAGTAAGAAAGAAGTAAGAAAGAAAGAAGAAAGAAGTAAGAAAGAAGTAAGAAAGAAGTAAGAAAGAAGTAAGATAGAAGAAAGAAAGAAGTGAGAAAGAAGAAAGAAAGAAGTAAGAAAGAAGTAAGAAAGAAGTAAGAAAGAAAGAAGAAAGAAGTAAGAAAGAAGTAAGAAAGAAAGAAGAAAGAAGTAAGAAAGAAGTAACAAAGAAGTAAGAAAGAAAGAAGAAAGAAGTAAGAAAGAAGTAAGAAAGAAGTAAGAAAGAAGTAAAAAAGAAGTATGAAAGAAGTAAGAAAGAAGAAAGAAAGAAGTAAGAAAGAAGTAAGAAAGAAGTAAGAAAGAAATAAGAAAGAAAGAAGAAAGAAGAAAGAAAGAAGTAAGAAAGAAGTAAGAAAGAAGTAAGAAAGAAGTAAGAAAGAAGTAAGAAAGAAAGAAGAAAGAAGTAAGAAAGAAGTAAGAAAGAAGTAAGAAAGAAGAAAAAAGAAGTTAGAACGAAGTAAGAAAGAAGTAAGAAAGAAGTAAGAAAGAAGTAAGAAAGAAGTAAAAAAGACGTATGAAAGAAGAAAGAAAGAAGAAAGAAAGAAGTAAGAAAGAAGTAAGAAAGAAGTAATAAAGAAGTAAGAAAGAAGTAAGAAAGAAGTAAGAAAGAAGAAAGAAAGAAGTAAGAAAGAAGAAAGAAAGAAAGAAGAAAGAAGTAAGAAAGAAGTAAGAAAGAAGTAAGAAAGAAGTAAAAAAGAAGTATGAAAGAAGTAAGAAAGAAGAAAGAAAGAAGTAAGAAAGAAGTAAGAAAGAAGTAAGAAAGAAATAAGAAAGAAAGAAGAAAGAAGAAACAAAGAAGTAAGAAAGAAGTAAGAAAGAAGTAAGAAAGAAGTAAGAAAGAAGTAAGAAAGAAAGAAGAAAGAAGTAAGAAAGAAGTAAGAAAGAAGTAAGAAAGAAGAAAAAAGAAGTTAGAACGAAGTAAGAAAGAAGTAAGAAAGAAGTAAGAAAGAAGTAAAAAAGACGTATGAAAGAAGAAAGAAAGAAGAAAGAAAGAAGTAAGAAAGAAGTAAGAAAGAAGTAATAAAGAAGTAAGAAAGAAGTAAGAAAGAAGTAAGAAAGAAGAAAGAAAGAAGTAAGAAAGAAGAAAGAAAGAAGTAAGAAAGAAGTAAGAAAGAAGTAAGAAAGAAGTAAGAAAGAAGTAAAAAAGAAGTAAGAAAGAAGTAAGAAAGAAGTAAGAAAGAAGTAAGAAAGAAGTAAGAAAGAAAGAAGAAAGAAGTAAGAAAGAAGTAAGAAAGAAATAAGAAAGAAAGAAGAAAGAAGAAAGAAAGAAGTAGGAAAGAAGTAAGAAAGAAGTAAGAAAGAAGTAATAAAGAATTAAGAAGTAATGAAGAAAGAAGTAAGAAAGAAGAAAGAACGAAGTAAGAAAGAAGTAAGAAAGAAGTAAGAAAGAAGTAAGAAAGAAAGTAGAAAGAAGTAAGAAAGAAGTAAGAAATAAGTATGAAAGAAGTAAGAAAGAAGAAAGAAAGAAGTAAGAAAGAAGTAAGAAAGAAGTAAGAAAGAAGTAAGAAAGAAAGAAGACAGAAGAAAGAAAGAAGTAAGAAAGAAGTAAGAAAGAAGTAAGAAAGAAGTAAGAAAGAAGTACGAAAGAAGTAAGAAAGAATTAAGAAAGAAAGAAGTAAGAAAAAAGTAAGAAAGAAAGAAGAAAGAAGTAAGAAAGAAGTAAGAAAGAAGTAAGAAAGAAAGAAGAAAGAAGTAAGAAAGAAGTAAGAAAGAAGTAAGAAAGAAGTAAGATAGAAGAAAGAAAGAAGTGAGAAAGAAGAAAGAAAGAAGTAAGAAAGAAGTAAGAAAGAAGTAAGAAAGAAAGAAGAAAGAAGTAAGAAAGAAGTAAGAAAGAAAGAAGAAAGAAGTAAGAAAGAAGTAACAAAGAAGTAAGAAAGAAAGAAGAAAGAAGTAAGAAAGAAGTAAGAAAGAAGTAAGAAAGAAGTATGAAAGAAGTAAGAAAGAAGAAAGAAAGAAGTAAGAAAGAAGTAAGAAAGAAGTAAGAAAGAAATAAGAAAGAAAGAAGAAAGAAGAAAGAAAGAAGTAAGAAAGAAGTAAGAAAGAAGTAAGAAAGAAGTAAGAAAGAAGTAAGAAAGAAAGAAGAAAGAAGTAAGAAAGAAGTAAGAAAGAAGTAAGAAAGAAGAAAAAAGAAGTTAGAACGAAGTAAGAAAGAAGTAAGAAAGAAGTAAGAAAGAAGTAAGAAAGAAGTAAAAAAGACGTATGAAAGAAGAAAGAAAGAAGAAAGAAAGAAGTAAGAAAGAAGTAAGAAAGAAGTAATAAAGAAGTAAGAAAGAAGTAAGAAAGAAGTAAGAAAGAAGAAAGAAAGAAGTAAGAAAGAAGAAAGAAAGAAGTAAGAAAGAAGTAAGAAAGAAGTAAGAAAGAAGTAAGAAAGAAGTAAAAAAGAAGTAAGAAAGAAGTAAGAAAGAAGTAAGAAAGAAGTAAGAAAGAAGTAAGAAAGAAAGAAGAAAGAAGTAAGAAAGAAGTAAGAAAGAAATAAGAAAGAAAGAAGAAAGAAGAAAGAAAGAAGTAGGAAAGAAGTAAGAAAGAAGTAAGAAAGAAGTAATAAAGAATTAAGAAGTAATGAAGAAAGAAGTAAGAAAGAAGAAAGAACGAAGTAAGAAAGAAGTAAGAAAGAAGTAAGAAAGAAGTAAGAAAGAAAGTAGAAAGAAGTAAGAAAGAAGTAAGAAATAAGTATGAAAGAAGTAAGAAAGAAGAAAGAAAGAAGTAAGAAAGAAGTAAGAAAGAAGTAAGAAAGAAGTAAGAAAGAAAGAAGACAGAAGAAAGAAAGAAGTAAGAAAGAAGTAAGAAAGAAGTAAGAAAGAAGTAAGAAAGAAGTACGAAAGAAGTAAGAAAGAATTAAGAAAGAAAGAAGTAAGAAAAAAGTAAGAAAGAAAGAAGAAAGAAGTAAGAAAGAAGTAAGAAAGAAGTAAGAAAGAAAGAAGAAAGAAGTAAGAAAGAAGTAAGAAAGAAGTAAGAAAGAAGTAAGATAGAAGAAAGAAAGAAGTGAGAAAGAAGAAAGAAAGAAGTAAGAAAGAAGTAAGAAAGAAGTAAGAAAGAAAGAAGAAAGAAGTAAGAAAGAAGTAAGAAAGAAAGAAGAAAGAAGTAAGAAAGAAGTAACAAAGAAGTAAGAAAGAAAGAAGAAAGAAGTAAGAAAGAAGTAAGAAAGAAGTAAGAAAGAAGTAAAAAAGAAGTATGAAAGAAGTAAGAAAGAAGAAAGAAAGAAGTAAGAAAGAAGTAAGAAAGAAGTAAGAAAGAAATAAGAAAGAAAGAAGAAAGAAGAAAGAAAGAAGTAAGAAAGAAGTAAGAAAGAAGTAAGAAAGAAGTAAGAAAGAAGTAAGAAAGAAAGAAGAAAGAAGTAAGAAAGAAGTAAGAAAGAAGTAAGAAAGAAGAAAAAAGAAGTTAGAACGAAGTAAGAAAGAAGTAAGAAAGAAGTAAGAAAGAAGTAAGAAAGAAGTAAAAAAGACGTATGAAAGAAGAAAGAAAGAAGAAAGAAAGAAGTAAGAAAGAAGTAAGAAAGAAGTAATAAAGAAGTAAGAAAGAAGTAAGAAAGAAGTAAGAAAGAAGAAAGAAAGAAGTAAGAAAGAAGAAAGAAAGAAAGAAGAAAGAAGTAAGAAAGAAGTAAGAAAGAAGTAAGAAAGAAGTAAAAAAGAAGTATGAAAGAAGTAAGAAAGAAGAAAGAAAGAAGTAAGAAAGAAGTAAGAAAGAAGTAAGAAAGAAATAAGAAAGAAAGAAGAAAGAAGAAACAAAGAAGTAAGAAAGAAGTAAGAAAGAAGTAAGAAAGAAGTAAGAAAGAAGTAAGAAAGAAAGAAGAAAGAAGTAAGAAAGAAGTAAGAAAGAAGTAAGAAAGAAGAAAAAAGAAGTTAGAACGAAGTAAGAAAGAAGTAAGAAAGAAGTAAGAAAGAAGTAAAAAAGACGTATGAAAGAAGAAAGAAAGAAGAAAGAAAGAAGTAAGAAAGAAGTAAGAAAGAAGTAATAAAGAAGTAAGAAAGAAGTAAGAAAGAAGTAAGAAAGAAGAAAGAAAGAAGTAAGAAAGAAGAAAGAAAGAAGTAAGAAAGAAGTAAGAAAGAAGTAAGAAAGAAGTAAGAAAGAAGTAAAAAAGAAGTAAGAAAGAAGTAAGAAAGAAGTAAGAAAGAAGTAAGAAAGAAGTAAGAAAGAAAGAAGAAAGAAGTAAGAAAGAAGTAAGAAAGAAATAAGAAAGAAAGAAGAAAGAAGAAAGAAAGAAGTAGGAAAGAAGTAAGAAAGAAGTAAGAAAGAAGTAATAAAGAATTAAGAAGTAATGAAGAAAGAAGTAAGAAAGAAGAAAGAACGAAGTAAGAAAGAAGTAAGAAAGAAGTAAGAAAGAAGTAAGAAAGAAAGTAGAAAGAAGTAAGAAAGAAGTAAGAAATAAGTATGAAAGAAGTAAGAAAGAAGAAAGAAAGAAGTAAGAAAGAAGTAAGAAAGAAGTAAGAAAGAAGTAAGAAAGAAAGAAGACAGAAGAAAGAAAGAAGTAAGAAAGAAGTAAGAAAGAAGTAAGAAAGAAGTAAGAAAGAAGTACGAAAGAAGTAAGAAAGAATTAAGAAAGAAAGAAGTAAGAAAAAAGTAAGAAAGAAAGAAGAAAGAAGTAAGAAAGAAGTAAGAAAGAAGTAAGAAAGAAAGAAGAAAGAAGTAAGAAAGAAGTAAGAAAGAAGTAAGAAAGAAGTAAGATAGAAGAAAGAAAGAAGTGAGAAAGAAGAAAGAAAGAAGTAAGAAAGAAGTAAGAAAGAAGTAAGAAAGAAAGAAGAAAGAAGTAAGAAAGAAGTAAGAAAGAAAGAAGAAAGAAGTAAGAAAGAAGTAACAAAGAAGTAAGAAAGAAAGAAGAAAGAAGTAAGAAAGAAGTAAGAAAGAAGTAAGAAAGAAGTATGAAAGAAGTAAGAAAGAAGAAAGAAAGAAGTAAGAAAGAAGTAAGAAAGAAGTAAGAAAGAAATAAGAAAGAAAGAAGAAAGAAGAAAGAAAGAAGTAAGAAAGAAGTAAGAAAGAAGTAAGAAAGAAGTAAGAAAGAAGTAAGAAAGAAAGAAGAAAGAAGTAAGAAAGAAGTAAGAAAGAAGTAAGAAAGAAGAAAAAAGAAGTTAGAACGAAGTAAGAAAGAAGTAAGAAAGAAGTAAGAAAGAAGTAAGAAAGAAGTAAAAAAGACGTATGAAAGAAGAAAGAAAGAAGAAAGAAAGAAGTAAGAAAGAAGTAAGAAAGAAGTTATAAAGAAGTAAGAAAGAAGTAAGAAAGAAGTAAGAAAGAAGAAAGAAAGAAGTAAGAAAGAAGAAAGAAAGAAGTAAGAAAGAAGTAAGAAAGAAGTAAGAAAGAAGTAAGAAAGAAGTAAAAAAGAAGTTAGAAAGAAGTAAGAAAGAAGTAAGAAAGAAGTAAGAAAGAAGTAAGAAAGAAGTAAGAAAGAAGTAAGAAAGAAAGAAGAAAGAAGTAAGAAAGAAGTAAGAAAGAAAGAAGAAAGAAGTAAGAAAGAAGTAAGAAAGAAGTAAGAAAGAAAGAAGAAAGAAGTAAGAAAGAAGTAAGAAAGAAATAAGAAAGAAAGAAGAAAGAAGAAACAAAGAAGTAAGAAAGAAGTAAGAAAGAAGTAAGAAAGAAGTAAGAAAGAAGTAAGAAAGAAAGAAGAAAGAAGTAAGAAAGAAGTAAGAAAGAAGTAAGAAAGAAGAAAAAAGAAGTTAGAACGAAGTAAGAAAGAAGTAAGAAAGAAGTAAGAAAGAAGTAAAAAAGACGTATGAAAGAAGAAAGAAAGAAGAAAGAAAGAAGTAAGAAAGAAGTAAGAAAGAAGTAATAAAGAAGTAAGAAAGAAGTAAGAAAGAAGTAAGAAAGAAGAAAGAAAGAAGTAAGAAAGAAGAAAGAAAGAAGTAAGAAAGAAGTAAGAAAGAAGTAAGAAAGAAGTAAGAAAGAAGTAAAAAAGAAGTAAGAAAGAAGTAAGAAAGAAGTAAGAAAGAAGTAAGAAGAAGTAAGAAAGAAATAATAAAGAAAGAAGAAAGAAGAAAGAAAGAAGTAGGAAAGAAGTAAGAAAGAAGTAAGAAAGAAGTAATAAAGAATTAAGAAGTAATGAAGAAAGAAGTAAGAAAGAAGAAAGAACGAAGTAAGAAAGAAGAAAGAAAGAAGTAAGAAAGAAAGTAGAAAGAAGTAAGAAAGAAGTAAGAAAGAAGTATGAAAGAAGTAAGAAAGAAGAAAGAAAGAAGTAAGAAAGAAGTAAGAAAGAAGTAAGAAAGAAGTAAGAAAGAAAGAAGACAGAAGAAAGAAAGAAGTAAGAAAGAAGTAAGAAAGAAGTAAGAAAGAAGTAAGAAAGAAGTACGAAAGAAGTAAGAAAGAATTAAGAAAGAAAGAAGTAAGAAAAAAGTAAGAAAGAAAGAAGAAAGAAGTAAGAAAGAAGTAAGAAAGAAGTAAGAAAGAAAGAAGAAAGAAGTAAGAAAGAAGTAAGAAAGAAGTAAGAAAGAAGTAAGAAAGAAGTAAGAAAGAAGAAAGAAAGAAGTAAGAAAGAAGAAAGAAAGAAGTAAGAAAGAAGTAAGAAAGAAGTAAGAAAGAAAGAAGAAAGAAGTAAGAAAGAAGTAAGAAAGAAAGAAGAAAGAAGTAAGAAAGAAGTAAGAAAGAAAGAAGAAAGAAGTAAGAAAGAAGTAAGAAAGAAGTAAGAAAGAAGTAAAAAAGAAGTATGAAAGAAGTAAGAAAGAAGAAAGAAAGAAGTAAGAAAGAAGTAAGAAAGAAGTAAGAAAGAAATAAGAAAGAAAGAAGAAAGAAGAAAGAAAGAAGTAAGAAAGAAGTAAGAAAGAAGTAAGAAAGAAGTAAGAAAGAAGTAAGAAAGAAAGAAGAAAGAAGTAAGAAAGAAGTAAGAAAGAAGTAAGAAAGAAGAAAAAAGAAGTTAGAACGAAGTAAGAAAGAAGTAAGAAAGAAGTAAGAAAGAAGTAAAAAAGACGTATGAAAGAAGAAAGAAAGAAGAAAGAAAGAAGTAAGAAAGAAGTAAGAAAGAAGTAAGAAAGAAATAAGAAAGAAAGAAGAAAGAAGAAAGAAAGAAGAAAGAAAGAAGTAAGAAAGAAGTAAGAAATAATTAAGAAAGAAAGAAGTAAGAAAGAAAGAAGAAAGAAAGAAGTAAGAAAGAAGAAAGAAAGAAGTAAGAAAGAAGTAAGAAAGAAGAAAGAAAGAAGTAAGTAAGAAGAAAGAAAGAAGTAAGAACGAAGTAAGAAAGAAGTAAGAAAGAAGTAAGAAAGAAAGAAGAAAGAAGTAAGAAAGAAGTAAGAAAGAAGTAAGAAAGAAGTACGAAAGAAGAAAAAAGAAGTTAGAAAGAAGTAAGAAAGAAGTAAGAAAGAAGCAAGAAAGAAGTAAGAAAGAAGTAAGAAAGAAGTAAGAAAGAAGTAAAAATAAGTAAGAAAGAAGTAAAAAAGAAGTATGAAAGAAGTAAGAAAGAAGTAAGAAAGAAGTAAGAAAGAAGTAAGAAAGAAGAAAGAAAGAAGTAAGAAAGAAGTAAAAAAGAAGTAAGAAAGAAGTAAGAAAGAAGTAAGAAAGAAGTAAAAAAGAAGTATGAAAGAAGTAAGAAAGAAGAAAGAAAGAAGTAAGAAAGAAGTAAGAAAGAAGTAAGAAAGAAGTAAAAAAGAAGTAATAAAGAAGTAAGAAAGAAGAAAAAAGAAGTTAGAACGAAGTAAGAAAGAAGTAAGAAAGAAGTAAGAAAGAAGTAAGAAAGAAGTAAAAAAGACGTATGAAAGAAGTAAGAAAGAAGAAAGAAAGCAGTAAGAAAGAAGTAAGAAAGAAGTAAGAAGGAATGAAGAAAGAAGTAAGAAAGAAGAAAGAAAGAAGTAAGAAAGAAGTAAGAAAGAAGTAATAAAGAAGTAAGAAAGAAGTAAGAAAGAAGTAAGAAAGAAGTAAGAAGGAATGAAGAAAGAAGTAAGAAGGAATGAAGAAAGAAGTAAGAAAGAAAGAAAGAAGTAAGAAAGAAGTAAGAAAGAAGTAATAAAGAAGTAATAAAGAAGTAAGAAAGAAGTAAGAAAGAAAGAAGAAAGAAAGAAGTAAGAAAGAAGAAAGAAAGAAGTAAGAAAGAAGTAAGAAAGAAGAAAGAAAGAAGTAAGAAAGAAGAAAGAAAGAAGTAAGAAAGAAGTAAGAAAGAAGTAAGAAAGTAGTAAGAAAGAAGTAAGAAAGAAAGAAGAAAGAAGTAAGAAAGAAGTAAGAAAGAAGTAAGAAAGAAGTAAGAAAGAAGAAAAAGAAGTTAGAACGAAGTAAGAAAGAAGTAAGAAAGAAGTAAGAAAGAAGTAAGAAAGAAGTAAGAAAGAAGTAAGAAAGAAATAAGAAAGAAAGAAGAAAGAAGAAAGAAAGATGAAAGAAAGAAGTAAGAAAGAAGTAAGAAAGAAGTAAGAAGGAATGAAGAAAGAAGTAAGAAAGAAGAAAGAAAGAAGTAAGAAAGAAGTAAGAAAGAAGTAATAAAGAAGTAAGAAAGAAGTAAGAAAGAAGTAAGAAAGAAAGAAGAAAGAAGTAAGAAAGAAGTAAGAAAGAAGAAAGAAAGTAGTAAGAAAGAATAAAGAAAGTTGTAAGAAAAAAGAAAGAAAGAAAGAAGTAAGAAAGAAGTAAGAAAGAAGTATGAAAGAAGTAAGAAAGAAAGAAGAAAGAAGTAAGAAAGAAGTAAGAAAGAAGTATGAAAGAAGAAAGAAAGAAGAAAGAAAGAAGTAAGAAATAAGTAAGAAAGAAGTAATAAAGAAGTAAGAAAGAAGTAAGAAAGAAAGAAGAAAGAAGTAAGAAAGAAGTAAGAAAGAAGTAAGAAAGAAGTAAGAAGGAATGAAGAAAGAAGTAAGAAAGAAGAAAGAAAGAAGTAAGAAAGAAAGAAGTAAGAAAGAAGTAAGAAAGAAGTAAGAAAGAAGTAAGAATGTAGAAAAAAGAAGTTAGAAATAAGTAAGAAAGAAGAAAGAAAGAAATAAGAAAGAAGTAAGAAAGAAGTAAGAAAGAAGTAAGAAAGAAGTAAGAAAGAAAGAAGAAAGAAGTAAGAAAGAGTAAGAAAGAATTATGAAAAAAGTAAGAAAGAAGTAAGAAAGAAAGAATTAAGAAAGAAGTATGAAAGAAGTAAGAAAGAATTCAGAAAGAAGAAAGAAAAAATTAAGAAGGAATGAAGAAAGAAGTAAGAAAGAAGTAAGAAAGAAGAAAGAAGTAAGAAAGAAGAAAGAAAGAAGTAAGAAAGAAGTAAGAAAGAAGTAAGAAAGAAGTAAGAAAGAAAGAAGAAAGAAGTAAGAAAGAAGTAAGAAAGAAATAAGAAAGAAAGAAGAAAGAAGAAATAAAGAAGTAGGAAAGAAGTAAGAAAGAAGTAAGAAAGAAGTAATAAAGAATTAAGAAGTAATGAAGATAGAAGTAAGAAAGAAGAAAGAACGAAGTAAGAAAGAAGTAAGAAAGAAGTAAGAAAGAAAGTAGAAAGAAGTAAGAAAGAAGTAAGAAAGAAGTATGAAAGAAGTAAGAAAGAAGAAAGAAAGAAGTAAGAAAGATGTAAGAAAGAAGTAAGAAAGAAGTAAGAAAGAAAGAAGACAGAAGAAAGAAAGAAGTAAGAAAGAAGTAAGAAAGAAGTAAGAAAGAAGTAAGAAAGAAGTACGAAAGAAGTAAGAAAGAATTAAGAAAGAAAGAAGTAAGAAAAAAGTAAGAAAGAAAGAAGAAAGAAGAAAGAAAGAAGAAAGAAAGAAGTAAGAAAGAAGTAAGAAAGAAGTAAGAAGGAATGAAGAAAGAAGTAAGAAAGAAGAAAGAAAGAAGTAAGAAAGAAGTAAGAAAGAAGTAATAAAGAAGTAATAAAGAAGTAAGAAAGAAGTAAGAAAGAAAGAAGAAAGAAAGAAGTAAGAAAGAACTAAGAACTAAGAAAGAAGTAAGAAAGAAGAAAGAAAGAAGTAAGAAAGAAGAAAGAAAGAAGTAAGAAAGAAGTAAGAAAGAAGTAAGAAAGAAGTTAGAAAGAAGTAAGAAAGAAAGAAGAAAGAAGTAAGAAAGAAGTAAGAAAGAAGTAAGAAAGAAGTAAGAAAGAAGAAAAAAGAAGTTAGAACGAAGTAAGAAAGAAGTAAGAAAGAAGTAAGAAAGAAGTAAGAAAGAAGTAGGAAAGAAGTAAGAAAGATGTAAGAAAGAAAGTAGAAAGAAGTAAGAAAGAAGTAAGAAAGAAGTATGAAAGAAGTAAGAAAGAAGAAAGAAAGAAGTAAGAAAGAAGTAAGAAAGAAGTAAGAAAGAAGTAAGAAAGAAAGAAGACAGAAGAAAGAAAGAAGTAAGAAAGAAGTAAGAAAGAAGTAAGAAAGAAGTAAGAAAGAAGTACGAAAGAAGTAAGAAAGAAAGAAGTAAGAAAAAAGTAAGAAAGAAAGAAGAAAGAAGTAAGAAAGAAGTAAGAAAGAAGTAAGAAAGAAAGAAGAAAGAAGTAAGAAAGAAGTAAGAAAGAAGTAAGAAAGAAGTAAGAAAGAAGAAAGAAAGAAGTAAGAAAGAAGTAAGAAAGAAGTAAGAAAGAAAGAAGAAAGAAGTAAGAAAGAAGTAAGAAAGAAAGAAGAAAGAAGTAAGAAAGAAGTAAGAAAGAAGTAAGAAAGAAAGAAGAAAGAAGTAAGAAAGAAGTAAGAAAGAAGTAAGAAAGAAGTAAAAAAGAAGTATGAAAGAAGTAAGAAAGAAGAAAGAAAGAAGTAAGAAAGAAGTACGAAAGAAGAAAAAAGAAGTTAGAAAGAAGTAAGAAAGAAGTAAGAAAGAAGCAAGAAAGAAGTAAGAAAGAAGTAAGAAAGAAGTAAGAAAGAAGTAAAAAAGAAGTAAGAAAGAAGTAAGAAAGAAGTAAGAAAGAAGTAAGAAAGAAGAAAAAAGAAGTTAGAACGAAGTAAGAAAGAAGTAAGAAAGAAGTAAGAAAGAAGTAAAAAAGACGTATGAAAGAAGAAAGAAAGAAGAAAGAAAGAAGTAAGAAAGAAGTAAGAAAGAAGTAATAAAGAAGTAAAAAAGAAGTTAGAAAGAAGTAAGAAAGAAGTAAGAAAGAAGTAAGAAAGAAGTAAGAAAGAAGTAAGAAAGAAGTAAGAAAGAAAGAAGAAAGAAGTAAGAAAGAAGTAAGAAAGAAAGAAGAAAGAAGTAAGAAAGAAGTAAGAAAGAAGTAAGAAAGAAAGAAGAAAGAAGTAAGAAAGAAGTAAGAAAGAAATAAGAAAGAAAGAAGAAAGAAGAAACAAAGAAGTAAGAAAGAAGTAAGAAAGAAGTAAGAAAGAAGTAAGAAAGAAGTAAGAAAGAAAGAAGAAAGAAGTAAGAAAGAAGTAAGAAAGAAGTAAGAAAGAAGAAAAAAGAAGTTAGAACGAAGTAAGAAAGAAGTAAGAAAGAAGTAAGAAAGAAGTAAAAAAGACGTATGAAAGAAGAAAGAAAGAAGAAAGAAAGAAGTAAGAAAGAAGTAAGAAAGAAGTAATAAAGAAGTAAGAAAGAAGTAAGAAAGAAGTAAGAAAGAAGAAAGAAAGAAGTAAGAAAGAAGAAAGAAAGAAGTAAGAAAGAAGTAAGAAAGAAGTAAGAAAGAAGTAAGAAAGAAGTAAAAAAGAAGTAAGAAAGAAGTAAGAAAGAAGTAAGAAAGAAGTAAGAAAGAAGTAAGAAAGAAATAATAAAGAAAGAAGAAAGAAGAAAGAAAGAAGTAGGAAAGAAGTAAGAAAGAAGTAAGAAAGAAGTAATAAAGAATTAAGAAGTAATGAAGAAAGAAGTAAGAAAGAAGAAAGAACGAAGTAAGAAAGAAGAAAGAAAGAAGTAAGAAAGAAAGTAGAAAGAAGTAAGAAAGAAGTAAGAAAGAAGTATGAAAGAAGTAAGAAAGAAGAAAGAAAGAAGTAAGAAAGAAGTAAGAAAGAAGTAAGAAAGAAGTAAGAAAGAAAGAAGACAGAAGAAAGAAAGAAGTAAGAAAGAAGTAAGAAAGAAGTAAGAAAGAAGTAAGAAAGAAGTACGAAAGAAGTAAGAAAGAATTAAGAAAGAAAGAAGTAAGAAAAAAGTAAGAAAGAAAGAAGAAAGAAGTAAGAAAGAAGTAAGAAAGAAGTAAGAAAGAAAGAAGAAAGAAGTAAGAAAGAAGTAAGAAAGAAGTAAGAAAGAAGTAAGAAAGAAGTAAGAAAGAAGAAAGAAAGAAGTAAGAAAGAAGAAAGAAAGAAGTAAGAAAGAAGTAAGAAAGAAGTAAGAAAGAAAGAAGAAAGAAGTAAGAAAGAAGTAAGAAAGAAAGAAGAAAGAAGTAAGAAAGAAGTAAGAAAGAAAGAAGAAAGAAGTAAGAAAGAAGTAAGAAAGAAGTAAGAAAGAAGTAAAAAAGAAGTATGAAAGAAGTAAGAAAGAAGAAAGAAAGAAGTAAGAAAGAAGTAAGAAAGAAGTAAGAAAGAAATAAGAAAGAAAGAAGAAAGAAGAAAGAAAGAAGTAAGAAAGAAGTAAGAAAGAAGTAAGAAAGAAGTAAGAAAGAAGTAAGAAAGAAAGAAGAAAGAAGTAAGAAAGAAGTAAGAAAGAAGTAAGAAAGAAGAAAAAAGAAGTTAGAACGAAGTAAGAAAGAAGTAAGAAAGAAGTAAGAAAGAAGTAAAAAAGACGTATGAAAGAAGAAAGAAAGAAGAAAGAAAGAAGTAAGAAAGAAGTAAGAAAGAAGTAAGAAAGAAATAAGAAAGAAAGAAGAAAGAAGAAAGAAAGAAGAAAGAAAGAAGTAAGAAAGAAGTAAGAAATAATTAAGAAAGAAAGAAGTAAGAAAGAAAGAAGAAAGAAAGAAGTAAGAAAGAAGAAAGAAAGAAGTAAGAAAGAAGTAAGAAAGAAGAAAGAAAGAAGTAAGTAAGAAGAAAGAAAGAAGTAAGAACGAAGTAAGAAAGAAGTAAGAAAGAAGTAAGAAAGAAAGAAGAAAGAAGTAAGAAAGAAGTAAGAAAGAAGTAAGAAAGAAGTACGAAAGAAGAAAAAAGAAGTTAGAAAGAAGTAAGAAAGAAGTAAGAAAGAAGCAAGAAAGAAGTAAGAAAGAAGTAAGAAAGAAGTAAGAAAGAAGTAAAAATAAGTAAGAAAGAAGTAAAAAAGAAGTATGAAAGAAGTAAGAAAGAAGTAAGAAAGAAGTAAGAAAGAAGTAAGAAAGAAGAAAGAAAGAAGTAAGAAAGAAGTAAAAAAGAAGTAAGAAAGAAGTAAGAAAGAAGTAAGAAAGAAGTAAAAAAGAAGTATGAAAGAAGTAAGAAAGAAGAAAGAAAGAAGTAAGAAAGAAGTAAGAAAGAAGTAAGAAAGAAGTAAAAAAGAAGTAATAAAGAAGTAAGAAAGAAGAAAAAAGAAGTTAGAACGAAGTAAGAAAGAAGTAAGAAAGAAGTAAGAAAGAAGTAAGAAAGAAGTAAAAAAGACGTATGAAAGAAGTAAGAAAGAAGAAAGAAAGCAGTAAGAAAGAAGTAAGAAAGAAGTAAGAAGGAATGAAGAAAGAAGTAAGAAAGAAGAAAGAAAGAAGTAAGAAAGAAGTAAGAAAGAAGTAATAAAGAAGTAAGAAAGAAGTAAGAAAGAAGTAAGAAAGAAGTAAGAAGGAATGAAGAAAGAAGTAAGAAGGAATGAAGAAAGAAGTAAGAAAGAAAGAAAGAAGTAAGAAAGAAGTAAGAAAGAAGTAATAAAGAAGTAATAAAGAAGTAAGAAAGAAGTAAGAAAGAAAGAAGAAAGAAAGAAGTAAGAAAGAAGAAAGAAAGAAGTAAGAAAGAAGTAAGAAAGAAGAAAGAAAGAAGTAAGAAAGAAGAAAGAAAGAAGTAAGAAAGAAGTAAGAAAGAAGTAAGAAAGAAGTAAGAAAGAAGTAAGAAAGAAAGAAGAAAGAAGTAAGAAAGAAGTAAGAAAGAAGTAAGAAAGAAGTAAGAAAGAAGAAAAAAGAAGTTAGAACGAAGTAAGAAAGAAGTAAGAAAGAAGTAAGAAAGAAGTAAGAAAGAAGTAAGAAAGAAGTAAGAAAGAAATAAGAAAGAAAGAAGAAAGAAGAAAGAAAGATGAAAGAAAGAAGTAAGAAAGAAGTAAGAAAGAAGTAAGAAGGAATGAAGAAAGAAGTAAGAAAGAAGAAAGAAAGAAGTAAGAAAGAAGTAAGAAAGAAGTAATAAAGAAGTAAGAAAGAAGTAAGAAAGAAGTAAGAAAGAAAGAAGAAAGAAGTAAGAAAGAAGTAAGAAAGAAGAAAGAAAGTAGTAAGAAAGAATAAAGAAAGTTGTAAGAAAAAAGAAAGAAAGAAAGAAGTAAGAAAGAAGTAAGAAAGAAGTATGAAAGAAGTAAGAAAGAAAGAAGAAAGAAGTAAGAAAGAAGTAAGAAAGAAGTATGAAAGAAGAAAGAAAGAAGAAAGAAAGAAGTAAGAAATAAGTAAGAAAGAAGTAATAAAGAAGTAAGAAAGAAGTAAGAAAGAAAGAAGAAAGAAGTAAGAAAGAAGTAAGAAAGAAGTAAGAAAGAAGTAAGAAGGAATGAAGAAAGAAGTAAGAAAGAAGAAAGAAAGAAGTAAGAAAGAAAGAAGTAAGAAAGAAGTAAGAAAGAAGTAAGAAAGAAGTAAGAATGTAGAAAAAAGAAGTTAGAAATAAGTAAGAAAGAAGAAAGAAAGAAATAAGAAAGAAGTAAGAAAGAAGTAAGAAAGAAGTAAGAAAGAAGTAAGAAAGAAAGAAGAAAGAAGTAAGAAAGAGTAAGAAAGAATTATGAAAAAAGTAAGAAAGAAGTAAGAAAGAAAGAATTAAGAAAGAAGTATGAAAGAAGTAAGAAAGAATTCAGAAAGAAGAAAGAAAAAATTAAGAAGGAATGAAGAAAGAAGTAAGAAAGAAGTAAGAAAGAAGAAAGAAGTAAGAAAGAAGAAAGAAAGAAGTAAGAAAGAAGTAAGAAAGAAGTAAGAAAGAAGTAAGAAAGAAAGAAGAAAGAAGTAAGAAAGAAGTAAGAAAGAAATAAGAAAGAAAGAAGAAAGAAGAAATAAAGAAGTAGGAAAGAAGTAAGAAAGAAGTAAGAAAGAAGTAATAAAGAATTAAGAAGTAATGAAGATAGAAGTAAGAAAGAAGAAAGAACGAAGTAAGAAAGAAGTAAGAAAGAAGTAAGAAAGAAAGTAGAAAGAAGTAAGAAAGAAGTAAGAAAGAAGTATGAAAGAAGTAAGAAAGAAGAAAGAAAGAAGTAAGAAAGATGTAAGAAAGAAGTAAGAAAGAAGTAAGAAAGAAAGAAGACAGAAGAAAGAAAGAAGTAAGAAAGAAGTAAGAAAGAAGTAAGAAAGAAGTAAGAAAGAAGTACGAAAGAAGTAAGAAAGAATTAAGAAAGAAAGAAGTAAGAAAAAAGTAAGAAAGAAAGAAGAAAGAAGAAAGAAAGAAGAAAGAAAGAAGTAAGAAAGAAGTAAGAAAGAAGTAAGAAGGAATGAAGAAAGAAGTAAGAAAGAAGAAAGAAAGAAGTAAGAAAGAAGTAAGAAAGAAGTAATAAAGAAGTAATAAAGAAGTAAGAAAGAAGTAAGAAAGAAAGAAGAAAGAAAGAAGTAAGAAAGAACTAAGAACTAAGAAAGAAGTAAGAAAGAAGAAAGAAAGAAGTAAGAAAGAAGAAAGAAAGAAGTAAGAAAGAAGTAAGAAAGAAGTAAGAAAGAAGTTAGAAAGAAGTAAGAAAGAAAGAAGAAAGAAGTAAGAAAGAAGTAAGAAAGAAGTAAGAAAGAAGTAAGAAAGAAGAAAAAAGAAGTTAGAACGAAGTAAGAAAGAAGTAAGAAAGAAGTAAGAAAGAAGTAAGAAAGAAGTAGGAAAGAAGTAAGAAAGATGTAAGAAAGAAAGTAGAAAGAAGTAAGAAAGAAGTAAGAAAGAAGTATGAAAGAAGTAAGAAAGAAGAAAGAAAGAAGTAAGAAAGAAGTAAGAAAGAAGTAAGAAAGAAGTAAGAAAGAAAGAAGACAGAAGAAAGAAAGAAGTAAGAAAGAAGTAAGAAAGAAGTAAGAAAGAAGTAAGAAAGAAGTACGAAAGAAGTAAGAAAGAAAGAAGTAAGAAAAAAGTAAGAAAGAAAGAAGAAAGAAGTAAGAAAGAAGTAAGAAAGAAGTAAGAAAGAAAGAAGAAAGAAGTAAGAAAGAAGTAAGAAAGAAGTAAGAAAGAAGTAAGAAAGAAGAAAGAAAGAAGTAAGAAAGAAGTAAGAAAGAAGTAAGAAAGAAAGAAGAAAGAAGTAAGAAAGAAGTAAGAAAGAAAGAAGAAAGAAGTAAGAAAGAAGTAAGAAAGAAGTAAGAAAGAAAGAAGAAAGAAGTAAGAAAGAAGTAAGAAAGAAGTAAGAAAGAAGTAAAAAAGAAGTATGAAAGAAGTAAGAAAGAAGAAAGAAAGAAGTAAGAAAGAAGTACGAAAGAAGAAAAAAGAAGTTAGAAAGAAGTAAGAAAGAAGTAAGAAAGAAGCAAGAAAGAAGTAAGAAAGAAGTAAGAAAGAAGTAAGAAAGAAGTAAAAAAGAAGTAAGAAAGAAGTAAGAAAGAAGTAAGAAAGAAGTAAGAAAGAAGAAAAAAGAAGTTAGAACGAAGTAAGAAAGAAGTAAGAAAGAAGTAAGAAAGAAGTAAAAAAGACGTATGAAAGAAGAAAGAAAGAAGAAAGAAAGAAGTAAGAAAGAAGTAAGAAAGAAGTAATAAAGAAGTAAGAAAGAAGTAAGAAAGAAGTAAGAAAGAAGAAAGAAAGAAGTAAGAAAGAAGAAAGAAAGAAGTAAGAAAGAAGTAAGAAAGAAGTAAGAAAGAAGTAAGAAAGAATTAAAAAGAAGTAAGAAAGAAGTAAGAAAGAAGTAAGAAAGAAGTAAGAAAGAAGTAAGAAAGAAGTAAGAAAGAAGTAAGAAAGAAAGAAGAAAGAAGTAAGAAAGAAGTAAGAAAGAAAGAAGAAAGAAGTAAGAAAGAAGTAAGAAAGAAGTAAGAAAGAAAGAAGAAAGAAGTAAGAAAGAAGTAAGAAAGAAGTAAGAAAGAAGTAAAAAAGAAGTATGAAAGAAGTAAGAAAGAAGAAAGAAAGAAGTAAGAAAGAAGTAAGAAAGAAGTAAGAAAGAAATAAGAAAGAAAGAAGAAAGAAGAAAGAAAGAAGTAAGAAAGAAGTAAGAAAGAAGTAAGAAAGAAGTAAGAAAGAAGTAAGAAAGAAAGAAGAAAGAAGTAAGAAAGAAGTATGAAAGAAGTAAGAAAGAAGAAAAAAGAAGTTAGAACGAAGTAAGAAAGAAGTAAGAAAGAAGTAAGAAAGAAGTAAAAAAGACGTATGAAAGAAGAAAGAAAGAAGTAAGAAAGAAGTAAGAAAGAAGTAATAAAGAAGTAAGAAAGAAGTAAGAAAGAAGTAAGAAAGAAGAAAGAAAGAAGTAAGAAAGAAGAAAGAAAGAAGTAAGAAAGAAGTAAGAAAGAAGTAAGAAAGAAGTAAGAAAGAAGTAAAAAAGAAGTAAGAAAGAAGTAAGAAAGAAGTAAGAAAGAAGTAAGAAAGAAGTAAGAAAGAAGTAAGAAAGAAGTAAGAAAGAAGTAAGAAAGAAGTAAGAAAGAAGTAAGAAAGAAATAATAAAGAAAGAAGAAAGAAGAAAGAAAGAAGTAGGAAAGAAGTAAGAAAGAAGTAAGAAAGAAGTAATAAAGAATTAAGAAGTAATGAAGAAAGAAGTAAGAAAGAAGAAAGAACGAAGTAAGAAAGAAGTAAGAAAGAAGTAAGAAAGAAAGTAGAAAGAAGTAAGAAAGAAGTAAGAAAGAAGTATGAAAGAAGTAAGAAAGAAGAAAGAAAGAAGTAAGAAAGAAGTAAGAAAGAAGTAAGAAAGAAGTAAGAAAGAAAGAAGACAGAAGAAAGAAAGAAGTAAGAAAGAAGTAAGAAAGAAGTAAGAAAGAAGTAAGAAAGAAGTACGAAAGAAGTAAGAAAGAATTAAGAAAGAAAGAAGTAAGAAAAAAGTAAGAAAGAAAGAAGAAAGAAGTAAGAAAGAAGTAAGAAAGAAAGAAGAAAGAAGTAAGAAAGAAGTAAGAAAGAAAGAAGAAAGAAGTAAGAAAGAAGTAAGAAAGAAAGAAGAAAGAAGTAAGAAAGAAGTAAGAAAGAAGTAAGAAAGAAGTAAAAAAGAAGTATGAAAGAAGTAAGAAAGAAGAAAGAAAGAAGTAAGAAAGAAGTAAGAAAGAAGTAAGAAAGAAATAAGAAAGAAAGAAGAAAGAAGAAAGAAAGAAGTAAGAAAGAAGTAAGAAAGAAGTAAGAAAGAAGTAAGAAAGAAGTAAGAAAGAAAGAAGAAAGAAGTAAGAAAGAAGTATGAAAGAAGTAAGAAAGAAGAAAAAAGAAGTTAGAACGAAGTAAGAAAGAAGTAAGAAAGAAGTAAGAAAGAAGTAAAAAAGACGTATGAAAGAAGAAAGAAAGAAGAAAGAAAGAAGTAAGAAAGAAGTAAGAAAGAAGTAAGAAAGAAATAAGAAAGAAAGAAGAAAGAAGAAAGAAAGAAGAAAGAAAGAAGTAAGAAAGAAGTAAGAAAGAAGTAAGAAAGAAATAAGAAAGAAAGAAGAAAGAAGAAAGAAAGAAGAAAGAAAGAAGTAAGAAAGAAGAAAGAAAGAAGTAAGAAAGAAGTAAGAAAGAAGAAAGAAAGAAGTAAGTAAGAAGAAAGAAAGAAGTAAGAAAGAAGTAAGAAAGAAGTAAGAAAGAAGTAAGAAAGAAAGAAGAAAGAAGTAAGAAAGAAGTAAGAAAGAAGTAAGAAAGAAGTACGAAAGAAGAAAAAAGAAGTTAGAAAGAAGTAAGAAAGAAGTAAGAAAGAAGCAAGAAAGAAGTAAGAAAGAAGTAAGAAAGAAGTAAGAAAGAAGTAAAAAAGAAGTAAGAAAGAAGTAAAAAAGAAGTATGAAAGAAGTAAGAAAGAAGTAAGAAAGAAGTAAGAAAGAAGTAAGAAAGAAGTAAGAAAGAAGTAAGAAAGAAGTAAAAAAGAAGTATGAAAGAAGTAAGAAAGAAGTAAGAAAGAAGTAAAAAAGAAGTATGAAAGAAGTAAGAAAGAAGAAAGAAAGAAGTAAGAAAGAAGTAAGAAAGAAGTAAGAAAGAAGTAAAAAAGAAGTAATAAAGAAGTAAGAAAGAAGAAAAAAGAAGTTAGAACGAAGTAAGAAAGAAGTAAGAAAGAAGTAAGAAAGAAGTAAGAAAGAAGTAAAAAAGACGTATGAAAGAAGTAAGAAAGAAGAAAGAAAGCAGTAAGAAAGAAGTAAGAAAGAAGTAAGAAGGAATGAAGAAAGAAGTAAGAAAGAAGAAAGAAAGAAGTAAGAAAGAATTAAGAAAGAAGTAATAAAGAAGTAAGAAAGAAGTAAGAAAGAAGTAAGAAAGAAGAAAGAAAGAAGTAAGAAAGAAGTAAGAAAGAAGTAAGAAAGAAGTAAGAAAGAAGTAAAAAAGAAGTAAGAAAGAAGTAAAAAAGAAGTATGAAAGAAGTAAGAAAGAAGTAAGAAAGAAGTAAGAAAGAAGTAAGAAAGAAGTAAGAAAGAAGTAAGAAAGAAGTAAGAAAGAAGTAAAAAAGAAGTATGAAAGAAGTAAGAAAGAAGAAAGAAAGAAGTAAGAAAGAAGTAAGAAAGAAGTAAGAAAGAAATAAGAAAGAAAGAAGAAAGAAGAAAGAAAGAAGTAAGAAAGAAGTAAGAAAGAAGTAAGAAAGAAGTAAGAAAGAAGTAAGAAAGAAAGAAGAAAGAAGTAAGAAAGAAGTAAGAAAGAAGTATGAAAGAAGAAAAAAGAAGTTAGAACGAAGTAAGAAAGAAGTAAGAAAGAAGTAAGAAAGAAGTAAGAAAGAAGTAAAAAAGACGTATGAAAGAAGAAAGAAAGAAGAAAGAAAGAAGTAAGAAAGAAGTAAGAAAGAAGTAATAAAGAAGTAAGAAAGAAGTAAGAAAGAAGTAAGAAAGAAGAAAGAAAGAAGTAAGAAAGAAGAAAGAAAGAAGTAAGAAAGAAGTAAGAAAGAAGTAAGAAAGAAGTAAGAAAGAAGTAAAAAAGAAGTAAGAAAGAAGTAAGAAAGAAGTAAGAAAGAAGTAAGAAAGAAGTAAGAAAGAAGTAAGAAAGAAGTAAGAAAGAAAGAAGAAAGAAGTAAGAAAGAAGTAAGAAAGAAAGAAGAAAGAAGTAAGAAAGAAGTAAGAAAGAAGTAAGAAAGAAAGAAGAAAGAAGTAAGAGAGAAGTAAGAAAGAAGTAAGAAAGAAGTAAAAAAGAAGTATGAAAGAAGTAAGAAAGAAGAAAGAAAGAAGTAAGAAAGAAGTAAGAAAGAAGTAAGAAAGAAATAAGAAAGAAAGAAGAAAGAAGAAAGAAAGAAGTAAGAAAGAAGTAAGAAAGAAGAAAAAAGAAGTTAGAACGAAGTAAGAAAGAAGTAAGAAAGAAGTAAGAAAGAAGTAAAAAAGACGTATGAAAGAAGAAAGAAAGAAGAAAGAAAGAAGTAAGAAAGAAGTAAGAAAGAAGTAATAAAGAAGTAAGAAAGAAGTAAGAAAGAAGTAAGAAAGAAGAAAGAAAGAAGTAAGAAAGAAGAAAGAAAGAAGTAAGAAAGAAGTAAGAAAGAAGTAAGAAAGAAGTAAGAAAGAAGTAAAAAAGAAGTAAGAAAGAAGTAAGAAAGAAGTAAGAAAGAAGTAAGAAAGAAGTAAGAAAGAAGTAAGAAAGAAGTAAGAAAGAAATAATAAAGAAAGAAGAAAGAAGAAAGAAAGAAGTAGGAAAGAAGTAAGAAAGAAGTAAGAAAGAAGTAATAAAGAATTAAGAAGTAATGAAGAAAGAAGTAAGAAAGAAGAAAGAACGAAGTAAGAAAGAAGTAAGAAAGAAGTAAGAAAGAAAGTAGAAAGAAGTAAGAAAGAAGTAAGAAAGAAGTATGAAAGAAGTAAGAAAGAAGAAAGAAAGAAGTAAGAAAGAAGTAAGAAAGAAGTAAGAAAGAAGTAAGAAAGAAAGAAGACAGAAGAAAGAAAGAAGTAAGAAAGAAGTAAGAAAGAAGTAAGAAAGAAGTAAGAAAGAAGTACGAAAGAAGTAAGAAAGAATTAAGAAGGAAAGAAGTAAGAAAAAAGTAAGAAAGAAAGAAGAAAGAAGTAAGAAAGAAGTAAGAAAGAAGTAAGAAAGAAAGAAGAAAGAAGTAAGAAAGAAGTAAGTAAGAAGTAAGAAAGAAGTAAGAAAGAAGTAAGAAAGAAGAAAGAAAGAAGTAAGAAAGAAGAAAGAAAGAAGTAAGAAAGAAGTAAGAAAGAAGTAAGAAAGAAAGAAGAAAGAAGTAAGAAAGAAGTAAGAAAGAAAGAAGAAAGAAGTAAGAAAGAAGTAAGAAAGAAAGAAGAAAGAAGTAAGAAAGAAGTAAGAAAGAAGTAAGAAAGAAGTAAAAAAGAAGTATGAAAGAAGTAAGAAAGAAGAAAGAAAGAAGTAAGAAAGAAGTAAGAAAGAAGTAAGAAAGAAATAAGAAAGAAAGAAGAAAGAAGAAAGAAAGAAGTAAGAAAGAAGTAAGAAAGAAGTAAGAAAGAAGTAAGAAAGAAGTAAGAAAGAAAGAAGAAAGAAGTAAGAAAGAAGTAAGAAAGAAGTAAGAAAGAACAAAAAAGAAGTTAGAACGAAGTAAGAAAGAAGTAAGAAAGAAGTAAGAAAGAAGTAAAAAAGACGTATGAAAGAAGAAAGAAAGAAGAAAGAAAGAAGTAAGAAAGAAGTAAGAAAGAAGTAAGAAAGAAATAAGAAAGAAAGAAGAAAGAAGAAAGAAAGAAGAAAGAAAGAAGTAAGAAAGAAGTAAGAAAGAAGTAAGAAATAATTAAGAAAGAAAGAAGTAAGAAAGAAAGAAGAAAGAAAGAAGTAAGAAAGAAGAAAGAAAGAAGTAAGAAAGAAGTAAGAAAGAAGAAAGAAAGAAGTAAGTAAGAAGAAAGAAAGAAGTAAGAAAGAAGTAAGAAAGAAGTAAGAAAGAAGTAAGAAAGAAAGAAGAAAGAAGTAAGAAAGAAGTAAGAAAGAAGTACGAAAGAAGAAAAAAGAAGTTAGAAAGAAGTAAGAAAGAAGTAAGAAAGAAGCAAGAAAGAAGTAAGAAAGAAGTAAGAAAGAAGTAAGAAAGAAGTAAAAAAGAAGTAAGAAAGAAGTAAAAAAGAAGTATGAAAGAAGTAAGAAAGAAGTAAGAAAGAAGTAAGAAAGAAGTAAGAAAGAAGTAAGAAAGAAGTAAGAAAGAAGTAAAAAAGAAGTATGAAAGAAGTAAGAAAGAAGTAAGAAAGAAGTAAAAAAGAAGTATGAAAGAAGTAAGAAAGAAGAAAGAAAGAAGTAAGAAAGAAGTAAGAAAGAAGTAAGAAAGAAGTAAAAAAGAAGTAATAAAGAAGTAAGAAAGAAGAAAAAAGAAGTTAGAACGAAGTAAGAAAGAAGTAAGAAAGAAGTAAGAAAGAAGTAAGAAAGAATTAAAAAAGACGTATGAAAGAAGTAAGAAAGAAGAAAGAAAGCAGTAAGAAAGAAGTAAGAAAGAAGTAAGAAGGAATGAAGAAAGAAGTAAGAAAGAAGAAAGAAAGAAGTAAGAAAGAAGTAAGAAAGAAGTAATAAAGAAGTAAGAAAGAAGTAAGAAAGAAGTAAGAAAGAAGAAAGAAAGAAGTAAGAAAGAAGTAAGAAAGAAGTAAGAAAGAAGTAAGAAAGAAGTAAAAAAGAAGTAAGAAAGAAGTAAAAAAGAAGTATGAAAGAAGTAAGAAAGAAGTAAGAAAGAAGTAAGAAAGAAGTAAGAAAGAAGTAAGAAAGAAGTAAGAAAGAAGTAAGAAAGAAGTAAAAAAGAAGTAAGAAAGAAGAAAGAAAGAAGTAAAAAAGAATTAAGAAGGAATGAAGAAAGAAGTAAGAAAGAAGAAAGAAAGAAGTAAGAAAGAAGTAAGAAAGAAGTAAGAAAGAAATAAGAAAGAAGTAAGAAAGAAGAAAGAAAGAAGTAAGAAAGAAGAAAGAAAGAAGTAAGAAAGAAGTAAGAAAGAAGTAAGAAAGAAGTAAGAAAGAAATAAGAAAGAAGTAAGAAAGAAGTAAGAAAGAAGTAAGAAAGAATTACGAAAGAAGTAAGAAAGAATTAAGAAAGAAAGAAGTAAGAAAGAAGTAAGAAAGAAAGAAGAAAGAAGTAAGAAAGAAGTAAGAAAGAAGTAAGAAAGAAGTAAGAAAGAAGAAAGAAGTAAGAAAGAAGTAAGAAAGAAGTAAGAAAAGTAAGAAGGAATGAAGAAAGAAGTAAGAAAGAAGAAAGAAAGATGTAAGAAAGAAGTAAAGAAAGAATTAAGAAAGAAGTAAGAAAAAGTAAGAATGTAGAAAAAAGAAGTTAGAAAGAAGTAAGAAAGAAGTAAGAAAGAAGTAAGAAAGAAGAAAGAAAGAAGAAAGAAAGAAAGAATAAAGAAGTAAGAAAGAAGTAAGAAAGAAGTAAGAAAGAAGTAAGAAAGAAGTAAGAAGGAATGAAGAAAGAAGTAAGAAAGAAGTAAGAAAGAAGAAAGAACTAAGAAAGAAGAAAGAAAGAAGTAAGAAAGATGTAAGAAAGAAGTAAAAAAGAAGTAAGAAAGAAATAAGAAAGAAAGAAGAAAGAAGAAAGAAAGAAGTAGGAAAGAAGTAAGAAAGAAGTAAGAAAGAAGTAATAAAGAATTAAGAAGGAATGAAGAAAGAAGTAAAAAAGAAGAAAGAACGAAGTAAGAAAGAAGTAAGAAAGAAGTAAGAAAGAAGTAAGAAATAATGTAGAAAGAAGTAAGAAAGAAGTAAGAAAGAAGTATGAAAGAAGTAATAAGAAGAAAGAAAGAAGTAAGAAAGAAGTAAGAAAGAAGTAAGAAAAAAGTAAGAAAGAAAGAAGAAAGAAGAAAGAAAGAAGTAAGAAAGAAGTAAGAAAGAAGTGAGAAAGAAGTAAGAAGGAATGAAGAAAGTAGTAAGAAAGAAGTAAGAAAGAAGTAAGAAAGAAAGAAGAAATAAGTAAGAAAGAAGTAAGAAAGAAGTAAGAAAGAAGTAAGAAAGAAGAAAGAAAGAAGTAAGAAAGAAGAAAGAAAGAAGTGAGAAAGAAGTAAGAAAGAAGTAAGAAAGAAGTAAGAAAGAAGTACGAAAGAAGTAAGAAAGAATTAAGAAAGAAAGAAGTAAGAAAGAAGTAAGAAAGAAAGAAGAAAGAAGTAAGAAAGAAGTAAGATAGAAGTAAGAAAGAAAGAAGAAAGAAGTAAGAAAGAAGTAAGAAAGAAGTAAGAAAGAAGTAAGAAAGAAGAAAGAAAGAAGTAAGAAAGAAGAAAGAAAGAAGTAAGAAAGAAAGAAGAAAGAAGTAAGAAAGAAGTAAGAAAGAAGTAAGAAAGAAGTACGAAAGAAGTAAGAAAGAATTAAGAAAGAAAGAAGTAAGAAAAAAGTAAGAAAGAAAGAAGAAAGAAGTAAGAAAGAAGTAAGAAAGAAGTAAGAAAGAAAGAAGAAAGAAGTAAGAAAGAAGTAAGAAAGAAGTAAGAAAGAAGTAAGAAAGAAGAAAGAAAGAAGTAAGAAAGAAGAAAGAAAGAAGTAAGAAAGAAGTAAGAAAGAAGTAAGAAAGAAATAAGAAAGAAAGAAGAAAGAAGAAAGAAAGAAGTAAGAAAGAAGTAAGAAAGAAGTAAGAAAGAAGTAAGAAAGAAGTAAGAAAGAAAGAAGAAAGAAGTAAGAAAGAAGTAAGAAAGAAGTAAGAAAGAAGAAAAAAGAAGTTAGAACGAAGTAAGAAAGAAGTAAGAAAGAAGTAAGAAAGAAGTAAGAAAGAAGTAAAAAAGACGTATGAAAGAAGAAAGAAAGAAGAAAGAAAGAAGTAAGAAAGAAGTAAGAAAGAAGTAATAAAGAAGTAAGAAAGAAGTAAGAAAGAAGCAAGAAAGAAGAAAGAAAGAAGTAAGAAAGAAGAAAGAAAGAAGTAAGAAAGAAGTAAGAAAGAAGTAAGAAAGAAAGAAGAAAGAAGTAAGAAAGAAGTAAGAAAGAAGTAAGAAGGAATGAAGAAAGAAGTAAGAAAGAAGAAAGAAAGAAGTAAGAAAGAAAGAAGTAAGAAAGAAGTAAGAAAGAAGTAAGAAAGAAGTAAGAAAGAAGTAAGAAAGAAAGAAGAAAGAAGTAAGAAAGAAGTAAGAGAGAAGTAAGAAAGAAGTAAGAAAGAAGTAAGAAAGAAGTAAGAAGGAATGAAGAAAGAAGTAAGAAAGAAGTAAGAAAGAAGAAAGAAGTAAGAAAGAAGAAAGAAAGAAGTAAGAAAGAAGTAAGAAAGAAGTAAGAAAGAAGTAAGAAAGAAAGAAGAAAGAAGTAAGAAAGAAGTAAGAAAGTAATAAGAAAGAAAGAAGAAAGAAGAAAGAAAGAAGTAGGAAAGAAGTAAGAAAGAACTAAGAAAGAAGTAATAAAGAATTAAGAAGTAATGAAGAAAGAAGTAAGAAAGAAGAAAGAACGAAGTAAGAAAGAAGTAAGAAAGAAGTAAGAAAGAAGTAAGAAAGAAAGTAGAAAGAAGTAAGAAAGAAGTAAGAAAGAAGTATGAAAGAAGTAAGAAAGAAGAAAGAAAGAAGTAAGAAAGAAGTAAGAAAGAAGTAAGAAAGAAGTAAGAAAGAAGACAGAAGAAAGAAAGAAGTAAGAAAGAAGTAAGAAAGAAGTAAGAAAGAAGTAAGAATGAAGTACGAAAGAAGTAAGAAAGAATTAAGAAAGAAAGAAGTAAGAAAGAAGTACGAAAGAAGTAAGAAAGAATTAAGAAAGAAAGAAGTAAGAAAGAAGTAAGAAAGAAAGAAGAAAGAAGTAAGAAAGAAGTAAGAAAGAATTAAGAAAGAAAGAAGAAAGAAGTAAGAAAGAAGTAAGAAAGAAGTAAGAAAGAAGTAAGAAAGAAGAAAGAAAGAAGTAAGAAAGAAGAAAGAAAGAAGTAAGAAAGAAAGAAGAAAGAAGTAAGAAAGAAGTAAGAAAGAAGTAAGAAAGAAGTACGAAAGAAGTAAGAAAGAATTAAGAAAGAAAGAAGTAAGAAAAAAGTAAGAAAGAAAGAAGAAAGAAGTAAGAAAGAAGTAAGAAAGAAGTAAGAAAGAAAGAAGAAAGAAGTAAGAAAGAAGTAAGAAAGAAGTAAGAAAGAAGTAAGAAAGAAGAAAGAAAGAAGTAAGAAAGAAGAAAGAAAGAAGTAAGAAAGAAGTAAGAAAGAAGTAAGAAAGAAATAAGAAAGAAAGAAGAAAGAAGAAAGAAAGAAGTAAGAAAGAAGTAAGAAAGAAGTAAGAAAGAAGTAAGAAAGAAGTAAGAAAGAAAGAAGAAAGAAGTAAGAAAGAAGTAAGAAAGAAGTAAGAAAGAAGAAAAAAGAAGTTAGAACGAAGTAAGAAAGAAGTAAGAAAGAAGTAAGAAAGACGTATGAAAGAAGAAAGAAAGAAGAAAGAAAGAAGTAAGAAAGAAGTAAGAAAGAAGTAATAAAGAAGTAAGAAAGAAGTAAGAAAGAAGCAAGAAAGAAGAAAGAAAGAAGTAAGAAAGAAGAAAGAAAGAAGTAAGAAAGAAGTAAGAAAGAAGTAAGAAAGAAAGAAGAAAGAAGTAAGAAAGAAGTAAGAAAGAAGTAAGAAGGAATGAAGAAAGAAGTAAGAAAGAAGAAAGAAAGAAGTAAGAAAGAAAGAAGTAAGAAAGAAGTAAGAAAGAAGTAAGAAAGAAGTAAGAAAGAAGTAAGAAAGAAAGAAGAATGAAGTAAGAAAGAAGTAAGAGAGAAGTAAGAAAGAAGTAAAAAAGAAGTAAGAAAGAAGTAAGAAGGAATGAAGAAAGAAGTAAGAAAGAAGTAAGAAAGAAGAAAGAAGTAAGAAAGAAGAAAGAAAGAAGTAAGAAAGAAGTAAGAAAGAAGTAAGAAAGAAGTAAGAAAGAAAGAAGAAAGAAGTAAGAAAGAAGTAAGAAAGTAATAAGAAAGAAAGAAGAAAGAAGAAAGAAAGAAGTAGGAAAGAAGTAAGAAAGAACTAAGAAAGAAGTAATAAAGAATTAAGAAGTAATGAAGAAAGAAGTAAGAAAGAAGAAAGAACGAAGTAAGAAAGAAGTAAGAAAGAAGACAGAAGAAAGAAAGAAGTAAGAAAGAAGTAAGAAAGAAGTAAGAAAGAAGTAAGAATGAAGTACGAAAGAAGTAAGAAAGAATTAAGAAAGAAAGAAGTAAGAAAAAAGTAAGAAAGAAAGAAGAAAGAAGTAAGAAAGAAGTAAGAAAGAAGTAAGAAAGAAAGAAGAAAGAAGTAAGAAAGAAGTAAGAAAGAAGTAAGAAAGAAGTAAGAAAGAAGAAAGAAAGAAGTATGAAAGAAGTAAGAAAGAAGAAAGAAAGAAGTAAGAAAGAAGTAAGAAAGAAAGAAGACAGAAGAAAGAAAGAAGTAAGAAAGAAGTAAGAAAGAAGTAAGAAAGAAGTAAGAAAGAAGTACGAAAGAAGTAAGAAAGAATTAAGAAAGAAAGAAGTAAGAAAAAAGTAAGAAAGAAAGAAGAAAGAAGTAAGAAAGAAGTAAGAAAGAAGTAAGAAAGAAAGAAGAAAGAAGTAAGAAAGAAGTAAGAAAGAAGTAAGAAAGAAGTAAGAAAGAAGAAAGAAAGAAGTAAGAAAGAAGAAAGAAAGAAGTAAGAAAGAAGTAAGAAAGAAGTAAGAAAGAAATAAGAAAGAAAGAAGAAAGAAGACAGAAAGAAGTAAGAAAGAAGTAAGAAAGAAGTAAGAAAGAAGTAAGAAAGAAGTAAGAAAGAAAGAAGAAAGAAGTAAGAAAGAAGTAAGAAAGAAGTAAGAAAGAAGAAAAAAGAAGTTAGAACGAAGTAAGAAAGAAGTAAGAAATAAGTAAGAAAGAAGTAAGAAAGAAGTAAAAAAGACGTATGAAAGAAGAAAGAAAGAAGAAAGAAAGAAGTAAGAAAGAAGTAAGAAAGAAGTAATAAAGAAGTAAGAAAGAAGTAAGAAAGAAGCAAGAAAGAAGAAAGAAAGAAGTAAGAAAGAAGAAAGAAAGAAGTAAGAAAGAAGTAAGAAAGAAGTAAGAAAGAAAGAAGAAAGAAGTAAGAAAGAAGTAAGAAAGAAGTAAGAAAGAAATAAGAAAGAAAGAAGAAAGAAGAAAGAAAGAAGTAAGAAAGAAAGAAGTAAGAAAGAAGTAAGAAAGAAAGAAGAAAGAAGTAAGAAAGAAGTAAGAAAGAAAGAAGAAAGAAGTAAGAAAGAAGTAAGAAAGAAGTAAGAAAGAAGTAAGAAAGAAGTAAGAAAGAAGTAAAAAAGAAGTATGAAAGAAGTAAGAAAGAAGAAAGAAAGAAGTAAGAAAGAAGTAAGAAAGAAGTAAGAAAGAAATAAGAAAGAAAGAAGAAAGAAGAAAGAAAGAAGTAAGAAAGAAGTAAGGAAGAAGTAAGAAAGAAGTAAGAAAGAAGTAAGAAAGAAAGAAGAAAGAAGTAAGAAAGAAGTAAGAAAGAAGTAAGAAAGAAGAAAAAAGAAGTTAGAACGAAGTAAGAAAGAAGTAAGAAAGAAGTAAGAAAGAAGTAAAAAAGACGTATGAAAGAAGAAAGAAAGAAGAAAGAAAGAAGTAAGAAAGAAGTAAGAAAGAAGTAATAAAGAAGTAAGAAAGAAGTAAGAAAGAAGTAAGAAAGAAGAAAGAAAGAAGTAAGAAAGAAGAAAGAAAGAAGTAAGAAAGAAGTAAGAAAGAAGTAAGAAAGAAGTAAGAAAGAAGTAAAAAAGAAGTAAGAAAGAAGTAAGAAAGAAGTAAGAAAGAAAGAAGAAAGAAGTAAGAAAGAAGTAAGAAAGAAGTAAGAAAGAAGAAAAAAGAAGTTAGAACGAAGTAAGAAAGAAGTAAGAAAGAAGTAAGAAAGAAGTAAGAAAGAAGTAAAAAAGACGTATGAAAGAAGAAAGAAAGAAGAAAGAAAGAAGTAAGAAAGAAGTAAGAAAGAAGTAATAAAGAAGTAAGAAAGAAGTAAGAAAGAAGCAAGAAAGAAGAAAGAAAGAAGTAAGAAAGAAGAAAGAAAGAAGTAAGAAAGAAGTAAGAAAGAAGTAAGAAAGAAAGAAGAAAGAAGTAAGAAAGAAGTAAGAAAGAAGTAAGAAGGAATGAAGAAAGAAGTAAGAAAGAAGAAAGAAAGAAGTAAGAAAGAAAGAAGTAAGAAAGAAGTAAGAAAGAAGTAAGAAAGAAGTAAGAAAGAAGTAAGAAAGAAAGAAGAAAGAAGTAAGAAAGAAGTAAGAGAGAAGTAAGAAAGAAGTAAGAAAGAAGTAAGAAAGAAGTAAGAAGGAATGAAGAAAGAAGTAAGAAAGAAGTAAGAAAGAAGAAAGAAGTAAGAAAGAAGAAAGAAAGAAGTAAGAAAGAAGTAAGAAAGAAGTAAGAAAGAAGTAAGAAAGAAAGAAGAAAGAAGTAAGAAAGAAGTAAGAAAGTAATAAGAAAGAAAGAAGAAAGAAGAAAGAAAGAAGTAGGAAAGAAGTAAGAAAGAACTAAGAAAGAAGTAATAAAGAATTAAGAAGTAATGAAGAAAGAAGTAAGAAAGAAGAAAGAACGAAGTAAGAAAGAAGTAAGAAAGAAGTAAGAAAGAAAGTAGAAAGAAGTAAGAAAGAAGTAAGAAAGAAGTATGAAAGAAGTAAGAAAGAAGAAAGAAAGAAGTAAGAAAGAAGTAAGAAAGAAGTAAGAAAGAAGTAAGAAAGAAGACAGAAGAAAGAAAGAAGTAAGAAAGAAGTAAGAAAGAAGTAAGAAAGAAGTAAGAATGAAGTACGAAACAAGTAAGAAAGAATTAAGAAAGAAAGAAGTAAGAAAAAAGTAAGAAAGAAAGAAGAAAGAAGTAAGAAAGAAGTAAGAAAGAAGTAAGAAAGAAAGAAGAAAGAAGTAAGAAAGAAGTAAGAAAGAAGTAAGAAAGAAGTAAGAAAGAAGAAAGAAAGAAGTATGAAAGAAGTAAGAAAGAAGAAAGAAAGAAGTAAGAAAGAAGTAAGAAAGAAAGAAGACAGAAGAAAGAAAGAAGTAAGAAAGAAGTAAGAAAGAAGTAAGAAAGAAGTAAGAAAGAAGTACGAAAGAAGTAAGAAAGAATTAAGAAAGAAAGAAGTAAGAAAAAAGTAAGAAAGAAAGAAGAAAGAAGTAAGAAAGAAGTAAGAAAGAAGTAAGAAAGAAAGAAGAAAGAAGTAAGAAAGAAGTAAGAAAGAAGTAAGAAAGAAGTAAGAAAGAAGAAAGAAAGAAGTAAGAAAGAAGAAAGAAAGAAGTAAGAAAGAAGTAAGAAAGAAGTAAGAAAGAAATAAGAAAGAAAGAAGAAAGAAGAAAGAAAGAAGTAAGAAAGAAGTAAGAGAGAAGTAAGAAAGAAGTAAGAAAGAAGTAAGAAAGAAAGAAGAAAGAAGTAAGAAAGAAGTAAGAAAGAAGTAAGAAAGAAGAAAAAAGAAGTTAGAACGAAGTAAGAAAGAAGTAAGAAATAAGTAAGAAAGAAGTAAGAAAGAAGTAAAAAAGACGTATGAAAGAAGAAAGAAAGAAGAAAGAAAGAAGTAAGAAAGAAGTAAGAAAGAAGTAATAAAGAAGTAAGAAAGAAGTAAGAAAGAACAAGAAAGAAGAAAGAAAGAAGTAAGAAAGAAGAAAGAAAGAAGTAAGAAAGAAGTAAGAAAGAAGTAAGAAAGAAGTAAAAAAGAAGTAAGAAAGAAGTAAGAAAGAAGTAAGAAAGAAGTAAGAAAGAAGTAAGAAAGAAATAAGAAAGAAAGAAGAAAGAAGAAAGAAAGAAGTAGGAAAGAAGTAAGAAAGAAGTAAGAAAGAAGTAAGAAAGAAAGAAGAAAGAAGTAAGAAAGAAGTAAGAAAGAAGTAAGAAAGAAGTAAGAAAGAAGTAAGAAAGAAGTAAAAAAGAAGTATGAAAGAAGTAAGAAAGAAGAAAGAAAGAAGTAAGAAAGAAGTAAGGAAGAAGTAAGAAAGAAGTAAGAAAGAAGTAAGAAAGAAAGAAGAAAGAAGTAAGAAAGAAGTAAGAAAGAAGTAAGAAAGAAGAAAAAAGAAGTTAGAACGAAGTAAGAAAGAAGTAAGAAAGAAGTAAGAAAGAAGTAAAAAAGACGTATGAAAGAAGAAAGAAAGAAGAAAGAAAGAAGTAAGAAAGAAGTAAGAAAGAAGTAATAAAGAAGTAAGAAAGAAGTAAGAAAGAAGTAAGAAAGAAGAAAGAAAGAAGTAAGAAAGAAGAAAGAAAGAAGTAAGAAAGAAGTAAGAAAGAAGTAAGAAAGAAGTAAGAAAGAAGTAAAAAAGAAGTAAGAAAGAAGTAAGAAAGAAGTAAGAAAGAAGTAAGAAAGAAGTAAGAAAGAAGTAAGAAAGAAATAAGAAAGAAAGAAGAAAGAAGAAAGAAAGAAGTAGGAAAGAAGTAAGAAAGAAGTAAGAAAGAAGTAATAAAGAATTAAGAAGTAATGAAGAAAGAAGTAAGAAAGAAGAAAGAACGAAGTAAGAAAGAAGTAAGAAAGAAGTAAGAAAGAAAGTAGAAAGAAGTAAGAAAGAAGTAAGAAAGAAGTATGAAAGAAGTAAGAAAGAAGAAAGAAAGAAGTAAGAAAGAAGTAAGAAAGAAGTAAGAAAGAAAGAAGACAGAAGAAAGAAAGAAGTAAGAAAGAAGTAAGAAAGAAGTAAGAAAGAAGTAAGAAAGACGTACGAAAGAAGTAAGAAAGAATTAAGAAAGAAAGAAGTAAGAAAAAAGTAAGAAAGAAAGAAGAAAGAAGTAAGAAAGAAGTAAGAAAGAAGTAAGAAAGAAAGAAGAAAGAAGTAAGAAAGAAGTAAGAAAGAAGTAAGAAAGAAGTAAAAAAGAAGTATGAAAGAAGTAAGAAAGAAGAAAGAAAGAAGTAAGAAAGAAGTAAGAAAGAAGTAAGAAAGAAATAAGAAAGAAAGAAGAAATAAGAAAGAAAGAAGTAAGAAAGAAGTAAGAAAGAAGTAAGAAAGAAGTAAGAAAGAAGTAAGAAAGAAAGAAGAAAGAAGTAAGAAAGAAGAAAGAAGTAAGAAAGAAGAAAAAAGAAGTTAGAACGAAGTAAGAAAGAAGTAAGAAAGAAGTAAGAAAGAAGTAAGTAAGAAGAAAGAAAGAAGTAAGAAAGAAGTAAGAAAGAAGTAAGAAAGAAGTAAGAAAGAAAGAAGAAAGAAGTAAGAAAGAAGTAAGAAAGAAGTAAGAAAGAAGTACGAAAGAAGAAAAAAGAAGTTAGAAAGAAGTAAGAAAGAAGTAAGAAAGAAGCAAGAAAGAAGTAAGAGAGAAGTAAGAAAGAAGTAAAAAAGAAGTAAGAAAGAAGTAAAAAAGAAGTATGAAAGAAGTAAGAAAGAAGTAAGAAAGAAGTAAGAAAGAAGTAAGAAAGAAGAAAAAAGAAGTTAGAAAGAAGTAAGAAAGAAGTAAGAAAGAAGCAAGAAAGAAGTAAGAAAGAAGTAAGAAAGAAGTAAAAAAGAAGTAAGAAAGAAGTAAAAAAGAAGTATGAAAGAAGTAAGAAAGAAGTAAGAAAGAAGTAAGAAAGAAGTAAGAAAGAAGTAAGAAAGAAGTAAAAAAGAAGTATGAAAGAAGTAAGAAAGAAGTAAGAAAGAAGTAAAAAAGAAGTATGAAAGAAGTAAGAAAGAAGAAAGAAAGAAGTATGAAAGAAGTAAGAAAGAAGTAAGAAAGAAGTAAAAAAGAAGTAATAAAGAAGTAAGAAAGAAGAAAAAAGAAGTTAGAAGGAAGTAAGAAAGAAGTAAGAAAGAAGTAAGAAAGAAGTAAGAAAGAAGTAAAAAAGACGTATGAAAGAAGTAAGAAAGAAGAAAGAAAGCAGTAAGAAAGAAGTAAGAAAGAAGTAAGAAGGAATGAAGAAAGAAGTAAGAAAGAAGAAAGAAAGAAGTAAGAAAGAAGTAAGAAAGAAGTAATAAAGAAGTAAGAAAGAAGTAAGAAAGAAGTAAGAAAGAAGAAAGAAAGAAGTAAGAAAGAAGTAAGAAAGAAGTAAGAAAGAAGTAAAAAAGAAGTAAGAAAGAAGTAAAAAAGAAGTATGAAAGAAGTAAGAAAGAAGTAAGAAAGAAGTAAGAAAGAAGTAAGAAAGAAGTAAGAAAGAAGTAAGAAAGAAGTAAAAAAGAAGTATGAAAGAAGTAAGAAAGAAGTAAGAAAGAAGTAAAAAAGAAGTATGAAAGAAGTAAGAAAGAAGAAAGAAAGAAGTAAGAAAGAAGTAAGAAAGAAGTAAGAAAGAAATAAGAAAGAAGTAAGAAAGAAGAAAGAAAGAAGAAAGAAAGAAGTAAGAAAGAAGTAAGAAAGAAGTAAGAAGGAATGAAGAAAGAAGTAAGAAAGAAGTATGAAAGAAGTAAGAAAGAAGTAAGAAAGAAGTAAGAAAGAAGTAAAAAAGAAGTAATAAATAAGTAAGAAAGAAGAAAAAAGAAGTTAGAACGAAGTAAGAAAGAAGTAAGAAAGAAGTAAGAAAGAAGTAAGAAAGAAGTAAAAAAGACGTATGAAAGAAGTAAGAAAGAAGAAAGAAAGCAGTAAGAAAGAAGTAAGAAAGAAGTAAGAAAGAAGTAAGAAAGAAGTAAGAAAGAAGTAAGAAAGAAAGAAGAAAGAAGTAAGAAAGAAGTAAGAAAGAAGTAAGAAAGAAGAAAAAAGAAGTTAGAACGAAGTAAGAAAGAAGTAAGAAAGAAGTAAGAAAGAAGTAAAAAAGACGTATGAAAGAAGAAAGAAAGAAGAAAGAAAGAAGTAAGAAAGAAGTAAGAAAGAAGTAATAAAGAAGTAAGAAAGAAGTAAGAAAGAAGTAAGAAAGAAGAAAGAAAGAAGTAAGAAAGAAGAAAGAAAGAAGTAAGAAAGAAGTAAGAAAGAAGTAAGAAAGAAGTAAGAAAGAAGTAAAAAAGAAGTAAGAAAGAAGTAAGAAAGAAGTAAGAAAGAAAGAAGAAAGAAGTAAGAAAGAAGTAAGAAAGAAGTAAGAAAGAAGAAAAAAGAAGTTAGAACGAAGTAAGAAAGAAGTAAGAAAGAAGTAAGAAAGAAGTAAGAAAGAAGTAAAAAAGACGTATGAAAGAAGAAAGAAAGAAGAAAGAAAGAAGTAAGAAAGAAGTAAGAAAGAAGTAATAAAGAAGTAAGAAAGAAGTAAGAAAGAAGCAAGAAAGAAGAAAGAAAGAAGTAAGAAAGAAGAAAGAAAGAAGTAAGAAAGAAGTAAGAAAGAAGTAAGAAAGAAAGAAGAAAGAAGTAAGAAAGAAGTAAGAAAGAAGTAAGAAGGAATGAAGAAAGAAGTAAGAAAGAAGAAAGAAAGAAGTAAGAAAGAAAGAAGTAAGAAAGAAGTAAGAAAGAAGTAAGAAAGAAGTAAGAAAGAAGTAAGAAAGAAAGAAGAAAGAAGTAAGAAAGAAGTAAGAGAGAAGTAAGAAAGAAGTAAGAAAGAAGTAAGAAAGAAGTAAGAAGGAATGAAGAAAGAAGTAAGAAAGAAGTAAGAAAGAAGAAAGAAGTAAGAAAGAAGAAAGAAAGAAGTAAGAAAGAAGTAAGAAAGAAGTAAGAAAGAAGTAAGAAAGAAAGAAGAAAGAAGTAAGAAAGAAGTAAGAAAGTAATAAGAAAGAAAGAAGAAAGAAGAAAGAAAGAAGTAGGAAAGAAGTAAGAAAGAACTAAGAAAGAAGTAATAAAGAATTAAGAAGTAATGAAGAAAGAAGTAAGAAAGAAGAAAGAACGAAGTAAGAAAGAAGTAAGAAAGAAGTAAGAAAGAAAGTAGAAAGAAGTAAGAAAGAAGTAAGAAAGAAGTATGAAAGAAGTAAGAAAGAAGAAAGAAAGAAGTAAGAAAGAAGTAAGAAAGAAGTAAGAAAGAAGTAAGAAAGAAGACAGAAGAAAGAAAGAAGTAAGAAAGAAGTAAGAAAGAAGTAAGAATGAAGTACGAAACAAGTAAGAAAGAATTAAGAAAGAAAGAAGTAAGAAAAAAGTAAGAAAGAAAGAAGAAAGAAGTAAGAAAGAAGTAAGAAAGAAGTAAGAAAGAAAGAAGAAAGAAGTAAGAAAGAAGTAAGAAAGAAGTAAGAAAGAAGTAAGAAAGAAGAAAGAAAGAAGTATGAAAGAAGTAAGAAAGAAGAAAGAAAGAAGTAAGAAAGAAGTAAGAAAGAAAGAAGACAGAAGAAAGAAAGAAGTAAGAAAGAAGTAAGAAAGAAGTAAGAAAGAAGTAAGAAAGAAGTACGAAAGAAGTAAGAAAGAATTAAGAAAGAAAGAAGTAAGAAAAAAGTAAGAAAGAAAGAAGAAAGAAGTAAGAAAGAAGTAAGAAAGGAGTAAGAAAGAAAGAAGAAAGAAGTAAGAAAGAAGTAAGAAAGAAGTAAGAAAGAAGTAAGAAAGAAGAAAGAAAGAAGTAAGAAAGAAGAAAGAAAGAAGTAAGAAAGAAGTAAGAAAGAAGTAAGAAAGAAATAAGAAAGAAAGAAGAAAGAAGAAAGAAAGAAGTAAGAAAGAAGTAAGAGAGAAGTAAGAAAGAAGTAAGAAAGAAGTAAGAAAGAAAGAAGAAAGAAGTAAGAAAGAAGTAAGAAAGAAGTAAGAAAGAAGAAAAAAGAAGTTAGAACGAAGTAAGAAAGAAGTAAGAAATAAGTAAGAAAGAAGTAAGAAAGAAGTAAAAAAGACGTATGAAAGAAGAAAGAAAGAAGAAAGAAAGAAGTAAGAAAGAAGTAAGAAAGAAGTAATAAAGAAGTAAGAAAGAAGTAAGAAAGAACAAGAAAGAAGAAAGAAAGAAGTTAGAAAGAAGAAAGAAAGAAGTAAGAAAGAAGTAAGAAAGAAGTAAGAAAGAAGTAAAAAAGAAGTAAGAAAGAAGTAAGAAAGAAGTAAAAAAGAAGTAAGAAAGAAGTAAGAAAGAAATAAGAAAGAAAGAAGAAAGAAGAAAGAAAGAAGTAGGAAAGAAGTAAGAAAGAAGTAAGAAAGAAGTAAGAAAGAAAGAAGAAAGAAGTAAGAAAGAAGTAAGAAAGAAAGAAGAAAGAAGTAAGAAAGAAGTAAGAAAGAAGTAAGAAAGAAGTAAGAAAGAAGTAAGAAAGAAGTAAAAAAGAAGTATGAAAGAAGTAAGAAAGAAGAAAGAAAGAAGTAAGAAAGAAGTAAGAAAGAAGTAAGAAAGAAATAAGAAAGAAAGAAGAAAGAAGAAAGAAAGAAGTAAGAAAGAAGTAAGGAAGAAGTAAGAAAGAAGTAAGAAAGAAGTAAGAAAGAAAGAAGAAAGAAGTAAGAAAGAAGTAAGAAAGAAGTAAGAAAGAAGAAAAAAGAAGTTAGAACGAAGTAAGAAAGAAGTAAGAAAGAAGTAAGAAAGAAGTAAAAAAGACGTATGAAAGAAGAAAGAAAGAAGAAAGAAAGAAGTAAGAAAGAAGTAAGAAAGAAGTAATAAAGAAGTAAGAAAGAAGTAAGAAAGAAGTAAGAAAGAAGAAAGAAAGAAGTAAGAAAGAAGTAAGAAAGAAGTAAGAAAGAAGTAAGAAAGAAGTAAGAAAGAAGTAAGAAAGAAGTAAAAAAGAAGTAAGAAAGAAGTAAGAAAGAAGTAAGAAAGAAGTAAGAAAGAAGTAAGAAAGAAGTAAGAAAGAAATAAGAAAGAAAGAAGAAAGAAGAAAGAAAGAAGTAGGAAAGAAGTAAGAAAGAAGTAAGAAAGAAGTAATAAAGAATTAAGAAGTAATGAAGAAAGAAGTAAGAAAGAAGAAAGAACGAAGTAAGAAAGAAGTAAGAAAGAAGTAAGAAAGAAAGTAGAAAGAAGTAAGAAAGAAGTAAGAAAGAAGTATGAAAGAAGTAAGAAAGAAGAAAGAAAGAAGTAAGAAAGAAGTAAGAAAGAAGTAAGAAAGAAGTAAGAAAGAAAGAAGACAGAAGAAAGAAAGAAGTAAGAAAGAAGTAAGAAAGAAGTAAGAAAGAAGTAAGAAAGACGTACGAAAGAAGTAAGAAAGAATTAAGAAAGAAAGAAGTAAGAAAAAAGTAAGAAAGAAAGAAGAAAGAAGTAAGAAAGAAGTAAGAAAGAAGTAAGAAAGAAAGAAGAAAGAAGTAAGAAAGAAGTAAGAAAGAAGTAAGAAAGAAGTAAAAAAGAAGTATGAAAGAAGTAAGAAAGAAGAAAGAAAGAAGTAAGAAAGAAGTAAGAAAGAAGTAAGAAAGAAATAAGAAAGAAAGAAGAAAGAAGAAAGAAAGAAGTAAGAAAGAAGTAAGAAAGAAGTAAGAAAGAAGTAAGAAAGAAGTAAGAAAGAAAGAAGAAAGAAGTAAGAAAGAAGTAAGAAAGAAGTAAGAAAGAAGAAAAAAGAAGTTAGAACGAAGTAAGAAAGAAGTAAGAAAGAAGTAAGAAAGAAGTAAGTAAGAAGAAAGAAAGAAGTAAGAAAGAAGTAAGAAAGAAGTAAGAAAGAAGTAAGAAAGAAAGAAGAAAGAAGTAAGAAAGAAGTAAGAAAGAAGTAAGAAAGAAGTACGAAAGAAGAAAAAAGAAGTTAGAAAGAAGTAAGAAAGAAGTAAGAAAGAAGCAAGAAAGAAGTAAGAGAGAAGTAAGAAAGAAGTAAAAAAGAAGTAAGAAAGAAGTAAAAAAGAAGTATGAAAGAAGTAAGAAAGAAGTAAGAAAGAAGTAAGAAAGAAGTAAGAAAGAAGAAAAAAGAAGTTAGAAAGAAGTAAGAAAGAAGTAAGAAAGAAGCAAGAAAGAAGTAAGAAAGAAGTAAGAAAGAAGTAAAAAAGAAGTAAGAAAGAAGTAAAAAAGAAGTATGAAAGAAGTAAGAAAGAAGTAAGAAAGAAGTAAGAAAGAAGTAAGAAAGAAGTAAGAAAGAAGTAAAAAAGAAGTATGAAAGAAGTAAGAAAGAAGTAAGAAAGAAGTAAAAAAGAAGTATGAAAGAAGTAAGAAAGAAGAAAGAAAGAAGTATGAAAGAAGTAAGAAAGAAGTAAGAAAGAAGTAAAAAAGAAGTAATAAAGAAGTAAGAAAGAAGAAAAAAGAAGTTAGAAGGAAGTAAGAAAGAAGTAAGAAAGAAGTAAGAAAGAAGTAAGAAAGAAGTAAAAAAGACGTATGAAAGAAGTAAGAAAGAAGAAAGAAAGCAGTAAGAAAGAAGTAAGAAAGAAGTAAGAAAGAAGAAAGAAAGAAGTAAGAAAGAAGTAAGAAAGAAGTAAGAAAGAAATAAGAAAGAAGTAAGAAAGAAGAAAGAAAGAAGAAAGAAAGAAGTAAGAAAGAAGTAAGAAAGAAGTAAGAAGGAATGAAGAAAGAAGTAAGAAAGAAGAAAGAAAGAAGTAAGAAAGAAGTAAGAAAGAAGTAAGAAAGAAGTAAAAAAGAAGTAATAAATAAGTAAGAAAGAAGAAAAAAGAAGTTAGAACGAAGTAAGAAAGAAGTAAGAAAGAAGTAAGAAAGAAGTAAGAAAGAAGTAAAAAAGACGTATGAAAGAAGTAAGAAAGAAGAAAGAAAGCAGTAAGAAAGAAGTAAGAAAGAAGTAAGAAGGAATGAAGAAAGAAGTAAGAAAGAAGTAAGAAAGAAGTAAGAAAGAAGTAAGAAAGAAAGAAGAAAGAAGTAAGAAAGAAGTAAGAAAGAAGTAAGAAAGAAGAAAGAAAGAAGTAAGAAAGAAGAAAGAAAGAAGTAAGAAAGAAGTAAGAAAGAAGTAAGAAAGAAGTAAGAAAGAAACAAGAAAGAAGTAAGAATGAAGTAAGAAAGAAGTAAGAAAGAATTACGAAAGAAGTAAGAAAGAATTAAGAAAGAAAGAAGTAAGAAAGAAGTAAGAAAGAAAGAAGAAAGAAGTAAGAAAGAAGTAAAAAAGAAGTATGAAAGAAGTAAGAAAGAAAGAAGAAAGAAGTAAGAAAGAAGTAAGAAAGAAGTATGAAAGAAGTAAGAAAGAAGAAAGAAAGAAGTAAGAAATAAGTAAGAAAGAAGTAAGAAAGAAGTAAGAAAGAAGTAAGAAAGAAGAAAGAAGTAAGAAAGAAGTAAGAAAGAAGTAAGAAAGAAGTAAGAAGGAATGAAGAAAGAAGTAAGAAAGAAGAAAGAAAGAAGTAAGAAAGAAGTAAAGAAAGAATTAAGAAAGAAGTAAGAAAAAGTAAGAATGTAGAAAAAAGAAGTTAGAAAGAAGTAAGAAAGAAGTAAGAAAGAAGTAAGAAAGAAGAAAGAAAGAAGAAAGAAAGAAAGAAGAAAGAAGTAAGAAAGAAGTAAGAGAGAAGTAAGAAAGAAGTAAGAAAGAAGTAAGAAAGAAGTAAGAAGGAATGAAGAAAGAAGTAAGAAAGAAGTAAGAAAGAAGAAAGAACTAAGAAAGAATAAAGAAAGAAGTAAGAAAGATGTAAGAAAGAAGTAAAAAGAAGTAAGAAAGAAATAAGAAAGAAAGAAGAAAGAAGAAAGAAAGAAGTAGGAAAGAAGTAAGAAAGAAGTAAGAAAGAAGTAATAAAGAATTAAGAAGGAATGAAGAAAGAAGTAAAAAAGAAGAAAGAACGAAGTAAGAAAGAAGTAAGAAAGAAGTAAGAAAGAAGTAAGAAATAATGTAGAAAGAAGTAAGAAAGAAGTAAGAAAGAAGTATGAAAGAAGTAAGAAAGAAGAAAGAAAGAAGTAAGAAAGAAGTAAGAAAGAAGTAAGAAAAAAGTAAGAAAGAAAGAAGAAAGAAGAAAGAAAGAAGTAAGAAAGAAGTAAGAAAGAAGTGAGAAAGAAGTAAGAAGGAATGAAGAAAGTAGTATGAAAGAAGTAAGAAAGAAGTAAGAAAGAAAGAAGAAATAAGTAAGAAAGAAGTAAGAAAGAAGTAAGAAAGAAGAAAGAAAGAAGTAAGAAAGAAGAAAGAAAGAAGTAAGAAAGAAGTAAGAAAGAAAGAAGAAAGAAGTAAGAAAGAAGTAAGAAAGAAGTAAGAAAGAAAGAATAAAGAAGTAAGAAAGAAGTAAGAAAGAAGTAAAAAAGAAGTAAAAAAGAAGTATTAAAGAAGTAAGAAAGAAGAAAGAAAGAAGTAAGAAAGAAGTAAGAAAGAAGTAAGAAAGAAATAAGAAAGAAAGAAGAAAGAAGAAAGAAAGAAGTAAGAAAGAAGTAAGAAAGAAGTAAGAAAGAAGTAAGAAAGAAGTAAGAAAGAAAGAAGAAAGAAGTAAGAAAGAAGTAAGAAAGAAGTAAGAAAGAAGAAAAAAGAAGTTAGAACGAAGTAAGAAAGAAGTAAGAAAGAAGTAAGAAAGAAGTAAAAAAGAAGTAAAAAAGACGTATGAAAGAAGAAAAAAAGAAGAAAGAAAGAAGTAAGAAAGAAGTAAGAAAGAAGTAAGAAAGAAGTAAGAAAGAAGTAAGAAAGAAGCAAGAAAGAAGAAAGAAAGAAGTAAGAAAGAAGAAAGAAAGAAGAAAGAAAGAAGTAATAAAGAAGTAAGAAAGAAGTAAGAAAGAAGTAAGAAAGAAGAAAGAAAGAAGTAAGAAAGAAGTAAGAAAGAAGTAAGAAAGAAGTAAGAAAGAAGTAAGAAAGAAGTAAGAAAGAAGTAAGAAAGAAGTAAGAAAGAAGTAAGAAAGAAATAAGAAAGAAAGAAGAAAGAAGAAAGAAAGAAGTAGGAAAGAAGTAAGAAAGAAGTAAGAAAGAAGTAAGAAAGAAGTAAGAAAGAAGTAAAAAAGAAGTATGAAAGAAGTAAGAAAGAAGAAAGAAAGAAGTAAGAAAGAAGAAAGAAGTAAGAAAGAAGAAAGAAAGAAGTAAGAAAGAAGTAAGAAAGAAGTAAGAAAGAAGTAAGAAAGAAAGAAGAAAGAAGTAAGAAAGAAGTAAGAAAGTAATAAGAAAGAAAGAAGAAAGAAGAAAGAAAGAAGTAGGAAAGAAGTAAGAAAGAACTAAGAAAGAAGTAATAAAGAATTAAGAAGTAATGAAGAAAGAAGTAAGAAAGAAGAAAGAACGAAGTAAGAAAGAAGTAAGAAAGAAGTAAGAAAGAAGTAAGAAAGAAAGTAGAAAGAAGTAAGAAAGAAGTAAGAAAGAAGTATGAAAGAAGTAAGAAAGAAGAAAGAAAGAAGTAAGAAAGAAGTAAGAAAGAAGTAAGAAAGAAGTAAGAAAGAAGACAGAAGAAAGAAAGAAGTAAGAAAGAAGTAAGAAAGAAGTAAGAAAGAAGTAAGAATGAAGTACGAAAGAAGTAAGAAAGAATTAAGAAAGAAAGAAGTAAGAAAAAAGTAAGAAAGAAAGAAGAAAGAAGTAAGAAAGAAGTAAGAAAGAAGTAAGAAAGAAAGAAGAAAGAAGTAAGAAAGAAGTAAGAAAGAAGTAAGAAAGAAGTAAGAAAGAAGAAAGAAAGAAGTATGAAAGAAGTAAGAAAGAAGAAAGAAAGAAGTAAGAAAGAAGTAAGAAAGAAAGAAGACAGAAGAAAGAAAGAAGTAAGAAAGAAGTAAGAAAGAAGTAAGAAAGAAGTAAGAAAGAAGTACGAAAGAAGTAAGAAAGAATTAAGAAAGAAAGAAGTAAGAAAAAAGTAAGAAAGAAAGAAGAAAGAAGTAAGAAAGAAGTAAGAAAGAAGTAAGAAAGAAAGAAGAAAGAAGTAAGAAAGAAGTAAGAAAGAAGTAAGAAAGAAGTAAGAAAGAAGAAAGAAAGAAGTAAGAAAGAAGAAAGAAAGAAGTAAGAAAGAAGTAAGAAAGAAGTAAGAAAGAAATAAGAAAGAAAGAAGAAAGAAGACAGAAAGAAGTAAGAAAGAAGTAAGAAAGAAGTAAGAAAGAAGTAAGAAAGAAGTAAGAAAGAAAGAAGAAAGAAGTAAGAAAGAAGTAAGAAAGAAGTAAGAAAGAAGAAAAAAGAAGTTAGAACGAAGTAAGAAAGAAGTAAGAAATAAGTAAGAAAGAAGTAAGAAAGAAGTAAAAAAGACGTATGAAAGAAGAAAGAAAGAAGAAAGAAAGAAGTAAGAAAGAAGTAAGAAAGAAGTAAGAAAGAAGTAAGAAAGAAGTAAGAAAGAAGCAAGAAAGAAGAAAGAAAGAAGTAAGAAAGAAGAAAGAAAGAAGTAAGAAAGAAGTAAGAAAGAAGTAAGAAAGAAGTAAAAAAGAAGTAAGAAAGAAGTAAGAAAGAAGTAAGAAAGAAGTAAGAAAGAAGTAAGAAAGAAGTAAGAAAGAAATAAGAAAGAAAGAAGAAAGAAGAAAGAAAGAAGTAGGAAAGAAGTAAGAAAGAAGTAAGAAAGAAGTAAGAAAGAAAGAAGAAAGAAGTAAGAAAGAAGTAAGAAAGAAAGAAGAAAGAAGTAAGAAAGAAGTGAGAAAGAAGTAAGAAAGAAGTAAGAAAGAAGTAAGAAAGAAGTAAAAAAGAAGTATGAAAGAAGTAAGAAAGAAGAAAGAAAGAAGTAAGAAAGAAGTAAGAAAGAAGTAAGAAAGAAATAAGAAAGAAAGAAGAAAGAAGAAAGAAAGAAGTAAGAAAGAAGTAAGGAAGAAGTAAGAAAGAAGTAAGAAAGAAGTAAGAAAGAAAGAAGAAAGAAGTAAGAAAGAAGTAAGAAAGAAGTAAGAAAGAAGAAAAAAGAAGTTAGAACGAAGTAAGAAAGAAGTAAGAAAGAAGTAAGAAAGAAGTAAAAAAGACGTATGAAAGAAGAAAGAAAGAAGAAAGAAAGAAGTAAGAAAGAAGTAAGAAAGAAGTAATAAAGAAGTAAGAAAGAAGTAAGAAAGAAGTAAGAAAGAAGAAAGAAAGAAGTAAGAAAGAAGAAAGAAAGAAGTAAGAAAGAAGTAAGAAAGAAGTAAGAAAGAAGTAAGAAAGAAGTAAAAAAGAAGTAAGAAAGAAGTAAGAAAGAAGTAAGAAAGAAAGAAGAAAGAAGTAAGAAAGAAGTAAGAAAGAAGTAAGAAAGAAGAAAAAAGAAGTTAGAACGAAGTAAGAAAGAAGTAAGGAAGAAGTAAGAAAGAAGTAAGAAAGAAGTAAAAAAGACGTATGAAAGAAGAAAGAAAGAAGAAAGAAAGAAGTAAGAAAGAAGTAAGAAAGAAGTAATAAAGAAGTAAGAAAGAAGTAAGAAAGAAGCAAGAAAGAAGAAAGAAAGAAGTAAGAAAGAAGAAAGAAAGAAGTAAGAAAGAAGTAAGAAAGAAGTAAGAAAGAAAGAAGAAAGAAGTAAGAAAGAAGTAAGAAAGAAGTAAGAAGGAATGAAGAAAGAAGTAAGAAAGAAGAAAGAAAGAAGTAAGAAAGAAAGAAGTAAGAAAGAAGTAAGAAAGAAGTAAGAAAGAAGTAAGAAAGAAGTAAGAAAGAAAGAAGAAAGAAGTAAGAAAGAAGTAAGAGAGAAGTAAGAAAGAAGTAAGAAAGAAGTAAGAAAGAAGTAAGAAGGAATGAAGAAAGAAGTAAGAAAGAAGTAAGAAAGAAGAAAGAAGTAAGAAAGAAGAAAGAAAGAAGTAAGAAAGAAGAAAGAAAGAAGTAAGAAAGAAGTAAGAAAGAAGTAAGAAAGAAGTAAAAAAGAAGTAAGAAAGAAGTAAAAAAGAAGTATGAAAGAAGTAAGAAAGAAGTAAGAAAGAAGTAAGAAAGAAGTAAGAAAGAAGTAAGAAAGAAGTAAGAAAGAAGTAAAAAAGAAGTATGAAAGAAGTAAGAAAGAAGTAAGAAAGAAGTAAAAAAGAAGTATGAAAGAAGTAAGAAAGAAGAAAGAAAGAGGTAAGAAAGAAGTAAGAAAGAAGTAAGAAAGAAATAAGAAAGAAGTAAGAAAGAAGAAAGAAAGAAGAAAGAAAGAAGTAGGAAAGAAGTAAGAAAGAAGTAAGAAAGAAGTAAGAAAGAAGTAAGAAAGAAGTAAGAAAGAAGTAAGAAAGAAGTACGAAAGAAGTAAGAAAGAATTAAGAAAGAAAGAAGTAAGAAAAAAGTAAGAAAGAAAGAAGAAAGAAGTAAGAAAGAAGTAAGAAAGAAGTAAGAAAGAAAGAAGAAAGAAGTAAGAAAGAAGTAAGAAAGAAGTAAGAAAGAAGTAAGAAAGAAGAAAGAAAGAAGTAAGAAAGAAGAAAGAAAGAAGTAAGAAAGAAGTAAGAAAGAAGTAAGAAAGAAATAAGAAAGAAAGAAGAAAGAAGACAGAAAGAAGTAAGAAAGAAGTAAGAAAGAAGTAAGAAAGAAGTAAGAAAGAAGTAAGAAAGAAAGAAGAAAGAAGTAAGAAAGAAGTAAGAAAGAAGTAAGAAAGAAGAAAAAAGAAGTTAGAACGAAGTAAGAAAGAAGTAAGAAATAAGTAAGAAAGAAGTAAGAAAGAAGTAAAAAAGACGTATGAAAGAAGAAAGAAAGAAGAAAGAAAGAAGTAAGAAAGAAGTAAGAAAGAAGTAAGAAAGAAGTAAGAAAGAAGTAAGAAAGAAGCAAGAAAGAAGAAAGAAAGAAGTAAGAAAGAAGAAAGAAAGAAGTAAGAAAGAAGTAAGAAAGAAGTAAGAAAGAAGTAAAAAAGAAGTAAGAAAGAAGTAAGAAAGAAGTAAGAAAGAAGTAAGAAAGAAGTAAGAAAGAAGTAAGAAAGAAATAAGAAAGAAAGAAGAAAGAAGAAAGAAAGAAGTAGGAAAGAAGTAAGAAAGAAGTAAGAAAGAAGTAAGAAAGAAAGAAGAAAGAAGTAAGAAAGAAGTAAGAAAGAAAGAAGAAAGAAGTAAGAAAGAAGTGAGAAAGAAGTAAGAAAGAAGTAAGAAAGAAGTAAGAAAGAAGTAAAAAAGAAGTATGAAAGAAGTAAGAAAGAAGAAAGAAAGAAGTAAGAAAGAAGTAAGAAAGAAGTAAGAAAGAAATAAGAAAGAAAGAAGAAAGAAGAAAGAAAGAAGTAAGAAAGAAGTAAGGAAGAAGTAAGAAAGAAGTAAGAAAGAAGTAAGAAAGAAAGAAGAAAGAAGTAAGAAAGAAGTAAGAAAGAAGTAAGAAAGAAGAAAAAAGAAGTTAGAACGAAGTAAGAAAGAAGTAAGAAAGAAGTAAGAAAGAAGTAAAAAAGACGTATGAAAGAAGAAAGAAAGAAGAAAGAAAGAAGTAAGAAAGAAGTAAGAAAGAAGTAATAAAGAAGTAAGAAAGAAGTAAGAAAGAAGTAAGAAAGAAGAAAGAAAGAAGTAAGAAAGAAGAAAGAAAGAAGTAAGAAAGAAGTAAGAAAGAAGTAAGAAAGAAGTAAGAAAGAAGTAAAAAAGAAGTAAGAAAGAAGTAAGAAAGAAGTAAGAAAGAAAGAAGAAAGAAGTAAGAAAGAAGTAAGAAAGAAGTAAGAAAGAAGAAAAAAGAAGTTAGAACGAAGTAAGAAAGAAGTAAGGAAGAAGTAAGAAAGAAGTAAGAAAGAAGTAAAAAAGACGTATGAAAGAAGAAAGAAAGAAGAAAGAAAGAAGTAAGAAAGAAGTAAGAAAGAAGTAATAAAGAAGTAAGAAAGAAGTAAGAAAGAAGCAAGAAAGAAGAAAGAAAGAAGTAAGAAAGAAGAAAGAAAGAAGTAAGAAAGAAGTAAGAAAGAAGTAAGAAAGAAAGAAGAAAGAAGTAAGAAAGAAGTAAGAAAGAAGTAAGAAGGAATGAAGAAAGAAGTAAGAAAGAAGAAAGAAAGAAGTAAGAAAGAAAGAAGTAAGAAAGAAGTAAGAAAGAAGTAAGAAAGAAGTAAGAAAGAAGTAAGAAAGAAAGAAGAAAGAAGTAAGAAAGAAGTAAGAGAGAAGTAAGAAAGAAGTAAGAAAGAAGTAAGAAAGAAGTAAGAAGGAATGAAGAAAGAAGTAAGAAAGAAGTAAGAAAGAAGAAAGAAGTAAGAAAGAAGAAAGAAAGAAGTAAGAAAGAAGAAAGAAAGAAGTAAGAAAGAAGTAAGAAAGAAGTAAGAAAGAAGTAAAAAAGAAGTAAGAAAGAAGTAAAAAAGAAGTATGAAAGAAGTAAGAAAGAAGTAAGAAAGAAGTAAGAAAGAAGTAAGAAAGAAGTAAGAAAGAAGTAAGAAAGAAGTAAAAAAGAAGTATGAAAGAAGTAAGAAAGAAGTAAGAAAGAAGTAAAAAAGAAGTATGAAAGAAGTAAGAAAGAAGAAAGAAAGAGGTAAGAAAGAAGTAAGAAAGAAGTAAGAAAGAAATAAGAAAGAAGTAAGAAAGAAGAAAGAAAGAAGAAAGAAAGAAGTAAGAAAGAAGTAAGAAAGAAGTAAGAAGGAATGAAGAAAGAAGTAAGAAAGAAGAAAGAAAGAAGTAAGAAAGAAGTAAGAAAGAAGTAAGAAAGAAGTAAAAAAGAAGTAATAAAGAAGTAAGAAAGAAGAAAAAAGAAGTTAGAACGAAGTAAGAAAGAAGTAAGAAAGAAGTAAGAAAGAAGTAAGAAAGAAGTAAAAAAGACGTATGAAAGAAGTAAGAAAGAAGAAAGAAAGCAGTAAGAAAGAAGTAAGAAAGAAGTAAGAAGGAATGAAGAAAGAAGTAAGAAAGAAGTAAGAAAGAAGTAAGAAAGAAGTAAGAAAGAAAGAAGAAAGAAGTAAGAAAGAAGTAAGAAAGAAGTAAGAAAGAAGAAAGAAAGAAGTAAGAAAGAAGAAAGAAAGAAGTAAGAAAGAAGTAAGAAAGAAGTAAGAAAGAAGTAAGAAAGAAACAAGAAAGAAGTAAGAATGAAGTAAGAAAGAAGTAAGAAAGAATTACGAAAGAAGTAAGAAAGAATTAAGAAAGAAAGAAGTAAGAAAGAAGTAAGAAAGAAAGAAGAAAGAAGTAAGAAAGAAGTAAAAAAGAAGTATGAAAGAAGTAAGAAAGAAAGAAGAAAGAAGTAAGAAAGAAGTAAGAAAGAAGTAAGAAAGAAGTAAGAAAGAAATAAGAAAGAAAGAAGAAAGAAGAAAGAAAGAAGTAAGAAAGAAGTAAGAAAGAAGTAAGAAAGAAGAAAGAAGTAAGAAAGAAGTAAGAAAGAAGTAAGAAATAAGTAAGAAGGAATGAAGAAAGAAGTAAGAAAGAAGAAAGAAAGAAGTAAGAAAGAAGTAAAGAAAGAATTAAGAAAGAAGTAAGAAAAAGTAAGAATGTAGAAAAAAGAAGTTAGAAAGAAGTAAGAAAGAAGTAAGAAAGAAGTAAGAAAGAAGAAAGAAAGAAGAAAGAAAGAAAGAAGAAAGAAGTAAGAAAGAAGTAAGAGAGAAGTAAGAAAGAAGTAAGAAAGAAGTAAGAAAGAAGTAAGAAGGAATGAAGAAAGAAGTAAGAAAGAAGTAAGAAAGAAGAAAGAACTAAGAAAGAAGAAAGAAAGAAGTAAGAAAGATGTAAGAAAGAAGTAAAAAGAAGTAAGAAAGAAATAAGAAAGAAAGAAGAAAGAAGAAAGAAAGAAGTAGGAAAGAAGTAAGAAAGAAGTAAGAAAGAAGTAATAAAGAATTAAGAAGGAATGAAGAAAGAAGTAAAAAAGAAGAAAGAACGAAGTAAGAAAGAAGTAAGAAAGAAGTAAGAAAGAAGTAAGAAATAATGTAGAAAGAAGTAAGAAAGAAGTAAGAAAGAAGTATGAAAGAAGTAAGAAAGAAGAAAGAAAGAAGTAAGAAAGAAGTAAGAAAGAAGTAAGAAAAAAGTAAGAAAGAAAGAAGAAAGAAGAAAGAAAGAAGTAAGAAAGAAGTAAGAAAGAAGTGAGAAAGAAGTAAGAAGGAATGAAGAAAGTAGTATGAAAGAAGTAAGAAAGAAGTAAGAAAGAAAGAAGAAATAAGTAAGAAAGAAGTAAGAAAGAAGTAAGAAAGAAGAAAGAAAGAAGTAAGAAAGAAGAAAGAAAGAAGTAAGAAAGAAGTAAGAAAGAAAGAAGAAAGAAGTAAGAAAGAAGTAAGAAAGAAGTAAGAAAGAAAGAATAAAGAAGTAAGAAAGAAGTAAGAAAGAAGTAAAAAAGAAGTAAAAAAGAAGTATGAAAGAAGTAAGAAAGAAGAAAGAAAGAAGTAAGAAAGAAGTAAGAAAGAAGTAAGAAAGAAATAAGAAAGAAAGAAGAAAGAAGAAAGAAAGAAGTAAGAAAGAAGTAAGAAAGAAGTAAGAAAGAAGTAAGAAAGAAGTAAGAAAGAAAGAAGAAAGAAGTAAGAAAGAAGTAAGAAAGAAGTAAGAAAGAAGAAAAAAGAAGTTAGAACGAAGTAAGAAAGAAGTAAGAAAGAAGTAAGAAAGAAGTAAAAAAGAAGTAAAAAAGACGTATGAAAGAAGAAAAAAAGAAGAAAGAAAGAAGTAAGAAAGAAGTAAGAAAGAAGTAAGAAAGAAGTAAGAAAGAAGTAAGAAAGAAGCAAGAAAGAAGAAAGAAAGAAGTAAGAAAGAAGAAAGAAAGAAGAAAGAAAGAAGTAATAAAGAAGTAAGAAAGAAGTAAGAAAGAAGTAAGAAAGAAGAAAGAAAGAAGTAAGAAAGAAGAAAGAAAGAAGTAAGAAAGAAGTAAGAAAGAAGTAAGAAAGAAGTAAGAAAGAAGTAAGAAAGAAGTAAGAAAGAAGTAAGAAAGAAGTAAGAAAGAAATAAGAAAGAAAGAAGAAAGAAGAAAGAAAGAAGTAGGAAAGAAGTAAGAAAGAAGTAAGAAAGAAGTAAGAAAGAAGTAAGAAAGAAGTAAAAAAGAAGTATGAAAGAAGTAAGAAAGAAGAAAGAAAGAAGTAAGAAAGAAGAAAGAAGTAAGAAAGAAGAAAGAAAGAAGTAAGAAAGAAGTAAGAAAGAAGTAAGAAAGAAGTAAGAAAGAAAGAAGAAAGAAGTAAGAAAGAAGTAAGAAAGTAATAAGAAAGAAAGAAGAAAGAAGAAAGAAAGAAGTAGGAAAGAAGTAAGAAAGAACTAAGAAAGAAGTAAGAAAGAAGTAAAAAAGAAGTAAGAAAGAAGTAAGAAAGAAGTAAGAAAGAAGTAAGAAAGAAGTAAGAAAGAAGTAAGAAAGAAATAAGAAAGAAAGAAGAAAGAAGAAAGAAAGAAGTAGGAAAGAAGTAAGAAAGAAGTAAGAAAGAAGTAATAAAGAATTAAGAAGTAATGAAGAAAGAAGTAAGAAAGAAGAAAGAACGAAGTAAGAAAGAAGTAAGAAAGAAGTAAGAAAGAAAGTAGAAAGAAGTAAGAAAGAAGTAAGAAAGAAGTATGAAAGAAGTAAGAAAGAAGAAAGAAAGAAGTAAGAAAGAAGTAAGAAAGAAGTAAGAAAGAAGTAAGAAAGAAAGAAGACAGAAGAAAGAAAGAAGTAAGAAAGAAGTAAGAAAGAAGTAAGAAAGAAGTAAGAAAGAAGTACGAAAGAAGTAAGAAAGAATTAAGAAAGAAAGAAGTAAGAAAAAAGTAAGAAAGAAAGAAGAAAGAAGTAAGAAAGAAGTAAGAAAGAAGTAAGAAAGAAAGAAGAAAGATGTAAGAAAGAAGTAAGAAAGAAGTAAGAAAGAAATAAGAAAGAAGAAAGAAAGAAGTAAGAAAGAAAAAAGAAAGAAGTAAGAAAGAAGTAAGAAAGAAGTAAGAAAGAAAGAAGAAAGAAGTAAGAAAGAAGTAAGAAAGAAAGAAGAAAGAAGTAAGAAAGAAGTAAGAAAGAAGTAAGAAAGAAAGAAGAAAGAAGTAAGAAAGAAGTAAGAAAGAAGTAAGAAAGAAGTAAAAAAGAAGTATGAAAGAAGTAAGAAAGAAGAAAGAAAGAAGTAAGAAAGAAGTAAGAAAGAAGTAAGAAAGAAATAAGAAAGAAAGAAGAAAGAAGAAAGAAAGAAGTAAGAAAGAAGTAAGAAAGAAGTAAGAAAGAAGTAAGAAAGAAGTAAGAAGGAAGTAAGAAAGAAGTAAGAAAGAAGTAAGAAAGAAAGAAGAAAGAAGTAAGAAAGAAGTAAGAAAGAAGTAAGAAAGAAGAAAAAAGAAGTTAGAACGAAGTAAGAAAGAAGTAAGAAAGAAGTAAGAAAGAAGTAAGTAAGAAGAAAGAAAGAAGTAAGAAAGAAGTAAGAAAGAAGTAAGAAAGAAGTAAGAAAGAAAGAAGAAAGAAGTAAGAAAGAAGTAAGAAAGAAGTAAGAAAGAAGTACGAAAGAAGAAAAAAGAAGTTAGAAAGAAGTAAGAAAGAAGTAAGAAAGAAGCAAGAAAGAAGTAAGAGAGAAGTAAGAAAGAAGTAAAAAAGAAGTAAGAAAGAAGTAAAAAAGAAGTATGAAAGAAGTAAGAAAGAAGTAAGAAAGAAGTAAGAAAGAAGTAAGAAAGAAGAAAAAAGAAGTTAGAAAGAAGTAAGAAAGAAGTAAGAAAGAAGCAAGAAAGAAGTAAGAAAGAAGTAAGAAAGAAGTAAAAAAGAAGTAAGAAAGAAGTAAAAAGAAGTATGAAAGAAGTAAGAAAGAAGTAAGAAAGAAGTAAGAAAGAAGTAAGAAAGAAGTAAGAAAGAAGTAAAAAAGAAGTATGAAAGAAGTAAGAAAGAAGTAAGAAAGAAGTAAGAAAGAAGTAAGAAAGAAAGAAGACAGAAGAAAGAAAGAAGTAAGAAAGAAGTAAGAAAGAAGTAAGAAAGAAGTAAGAAAGAAGTACGAAAGAAGTAAGAAAGAATTAAGAAAGAAAGAAGTAAGAAAAAAGTAAGAAAGAAAGAAGAAAGAAGTAAGAAAGAAGTAAGAAAGAAGTAAGAAAGAAAGAAGAAAGAAGTAAGAAAGAAGTAAGAAAGAAGTAAGAAAGAAATAAGAAAGAAGAAAGAAAGAAGTAAGAAAGAAGAAAGAAAGAAGTAAGAAAGAAGTAAGAAAGAAGTAAGAAAGAAAGAAGAAAGAAGTAAGAAAGAAGTAAGAAAGAAAGAAGAAAGAAGTAAGAAAGAAGTAAGAAAGAAGTAAGAAAGAAAGAAGAAAGAAGTAAGAAAGAAGTAAGAAAGAAGTAAGAAAGAAGTAAAAAAGAAGTATGAAAGAAGTAAGAAAGAAGAAAGAAAGAAGTAAGAAAGAAGTAAGAAAGAAGTAAGAAAGAAATAAGAAAGAAAGAAGAAAGAAGAAAGAAAGAAGTAAGAAAGAAGTAAGAAAGAAGTAAGAAAGAAGTAAGAAAGAAGTAAGAAAGAAAGAAGAAAGAAGTAAGAAAGAAGTAAGAAAGAAGTAAGAAAGAAGAAAAAAGAAGTTAGAACGAAGTAAGAAAGAAGTAAGAAAGAAGTAAGAAAGAAGTAAGTAAGAAGAAAGAAAGAAGTAAGAAAGAAGTAAGAAAGAAGTAAGAAAGAAGTAAGAAAGAAAGAAGAAAGAAGTAAGAAAGAAGTAAGAAAGAAGTAAGAAAGAAGTACGAAAGAAGAAAAAAGAAGTTAGAAAGAAGTAAGAAAGAAGTAAGAAAGAAGCAAGAAAGAAGTAAGAGAGAAGTAAGAAAGAAGTAAAAAAGAAGTAAGAAAGAAGTAAAAAAGAAGTATGAAAGAAGTAAGAAAGAAGTAAGAAAGAAGTAAGAAAGAAGTACGAAAGAAGAAAAAAGAAGTTAGAAAGAAGTAAGAAAGAAGTAAGAAAGAAGCAAGAAAGAAGTAAGAGAGAAGTAAGAAAGAAGTAAAAAAGAAGTAAGAAAGAAGTAAAAAAGAAGTATGAAAGAAGTAAGAAAGAAGTAAGAAAGAAGTAAGAAAGAAGTAAGAAAGAAGAAAAAAGAAGTTAGAAAGAAGTAAGAAAGAAGTAAGAAAGAAGCAAGAAAGAAGTAAGAAAGAAGTAAGAAAGAAGTAAAAAAGAAGTAAGAAAGAAGTAAAAAAGAAGTATGAAAGAAGTAAGAAAGAAGTAAGAAAGAAGTAAGAAAGAAGTAAGAAAGAAGTAAGAAAGAAGTAAAAAAGAAGTATGAAAGAAGTAAGAAAGAAGTAAGAAAGAAGTAAGAAAGAAGTAAGAAAGAAAGAAGACAGAAGAAAGAAAGAAGTAAGAAAGAAGTAAGAAAGAAGTAAGAAAGAAGTAAGAAAGAAGTACGAAAGAAGTAAGAAAGAATTAAGAAAGAAAGAAGTAAGAAAAAAGTAAGAAAGAAAGAAGAAAGAAGTAAGAAAGAAGTAAGAAAGAAGTAAGAAAGAAAGAAGAAAGAAGTAAGAAAGAAGTAAGAAAGAAGTAAGAAAGAAATAAGAAAGAAGAAAGAAAGAAGTAAGAAAGAAGAAAGAAAGAAGTAAGAAAGAAGTAAGAAAGAAGTAAGAAAGAAAGAAGAAAGAAGTAAGAAAGAAGTAAGAAAGAAAGAAGAAAGAAGTAAGAAAGAAGTAAGAAAGAAGTAAGAAAGAAAGAAGAAAGAAGTAAGAAAGAAGTAAGAAAGAAGTAAGAAAGAAGTAAAAAAGAAGTATGAAAGAAGTAAGAAAGAAGAAAGAAAGAAGTAAGAAAGAAGTAAGAAAGAAGTAAGAAAGAAATAAGAAAGAAAGAAGAAAGAAGAAAGAAAGAAGTAAGAAAGAAGTAAGAAAGAAGTAAGAAAGAAGTAAGAAAGAAGTAAGAAAGAAAGAAGAAAGAAGTAAGAAAGAAGAAAAAAGAAGTTAGAACGAAGTAAGAAAGAAGTAAGAAAGAAGTAAGAAAGAAGTAAGTAAGAAGAAAGAAAGAAGTAAGAAAGAAGTAAGAAAGAAGTAAGAAAGAAGTAAGAAAGAAAGAAGAAAGAAGTAAGAAAGAAGTAAGAAAGAAGTAAGAAAGAAGTACGAAAGAAGAAAAAAGAAGTTAGAAAGAAGTAAGAAAGAAGTAAGAAAGAAGCAAGAAAGAAGTAAGAGAGAAGTAAGAAAGAAGTAAAAAAGAAGTAAGAAAGAAGTAAAAAAGAAGTATGAAAGAAGTAAGAAAGAAGTAAGAAAGAAGTAAGAAAGAAGTAATAAAGAAGTAAGAAAGAAGTAAGAAAGAAGTAAGAAAGAAGAAAGAAAGAAGTAAGAAAGGAGTAAGAAAGAAGTAAGAAAGAAGTAAAAAAGAAGTAAGAAAGAAGTAAAAAAGAAGTATGAAAGAAGTAAGAAAGAAGTAAGAAAGAAGTAAGAAAGAAGTAAGAAAGAAGTAAGAAAGAAGTAAGAAAGAAGTAAAAAAGAAGTATGAAAGAAGTAAGAAAGAAGTAAGAAATAAGTAAAAAAGAAGTATGAAAGAAGTAAGAAAGAAGAAAGAAAGAAGTAAGAAAGAAGTAAGAAAGAAGTAAGAAAGAAATAAGAAAGAAGTAAGAAAGAAGAAAGAAAGAAGAAAGAAAGAAGTAAGAAAGAAGTAAGAAAGAAGTAAGAAGGAATGAAGAAAGAAGTAAGAAAGAAGAAAGAAAGAAGTAAGAAAGAAGTAAGAAAGAAGTAAGAAAGAAGTAAGAAAGAAGTAAAAAAGAAGTAATAAAGAAGTAAGAAAGAAGAAAAAAGAAGTTAGAACGAAGTAAGAAAGAAGTAAGAAAGAAGTAAGAAAGAAGTAAGAAAGAAGTAAAAAAGACGTATGAAAGAAGTAAGAAAGAAGAAAGAAAGCAGTAAGAAAGAAGTAAGAAGGAATGAAGAAAGAAGTAAGAAAGAAGTAAGAAAGAAGTAAGAAAGAAGTAAGAAAGAAAGAAGAAAGAAGTAAGAAAGAAGTAAGAAAGAAGTAAGAAAGAAGAAAGAAAGAAGTAAGAAAGAAGAAAGAAAGAAGTAAGAAAGAAGTAAGAAAGAAGTAAGAAAGAAGTAAGAAAGAAACAAGAAAGAAGTAAGAATGAAGTAAGAAAGAAGTAAGAAAGAATTACGAAAGAAGTAAGAAAGAATTAAGAAAGAAAGAAGTAAGAAAGAAGTAAGAAAGAAAGAAGAAAGAAGTAAGAAAGAAGTAAAAAAGAAGTATGAAAGAAGTAAGAAAGAAAGAAGAAAGAAGTAAGAAAGAAGTAAGAAAGAAGTATGAAAGAAGTAAGAAAGAAGAAAGAAAGAAGTAATAAATAAGTAAGAAAGAAGTAAGAAAGAAGTAAGAAAGAAGTAAGAAAGAAGAAAGAAGTAAGAAAGAAGTAAGAAAGAAGTAAGAAAGAAGTAAGAAGGAATGAAGAAAGAAGTAAGAAAGAAGAAAGAAAGAAGTAAGAAAGAAGTAAAGAAAGAATTAAGAAAGAAGTAAGAAAAAGTAAGAATGTAGAAAAAAGAAGTTAGAAAGAAGTAAGAAAGAAGTAAGAAAGAAGTAAGAAAGAAGAAAGAAAGAAGAAAGAAAGAAAGAAGAAAGAAGTAAGAAAGAAGTAAGAGAGAAGTAAGAAAGAAGTAAGAAAGAAGTAAGAAAGAAGTAAGAAGGAATGAAGAAAGAAGTAAGAAAGAAGTAAGAAAGAAGAAAGAACTAAGAAAGAAGAAAGAAAGAAGTAAGAAAGATGTAAGAAAGAAGTAAAAAGAAGTAAGAAAGAAATAAGAAAGAAAGAAGAAAGAAGAAAGAAAGAAGTAGGAAAGAAGTAAGAAAGAAGTAAGAAAGAAGTAATAAAGAATTAAGAAGGAATGAAGAAAGAAGTAAAAAAGAAGAAAGAACGAAGTAAGAAAGAAGTAAGAAAGAAGTAAGAAAGAAGTAAGAAATAATGTAGAAAGAAGTAAGAAAGAAGTAAGAAAGAAGTATGAAAGAAGTAAGAAAGAAGAAAGAAAGAAGTAAGAAAGAAGTAAGAAAGAAGTAAGAAAAAAGTAAGAAAGAAAGAAGAAAGAAGAAAGAAAGAAGTAAGAAAGAAGTAAGAAAGAAGTGAGAAAGAAGTAAGAAGGAATGAAGAAAGTAGTATGAAAGAAGTAAGAAAGAAGTAAGAAAGAAAGAAGAAATAAGTAAGAAAGAAGTAAGAAAGAAGTAAGAAAGAAGAAAGAAAGAAGTAAGAAAGAAGAAAGAAAGAAGTAAGAAAGAAGTAAGAAAGAAAGAAGAAAGAAGTAAGAAAGAAGTAAGAAAGTAGTAAGAAAGAAAGAATAAAGAAGTAAGAAAGAAGTAAGAAAGAAGTAAAAAAGAAGTAAAAAAGAAGTATGAAAGAAGTAAGAAAGAAGAAAGAAAGAAGTAAGAAAGAAGTAAGAAAGAAGTAAGAAAGAAATAAGAAAGAAAGAAGAAAGAAGAAAGAAAGAAGTAAGAAAGAAGTAAGAAAGAAGTAAGAAAGAAGTAAGAAAGAAGTAAGAAAGAAAGAAGAAAGAAGTAAGAAAGAAGTAAGAAAGAAGTAAGAAAGAAGAAAAAAGAAGTTAGAACGAAGTAAGAAAGAAGTAAGAAAGAAGTAAGAAAGAAGTAAAAAAGACGTATGAAAGAAGAAAGAAAGAAGAAAGAAAGAAGTAAGAAAGAAGTAAGAAAGAAGTAATAAAGAAGTAAGAAAGAAGTAAGAAAGAAGCAAGAAAGAAGAAAGAAAGAAGTAAGAAAGAAGAAAGAAAGAAGTAAGAAAGAAGTAAGAAAGAAGTAAGAAAGAAGTAAGAAAGAAGTAAAAAAGAAGTAAGAAAGAAGTAAGAAAGAAGTAAGAAAGAAGTAAGAAAGAAGGAAGAAAGAAGTAAGAAAGAAATAAGAAAGAAAGAAGAAAGAAGAAAGAAAGAAGTAGGAAAGAAGTAAGAAAGAAGTAAGAAAGAAGTAAGAAAGAAAGAAGAAAGAAGTAAGAAAGAAGTAAGAAAGAAAGAAGAAAGAAGTAAGAAAGAAGTAAGAAAGAAGTAAGAAAGAAGTAAGAAAGAAGTAAGAAAGAAGTAAAAAAGAAGTATGAAAGAAGTAAGAAAGAAGAAAGAAAGAAGTAAGAAAGAAGTAAGAAAGAAGTAAGAAAGAAATAAGAAAGAAAGAAGAAAGAAGAAAGAAAGAAGTAAGAAAGAAGTAAGGAAGAAGTAAGAAAGAAGTAAGAAAGAAGTGAGAAAGAAAGAAGAAAGAAGTAAGAAAGAAGTAAGAAAGAAGTAAGAAAGAAGAAAAAAGAAGTTAGAACGAAGTAAGAAAGAAGTAAGAAAGAAGTAAGAAAGAAGTAAAAAAGAAGTAAAAAAGACGTATGAAAGAAGAAAAAAAGAAGAAAGAAAGAAGTAAGAAAGAAGTAAGAAAGAAGTAAGAAAGAAGTAAGAAAGAAGTAAGAAAGAAGCAAGAAAGAAGAAAGAAAGAAGTAAGAAAGAAGAAAGAAAGAAGAAAGAAAGAAGTAATAAAGAAGTAAGAAAGAAGTAAGAAAGAAGTAAGAAAGAAGAAAGAAAGAAGTAAGAAATAAGAAAGAAAGAAGTAAGAAAGAAGTAAGAAAGAAGTAAGAAAGAAGTAAGAAAGAAGTAAGAAAGAAGTAAGAAAGAAGTAAGAAAGAAGTAAGAAAGAAGTAAGAAAGAAGTAAGAAAGAAATAAGAAAGAAAGAAGAAAGAAGAAAGAAAGAAGTAGGAAAGAAGTAAGAAAGAAGTAAGAAAGAAGTAATAAAGAATTAAGAAGTAATGAAGAAAGAAGTAAGAAAGGAGAAAGAACGAAGTAAGAAAGAAGTAAGAAAGAAGTAAGAAAGAAAGTAGAAAGAAGTAAGAAAGAAGTAAGAAAGAAGTATGAAAGAAGTAAGAAAGAAGAAAGAAAGAAGTAAGAAAGAAGTAAGAAAGAAGTAAGAAAGAAGTAAGAAAGAAAGAAGACAGAAGAAAGAAAGAAGTAAGAAAGAAGTAAGAAAGAAGAAAGAAAGAAGTAAGAAAGAAGTACGAATGAAGTAAGAAAGAATTAAGAAAGAAAGAAGTAAGAAAAAAGTAAGAAAGAAAGAAGAAAGAAGTAAGAAAGAAGTAAGAAAGAAGTAAGAAAGAAAGAAGAAAGAAGTAAGAAAGAAGTAAGAAAGAAGTAAGAAAGAAATAAGAAAGAAGAAAGAAAGAAGTAAGAAAGAAGTAAGAAAGAAGTAAGAAAGAAGTAAGAAAGAAGTAAGAATGAAAGAAGAAAGAAGTAAGAAAGAAGTAAGAAAGAAAGAAGAAAGAAGTAAGAAAGAAGTAAGAAAGAAGTAAGAAAGAAAGAAGAAAGAAGTAAGAAAGAAGTAAGAAAGAAGTAAGAAAGAAGTAAAAAAGAAGCATGAAAGAAGTAAGAAAGAAGAAAGAAAGAAGTAAGAAAGAAGTAAGAAAGAAGTAAGAAAGAAATAAGAAAGAAAGAAGAAAGAATAAAGAAAGAAGAAAGAAAGAAGTAAGAAAGAAGTAAGAAAGAAGTAAGAAAGAAGTAAGAAAGAAAGAAGAAAGAAGTAAGAAAGAAGTAAGAAAGAAGTAAGAAAGAAGTACGAAAGAAGAAAAAAGAAGTTAGAAAGAAGTAAGAAAGAAGTAAGAAAGAAGCAAGAAAGAAGTAAGAGAGAAGTAAGAAAGAAGTAAAAAAGAAGTAAGAAAGAAGTAAAAAAGAAGTATGAAAGAAGTAAGAAAGAAGTAAGAAAGAAGTAAGAAAGAAGTAAGAAAGAAGTAAGAAAGAAGAAAAAAGAAGTTAGAAAGAAGTAAGAAAGAAGTAAGAAAGAAGCAAGAAAGAAGTAAGAAAGAAGTAAGAAAGAAGTAAAAAAGAAGTAAGAAAGAAGTAAAAAAGAAGTATGAAAGAAGTAAGAAAGAAGTAAGAAAGAAGTAAGAAAGAAGTAAGAAAGAAGTAAGAAAGAAGTAAGAAAGAAGTAAAAAAGAAGTATGAAAGAAGTAAGAAAGAAGTAAGAAAGAAGTAAAAAAGAAGTATGAAAGAAGTAAGAAAGAAGAAAGAAAGAAGTATGAAAGAAGTAAGAAAGAAGTAAGAAAGAAGTAAAAAAGAAGTAATAAAGAAGTAAGAAAGAAGAAAAAAGAAGTTAGAACGAAGTAAGAAAGAAGTAAGAAAGAAGTAAGAAAGAAGTAAGAAAGAAGTAAAAAAGACGTATGAAAGAAGTAAGAAAGAAGAAAGAAAGCAGTAAGAAAGAAGTAAGAAAGAAGTAAGAAGGAATGAAGAAAGAAGTAAGAAAGAAGAAAGAAAGAAGTAAGAAAGAAGTAAGAAAGAAGTAATAAAGAAGTAAGAAAGAAGTAAGAAAGAAGTAAGAAAGAAGAAAGAAAGAAGTAAGAAAGAAGTAAGAAAGAAGTAAGAAAGAAGTAAAAAAGAAGTAAGAAAGAAGTAAAAAAGAAGTATGAAAGAAGTAAGAAAGAAGTAAGAAAGAAGTAAGAAAGAAGTAAGAAAGAAGTAAGAAAGAAGTAAGAAAGAAGTAAAAAAGAAGTATGAAAGAAGTAAGAAAGAAGTAAGAAAGAAGTAAAAAAGAAGTATGAAAGAAGTAAGAAAGAAGAAAGAAAGAAGTAAGAAAGAAGTAAGAAAGAAGTAAGAAAGAAATAAGAAAGAAGTAAGAAAGAAGAAAGAAAGAAGAAAGAAAGAAGTAAGAAAGAAGTAAGAAAGAAGTAAGAAGGAATGAAGAAAGAAGTAAGAAAGAAGAAAGAAAGAAGTAAGAAAGAAGTAAGAAAGAAGTAAGAAAGAAGTAAAAAAGAAGTAATAAAGAAGTAAGAAAGAAGAAAAAAGAAGTTAGAACCAAGTAAGAAAGAAGTAAGAAAGAAGTAAGAAAGAAGTAAGAAAGAAGTAAAAAAGACGTATGAAAGAAGTAAGAAAGAAGAAAGGAAGCAGTAAGAAAGAAGTAAGAAAGAAGTAAGAAGGAATGAAGAAAGAAGTAAGAAAGAAGTAAGAAAGAAATAAGAAAGAAAGAAGAAAGAAGAAAGAAAGAAGTAAGAAAGAAGTAAGAAAGAAGTAAGAAAGAAGTAAGAAAGAAGAAAGAAAGAAGTAAGAAAGAAGAAAGAAAGAAGTAAGAAAGAAGTAAGAAAGAAGTAAGAAAGAAGTAAGAAAGAAACAAGAAAGAAGTAAGAAAGAAGTAAGAAAGAAGTAAGAAAGAATTACGAAAGAAGTAAGAAAGAATTAAGAAAGAAAGAAGTAAGAAAGAAGTAAGAAAGAAAGAAGAAAGAAGTAAGAAAGAAGTAAAAAAGAAGTATGAAAGAAGTAAGAAAGAAAGAAGAAAGAAGTAAGAAAGAAGTAAGAAAGAAGTATGAAAGAAGTAAGAAAGAAGAAAGAAAGAAGTAAGAAAGAAGTAAGAAAGAAGTAAGAAAGAAGTAAGAAAGAAGTAAGAAAGAAGAAAGAAGTAAGAAAGAAGTAAGAAAGAAGTAAGAAAGAAGTAAGAAGGAATGAAGAAAGAAGTAAGAAAGAAGAAAGAAAGAAGTAAGAAAGAAGTAAAGAAAGAATTAAGAAAGAAGTAAGAAAAAGTAAGAATGTAGAAAAAAAGAAGTTAGAAAGAAGTAAGAAAGAAGTAAGAAAGAAGTAAGAAAGAAGAAAGAAAGAAGAAAGAAAGAAAGAAGAAAGAAGTAAGAAAGAAGTAAGAGAGAAGTAAGAAAGAAGTAAGAAAGAAGTAAGAAAGAAGTAAGAAGGAATGAAGAAAGAAGTAAGAAAGAAGTAAGAAAGAAGAAAGAACTAAGAAAGAAGAAAGAAAGAAGTAAGAAAGATGTAAGAAAGTAGTAAAAAGAAGTAAGAAAGAAATAAGAAAGAAAGAAGAAAGAAGAAAGAAAGAAGTAGGAAAGAAGTAAGAAAGAAGTAAGAAAGAAGTAATAAAGAATTAAGAAGGAATGAAGAAAGAAGTAAAAAAGAAGAAAGAACGAAGTAAGAAAGAAGTAAGAAAGAAGTAAGAAAGAAGTAAGAAATAATGTAGAAAGAAGTAAGAAAGAAGTAAGAAAGAAGTATGAAAGAAGTAAGAAAGAAGAAAGAAAGAAGTAAGAAAGAAGTAAGAAAGAAGTAAGAAAAAAGTAAGAAAGAAAGAAGAAAGAAGAAAGAAAGAAGTAAGAAAGAAGTAAAAAAGAAGTGAGAAAGAAGTAAGAAGGAATGAAGAAAGTAGTATGAAAGAAGTAAGAAAGAAGTAAGAAAGAAAGAAGAAATAAGTAAGAAAGAAGTAAGAAAGAAGTAAGAAAGAAGTAAGAAAGAAGAAAGAAAGAAGTAAGAAAGAAAGAAGAAAGAAGTAAGAAAGAAGTAAGAAAGAAGTAAAAAAGACGTATGAAAGAAGAAAGAAAGAAGAAAGAAAGAAGTAAGAAAGAAGTAAGAAAGAAGTAATAAAGAAGTAAGAAAGAAGTAAGAAAGAAGTAAGAAAGAAGAAAGAAAGAAGAAAGAAGAAAGAAAGAAGTAAGAAAGAAGTAAGAAAGAAGTAAGAAAGAAGTAAGAAAGAAGTAAAAAAGAAGTAAGAAAGAAGTAAGAAAGAAGTAAGAAAGAAGTAAGAAAGAAGTAAGAAAGAAGTAAGAAAGAAATAAGAAAGAAAGAAGAAAGAAGAAAGAAAGAAGTAGGAAAGAAGTAAGAAAGAAGTAAGAAAGAAGTAATAAAGAATTAAGAAGTAATGAAGAAAGAAGTAAGAAAGAAGAAAGAACGAAGTAAGAAAGAAGTAAGAAAGAAGTAAGAAAGAAAGTAGAAAGAAGTAAGAAAGAAGTAAGAAAGAAGTATGAAAGAAGTAAGAAAGAAGAAAGAAAGAAGTAAGAAAGAAGTAAGAAAGAAGTAAGAAAGAAGTAAGAAAGAAAGAAGACAGAAGAAAGAAAGAAGTAAGAAAGAAGTAAGAAAGAAGTAAGAAAGAAGTAAGAAAGAAGTACGAAAGAAGTAAGAAAGAATTAAGAAAGAAAGAAGTAAGAAAAAAGTAAGAAAGAAAGAAGAAAGAAGTAAGAAAGAAGTAAGAAAGAAGTAAGAAAGAAAGAAGAAAGAAGTAAGAAAGAAGTAAGAAAGAAGTAAGAAAGAAATAAGAAAGAAGAAAGAAAGAAGTAAGAAAGAAGAAAGAAAGAAGTAAGAAAGAAGTAAGAAAGAAGTAAGAAAGAAAGAAGAAAGAAGTAAGAAAGAAGTAAGAAAGAAAGAAGAAAGAAGTAAGAAAGAAGTAAGAAAGAAGTAAGAAAGAAAGAAGAAAGAAGTAAGAAAGAAGTAAGAAAGAAGTAAGAAAGAAGTAAAAAAGAAGTATGAAAGAAGTAAGAAAGAAGAAAGAAAGAAGTAAGAAAGAAGTAAGAAAGAAGTAAGAAAGAAATAAGAAAGAAAGAAGAAAGAAGAAAGAAAGAAGTAAGAAAGAAGTAAGAAAGAAGTAAGAAAGAAGTAAGAAAGAAGTAAGAAAGAAAGAAGAAAGAAGTAAGAAAGAAGTAAGAAAGAAGTAAGAAAGAAGAAAAAAGAAGTTAGAACGAAGTAAGAAAGAAGTAAGAAAGAAGTAAGAAAGAAGTAAGTAAGAAGAAAGAAAGAAGTAAGAAAGAAGTAAGAAAGAAGTAAGAAAGAAGTAAGAAAGAAAGAAGAAAGAAGTAAGAAAGAAGTAAGAAAGAAGTAAGAAAGAAGTACGAAAGAAGAAAAAAGAAGTTAGAAAGAAGTAAGAAAGAAGTAAGAAAGAAGCAAGAAAGAAGTAAGAGAGAAGTAAGAAAGAAGTAAAAAAGAAGTAAGAAAGAAGTAAAAAAGAAGTATGAAAGAAGTAAGAAAGAAGTAAGAAAGAAATAAGAAAGAAAGAAGAAAGAAGAAAGAAAGAAGTAAGAAAGAAGTAAGAAAGAAGTAAGAAAGAAGTAAGAAAGAAGTAAGAAAGAAAGAAGAAAGAAGTAAGAAAGAAGTAAGAAAGAAGTAAGAAAGAAGAAAAAAGAAGTTAGAACGAAGTAAGAAAGAAGTAAGAAAGAAGTAAGAAAGAAGTAAGTAAGAAGAAAGAAAGAAGTAAGAAAGAAGTAAGAAAGAAGTAAGAAAGAAGTAAGAAAGAAAGAAGAAAGAAGTAAGAAAGAAGTAAGAAAGAAGTAAGAAAGAAGTACGAAAGAAGAAAAAAGAAGTTAGAAAGAAGTAAGAAAGAAGTAAGAAAGAAGCAAGAAAGAAGTAAGAGAGAAGTAAGAAAGAAGTAAAAAAGAAGTAAGAAAGAAGTAAAAAAGAAGTATGAAAGAAGTAAGAAAGAAGTAAGAAAGAAGTAAGAAAGAAGTAAGAAAGAAGTAAGAAAGAAATAAGAAAGAAGAAAGAAAGAAGTAAGAAAGAAGAAAGAAAGAAGTAAGAAAGAAGTAAGAAAGAAGTAAGAAAGAAAGAAGAAAGAAGTAAGAAAGAAGTAAGAAAGAAAGAAGAAAGAAGTAAGAAAGAAGTAAGAAAGAAGTAAGAAAGAAAGAAGAAAGAAGTAAGAAAGAAGTAAGAAAGAAGTAAGAAAGAAGTAAAAAAGAAGTATGAAAGAAGTAAGAAAGAAGAAAGAAAGAAGTAAGAAAGAAGTAAGAAAGAAGTAAGAAAGAAATAAGAAAGAAAGAAGAAAGAAGAAAGAAAGAAGTAAGAAAGAAGTAAGAAAGAAGTAAGAAAGAAGTAAGAAAGAAGTAAGAAAGAAAGAAGAAAGAAGTAAGAAAGAAAGAAGAAAGAAGTAAGAAAGAAGTAAGAAAGAAGTAAGAAAGAAGTAAAAAAGAAGTATGAAAGAAGTAAGAAAGAAGAAAGAAAGAAGTAAGAAAGAAGTAAGAAAGAAGTAAGAAAGAAATAAGAAAGAAAGAAGAAAGAAGAAAGAAAGAAGTAAGAAAGAAGTAAGAAAGAAGTAAGAAAGAAGTAAGAAAGAAAGAAGAAAGAAGTAAGAAAGAAGTAAGAAAGAAGTAAGAAAGAAGTACGAAAGAAGAAAAAAGAAGTTAGAAAGAAGTAAGAAAGAAGTAAGAAAGAAGCAAGAAAGAAGTAAGAGAGAAGTAAGAAAGAAGTAAAAAAGAAGTAAGAAAGAAGTAAAAAAGAAGTATGAAAGAAGTAAGAAAGAAGTAAGAAAGAAGTAAGAAAGAAGTAAGAAAGAAGAAAAAAGAAGTTAGAAAGAAGTAAGAAAGAAGTAAGAAAGAAGCAAGAAAGAAGTAAGAAAGAAGTAAGAAAGAAGTAAAAAAGAAGTAAGAAAGAAGTAAAAAAGAAGTATGAAAGAAGTAAGAAAGAAGTAAGAAAGAAGTAAGAAAGAAGTAAGAAAGAAGTAAGAAAGAAGTAAAAAAGAAGTATGAAAGAAGTAAGAAAGAAGTAAGAAAGAAGTAAGAAAGAAGTAAGAAAGAAAGAAGACAGAAGAAAGAAAGAAGTAAGAAAGAAGTAAGAAAGAAGTAAGAAAGAAGTAAGAAAGAAGTACGAAAGAAGTAAGAAAGAATTAAGAAAGAAAGAAGTAAGAAAGAAGAAAGAAAGAAGATAGAAAGAAGAAAGAAAGAAGTAAGAAAGAAGTAAGAAAGAAAGAAGAAAGAAGTAAGAAAGAAGTAAGAAAGAAGTAAGAAAGAAATAAGAAAGAAGAAAGAAAGAAGTAAGAAAGAAGAAAGAAAGAAGTAAGAAAGAAGTAAGAAAGAAGTAAGAAAGAAAGAAGAAAGAAGTAAGAAAGAAGTAAGAAAGAAAGAAGAAAGAAGTAAGAAAGAAGTAAGAAAGAAGTAAGAAAGAAAGAAGAAAGAAGTAAGAAAGAAGTAAGAAAGAAGTAAGAAAGAAGTAAAAAAGAAGTATGAAAGAAGTAAGAAAGAAGAAAGAAAGAAGTAAGAAAGAAGTAAGAAAGAAGTAAGAAAGAAATAAGAAAGAAAGAAGAAAGAAGAAAGAAAGAAGTAAGAAAGAAGTAAGAAAGAAGTAAGAAAGAAGTAAGAAAGAAGTAAGAAAGAAAGAAGAAAGAAGTAAGAAAGAAGTAAGAAAGAAGTAAGAAAGAAGAAAAAAGAAGTTAGAACGAAGTAAGAAAGAAGTAAGAAAGAAGTAAGAAAGAAGTAAGTAAGAAGAAAGAAAGAAGTAAGAAAGAAGTAAGAAAGAAGTAAGAAAGAAGTAAGAAAGAAAGAAGAAAGAAGTAAGAAAGAAGTAAGAAAGAAGTAAGAAAGAAGTACGAAAGAAGAAAAAAGAAGTTAGAAAGAAGTAAGAAAGAAGTAAGAAAGAAGCAAGAAAGAAGTAAGAGATAAGTAAGAAAGAAGTAAAAAAGAAGTAAGAAAGAAGTAAAAAAGAAGTATGATAGAAGTAAGAAAGAAGTAAGAAAGAAGTAAGAAAGAAGTAAGAAAGAAGAAAAAAGAAGTTAGAAAGAAGTAAGAAAGAAGTAAGAAAGAAGCAAGAAAGAAGTAAGAAAGAAGTAAGAAAGAAGTAAAAAAGAAGTAAGAAAGAAGTAAAAAAGAAGTATGAAAGAAGTAAGAAAGAAGTAAGAAAGAAGTAAGAAAGAAGTAAGAAAGAAGTAAGAAAGAAGTAAAAAAGAAGTATGAAAGAAGTAAGAAAGAAGAAAGAAAGAAGTATGAAAGAAGTAAGAAAGAAGTAAGAAAGAAGTAAAAAAGAAGTAATAAAGAAGTAAGAAAGAAGAAAAAAGAAGTTAGAAGGAAGTAAGAAAGAAGTAAGAAAGAAGTAAGAAAGAAGTAAGAAAGAAGTAAAAAAGACGTATGAAAGAAGTAAGAAAGAAGAAAGAAAGCAGTAAGAAAGAAGTAAGAAAGAAGTAAGAAGGAATGAAGAAAGAAGTAAGAAAGAAGAAAGAAAGAAGTAAGAAAGAAGTAAGAAAGAAGTAATAAAGAAGTAAGAAAGAAGTAAGAAAGAAGTAAGAAAGAAGAAAGAAAGAAGTAAGAAAGAAGTAAGAAAGAAGTAAGAAAGAAGTAAAAAAGAAGTAAGAAAGAAGTAAAAAAGAAGTATGAAAGAAGTAAGAAAGAAGTAAGAAAGAAGTAAGAAAGAAGTAAGAAAGAAGTAAGAAAGAAATAAGAAAGAAGAAAGAAAGAAGTAAGAAAGAAGAAAGAAAGAAGTAAGAAAGAAGTAAGAAAGAAGTAAGAAAGAAAGAAGAAAGAAGTAAGAAAGAAGTAAGAAAGAAAGAAGAAAGAAGTAAGAAAGAAGTAAGAAAGAAGTAAGAAAGAAAGAAGAAAGAAGTAAGAAAGAAGTAAGAAAGAAGTAAGAAAGAAGTAAAAAAGAAGTATGAAAGAAGTAAGAAAGAAGAAAGAAAGAAGTAAGAAAGAAGTAAGAAAGAAGTAAGAAAGAAATAAGAAAGAAAGAAGAAAGAAGAAAGAAAGAAGTAAGAAAGAAGTAAGAAAGAAGTAAGAAAGAAGTAAGAAAGAAGTAAGAAAGAAAGAAGAAAGAAGTAAGAAAGAAAGAAGAAAGAAGTAAGAAAGAAGTAAGAAAGAAGTAAGAAAGAAGTAAAAAAGAAGTATGAAAGAAGTAAGAAAGAAGAAAGAAAGAAGTAAGAAAGAAGTAAGAAAGAAGTAAGAAAGAAATAAGAAAGAAAGAAGAAAGAAGAAAGAAAGAAGTAAGAAAGAAGTAAGAAAGAAGTAAGAAAGAAGTAAGAAAGAAAGAAGAAAGAAGTAAGAAAGAAGTAAGAAAGAAGTAAGAAAGAAGAAAAAAGAAGTTAGAACGAAGTAAGAAAGAAGTAAGAAAGAAGTAAGAAAGAAGTAAGTAAGAAGAAAGAAAGAAGTAAGAAAGAAGTAAGAAAGAAGTAAGAAAGAAGTAAGAAAGAAAGAAGAAAGAAGTAAGAAAGAAGTAAAAAAGAAGTATGAAAGAAGTAAGAAAGAAGTAAGAAAGAAGTAAGAAAGAAGTAAGAAAGAAGTAAGAAAGAAGCAAGAAAGAAGTAAAAAAGAAGTATGAAAGAAGTAAAAAAGAAGTAAGAAAGAAGTAAAAAAGAAGTATGAAAGAAGTAAGAAAGAAGAAAGAAAGAAGTAAGAAAGAAGTAAGAAAGAAGTAAGAAAGAAGTAAGAAAGAAGTAAGAAAGAAGTAAGAAAGAAGAAAAAAGAAGTTAGAACGAAGTAAGAAAGAAGTAAGAAAGAAGTAAGAAAGAAGTAAAAAAGACGTATGAAAGAAGAAAGAAAGAAGAAAGAAAGAAGTAAGAAAGAAGTAAGAAAGAAGTAATAAAGAAGTAAGAAAGAAGTAAGAAAGAAGTAAGAAAGAAGAAAGAAAGAAGTAAGAAAGAAGAAAGAAAGAAGTAAGAAAGAAGTAAGAAAGAAGTAAGAAAGAAGTAAGAAAGAAGTAAAAAAGAAGTAAGAAAGAAGTAAGAAAGAAGTAAGAAAGAAGTAAGAAAGAAGTAAGAAAGAAGTAAGAAAGAAATAAGAAAGAAAGAAGAAAGAAGAAAGAAAGAAGTAGGAAAGAAGTAAGAAAGAAGTAAGAAAGAAGTAATAAAGAATTAAGAAGTAATGAAGAAAGAAGTAAGAAAGAAGAAAGAACGAAGTAAGAAAGAAGTAAGAAAGAAGTAAGAAAGAAAGTAGAAAGAAGTAAGAAAGAAGTAAGAAAGAAGTATGAAAGAAGTAAGAAAGAAGAAAGAAAGAAGTAAGAAAGAAGTAAGAAAGAAGTAAGAAAGAAGTAGGAAAGAAAGAAGACAGAAGAAAGAAAGAAGTAAGAAAGAAGTAAGAAAGAAGTAAGAAAGAAGTAAGAAAGAAGTACGAAAGAAGTAAGAAAGAATTAAGAAAGAAAGAAGTAAGAAAAAAGTAAGAAAGAAAGAAGAAAGAAGTAAGAAAGAAGTAAGAAAGAAGTAAGAAAGAAAGAAGAAAGAAGTAAGAAAGAAGTAAGAAAGAAGTAAGAAAGAAATAAGAAAGAAGAAAGAAAGAAGTAAGAAAGAAGAAAGAAAGAAGTAAGAAAGAAGTAAGAAAGAAGTAAGAAAGAAAGAAGAAAGAAGTAAGAAAGAAGTAAGAAAGAAAGAAGAAAGAAGTAAGAAAGAAGTAAGAAAGAAGTAAGAAAGAAAGAAGAAAGAAGTAAGAAAGAAGTAAGAAAGAAGTAAGAAAGAAGTAAAAAAGAAGTATGAAAGAAGTAAGAAAGAAGAAAGAAAGAAGTAAGAAAGAAGTAAGAAAGAAGTAAGAAAGAAATAAGAAAGAAAGAAGAAAGAAGAAAGAAAGAAGTAAGAAAGAAGTAAGAAAGAAGTAAGAAAGAAGTAAGAAAGAAGTAAGAAAGAAAGAAGAAAGAAGTAAGAAAGAAGTAAGAAAGAAGTAAGAAAGAAGAAAAAAGAAGTTAGAACGAAGTAAGAAAGAAGTAAGAAAGAAGTAAGAAAGAAGTAAGTAAGAAGAAAGAAAGAAGTAAGAAAGAAGTAAGAAAGAAGTAAGAAAGAAGTAAGAAAGAAAGAAGAAAGAAGTAAGAAAGAAGTAAGAAAGAAGTAAGAAAGAAGTACGAAAGAAGAAAAAAGAAGTTAGAAAGAAGTAAGAAAGAAGTAAGAAAGAAGCAAGAAAGAAGTAAGAGAGAAGTAAGAAAGAAGTAAAAAAGAAGTAAGAAAGAAGTAAAAAAGAAGTATGAAAGAAGTAAGAAAGAAGTAAGAAAGAAGTAAGAAAGAAGTAAGAAAGAAGAAAAAAGAAGTTAGAAAGAAGTAAGAAAGAAGTAAGAAAGAAGCAAGAAAGAAGTAAGAAAGAAGTAAGAAAGAAGTAAAAAAGAAGTAAGAAAGAAGTAAAAAAGAAGTATGAAAGAAGTAAGAAAGAAGTAAGAAAGAAGTAAGAAAGAAGTAAGAAAGAAGTAAGAAAGAAGTAAAAAAGAAGTATGAAAGAAGTAAGAAAGAAGTAAGAAAGAAGTAAGAAAGAAGTAAGAAAGAAAGAAGACAGAAGAAAGAAAGAAGTAAGAAAGAAGTAAGAAAGAAGTAAGAAAGAAGTAAGAAAGAAGTACGAAAGAAGTAAGAAAGAATTAAGAAAGAAAGAAGTAAGAAAAAAGTAAGAAAGAAAGAAGAAAGAAGTAAGAAAGAAGTAAGAAAGAAGTAAGAAAGAAAGAAGAAAGAAGTAAGAAAGAAGTAAGAAAGAAGTAAGAAAGAAATAAGAAAGAAGAAAGAAAGAAGTAAGAAAGAAGAAAGAAAGAAGTAAGAAAGAAGTAAGAAAGAAGTAAGAAAGAAAGAAGAAAGAAGTAAGAAAGAAGTAAGAAAGAAAGAAGAAAGAAGTAAGAAAGAAGTAAGAAAGAAGTAAGAAAGAAAGAAGAAAGAAGTAAGAAAGAAGTAAGAAAGAAGTAAGAAAGAAGTAAAAAAGAAGTATGAAAGAAGTAAGAAAGAAGAAAGAAAGAAGTAAGAAAGAAGTAAGAAAGAAGTAAGAAAGAAATAAAAAAGAAAGAAGAAAGAAGAAAGAAAGAAGTAAGAAAGAAGTAAGAAAGAAGTAAGAAAGAAGTAAGAAAGAAGTAAGAAAGAAAGAAGAAAGAAGTAAGAAAGAAGTAAGAAAGAAGAAAAAAGAAGTTAGAACGAAGTAAGAAAGAAGTAAGAAAGAAGTAAGAAAGAAGTAAGTAAGAAGAAAGAAAGAAGTAAGAAAGAAGTAAGAAAGAAGTAAGAAAGAAGTAAGAAAGAAAGAAGAAAGAAGTAAGAAAGAAGTAAGAAAGAAGTAAGAAAGAAGTACGAAAGAAGAAAAAAGAAGTTAGAAAGAAGTAAGAAAGAAGTAAGAAAGAAGCAAGAAAGAAGTAAGAGAGAAGTAAGAAAGAAGTAAAAAAGAAGTAAGAAAGAAGTAAAAAAGAAGTATGAAAGAAGTAAGAAAGAAGTAAGAAAGAAGTAAGAAAGAAGTAATAAAGAAGTAAGAAAGAAGTAAGAAAGAAGTAAGAAAGAAGAAAGAAAGAAGTAAGAAAGAAGTAAGAAAGAAGTAAGAAAGAAGTAAAAAAGAAGTAAGAAAGAAGTAAAAAAGAAGTATGAAAGAAGTAAGAAAGAAGTAAGAAAGAAGTAAGAAAGAAGTAAGAAAGAAGTAAGAAAGAAGTAAGAAAGAAGTAAAAAAGAAGTATGAAAGAAGTAAGAAAGAAGTAAGAAAGAAGTAAAAAAGAAGTATGAAAGAAGTAAGAAAGAAGAAAGAAAGAAGTAAGAAAGAAGTAAGAAAGAAGTAAGAAAGAAGTAAGAAAGAAATAAGAAAGAAGTAAGAAAGAAGAAAGAAAGAAGAAAGAAAGAAGTAAGAAAGAAGTAAGAAAGAAGTAAGAAGGAATGAAGAAAGAAGTAAGAAAGAAGAAAGAAAGAAGTAAGAAAGAAGTAAGAAAGAAGTAAGAAAGAAGTACGAAAGAAGAAAAAAGAAGTTAGAAAGAAGTAAGAAAGAAGTAAGAAAGAAGCAAGAAAGAAGTAAGAGAGAAGTAAGAAAGAAGTAAAAAAGAAGTAAGAAAGAAGTAAAAAAGAAGTATGAAAGAAGTAAGAAAGAAGTAAGAAAGAAGTAAGAAAGAAGTAAGAAAGAAGTAAGAAAGAAGAAAAAAGAAGTTAGAAAGAAGTAAGAAAGAAGTAAGAAAGAAGCAAGAAAGAAGTAAGAAAGAAGTAAGAAAGAAGTAAAAAAGAAGTAAGAAAGAAGTAAAAAAGAAGTATGAAAGAAGTAAGAAAGAAGTAAGAAAGAAGTAAGAAAGAAGTAAGAAAGAAGTAAGAAAGAAGTAAGAAAGAAGTAAAAAAGAAGTATGAAAGAAGTAAGAAAGAAGTAAGAAAGAAGTAAAAAAGAAGTATGAAAGAAGTAAGAAAGAAGAAAGAAAGAAGTATGAAAGAAGTAAGAAAGAAGTAAGAAAGAAGTAAAAAAGAAGTAATAAAGAAGTAAGAAAGAAGAAAAAAGAAGTTAGAACGAAGTAAGAAAGAAGTAAGAAAGAAGTAAGAAAGAAGTAAGAAAGAAGTAAAAAAGACGTATGAAAGAAGTAAGAAAGAAGAAAGAAAGCAGTAAGAAAGAAGTAAGAAAGAAGTAAGAAGGAATGAAGAAAGAAGTAAGAAAGAAGAAAGAAAGAAGTAAGAAAGAAGTAAGAAAGAAGTAATAAAGAAGTAAGAAAGAAGTAAGAAAGAAGTAAGAAAGAAGAAAGAAAGAAGTAAGAAAGAAGTAAGAAAGAAGTAAGAAAGAAGTAAAAAAGAAGTAAGAAAGAAGTAAAAAAGAAGTATGAAAGAAGTAAGAAAGAAGTAAGAAAGAAGTAAGAAAGAAGTAAGAAAGAAGTAAGAAAGAAGTAAGAAAGAAGTAAAAAAGAAGTATGAAAGAAGTAAGAAAGAAGTAAGAAAGAAGTAAAAAAGAAGTATGAAAGAAGTAAGAAAGAAGAAAGAAAGAAGTAAGAAAGAAGTAAGAAAGAAGTAAGAAAGAAATAAGAAAGAAGTAAGAAAGAAGAAAGAAAGAAGAAAGAAAGAAGTAAGAAAGAAGTAAGAAAGAAGTAAGAAGGAATGAAGAAAGAAGTAAGAAAGAAGAAAGAAAGAAGTAAGAAAGAAGTAAGAAAGAAGTAAGAAAGAAGTAAAAAAGAAGTAATAAAGAAGTAAGAAAGAAGAAAAAAGAAGTTAGAACCAAGTAAGAAAGAAGTAAGAAAGAAGTAAGAAAGAAGTAAGAAAGAAGTAAAAAAGACGTATGAAAGAAGTAAGAAAGAAGAAAGGAAGCAGTAAGAAAGAAGTAAGAAAGAAGTAAGAAGGAATGAAGAAAGAAGTAAGAAAGAAGTAAGAAAGAAATAAGAAAGAAAGAAGAAAGAAGAAAGAAAGAAGTAAGAAAGAAGTAAGAAAGAAGTAAGAAAGAAGTAAGAAAGAAGAAAGAAAGAAGTAAGAAAGAAGAAAGAAAGAAGTAAGAAAGAAGTAAGAAAGAAGTAAGAAAGAAGTAAGAAAGAAACAAGAAAGAAGTAAGAAAGAAGTAAGAAAGAAGTAAGAAAGAATTACGAAAGAAGTAAGAAAGAATTAAGAAAGAAAGAAGTAAGAAAGAAGTAAGAAAGAAAGAAGAAAGAAGTAAGAAAGAAGTAAAAAAGAAGTATGAAAGAAGTAAGAAAGAAAGAAGAAAGAAGTAAGAAAGAAGTAAGAAAGAAGTATGAAAGAAGTAAGAAAGAAGAAAGAAAGAAGTAAGAAAGAAGTAAGAAAGAAGTAAGAAAGAAGTAAGAAAGAAGTAAGAAAGAAGAAAGAAGTAAGAAAGAAGTAAGAAAGAAGTAAGAAAGAAGTAAGAAGGAATGAAGAAAGAAGTAAGAAAGAAGAAAGAAAGAAGTAAGAAAGAAGTAAAGAAAGAATTAAGAAAGAAGTAAGAAAAAGTAAGAATGTAGAAAAAAAGAAGTTAGAAAGAAGTAAGAAAGAAGTAAGAAAGAAGTAAGAAAGAAGAAAGAAAGAAGAAAGAAAGAAAGAAGAAAGAAGTAAGAAAGAAGTAAGAGAGAAGTAAGAAAGAAGTAAGAAAGAAGTAAGAAAGAAGTAAGAAGGAATGAAGAAAGAAGTAAGAAAGAAGTAAGAAAGAAGAAAGAACTAAGAAAGAAGAAAGAAAGAAGTAAGAAAGATGTAAGAAAGTAGTAAAAAGAAGTAAGAAAGAAATAAGAAAGAAAGAAGAAAGAAGAAAGAAAGAAGTAGGAAAGAAGTAAGAAAGAAGTAAGAAAGAAGTAATAAAGAATTAAGAAGGAATGAAGAAAGAAGTAAAAAAGAAGAAAGAACGAAGTAAGAAAGAAGTAAGAAAGAAGTAAGAAAGAAGTAAGAAATAATGTAGAAAGAAGTAAGAAAGAAGTAAGAAAGAAGTATGAAAGAAGTAAGAAAGAAGAAAGAAAGAAGTAAGAAAGAAGTAAGAAAGAAGTAAGAAAAAAGTAAGAAAGAAAGAAGAAAGAAGAAAGAAAGAAGTAAGAAAGAAGTAAAAAAGAAGTGAGAAAGAAGTAAGAAGGAATGAAGAAAGTAGTATGAAAGAAGTAAGAAAGAAGTAAGAAAGAAAGAAGAAATAAGTAAGAAAGAAGTAAGAAAGAAGTAAGAAAGAAGTAAGAAAGAAGAAAGAAAGAAGTAAGAAAGAAAGAAGAAAGAAGTAAGAAAGAAGTAAGAAAGAAGTAAAAAGACGTATGAAAGAAGAAAGAAAGAAGAAAGAAAGAAGTAAGAAAGAAGTAAGAAAGAAGTAATAAAGAAGTAAGAAAGAAGTAAGAAAGAAGTAAGAAAGAAGAAAGAAAGAAGAAAGAAGAAAGAAAGAAGTAAGAAAGAAGTAAGAAAGAAGTAAGAAAGAAGTAAGAAAGAAGTAAAAAAGAAGTAAGAAAGAAGTAAGAAAGAAGTAAGAAAGAAGTAAGAAAGAAGTAAGAAAGAAGTAAGAAAGAAATAAGAAAGAAAGAAGAAAGAAGAAAGAAAGAAGTAGGAAAGAAGTAAGAAAGAAGTAAGAAAGAAGTAATAAAGAATTAAGAAGTAATGAAGAAAGAAGTAAGAAAGAAGAAAGAACGAAGTAAGAAAGAAGTAAGAAAGAAGTAAGAAAGAAAGTAGAAAGAAGTAAGAAAGAAGTAAGAAAGAAGTATGAAAGAAGTAAGAAAGAAGAAAGAAAGAAGTAAGAAAGAAGTAAGAAAGAAGTAAGAAAGAAGTAAGAAAGAAAGAAGACAGAAGAAAGAAAGAAGTAAGAAAGAAGTAAGAAAGAAGTAAGAAAGAAGTAAGAAAGAAGTACGAAAGAAGTAAGAAAGAATTAAGAAAGAAAGAAGTAAGAAAAAAGTAAGAAAGAAAGAAGAAAGAAGTAAGAAAGAAGTAAGAAAGAAGTAAGAAAGAAAGAAGAAAGAAGTAAGAAAGAAGTAAGAAAGAAGTAAGAAAGAAATAAGAAAGAAGAAAGAAAGAAGTAAGAAAGAAGAAGAAAGAAGTAAGAAAGAAGTAAGAAAGAAGTAAGAAAGAAAGAAGAAAGAAGTAAGAAAGAAGTAAGAAAGAAAGAAGAAAGAAGTAAGAAAGAAGTAAGAAAGAAGTAAGAAAGAAAGAAGAAAGAAGTAAGAAAGAAGTAAGAAAGAAGTAAGAAAGAAGTAAAAAGAAGTATGAAAGAAGTAAGAAAGAAGAAAGAAAGAAGTAAGAAAGAAGTAAGAAAGAAGTAAGAAAGAAATAAGAAAGAAAGAAGAAAGAAGAAAGAAAGAAGTAAGAAAGAAGTAAGAAAGAAGTAAGAAAGAAGTAAGAAAGAAGTAAGAAAGAAAGAAGAAAGAAGTAAGAAAGAAGTAAGAAAGAAGTAAGAAAGAAGAAAAAAGAAGTTAGAACGAAGTAAGAAAGAAGTAAGAAAGAAGTAAGAAAGAAGTAAGTAAGAAGAAAGAAAGAAGTAAGAAAGAAGTAAGAAAGAAGTAAGAAAGAAGTAAGAAAGAAAGAAGAAAGAAGTAAGAAAGAAGTAAGAAAGAAGTAAGAAAGAAGTACGAAAGAAGAAAAAAGAAGTTAGAAAGAAGTAAGAAAGAAGTAAGAAAGAAGCAAGAAAGAAGTAAGAGAGAAGTAAGAAAGAAGTAAAAAAGAAGTAAGAAAGAAGTAAAAAAGAAGTATGAAAGAAGTAAGAAAGAAGTAAGAAAGAAATAAGAAAGAAAGAAGAAAGAAGAAAGAAAGAAGTAAGAAAGAAGTAAGAAAGAAGTAAGAAAGAAGTAAGAAAGAAGTAAGAAAGAAGTAGAAAGAAAGAAGAAAGAAGTAAGAAAGAAGTAAGAAAGAAGTAAGAAAGAAGAAAAAGAAGTTAGAACGAAGTAAGAAAGAAGTAAGAAAGAAGTAAGAAGAAGTAAGTAAGAAGAAAGAAAGAAGTAAGAAAGAAGTAAGAAAGAAGTAAGAAAGAAGTAAGAAAGAAAGAAGAAAGAAGTAAGAAAGAAGTAAGAAAGAAGTAAGAAAGAAGTACGAAAGAAGAAAAAGAAGTTAGAAAGAAGTAAGAAAGAAGTAAGAAAGAAGCAAGAAAGAAGTAAGAGAGAAGTAAGAAAGAAGTAAAAAGAAGTAAGAAAGAAGTAAAAAAGAAGTATGAAAGAAGTAAGAAAGAAGTAAGAAAGAAGTAAGAAAGAAGTAAGAAAGAAGTAAGAAAGAAATAAGAAAGAAGAAAGAAAGAAGTAAGAAAGAAGAAAGAAAGAAGTAAGAAAGAAGTAAGAAAGAAGTAAGAAAGAAAGAAGAAAGAAGTAAGAAAGAAGTAAGAAAGAAAGAAGAAAGAAGTAAGAAAGAAGTAAGAAAGAAGTAAGAAAGAAAGAAGAAAGAAGTAAGAAAGAAGTAAGAAAGAAGTAAGAAAGAAGTAAAAAGAAGTATGAAAGAAGTAAGAAAGAAGAAAGAAAGAAGTAAGAAAGAAGTAAGAAAGAAGTAAGAAAGAAATAAGAAAGAAAGAAGAAAGAAGAAAGAAAGAAGTAAGAAAGAAGTAAGAAAGAAGTAAGAAAGAAGTAAGAAAGAAGTAAGAAAGAAAGAAGAAAGAAGTAAGAAAGAAAGAAGAAAGAAGTAAGAAAGAAGTAAGAAAGAAGTAAGAAAGAAGTAAAATGAAAGAAGTAAGAAAGAAGAAAGAAAGAAGTAAGAAAGAAGTAAGAAAGAAGTAAGAAAGAAATAAGAAAGAAAGAAGAAAGAAGAAAGAAAGAAGTAAGAAAGAAGTAAGAAAGAAGTAAGAAAGAAGTAAGAAAGAAAGAAGAAAGAAGTAAGAAAGAAGTAAGAAAGAAGTAAGAAAGAAGTACGAAAGAAGAAAAAAGAAGTTAGAAAGAAGTAAGAAAGAAGTAAGAAAGAAGCAAGAAAGAAGTAAGAGAGAAGTAAGAAAGAAGTAAAAAAGAAGTAAGAAAGAAGTAAAAAAGAAGTATGAAAGAAGTAAGAAAGAAGTAAGAAAGAAGTAAGAAAGAAGTAAGAAAGAAGAAAAAAGAAGTTAGAAAGAAGTAAGAAAGAAGTAAGAAAGAAGCAAGAAAGAAGTAAGAAAGAAGTAAGAAAGAAGTAAAAAAGAAGTAAGAAAGAAGTAAAAAAGAAGTATGAAAGAAGTAAGAAAGAAGTAAGAAAGAAGTAAGAAAGAAGTAAGAAAGAAGTAAGAAAGAAGTAAAAAAGAAGTATGAAAGAAGTAAGAAAGAAGTAAGAAAGAAGTAAGAAAGAAGTAAGAAAGAAAGAAGACAGAAGAAAGAAAGAAGTAAGAAAGAAGTAAGAAGAAGTAAGAAAGAAGTAAGAAAGAAGTACGAAAGAAGTAAGAAAGAATTAAGAAAGAAAGAAGTAAGAAAGAAGAAAGAAAGAAGATAGAAAGAAGAAAGAAAGAAGTAAGAAAGATGTAAGAAAGAAAGAAGAAAGAAGTAAGAAAGAAGTAAGAAAGAAGTAAGAAAGAAATAAGAAAGAAGAAAGAAAGAAGTAAGAAAGAAGAAAGAAAGAAGTAAGAAAGAAGTAAGAAAGAAGTAAGAAAGAAAGAAGAAAGAAGTAAGAAAGAAGTAAGAAAGAAAGAAGAAAGAAGTAAGAAAGAAGTAAGAAGAAGTAAGAAAGAAAGAAGAAAGAAGTAAGAAAGAAGTAAGAAAGAAGTAAGAAAGAAGTAAAAAAGAAGTATGAAAGAAGTAAGAAAGAAGAAAGAAAGAAGTAAGAAAGAAGTAAGAAAGAAGTAAGAAAGAAATAAGAAAGAAAGAAGAAAGAAGAAAGAAAGAAGTAAGAAAGAAGTAAGAAAGAAGTAAGAAAGAAGTAAGAAAGAAGTAAGAAAGAAAGAAGAAAGAAGTAAGAAAGAAGTAAGAAAGAAGTAAGAAAGAAGAAAAAAGAAGTTAGAACGAAGTAAGAAAGAAGTAAGAAAGAAGTAAGAAAGAAGTAAGTAAGAAGAAAGAAAGAAGTAAGAAAGAAGTAAGAAAGAAGTAAGAAAGAAGTAAGAAAGAAAGAAGAAAGAAGTAAGAAAGAAGTAAGAAAGAAGTAAGAAAGAAGTACGAAAGAAGAAAAAAGAAGTTAGAAAGAAGTAAGAAAGAAGTAAGAAAGAAGCAAGAAAGAAGTAAGAGATAAGTAAGAAAGAAGTAAAAAAGAAGTAAGAAAGAAGTAAAAAAGAAGTATGAAAGAAGTAAGAAAGAAGTAAGAAAGAAGTAAGAAAGAAGTAAGAAAGAAGAAAAAAGAAGTTAGAAAGAAGTAAGAAAGAAGTAAGAAAGAAGCAAGAAAGAAGTAAGAAAGAAGTAAGAAAGAAGTAAAAAAGAAGTAAGAAAGAAGTAAAAAAGAAGTATGAAAGAAGTAAGAAAGAAGTAAGAAAGAAGTAAGAAAGAAGTAAGAAAGAAGTAAGAAAGAAGTAAAAAAGAAGTATGAAAGAAGTAAGAAAGAAGAAAGAAAGAAGTATGAAAGAAGTAAGAAAGAAGTAAGAAAGAAGTAAAAAAGAAGTAATAAAGAAGTAAGAAAGAAGAAAAAAGAAGTTAGAAGGAAGTAAGAAAGAAGTAAGAAAGAAGTAAGAAAGAAGTAAGAAAGAAGTAAAAAAGACGTATGAAAGAAGTAAGAAAGAAGAAAGAAAGCAGTAAGAAAGAAGTAAGAAAGAAGTAAGAAGGAATGAAGAAAGAAGTAAGAAAGAAGAAAGAAAGAAGTAAGAAAGAAGTAAGAAAGAAGTAATAAAGAAGTAAGAAAGAAGTAAGAAAGAAGTAAGAAAGAAGAAAGAAAGAAGTAAGAAAGAAGTAAGAAAGAAGTAAGAAAGAAGTAAAAAAGAAGTAAGAAAGAAGTAAAAAAGAAGTATGAAAGAAGTAAGAAAGAAGTAAGAAAGAAGTAAGAAAGAAGTAAGAAAGAAGTAAGAAAGAAATAAGAAAGAAGAAAGAAAGAAGTAAGAAAGAAGAAAGAAAGAAGTAAGAAAGAAGTAAGAAAGAAGTAAGAAAGAAAGAAGAAAGAAGTAAGAAAGAAGTAAGAAAGAAAGAAGAAAGAAGTAAGAAAGAAGTAAGAAAGAAGTAAGAAAGAAAGAAGAAAGAAGTAAGAAAGAAGTAAGAAAGAAGTAAGAAAGAAGTAAAAAAGAAGTATGAAAGAAGTAAGAAAGAAGAAAGAAAGAAGTAAGAAAGAAGTAAGAAAGAAGTAAGAAAGAAATAAGAAAGAAAGAAGAAAGAAGAAAGAAAGAAGTAAGAAAGAAGTAAGAAAGAAGTAAGAAAGAAGTAAGAAAGAAGTAAGAAAGAAAGAAGAAAGAAGTAAGAAAGAAAGAAGAAAGAAGTAAGAAAGAAGTAAGAAAGAAGTAAGAAAGAAGTAAAAAAGAAGTATGAAAGAAGTAAGAAAGAAGAAAGAAAGAAGTAAGAAAGAAGTAAGAAAGAAGTAAGAAAGAAATAAGAAAGAAAGAAGAAAGAAGAAAGAAAGAAGTAAGAAAGAAGTAAGAAAGAAGTAAGAAAGAAGTAAGAAAGAAAGAAGAAAGAAGTAAGAAAGAAGTAAGAAAGAAGTAAGAAAGAAGAAAAAAGAAGTTAGAACGAAGTAAGAAAGAAGTAAGAAAGAAGTAAGAAAGAAGTAAGTAAGAAGAAAGAAAGAAGTAAGAAAGAAGTAAGAAAGAAGTAAGAAAGAAGTAAGAAAGAAAGAAGAAAGAAGTAAGAAAGAAGTAAAAAAGAAGTATGAAAGAAGTAAGAAAGAAGTAAGAAAGAAGTAAGAAAGAAGTAAGAAAGAAGTAAGAAAGAAGCAAGAAAGAAGTAAAAAAGAAGTATGAAAGAAGTAAAAAAGAAGTAAGAAAGAAGTAAAAAAGAAGTATGAAAGAAGTAAGAAAGAAGAAAGAAAGAAGTAAGAAAGAAGTAAGAAAGAAGTAAGAAAGAAGTAAGAAAGAAGTAAGAAAGAAGTAAGAAAGAAGAAAAAAGAAGTTAGAACGAAGTAAGAAAGAAGTAAGAAAGAAGTAAGAAAGAAGTAAAAAAGACGTATGAAAGAAGAAAGAAAGAAGAAAGAAAGAAGTAAGAAAGAAGTAAGAAAGAAGTAATAAAGAAGTAAGAAAGAAGTAAGAAAGAAGTAAGAAAGAAGAAAGAAAGAAGTAAGAAAGAAGAAAGAAAGAAGTAAGAAAGAAGTAAGAAAGAAGTAAGAAAGAAGTAAGAAAGAAGTAAAAAAGAAGTAAGAAAGAAGTAAGAAAGAAGTAAGAAAGAAGTAAGAAAGAAGTAAGAAAGAAGTAAGAAAGAAATAAGAAAGAAAGAAGAAAGAAGAAAGAAAGAAGTAGGAAAGAAGTAAGAAAGAAGTAAGAAAGAAGTAATAAAGAATTAAGAAGTAATGAAGAAAGAAGTAAGAAAGAAGAAAGAACGAAGTAAGAAAGAAGTAAGAAAGAAGTAAGAAAGAAAGTAGAAAGAAGTAAGAAAGAAGTAAGAAAGAAGTATGAAAGAAGTAAGAAAGAAGAAAGAAAGAAGTAAGAAAGAAGTAAGAAAGAAGTAAGAAAGAAGTAGGAAAGAAAGAAGACAGAAGAAAGAAAGAAGTAAGAAAGAAGTAAGAAAGAAGTAAGAAAGAAGTAAGAAAGAAGTACGAAAGAAGTAAGAAAGAATTAAGAAAGAAAGAAGTAAGAAAAAAGTAAGAAAGAAAGAAGAAAGAAGTAAGAAAGAAGTAAGAAAGAAGTAAGAAAGAAAGAAGAAAGAAGTAAGAAAGAAGTAAGAAAGAAGTAAGAAAGAAATAAGAAAGAAGAAAGAAAGAAGTAAGAAAGAAGAAAGAAAGAAGTAAGAAAGAAGTAAGAAAGAAGTAAGAAAGAAAGAAGAAAGAAGTAAGAAAGAAGTAAGAAAGAAAGAAGAAAGAAGTAAGAAAGAAGTAAGAAAGAAGTAAGAAAGAAAGAAGAAAGAAGTAAGAAAGAAGTAAGAAAGAAGTAAGAAAGAAGTAAAAAAGAAGTATGAAAGAAGTAAGAAAGAAGAAAGAAAGAAGTAAGAAAGAAGTAAGAAAGAAGTAAGAAAGAAATAAGAAAGAAAGAAGAAAGAAGAAAGAAAGAAGTAAGAAAGAAGTAAGAAAGAAGTAAGAAAGAAGTAAGAAAGAAGTAAGAAAGAAAGAAGAAAGAAGTAAGAAAGAAGTAAGAAAGAAGTAAGAAAGAAGAAAAAAGAAGTTAGAACGAAGTAAGAAAGAAGTAAGAAAGAAGTAAGAAAGAAGTAAGTAAGAAGAAAGAAAGAAGTAAGAAAGAAGTAAGAAAGAAGTAAGAAAGAAGTAAGAAAGAAAGAAGAAAGAAGTAAGAAAGAAGTAAGAAAGAAGTAAGAAAGAAGTACGAAAGAAGAAAAAAGAAGTTAGAAAGAAGTAAGAAAGAAGTAAGAAAGAAGCAAGAAAGAAGTAAGAGAGAAGTAAGAAAGAAGTAAAAAAGAAGTAAGAAAGAAGTAAAAAAGAAGTATGAAAGAAGTAAGAAAGAAGTAAGAAAGAAGTAAGAAAGAAGTAAGAAAGAAGAAAAAAGAAGTTAGAAAGAAGTAAGAAAGAAGTAAGAAAGAAGCAAGAAAGAAGTAAGAAAGAAGTAAGAAAGAAGTAAAAAAGAAGTAAGAAAGAAGTAAAAAAGAAGTATGAAAGAAGTAAGAAAGAAGTAAGAAAGAAGTAAGAAAGAAGTAAGAAAGAAGTAAGAAAGAAGTAAAAAAGAAGTATGAAAGAAGTAAGAAAGAAGTAAGAAAGAAGTAAGAAAGAAGTAAGAAAGAAAGAAGACAGAAGAAAGAAAGAAGTAAGAAAGAAGTAAGAAAGAAGTAAGAAAGAAGTAAGAAAGAAGTACGAAAGAAGTAAGAAAGAATTAAGAAAGAAAGAAGTAAGAAAAAAGTAAGAAAGAAAGAAGAAAGAAGTAAGAAAGAAGTAAGAAAGAAGTAAGAAAGAAAGAAGAAAGAAGTAAGAAAGAAGTAAGAAAGAAGTAAGAAAGAAATAAGAAAGAAGAAAGAAAGAAGTAAGAAAGAAGAAAGAAAGAAGTAAGAAAGAAGTAAGAAAGAAGTAAGAAAGAAAGAAGAAAGAAGTAAGAAAGAAGTAAGAAAGAAAGAAGAAAGAAGTAAGAAAGAAGTAAGAAAGAAGTAAGAAAGAAAGAAGAAAGAAGTAAGAAAGAAGTAAGAAAGAAGTAAGAAAGAAGTAAAAAAGAAGTATGAAAGAAGTAAGAAAGAAGAAAGAAAGAAGTAAGAAAGAAGTAAGAAAGAAGTAAGAAAGAAATAAAAAAGAAAGAAGAAAGAAGAAAGAAAGAAGTAAGAAAGAAGTAAGAAAGAAGTAAGAAAGAAGTAAGAAAGAAGTAAGAAAGAAAGAAGAAAGAAGTAAGAAAGAAGTAAGAAAGAAGAAAAAAGAAGTTAGAACGAAGTAAGAAAGAAGTAAGAAAGAAGTAAGAAAGAAGTAAGTAAGAAGAAAGAAAGAAGTAAGAAAGAAGTAAGAAAGAAGTAAGAAAGAAGTAAGAAAGAAAGAAGAAAGAAGTAAGAAAGAAGTAAGAAAGAAGTAAGAAAGAAGTACGAAAGAAGAAAAAAGAAGTTAGAAAGAAGTAAGAAAGAAGTAAGAAAGAAGCAAGAAAGAAGTAAGAGAGAAGTAAGAAAGAAGTAAAAAAGAAGTAAGAAAGAAGTAAAAAAGAAGTATGAAAGAAGTAAGAAAGAAGTAAGAAAGAAGTAAGAAAGAAGTAATAAAGAAGTAAGAAAGAAGTAAGAAAGAAGTAAGAAAGAAGAAAGAAAGAAGTAAGAAAGAAGTAAGAAAGAAGTAAGAAAGAAGTAAAAAAGAAGTAAGAAAGAAGTAAAAAAGAAGTATGAAAGAAGTAAGAAAGAAGTAAGAAAGAAGTAAGAAAGAAGTAAGAAAGAAGTAAGAAAGAAGTAAGAAAGAAGTAAAAAAGAAGTATGAAAGAAGTAAGAAAGAAGTAAGAAAGAAGTAAAAAAGAAGTATGAAAGAAGTAAGAAAGAAGAAAGAAAGAAGTAAGAAAGAAGTAAGAAAGAAGTAAGAAAGAAGTAAGAAAGAAATAAGAAAGAAGTAAGAAAGAAGAAAGAAAGAAGAAAGAAAGAAGTAAGAAAGAAGTAAGAAAGAAGTAAGAAGGAATGAAGAAAGAAGTAAGAAAGAAGAAAGAAAGAAGTAAGAAAGAAGTAAGAAAGAAGTAAGAAAGAAGTAAGAAAGAAGTAAAAAAGAAGTAATAAAGAAGTAAGAAAGAAGAAAAAAGAAGTTAGAACGAAGTAAGAAAGAAGTAAGAAAGAAGTAAGAAAGAAGTAAGAAAGAAGTAAAAAAGACGTATGAAAGAAGTAAGAAAGAAGAAAGAAAGCAGTAAGAAAGAAGTAAGAAGGAATGAAGAAAGAAGTAAGAAAGAAGTAAGAAAGAAGTAAGAAAGAAGTAAGAAAGAAAGAAGAAAGAAGTAAGAAAGAAGTAAGAAAGAAGTAAGAAAGAAGAAAGAAAGAAGTAAGAAAGAAGAAAGAAAGAAGTAAGAAAGAAGTAAGAAAGAAGTAAGAAAGAAGTAAGAAAGAAACAAGAAAGAAGTAAGAATGAAGTAAGAAAGAAGTAAGAAAGAATTACGAAAGAAGTAAGAAAGAATTAAGAAAGAAAGAAGTAAGAAAGAAGTAAGAAAGAAAGAAGAAAGAAGTAAGAAAGAAGTAAAAAAGAAGTATGAAAGAAGTAAGAAAGAAAGAAGAAAGAAGTAAGAAAGAAGTAAGAAAGAAGTATGAAAGAAGTAAGAAAGAAGAAAGAAAGAAGTAATAAATAAGTAAGAAAGAAGTAAGAAAGAAGTAAGAAAGAAGTAAGAAAGAAGAAAGAAGTAAGAAAGAAGTAAGAAAGAAGTAAGAAAGAAGTAAGAAGGAATGAAGAAAGAAGTAAGAAAGAAGAAAGAAAGAAGTAAGAAAGAAGTAAAGAAAGAATTAAGAAAGAAGTAAGAAAAAGTAAGAATGTAGAAAAAAGAAGTTAGAAAGAAGTAAGAAAGAAGTAAGAAAGAAGTAAGAAAGAAGAAAGAAAGAAGAAAGAAAGAAAGAAGAAAGAAGTAAGAAAGAAGTAAGAGAGAAGTAAGAAAGAAGTAAGAAAGAAGTAAGAAAGAAGTAAGAAGGAATGAAGAAAGAAGTAAGAAAGAAGTAAGAAAGAAGAAAGAACTAAGAAAGAAGAAAGAAAGAAGTAAGAAAGATGTAAGAAAGAAGTAAAAAGAAGTAAGAAAGAAATAAGAAAGAAAGAAGAAAGAAGAAAGAAAGAAGTAGGAAAGAAGTAAGAAAGAAGTAAGAAAGAAGTAATAAAGAATTAAGAAGGAATGAAGAAAGAAGTAAAAAAGAAGAAAGAACGAAGTAAGAAAGAAGTAAGAAAGAAGTAAGAAAGAAGTAAGAAATAATGTAGAAAGAAGTAAGAAAGAAGTAAGAAAGAAGTATGAAAGAAGTAAGAAAGAAGAAAGAAAGAAGTAAGAAAGAAGTAAGAAAGAAGTAAGAAAAAAGTAAGAAAGAAAGAAGAAAGAAGAAAGAAAGAAGTAAGAAAGAAGTAAGAAAGAAGTGAGAAAGAAGTAAGAAGGAATGAAGAAAGTAGTATGAAAGAAGTAAGAAAGAAGTAAGAAAGAAAGAAGAAATAAGTAAGAAAGAAGTAAGAAAGAAGTAAGAAAGAAGAAAGAAAGAAGTAAGAAAGAAGAAAGAAAGAAGTAAGAAAGAAGTAAGAAAGAAAGAAGAAAGAAGTAAGAAAGAAGTAAGAAAGAAGTAAGAAAGAAAGAATAAAGAAGTAAGAAAGAAGTAAGAAAGAAGTAAAAAAGAAGTAAAAAAGAAGTATGAAAGAAGTAAGAAAGAAGAAAGAAAGAAGTAAGAAAGAAGTAAGAAAGAAGTAAGAAAGAAATAAGAAAGAAAGAAGAAAGAAGAAAGAAAGAAGTAAGAAAGAAGTAAGAAAGAAGTAAGAAAGAAGTAAGAAAGAAGTAAGAAAGAAAGAAGAAAGAAGTAAGAAAGAAGTAAGAAAGAAGTAAGAAAGAAGAAAAAAGAAGTTAGAACGAAGTAAGAAAGAAGTAAGAAAGAAGTAAGAAAGAAGTAAAAAAGACGTATGAAAGAAGAAAGAAAGAAGAAAGAAAGAAGTAAGAAAGAAGTAAGAAAGAAGTAATAAAGAAGTAAGAAAGAAGTAAGAAAGAAGCAAGAAAGAAGAAAGAAAGAAGTAAGAAAGAAGAAAGAAAGAAGTAAGAAAGAAGTAAGAAAGAAGTAAGAAAGAAGTAAGAAAGAAGTAAAAAAGAAGTAAGAAAGAAGTAAGAAAGAAGTAAGAAAGAAGGAAGAAAGAAGTAAGAAAGAAATAAGAAAGAAAGAAGAAAGAAGAAAGAAAGAAGTAGGAAAGAAGTAAGAAAGAAGTAAGAAAGAAGTAAGAAAGAAAGAAGAAAGAAGTAAGAAAGAAGTAAGAAAGAAAGAAGAAAGAAGTAAGAAAGAAGTAAGAAAGAAGTAAGAAAGAAGTAAGAAAGAAGTAAGAAAGAAGTAAAAAAGAAGTATGAAAGAAGTAAGAAAGAAGAAAGAAAGAAGTAAGAAAGAAGTAAGAAAGAAGTAAGAAAGAAATAAGAAAGAAAGAAGAAAGAAGTAAGAAAGAAGTAAGAAAGAAGTAAGAAAGAAAGAAGAAAGAAGTAAGAAAGAAGTAAGAAAGAAGTAAGAAAGAAATAAGAAAGAAGAAAGAAAGAAGTAAGAAAGAAGAAAGAAAGAAGTAAGAAAGAAGTAAGAAAGAAGTAAGAAAGAAAGAAGAAAGAAGTAAGAAAGAAGTAAGAAAGAAAGAAGAAAGAAGTAAGAAAGAAGTAAGAAAGAAGTAAGAAAGAAAGAAGAAAGAAGTAAGAAAGAAGTAAGAAAGAAGTAAGAAAGAAGTAAAAAAGAAGTATGAAAGAAGTAAGAAAGAAGAAAGAAAGAAGTAAGAAAGAAGTAAGAAAGAAGTAAGAAAGAAATAAGAAAGAAAGAAGAAAGAAGAAAGAAAGAAGTAAGAAAGAAGTAAGAAAGAAGTAAGAAAGAAGTAAGAAAGAAGTAAGAAAGAAAGAAGAAAGAAGTAAGAAAGAAGTAAGAAAGAAGTAAGAAAGAAGAAAAAAGAAGTTAGAACGAAGTAAGAAAGAAGTAAGAAAGAAGTAAGAAAGAAGTAAGTAAGAAGAAAGAAAGAAGTAAGAAAGAAGTAAGAAAGAAGTAAGAAAGAAGTAAGAAAGAAAGAAGAAAGAAGTAAGAAAGAAGTAAGAAAGAAGTAAGAAAGAAGTACGAAAGAAGAAAAAAGAAGTTAGAAAGAAGTAAGAAAGAAGTAAGAAAGAAGCAAGAAAGAAGTAAGAGAGAAGTAAGAAAGAAGTAAAAAAGAAGTAAGAAAGAAGTAAAAAAGAAGTATGAAAGAAGTAAGAAAGAAGTAAGAAAGAAGTAAGAAAGAAGTAAGAAAGAAGAAAAAAGAAGTTAGAAAGAAGTAAGAAAGAAGTAAGAAAGAAGCAAGAAAGAAGTAAGAAAGAAGTAAGAAAGAAGTAAAAAAGAAGTAAGAAAGAAGTAAAAAAGAAGTATGAAAGAAGTAAGAAAGAAGTAAGAAAGAAGTAAGAAAGAAGTAAGAAAGAAGTAAGAAAGAAGTAAAAAAGAAGTATGAAAGAAGTAAGAAAGAAGTAAGAAAGAAGTAAGAAAGAAGTAAGAAAGAAAGAAGACAGAAGAAAGAAAGAAGTAAGAAAGAAGTAAGAAAGAAGTAAGAAAGAAGTAAGAAGAAGTACGAAAGAAGTAAGAAAGAATTAAGAAAGAAAGAAGTAAGAAAAAAGTAAGAAAGAAAGAAGAAAGAAGTAAGAAAGAAGTAAGAAAGAAGTAAGAAAGAAAGAAGAAAGAAGTAAGAAAGAAGTAAGAAAGAAGTAAGAAAGAAATAAGAAAGGAAGAAAGAAAGAAGTAAGAAAGAAGAAAGAAAGAAGTAAGAAAGAAGTAAGAAAGAAGTAAGAAAGAAAGAAGAAAGAAGTAAGAAAGAAGTAAGAAAGAAAGAAGAAAGAAGTAAGAAAGAAGTAAGAAAGAAGTAAGAAAGAAAGAAGAAAGAAGTAAGAAAGAAGTAAGAAAGAAGTAAGAAAGAAGTAAAAAAGAAGTATGAAAGAAGTAAGAAAGAAGAAAGAAAGAAGTAAGAAAGAAGTAAGAAAGAAGTAAGAAAGAAATAAGAAAGAAAGAAGAAAGAAGAAAGAAAGAAGTAAGAAAGAAGTAGAAAGAAGTAAGAAAGAAGTAAGAAAGAAGTAAGAAAGAAAGAAGAAAGAAGTAAGAAAGAAGTAAGAAAGAAGTAAGAAAGAAGAAAAAAGAAGTTAGAACGAAGTAAGAAAGAAGTAAGAAAGAAGTAAGAAAGAAGTAAGTAAGAAGAAAGAAAGAAGTAAGAAAGAAGTAAGAAAGAAGTAAGAAAGAAGTAAGAAAGAAAGAAGAAAGAAGTAAGAAAGAAGTAAGAAAGAAGTAAGAAAGAAGTACGAAAGAAGAAAAAAGAAGTTAGAAAGAAGTAAGAAAGAAGTAAGAAAGAAGCAAGAAAGAAGTAAGAGATAAGTAAGAAAGAAGTAAAAAAGAAGTAAGAAAGAAGTAAAAAAGAAGTATGAAAGAAGTAAGAAAGAAGTAAGAAAGAAGTAAGAAAGAATAAGAAAGAAGAAAAAAGAAGTTAGAAAGAAGTAAGAAAGAAGTAAGAAAGAAGCAAGAAAGAAGTAAGAAAGAAGTAAGAAAGAAGTAAAAAAGAAGTAAGAAAGAAGTAAACAAAGAAGCTATGAAAGAAGTAAGAAAGAAGTAAGAAAGAAGTAAGAAAGAAGTAAGAAAGAAGTAAGAAAGAAGTAAAAAAGAAGTATGAAAGAAGTAAGAAAGAAGAAAGAAAGAAGTATGAAAGAAGTAAGAAAGAAGTAAGAAAGAAGTAAAAAAGAAGTAATAAAGAAGTAAGAAAGAAGAAAAAAGAAGTTAGAAGGAAGTAAGAAAGAAGTAAGAAAGAAGTAAGAAAGAAGTAAGAAAGAAGTAAAAAAGACGTATGAAAGAAGTAAGAAAGAAGAAAGAAAGCAGTAAGAAAGAAGTAAGAAAGAAGTAAGAAGGAATGAAGAAAGAAGTAAGAAAGAAGAAAGAAAGAAGTAAGAAAGAAGTAAGAAAGAAGTAATAAAGAAGTAAGAAAGAAGTAAGAAAGAAGTAAGAAAGAAGAAAGAAAGAAGTAAGAAAGAAGTAAGAAAGAAGTAAGAAAGAAGTAAAAAAAGAAGTAAGAAAGAAGTAAAAAAGAAGTATGAAAGAAGTAAGAAAGAAGTAAGAAAGAAGTAAGAAAGAAGTAAGAAAGAAGTAAGAAAGAAATAAGAAAGAAGAAAGAAAGAAGTAAGAAAGAAGAAAGAAAGAAGTAAGAAAGAAGTAAGAAAGAAGTAAGAAAGAAAGAAGAAAGAAGTAAGAAAGAAGTAAGAAAGAAAGAAGAAAGAAGTAAGAAAGAAGTAAGAAAGAAGTAAGAAAGAAAGAAGAAAGAAGTAAGAAAGAAGTAAGAAAGAAGTAAGAAAGAAGTAAAAAAGAAGTATGAAAGAAGTAAGAAAGAAGAAAGAAAGAAGTAAGAAAGAAGTAAGAAAGAAGTAAGAAAGAAATAAGAAAGAAAGAAGAAAGAAGAAAGAAAGAAGTAAGAAAGAAGTAAGAAAGAAGTAAGAAAGAAGTAAGAAAGAAGTAAGAAAGAAAGAAGAAAGAAGTAAGAAAGAAAGAAGAAAGAAGTAAGAAAGAAGTAAGAAAGAAGTAAGAAAGAAGTAAAAAAGAAGTATGAAAGAAGTAAGAAAGAAGAAAGAAAGAAGTAAGAAAGAAGTAAGAAAGAAGTAAGAAAGAAATAAGAAAGAAAGAAGAAAGAAGAAAGAAAGAAGTAAGAAAGAAGTAAGAAAGAAGTAAGAAAGAAGTAAGAAAGAAAGAAGAAAGAAGTAAGAAAGAAGTAAGAAAGAAGTACGAAAGAAGTACGAAAGAAGAAAAAAGAAGTTAGAAAGAAGTAAGAAAGAAGTAAGAAAGAAGCAAGAAAGAAGTAAGAGAGAAGTAAGAAAGAAGTAAAAAAGAAGTAAGAAAGAAGTAAAAAAGAAGTATGAAAGAAGTAAGAAAGAAGTAAGAAAGAAGTAAGAAAGAAGTAAGAAAGAAGAAAAAAGAAGTTAGAAAGAAGTAAGAAAGAAGTAAGAAAGAAGCAAGAAAGAAGTAAGAAAGAAGTAAGAAAGAAGTAAAAAAGAAGTAAGAAAGAAGTAAAAAAGAAGTATGAAAGAAGTAGAAAGAAGTAAGAAAGAAGTAAGAAAGAAGTAAGAAAGAAGTAAGAAAGAAGTAAAAAAGAAGTATGAAAGAAGTAAGAAAGAAGTAAGAAAGAAGTAAGAAAGAAGTAAGAAAGAAAGAAGACAGAAGAAAGAAAGAAGTAAGAAAGAAGTAAGAAAGAAGTAAGAAAGAAGTAAGAAAGAAGTACGAAAGAAGTAAGAAAGAATTAAGAAAGAAAGAAGTAAGAAAAAAGTAAGAAAGAAAGAAGAAAGAAGTAAGAAAGAAGTAAGAAAGAAGTAAGAAGAAAGAAGAAAGAAGTAAGAAAGAAGTAAGAAAGAAGTAAGAAAGAAATAAGAAAGAAGAAAGAAAGAAGTAAGAAAGAAGAAAGAAAGAAGTAAGAAAGAAGTAAGAAAGAAGTAAGAAAGAAAGAAGAAAGAAGTAAGAAAGAAGTAAGAAAGAAAGAAGAAAGAAGTAAGAAAGAAGTAAGAAAGAAGTAAGAAAGAAAGAAGAAAGAAGTAAGAAAGAAGTAAGAAAGAAGTAAGAAAGAAGTAAAAAGAAGTATGAAAGAAGTAAGAAAGAAGAAAGAAAGAAGTAAGAAAGAAGTAAGAAAGAAGTAAGAAAGAAATAAGAAAGAAAGAAGAAAGAAGAAAGAAAGAAGTAAGAAAGAAGTAAGAAAGAAGTAAGAAAGAAGTAAGAAAGAAGTAAGAAAGAAAGAAGAAAGAAGTAAGAAAGAAGTAAGAAAGAAGTAAGAAAGAAGAAAAAAGAAGTTAGAACGAAGTAAGAAAGAAGTAAGAAAGAAGTAAGAAAGAAGTAAGTAAGAAGAAAGAAAGAAGTAAGAAAGAAGTAAGAAAGAAGTAAGAAAGAAGTAAGAAAGAAAGAAGAAAGAAGTAAGAAAGAAGTAAGAAAGAAGTAGAAAGAAGTACGAAAGAAGAAAAAAGAAGTTAGAAAGAAGTAAGAAAGAAGTAAGAAAGAAGCAAGAAAGAAGTAAGAGATAAGTAAGAAAGAAGTAAAAAAGAAGTAAGAAAGAAGTAAAAAAGAAGTATGAAAGAAGTAAGAAAGAAGTAAGAAAGAAGTAAGAAAGAAGTAAGAAAGAAGAAAAAAGAAGTTAGAAAGAAGTAAGAAAGAAGTAAGAAAGAAGCAAGAAAGAAGTAAGAAAGAAGTAAGAAAGAAGTAAAAAAGAAGTAAGAAAGAAGTAAAAAAGAAGTATGAAAGAAGTAAGAAAGAAGTAAGAAAGAAGTAAGAAAGAAGTAAGAAAGAAGTAAGAAAGAAGTAAAAAAGAAGTATGAAAGAAGTAAGAAAGAAGAAAGAAAGAAGTATGAAAGAAGTAAGAAAGAAGTAAGAAAGAAGTAAAAAAGAAGTAATAAAGAAGTAAGAAAGAAGAAAAAGAAGTTAGAAGGAAGTAAGAAAGAAGTAAGAAAGAAGTAAGAAAGAAGTAAGAAAGAAGTAAAAAAGACGTATGAAAGAAGTAAGAAAGAAGAAAGAAAGCAGTAAGAAAGAAGTAAGAAAGAAGTAAGAAGGAATGAAGAAAGAAGTAAGAAAGAAGAAAGAAAGAAGTAAGAAAGAAGTAAGAAAGAAGTAATAAAGAAGTAAGAAAGAAGTAAGAAAGAAGTAAGAAAGAAGAAAGAAAGAAGTAAGAAAGAAGTAAGAAAGAAGTAAGAAAGAAGTAAAAAAGAAGTAAGAAAGAAGTAAAAAAGAAGTATGAAAGAAGTAAGAAAGAAGTAAGAAAGAAGTAAGAAAGAAGTAAGAAAGAAGTAAGAAAGAAATAAGAAAGAAGAAAGAAAGAAGTAAGAAAGAAGAAAGAAAGAAGTAAGAAAGAAGTAAGAAAGAAGTAAGAAAGAAAGAAGAAAGAAGTAAGAAAGAAGTAAGAAAGAAAGAAGAAAGAAGTAAGAAAGAAGTAAGAAAGAAGTAAGAAAGAAAGAAGAAAGAAGTAAGAAAGAAGTAAGAAAGAAGTAAGAAAGAAGTAAAAAAGAAGTATGAAAGAAGTAAGAAAGAAGAAAGAAAGAAGTAAGAAAGAAGTAAGAAAGAAGTAAGAAAGAAATAAGAAAGAAAGAAGAAAGAAGAAAGAAAGAAGTAAGAAAGAAGTAAGAAAGAAGTAAGAAAGAAGTAAGAAAGAAGTAAGAAAGAAAGAAGAAAGAAGTAAGAAAGAAAGAAGAAAGAAGTAAGAAGAAGTAAGAAAGAAGTAAGAAAGAAGTAAAAAAGAAGTATGAAAGAAGTAAGAAAGAAGAAAGAAAGAAGTAAGAAAGAAGTAAGAAAGAAGTAAGAAAGAAAT